>NC_090921.1:771330341-771955341 GCF_040938575.1 Ambystoma mexicanum | reverse complement strand
GCTCTGAGCCTGAAAGGTGTAAAAGTGAATAGCAAAGTTATCGAGCAAGGGCTAACAACTTTACAGCTTGGGACCTTCGGACAAGTACATTTCAAGCAACCTTCTTTGCTAACGGACGCTGCCTTGAGGTGGTCCTTAATGACACCAGCGCACGCGAAGGTCTGTGCAACCAGATGGCTCCTCAGCCTATGGCAGTTGAGAGAGAGTGGCTGGCACCAGTCACAACAGCCAAGGAGCAACATAACAACCAGCAAGCTACAGGCAAATGCAAGCCACCAAGGCACTTCAGTGGTTTCATTGCCTTCTGTGGGGTTCTGCATATAACTTGCAGACTTGCAGGGCATTCATGTGAGTCAAGGCTCACCTATTACATCTGCTGCGGTCAATTAAGTAAATACAATTGAGAAGGGGATTACTAATAACTAATATTTTGGGGGTAAGCACCAATTCCTTTTGGTTGCAACCTGACAGTCAGTAGTATTGAGTATCACACACTCTGAGACCAGTTTAAGACTCAGATTTATTTCCCTGTATATTTTAATTTTTTCCCCTATGCTTTTGATGAAATGCTGGTACTGCTTTTTCAGAACCTACATTATTTTTCTGATTCAGATTCATGTGAGGAGCTGAGTGTGTCATTTGAATACTGCTTTTCAGATTTATGTAAGTCTGGCACTGAGAGTGTAAATCAGATCTTTTCAATGGCCTGGTGGTGGCTAGCATAACGAGACAGGTATGGTTGTTGTTATAAATTACGGAAGAGACATGACCGCATTTGACTGCAGTGAAATGTTGTTTCACTTGAACTGTTTCTGTCGCACATGAAAACACCATTTGCGTTGGAGCGTTCGGCTTTACAGCTTCAGAACTCCTAGCGTGCTGATTGTGCTGCTGCAGCTTTGTGGGTAGCATGTGTGCAGGCCCTCTTCTCATGCACATAACCGTGGACCCGTGGTCTAAGTTCTTGCAGAATCACTACCAAGTCCTACAAAGACCAAAACGTGAACACCAGCTTTTCCATATACTTTCTTGCTGTGTAGATCTTGGACAGAGAGCGCACGCCATCTTGGTACAGGACCAATCCAGCTCTCTGTGGAAATAATCACCCTGGACCTGGCGTTACCATAAGGATGTTGCGTGTCCAGCTTGCCTACAGAAAAAGTAGAGGCTTTACATTGGCTAGTGTGTTTAGGAGAAGAGTGAGATTCTTTGTACACTTAACTTATTTTTCCTAATGGTGAAGACATAAATAAGCAGATGTTCCTTCCCTGAAAGCGCTAACTCCCCAGACAGTTAATGATTGATAGAATTGTTGTTGCACATATATGTCCTTCAAAGATATTTAACTGCATCTGCCCAGTGCTAGAGCTATCATAGCATATCATCACATCATAACTTAACAAACAATACTTGAAGAACTGTTGTGCCAATTAGCGATGAAAAATATATTTATTTACTAGGTTATAACAAGAATTAATGTTCCAATAACTTAAGATACAATTCTTGGGAGATTTCTCGAGGCTCTTGTATACAGACCCTATGTTCATTTTGTTGCTTGAAAGTTCCAAATTGAAAACAATACCTCTACAATATCATGGGCCTCATTACACGTTAGGCGGTAAGGGTTTACCGGTACCGGTAAGGGCACCGGTACTGGTAAACCCTTACCGCCTTACTACGAGTTCCCTTTGCGGGACCCGACCTTAACGGCTGGTTTCACCAGCCGTTAAAGTAGGGTGCCGCAAAGGGATCTCAGTGCTAATTACGGTACCGCAATTTGCGGTACCGTAATTAGCTCCTTCCCCATTCTCATTATGCCTTATGGGGGCAAAAATGGGAATGGGGAAGTGCCTTGGTGAATGGGGAATTACCGCCCCCGCTCACCTTGGAGTAGGGCGGTAATTCCGCCATCCACCAAGGCGGACACGGTAAAATACCGGCGCAACCATGGCGCTAATAGCGCCATGGTTACCGCCTACCGTGTAATGAGGCACTATATCTCAAAAAGTAAATTCTTGAAATGTGAAGTAAATAAAAGTATACTTACGTGTTCTTCAAATTTTGAAATCATGCATTAAATCGTCCTTGAGTGTTCCTCAAATTAAAGCGTCCTTCAATATTCCTCAAAGAGTCCTTAAGTATTCCTCTTGAGTGATTCTCAAATTAAAGAGTCCTTAAATATAAATATTCCTCCTGAGGAATTCTTTTTACACAGAGTTTTGCTAAAGTAAAATAGTTGCATATTTTTATGCTAATAAGATATTTTTCCAAACTCATCTTCCAATACCAAATGGTCCCGATTCATGGAATATTTGCCCAGTTAAAAGTGAATTTGCCTTGCTGAAAAGTGACTTTGCACTGACGACACAAACCCTGATTCCTGGAACTGTGCAAAGTGTAATTGTGCCGTACAAAGTCCAGGCAAACTCAGCACATAGTCATTTTTGCAGTAAAAATGTACGTAAAAACGTAAAAATGTATTTCTAACATTCAAACATAGAAATTGGGCAAGTTATTTGGGATGAATACTCACGGTTTTATCCAGATATTTAGTTATTTATTTATTTCATTTATAAAGCACACAGTAACCCAAGGGCATTGAGGCACTGTTACAGTGAATCGGTTGCTTGCTGGTGATACATACAATCATAAAAGACATATAGTAGATGGGGTGGGGCAGTAAAAAGCAGTGTAGTGTGTGAAGGGTTGTTTAGGCAAATAGCCAGGTTTTCAGGGATTTCCGGAATGCCCAGTTTGAGGGTTTCATTCTAAGTGAGTGAGAGAGCGAGTTCCATTGTCTAGCTGGGAGGAATGGGAAGCTGGAGCCTGCTGCTTTTTTGTGTCTTACTTTGGGCTGTGTAGGCGGTTTGCGTACATAGATCTGGTGGGTCTAGATGACTTTGCTTTACTGATTTTCTGGGAGAGGTAAGGGGAGCTGTGTTGTGCAGGCATTTGTGTGTGATGGACATGATCTTGAAGAGGATCCATTCGCGGATAGGCAGCTAGCGGGGGCTGCTTCTCTGGCAGCAGAGATGTGTGCCCTTTTTGGGAATGTTGAGAGCGGCCTGGAGTGAGATGTTTTGAACGATTTGGAGCTTTTGAATGTTTTGAGTTGAGGTACCTGCGAATAGTGCATTAATGTAGTCCAGTCTTGCAGCAATGATGGCCCGTGCTATGGTGAGGCTACTGTGCGGGGATAGGAAGGCTCTGGAAGCATTAATCGCCTTGGATGTGTAGGCTGCAGAGGAGGTGATAGGATTCCCTTGTTGTGTCATGGAGAGGGTGGCGTCTAGATGGACCCTTACTGTCTTGATGGATGTAGAGATGGGGATCAAGGTACCATTAATTTTGAAGGCTGTATATTGGTAGCTGAGCTTGTTGAGCACTGTGGGAAGTCCAATCAGTAAGATTTCCATTTTGTCCCCGTTTAGGCTCAGGTGGTTGGCTGCCATCCATGACTGGATGATACTGTAGGCGTGATCAAGGGTGTTTGAATTGTGGTGTAATTGCCGGAAAGAGGCAGGAGGATTTGTGTATCATCGGCGTAGTTGGTGTATGCTGAGGGAATCAATGATGTGAAAGAGGGATCTCTTAAAAAAATGTGTATAGTGTAGGAGATGTACAGGATCTTTGAGGGACCACACAGAGGATAGGTGCAGGTTGGGCGTTCACATTGTCAGCAAACACTTTCATGACCCTTCCCTCTAGGAAGCAAGTGATCCATGCTGTGGCATCTGTGGAGAAACTGGCTTAGGTGATGAGGTGGTGGCACAGGATGTTGTGATCTACTAGGTCAAACACTGCTAACAGATCAAAGAGGAGTAGGAGGGCAGGCCTTCCCAAGTCTCTGAGATGGTCTATCTGATTTCTTAGATCTAGAAGTGTGCATTGCATACCATGGCCTGGGCGGAAGCCAGATTGGTGCATTCCTAGAATGTGATTAGTTTCCATATAGTTTTGTATCTGTAGATAGGCTGCTGTATCTATAATTTTGAGAAGGAATGGGGTGGTGGTGAACGGCCGGTAGTTGTTGGGGGCTGTGGGGTCAAGTGAAGGCCTTTTTTAGGAGAGGGAGAACCCAGGCTTCTTTGAGACTGGAGGGCACTCCATCTGTGCCAAAGGAGACGTTGATGAAGGTGGTGATGAAGGGGGTAGGGCATTCGGCACAGTCCTTGATGACGGTGGCCGGGCAAATGTCACCTTTGTACTTGGATGGTTTGAGGCTCTTCGGGATGGCCAGGATGGATCTGTGTCATTTGGCCGTGGCATAATAGTTCACAGTGGAATTGACCATAGTCAATTTTGCTGCAAAACCAATTTTGCTGTAGCCAAAATCAACAAATCCATGCCCCGTAAACCCCCAATAAACCCCAGCCCTCCGCCACTTACCTTTTATGCATCCACTTTCATTTTGACCCTTCAGCGTCAGTTCCGTCCCTCTTACACAGATCCGATCTGATGCTGCCGGGTCTGGAGGGTCAGGGGGGGTAGAGGTTGTTTCCAGCTCTCTCAGGATGTTGAAGATTTCCTTTGAGTCTGATTTTGCATTGGCTATTCTGGAGTTGAATGTGGTGGTTTTTGCAGAGATGAAGGCTTGTTTGTAGGCTCTGGAGGCTAAGACGAATTTCAGTTTGGTGGCGTCTGAGCTTTTTTTTCTAGCACGATTCTGCTGTTCACTTTTTGTCACTGAGGTCTTGTAGGTCAGGGGTCTGCCAGGAGTTATATTGTCTCCCATGTTTGGCCTTATGTTGGGTTTGAGGGGCAACAGCGTCTACTGCAGAAGTTAAGATGGTGGTGTAGAGTTTTGCTAAGAGACTTGGTTCTTTATGTGAGTTGGTTCCAGCATTGGTATGGACAGCAGTGGCAGGATATGGTCTTTTGTGAGCTTATATGAGCTGTGGGTTAGGGAGGGGGTAGGATTTGAGTAGTGGTTTTGGTGTTTTTGTGCTGAGAGATGGTGAAGGTAATGATGTAGTGGTCTGTCCAGGGACATGGGGCATTAGTTTCAATGGTGGTCTGGCAATTGAAGGCTGCAATCCAATCCAGGGTGTGCCCCTTTGAGTGTGTCGATCCTGAATCAGTTGTTTGAAGTTTAGTGCTTTCAGAGAGTTGGATAAGGAGGTGGCCTGGAGGTTGGAGGGATCGTTGAGGCCTAGGTTGAGGTCTCCAAGGATGATAATTTGAGAGGCGGCCTTGAAATTGTCACCAAGGATATGGAGAAAATTGTATTCGAAGGTGAGCACAGGGCCGGGTGGACTTTAGATGATGTCTACCAGGTCTAGGCTTCAAATTTTCAAAGAACCAGAGAAGAAAAAACATTACTATCAGAGTCCATGAGGGCTGTTTCGAGGAGCCTTTACATGATTTCGTTTCACCATTCATTTTAAGCCAGTGGGAGTGCCAATCTGCCTCACTTACCCAACTGCCTCACAACTCAATTTGGGGGATACATACATTATTGATTATAGACCAGAAATTGCACCCATCATTTTTACATAGCATATTCAACATTAATTCACCATTCTTTTGTAGCATCATATATTTGTGATTTTGCATCCAATTTTTATTCCTTCTGGTGATTTCACCTTTTTTTGTGTAACCCGCAGCATCCATGTGATTTAAGGAGAGTTGTCGTAATTGCTGCCGATATATTTTTTTTAATTGCCCAGACTTCCTGGTCTATGTTTGTGGGTCGATCTAGACAGCTTTACGTCTTTAGACATTTCTTTTCTCACACAAAAAGTTCTTAAAATTCGACCTGGAAACGACTGAGCTGAATTCACTCAGTGCCACCTTTGATAAATATTTTGATCTGATTTACCACACAGTGAACCGTCAGGTTACTGTATTTTTTCGATACAGTTCGGTTGGAAGCCATTTCAAATGTGGCCCACAACATGTTGTGATCACTCGAGTTGGTATCTTTCACTTGTAATAAGGTACATTTGTCAAATATGGATTTGGAGAGGACTATATAATCAATGATTGTTGATTGTCCCCCTCTCTTCTAGGAGACTTTTGTCAGCAGATCACCCACAGCATTACCATATGCAATTAGCAATCCCCATTCCTCAAACAAGGCTTGCCACTTTTTCCCTCGAGGGCATTATGATTTTTACTTTTTTGGTCACTATCCAAGCAGTATGAATTTAGATCACTGGCTAAAACTACATGGTTATCACTTGTAGATAACTGGTTTCCCAACAAATCTGACACGGCATCCAAAAATGAGTCCAAGGTACTTGTCGGCGAGTTCAAATACAAGCTCACCAGCCGACTACATTTTCCAGATAATTCATCTGGACTTCTACTGGCAGAACGGCCGGGAAATATTCTGAAATTATATTGATACATTTTGTTCTTGAATTTCTAATTGCTTTTAGTATGCACCCTGATGGCCTATCACCATTTGATTTGAAGACTGCCTGCCGGACTGTTGTAAAGCCACCCCTCCAAATGTTCGTGGTGAGCCCCGTTTCTTGGCGAAACATTACATCAGATTGGTCAAAGAGAGTTCATCATATACCATAAAACTAATAAATCCTCTAGTATTCCATGCCAGAAGCTGTAAACTGTCATAGCCTACTATTTCTTCCGTCAGACTTTCTCAGTTCCTGCCTTAGCATATCCAATAAGCAGATGCAATTTGTCTGGTTACTAGAGTGTGCTCCACTGTCTAAATGATTGCAAACGGAGCCCTTCCCTGCAGGGCCATCCTTAATCCCACCATTTTCCCAAGCCTCTCCTCACTTGCTTGACCCTCTACAGGTCTACTGGGAATGCTGTCCAAGGTTTGTAGTAATGATTTAATTTCAGCCCTGTCTTGATACACAAGGCAACCATACCTTAATGTTTCTTTCTTTTCTTCAAGTATGGATTTTATCCTACAAACGAGGATTTGAGATGCCATTCCACAAGACCAGTACTGGCTTGGAAAGATAGGCTAATGTATTAAATATCTGCTGTAGTAATTGTCACCCAAAAATCTTAAAAAATGTGCTCGCTTTAAAACAATATGAAGCTCAAGATGTGGCTGGAGTTCAAAATATAGGATCTATCTGACTTCTTGTTCTTGGGATATATGAGTGCTACCATTGCTAGGTCCATTAAAAGAGGAGCCGCTCTCTTTTTGGGTCACATTCTTTGTCTTATTTTTATGTGAGCAGCCGTCATTTAGTTCAAATATCCTAGACAGTCGTTCTCTGTCACCCGCTATCCTAAACCGTTGTTCTCTGTACTCTACTTCACATTTCAGGAGATCAGCACCATCAACTCTGGCTATTACCCTGGTATTGGGTCCAGCTTGAGTGTGGTGTCACATGTTAAGGTTGGCCCTTTTCTTTTCCATAAAATTAGTTGTTTCTGGCTTATCTTCCGTAGTAGAACTCCCCTTACTTGAACGTTTTGGGTTATTAAAGAAAGCGGCCCATAGCCCCTTTTCTGTGGTCTGCCCAGAGCTCTCTCCTTTCTCAAATGGATCTTTTAAACCATTACCACCCATTTTCTTATTTTCTATCACCAATGAATTTGTATAGGTTGTTTTCCGATTTATTTTGTATCCCTTAATTACTTTCAATATTTCTTATTTGGTCCTTTTTTCAGTCATCAATCACTATTGAGGTTTGGATGGCTTTGCTCTGACTTAACAGAGCCTCTTTCTTGCTGTTATCTTCCTCAGAAGCTAAGCTAACAGCATCACTCACAAGACAATTCATAGAAGGTAGTGGTGTATGGAGAGCGTTACCCGGCTTAGTGGGTTGTTGATGATTTCTTACCTGCATTTCCTCCATGTGTTTTTTTGTGGGCTAGTTTGCATAGCTCTGGCATGATTTGTCTTCCCTCAGTGATTTCATCAGTCGTATGGACCCTTCACGAAGACTGGATCTTACTATGTAGTTTCTTTTTAGGAACACACTTTGATCCACCACTAGCCAAGTTAGTTAAATCAACATAATTATTTTCTGTTTGACAGGTTATCCCAGTTTGTTGCAAGGATGGTAGCTCTGCTATTACTTGCTTAGCCTTCTCAAAGTTAGAATTCGTATAATCCAAATCTATGTCAACCATGTCCTGGATATGCACATTGCAGAGACATTTTCTTGAATCTTTTCTGAATTGGTTTCGTCGCCCGTTCTTAGATTTCTTTGTAGCTTTTTTAGGGGATGACTCTGAATTCCCATCTCAGCCCCCATAGGGTTTGCCAGGGTTTCCTCATTAACACTAAAGACCATGGCCATTGTCGGGACTGTTGCTTCCGTTCCCACTTGCTCATCATACTTAACTGAGATAATTGGTTTCGATGATAAAACCCAATTGCTCAAAATATCAATGTTTACATTTATTTCCGATGGTATTAGAGTGTGCGCTTTTACTTCATCTCTAATATTATTATACAATTCCACAGATGCACTCAATATCGAATGTAGGGCTGAGATAGAGGATGACGATTGTTTGATTTGTTCATCCACTTCCCTAAGGGTATGATGCATCACCCCTACTTCACTAATATTTGCTTCAGGCGCAATATTACTTGTGGAGAGGAATTCTTACAATTGGGATGGGGATAGAGGGGTTACTTCACAATTGATGGATGATAAACTAGTTTCCACAGCCTGTACAGTTTCTTTATTTAATTTACAGACACTCATTTTACCATGTTGCTTCCCAACAGAACAATCTTCATCCAAAAACAGGCAACCAATATTCTCCACCGCCGCCAGAATACTGATATCTGTCAAATTCTCATCACTTTCGGTACAACAAGCCCTTAATGGATAGGATTGTCTATCTTCAGTGCTAGAGCCTGCCTGCGGGTAGAAATCTGTGATTTTTCACCCTGTCACAGGTGTTTCAGTCAACAGATTAGATTGTTTCAATGTTAGGGGATGACTTTTTCTGCTACCTCTACCATATTTCGGGGACTGTGCCTGCTCTTTCTGTAAGCACAGATGAGTACGAATTGTTTGAACCAAAGCGTCCTCTGCAGCGTCTATAGATGACATGCCAACTAAGGAGTGACATTCTTGTGATACTTCATACGCTTCATTATTATTTTGTGGTCTAATTCACCCCTATGTAGTCGCTCATTTCTGTGGATCTGCCACCAACACTTCACTGGAAGCCTTTTGCTGTTTATTTCGGGTCAGCGCAGGGGACATTGTATTTACCTTTCCCACACACTTTAAGTGTGTTTCAATGCCTAAACCAATGAGATTCCATTGACGTTTGGTTAACAGTTTCGTGCTCTGGCCCCCACGTCTTACAAATAAACGACTTATTGAGAGCTCAAAGATACTAGGCGCAGAGTCCCTCTCTTCTTCACAAAAGATATACTAGGTATATGCTGAATGCGTACAGTACAATCGGTATAGTCAACAAAGGTCCATTCGGTCCGTTCACTCCTGTGAGTAACTTATAGAACATATAGAGAGTTCAAAGGTACCCGGCCTGCAGTCACTCTCTAGTTCACAGCTGATGGTCTACAGTACACTCAGTAATATTGAAAAAATGTCATTCTATCTGTAAGATCCTGTGAAGTCCTTATGGAGAGCTCAAAGGCTCTAGGCCCACAGACACTCTCTATTTCACAGGCATGTACTAACGATGTACTAAAAGTACTGAAAGTATAAAGTACAACCAACCAATCAACCATTCAACGGGAGGTCCTCGGTGATCTACTGAGTCCGTACCATCAGTACCCTTCTGTGCATTTGTTTTTCTTTTTTTACCATAATCACAGTTCCTTTCACCGCTTTCACAACTTACAATTCACAGCTCACAGTTCACGGACTAATACCAAACTTGGAGTTAACTTTAGTCCAGAGTCAAGGACACTGATTGTGTCGCCCAGTTGTGTCACAGCTTGCTTTTCTGAAGTTTCCTCACATATAAAGGGTCAATGAGGGTCCTAAAGAGGTATACACTTCTCCAGGTCTTAAGAGTTCACGTAATGCTGAAGAAGGTGTTAAATGCTGTATTTGAGAACATATCCAGCTATCGCTCTCTCATTTGTGGCAGACCGGAAGATCAAAGGAATACAAAGAGTTTGAGGGAACTTGTCCACAGCCACTCTCTCTCAGCATTCTGGATGTACTCACATGCACGAAACGTTATTTTACCCATTCACTAACAGGCTTTCTAACAATGGACACAGAGTTACAAAGTTATTGGATTTAGTTGAGTGGAATAAATGGCAATGTACGTGTCAATATCTCACCCTCCACAACAGGGTAGCAAAGATGAAGCACCCAAATGCCGAACACCAAACACTAAACGCACTGAAATGCAAACGCGCCACGCTCCGCGCGGGTGTGGTGTGTTTATAGTTTGCCCCTCCGTTCGCAATGAAAGTCGTAGAAAGAGCAAAGGAAGTCGTCAATGTTTCTGCTGCACAACGAAAGGCACCTGCCAGCAATGCCTTCACTAAAAACACTGAGCCTCATACCGTGCCGCGCTCCGCGCTGGTGTGGTGTATTTATAGCTTGCCCCTCCTTTTCAATGAATGTTGTAGAATGACCAAACAATGATTCTGCTGCACAACAAAAGGCACCTGCCAATAATGCCTTCACTAAACACAATGAGCGCACACCATGCTGTGATACACACCGGTGTGGTGCGTTTATAGATTGTCCCTCCTTTTGCAATGAATGTCATTGAAAGACCAAATGACGTCAACAGTGTTTCTGTTGCACAACGACATTTACGAAAGGCACCTGCCAGTAATACCTTCACTAAACACACTGAGCCACACAAAATGCATTTGTTTTTACCAGGCAAAGCGGATGGTGGAATCGGAAACATACATTTCGTTCATTGCACCTGCTTCACCCTTCAAAGAGTTGGAAATACCCTAGAGCATTAAAGCAGGTGTAAAAAGGTGATGCATGGGTTTTAAGCCTGATTTTATACATCAGAGCCCTAAAAATAAGCCATATAGTGGGGTCTTTGTCTTTTTGAGGAAATAAAGCAATGATCTCAGCATCCCGGCATTTGGCTGCATTTGTTTTAGCAAATTTATGCTGCAATATAGTTTCCATCTAAGTATCAAGTGATTTTCTTAATATTTTTTTTTAATCCGTATTTAACCCATAAGGGCGTGTTGTGCATCCATGTCTTCGTTGTGAAAAAGCTGCCTCCAAACACTCTGCTCGTCTGATAGACATGACAACTCATGTTGTGGAATTATGTTGCAAATACCAATGTTGTTGTATTCTCTGACATATGTGCATACGTGAGAATAATACTTGTGACACACCCTTAAGGGATCCTCTTGGTTATTGTCTATAGTTCATTTTTTAAAAATGTCTGGTCGCTGCCCCAATTCTGGATGTTTGGAGGCCACGGAACGGAGGATAGCACAGGGGCAATGGGGTGGTCTGGAAAGCAAGACCATGCAGAGCAGCAGGGGTTCGAATCCTGGATCTGCACTTAGAAATCAAATCCAGGTACGGTATTAGGTGCGTTATAAAAAAAACAATTAAATCATTGCCCACACTTTCCTGAGATTTCCTCTTCTTTGATTTCAATAGTAAATATGTCACATAGATCTTTCGCTAACCCTGCTTAGTCTGGTTTGCATATCAATCTATTCCGGTTCCAATCTTCTTTCTTCATTTATGCTTCTTTCCTGTATTATAAATGCTTGTTAAGTGTTTGCCCCTCTAATGACATTTAAAATGCTTCCCAGACTATTTGAATGCTTGCGCCATCAGTATTAATCATAAAAACATTTTAGAGTTCAAAGTATTCTTTCTTCTTAGACATGAGTGGTGTCTAGGGCCCATCTCTGCATCTGTGCTTTCTTCCCCATATTTACAGTAATTTATGCAGCCACCAGAGCACGATCAGATAAATAATGGGATGAAATGTCTTTGTATAAATGTGTTATCCATTTCTGTAGCTATAAGAGAATAATCAATTCAAGAGAAGTGTTTGTGTCTGTGAGAGTATAAGGAGGACCCTGGAGCCAATGGATGTGATTACCTGCATGTGACTCTGGACTTAGATTCCCCCAATGACTTTTTATCTTCTTATCTTGTTATCGTGTTTCTTTATCGACCTGTCTATGTTAATTTGTGTAACTTTAAAGTCCCCCATGATCACATACGCCCTCCCATTGCTTGTAATCCTGTCAATAATTCAAGGCAGCATTTGGTGTTGTCTATGTTGGAACCATGACTGCTCGAAACTGTGCCTCTTTGCTTATTTATTAGCACTATTTGCATAATGCGCCATCTGCCCGTCTGGTCTGTTGCGGTTTTGCCGGCACAGAGATCAGATGATAGTGTAATTAGCATGGCAGTCCCTCTTGTATTGCTATTTTGGGTAGGCACTGTTGCAGGTTGCAATCATGTTATGCCCGTTGTAGCCTCGTATGCAGATGTAGTTTAATATGTAAGGTACAGCCTGACAAATACAGGCGCTCCCATTGAATGCCAAGCACAACCTCAAATTCCCCAGACATGCCATCAAATTCCCCAGACATGCCATCTAATTCCCCAGACATGCCATCAAATTCCCTAGACATGCCATCTAATGCCAGGCAGTAGCTCACATAGCATAGTCATTATATAGAAGGTGCTTCCTCACAAAAAAATATCCGCCTACTTACACGCAGAGGCGTTGCTAGGTGGGGGCTTAGGAGGTTATAGCCGCGGGTCTTTTGGTTCTAGCCCCGGATAGAAGCTCAGGGGCTACAACCAAAAGGCTAGCTAGCCCCCAGTCCTGACAGTCCCGACATTAGCGTACTCCCGGATCTTTTCCAGACCTAGCAACACCCCTCCTTACACCCGACTACGCCTCATCACCTCTTGACAGTCCTATGATAATTTCAGGCACACTGAACACATAGCGAGACAATTGCAACAATGCCACCCGCATTCTTCTCGGCACCCACCCACATGCCTGACTGGGTGGGTTGCTTTACTACCAGAGCCTGGCCAGTCCCGCTAAGCCTTCTTCGTCCAAATGCATACACGCCTCATAATCGTGCCACAGGACCTCCAGCACTCTGGACTTCGGTCCTCCGAGGGCGTTCCCACTAACAGCGCATTGAAACTATTTATTTGATTTAAAAAGCGCCCAGCGGCCCAGAGGCATCGTGGGGCTCTTACAGAGTGTTTGCTTTTTAAAGAGTATGCATATATGTTATGACAGACATTACAAAAGTGGTGAATACAAATTAGTACAGGTCGTTTCTTAGGCATTATGGTCATGGACAGTTTTAGATGACAGTGTTGGATAAATGTTCCGAGGTAGCAAAGGAACGGAGTCAGGGACTGTGCTGTGTTGATAGGTGGTCTAGTTGAATAGTTTTGTTTTTAGAGCCTTTCTGAATACTGTGAGGGAGTTTTCGTTTCTTAAGCTGAGTGGGAGATCATTCCAAGCTTTAGGGGCCAGTACTTCAAAAGTTGTGCCGCCCGCTTTAGCTCTGTTGAATGCTGGGACTGAAAGTAGGTGGCAATATTGCTCACGTTTTGGTCTGTTAGTTGGAGCCTGGTGTATTCTGTCTGAGAGGTAGGCTGGAGCGGTCTGGCTGAGGCATTTATGTGTGATTGTGAGTACCTTGAATGTTATGCGTTCCTTGGTTGGGAGCCAGTGGGCATCTTTTCTTGCCTGGGAGATGTGCTCTCTCCTGGGGATGCTGAGGGCGGCTCTTAGGGCGTTATTCTGTGTAGTTTGTAGTCTGTTAATGTTGTTATTGGAGGTGCCTAGGAGTAGAATGTTGCAGTAATCAAGTTTTGCGCTAATAGTGGCTCTGGCAATGTTAAGTCAGTTCATTGGTGACAGATGGAGTTTTACTGCGTTTATGATTTTTGTTGTTAGTGCGGCTGAGGATGAGATGGCACTGACTTGCCTGTCCATTGATAGTGTGGAGTCCAGATATACTCCAAGGGTTTTCACTGTAGTGGAGGCTGTGATGACCATGTTTTCAATAATGAAGGAGCTGTATTTTTCATTTAGCTTGTTTAGGGATTCTTTGGGGCCTATCAATAGGATTTCTGTTTTTTCCCCATTTAGACAGAGACTGTTGGCTGCCATCCAGGCCTGGATGTGTGCATAAGTCTTTTGGAGTGTGTCGAGGATGTGCTCATAGTTTCCTGTTAAGGGGAGAAGAATTTGAGTATCGTCGGCATAGTTGTTAAAGGCTATGCCGAGGTCTTCTAAGTCGCTGAAGAGTGGGAGGGTAAATAGATTGTATAATGTTGGGGAGGTGCAAGATCCTTGTGGCACTCCACATTCAATGGGGGATGGAGAGGCAGAGGCCTGGTCAGAAAAGACCCTCATGGCTCAGCCTTCCAGGAAGGAGGTGATCCATGCTGTGGCTTCTTGGGAGAAGTGAGCGGTGTTAGTGAGATGTTTACACAAGATCTTGTGGTCAACCAGGTCAAAGGCTGCCGAGAGATCCAGGAGTAGGAGGAGAGAGGATTTGCCTTTGTCCATGGCTTCAAGTAATTGGTTCTTAAGGTCCAGTAGAGCTGATTCTGTGCTGTGACGTGGGCGGAAGCCAGATTATCTTTTGCCTAATTTATTGTGAGCTTCAAGGTAGGATTGAATCTGTAATGACACAGTGGTAATTGGGCGGTAGTTGTTGGGAGAGTCCGGGTTAAGGGTAGGTTTCTTTAACAGAGGTCTAACCCAAGCTTCCTTGAGAGCGAGTGGGATGGTGCTGTTTGCGAAGGATGCGTTGAAAAATGATGTGACAAACGGTTCTAGGGCTGTTGCACACTCTTTGATTAGGTTGGCTGGGCAAGTGTCCCCTTTGCATAGCGATGTTTGATGCGCTTCATAATTAGAAGGACTTCAGGGATTGTTACTTCCCTGAATGCGAAGGGTGCGGGTTTGTTAGAGGCCTGTGTGGTGTCTGCTATTAGTAGGGTGGCCTGTGTGGGGTCTGCTATTGGCAGGGTGGCCAAGGGCGGCGATGTGGAGTGTGTGGCTTTGGGTAGTTTGTCAAATTGCGTCTTAATTTTGTTTTGAAGTGTTGTTATTTTGTTTAGCAGAGCATGCTGGATGTTGTTGCACCAGGTTTTGTTTTTTACTGTGGATTGTGTGGAGGTATGGGGGATGGTCAGCTCATTATAAATGGCGACTAGCTCCTTAGATTGTGAGTTGGCTTTCTCAATTCTGGTGTTGTATGTGCCCGCTTTGGCTTTAGAGATGGCTTGCTTGTACTCTTTGGCTACTGAGAGGTAGGTGCCTCTTGCTGTGGTGGAGGGGTTTGTTTGCCATGCGGTTAGTGCTGCCCTATAACAATACCATACAATAAAATGCATGTGCTTCCCTCCTATGAGAGTTATTACCTCCTAGGTATGGTACAGTCCACATATAAAAGGTGCAGCCTTGCATGCCCAGTTGTTGACATCATATGACAAGTGCAGCTTGAAATGCCCAGCACCGCCACCCAGTGCCAGTTAATGCCTTCTAGTTATATGTTCTATTTGATTTGCCTGCAAACCCAATTGTGTCTAAATATGAAGAAGGGGATGGTAATGATAGCTGAACATGGATTTAATAGGTTATTTATAACACACTTAATACCCAGAGATTTCTAAGCGCGGACCCAGGGATCGAACCTGTGGTGCTCCATGTCATCTTGCTTCCAAGGAGAGCACGTTGCCCCTGAGCTATCCTCCCAAGACAATGGTGAACTGCACAGTCAGCAGAATGTGAAGATCTTTAATGCTTTGCAAAACTCCATAAACCGAGTCGGTCCTCAAACAATTGCAGCTTCCCATAGAGGAGCACCATGTCCTGCAAATCTGGGGACCCCTCTAGACTTACATCTGGAACCCCGAGAGATTTCGGATCAATGAATGGAGGCAGCAAGTGGGAGTATATAACATGCGGTGGATCCCACTGAACACTAGACACAAAGGGGCTCATTTTCAATGAGGCAGTTTGTAAAATACATACGTAAAAAGCATGCAGAAAACATTTACACATTAATTTTACGAGCTGCCACACATTCACTGATTTGTCAAGTGGAGCCTGGGCACGGATTCAAATTTACAATTAGTTGCCAAGGCGAAGCCTCAAAGTATCTACTAACCATTTAGTCCAAATATGCATGGTATCATGCCTGTATTTAATGTGCAGTCTCACTTGTCTAGTTGATGCTAAGATATGCCAAGCATAGCCTATAAATCCACATTAATGCCTTACATGTATGGAGTAGCCAGCGTATATAATGTGCACCCTCACACATTGAGTTGGTGACACCATATGCCAGGCAGAGCCTGCAATGCCCTAGAATGCAATATATGCTGGATAACACTTCCTATACCTTGTAGAGTCATACCGGCTCCACCTGCTGACCCACCATATGTACAGTATGGACTCATATATGGAGGTGCCATGACTTAGCTGTTCCCTTTGGATTTCCTGGCTGAACCCCTGAACCACTCGGCAGGATCCTCTGGCGATGACAAACCTGCACTCTTTCTTCCCGACCTTCTCTGTTCCTGCCCGTCCCACATCAGCAACGTGTTGTGCAGATGCAGTGAGGGTCATGAGGCCGTTTCCACACCCTACTCCTCCCATAGCCCCTGAACAGCCTTTAGGGAGCTTCTGAGGGGGAGGGAGCAGTAGTAGGGACTTGTGCCATTGAAAGGGGCTCCCATCAGAGTCAATTTTACTTTTGGTTTGCTGCTGCCCTTGTAATCACTGACCAGAAGTTGCAAGGGCAGCGACATGGGTACCAAGAGAGTCACCAGTGGAAGCAGCTGGTACCCCTGGCATTGCTCAAATGACATTCCTGCATGGCTTCAGGTACTTGAATAAAAAATGAAGGACTTCCAAAAGCAAGACTGGTTGGGCCGCTCATAGCTGTCTTGTGGTCTCTGACGACAAAAGGTCAAGCAAGTTTGCCGACTGCGTGTTGGAACCCAGTGGGGCAAGGCATGATGTACTTACTGAGGCAGGATCTGGTATAGCAGAGCCTCGGCCTTGCGCTTTTCCTCCAGGTATGCCTGCGTCCGGTCCTCCACTAGCTCCTCCAGGTTATTGGCGTACTGTTCCATGCGTGATAGAAGGTTATCCAGGATGTTCGAGCTGCTCTCTCTTGAATAAAGAAGAAAATGTCACATTAGCCGCGGCAGGGGGCAGAGGAAACCATTTCTCGATTGAGGTCCCCATGGCTATTTTTTGTGCTGGTGGCTAGTGGGTTACGATAGAAACTAACCAACCAACCAACATTAACAGCAACAGTTGAGGACTATCGAATAGCTTGTGAGCTTATCAAAAACGGTATCAAGTGATATTTCCGAATAGATTTTACCGAAAAGCTTTTTGAACGAATAGAAAACACCGAAAAAACACTGACTCTTTGTAAAAAAAAGTATATATTGAGGGTGAGGTAAGGGAGTAAAACGGGTTGGGGGTGGTGGGATGGGGTTATAGACATAGGGAAACAAGGGGCTTGGAGAGGGACCCCCCCAAATAGAACAAATTAAATTTGGTATTTTTTCAGTGTTTTCTATTCCATAAAATGTTTTTGTGAAAAGATTTTTTGAAAATATCACATGGATCCATTAACAATTTGTTGAATGCGTTGGCCATTAGTCTGAGGTGCTCCACGACTTGTTGTAGGGGTTTTGTACATTTTAATGGAAGAATGTAAAGACATGCTGCATGGTTTGTGTGTTTTCAACTGGTGTTGACTTAACTAGAGGGTTCAAACACTTGTCATTAGGGGTGTGGGCTTTCATGGGGCGGGGTTAACAAACTTGTTGAATGGCTTGTAGCTATTGTTTCAGGGGTTGTCACCTCTACAGGTAGCTGGTAGCTTTTTATTTGCAGGAGTCCCTTGCTTCGTAATTAGATGGTATGCTTTCTGGGATCATCACTTGCAATTGTAATAAGGGGGTTCCAACAACATGTGGAACGGTCTGGGACTTTTTGGAGGGGGAATAGGTTGTGGGTTTTATTGGAGAGATTCCCCAAGGAGCTGAATGGACAGATGTTTTATTCAGGAGTTATCAGAGGTATTCAACACATTCATGAATGGATGTTAGACCTTTTCTTCTAAGGTCAGGCCTGTTTGAAATGATTTCCTAGGGCATGGCCCCATTAGGTACACTTTGACCTGCAACTACAGTCCCTATTGCTGCCTAACTGCCTACCTCACATGTTTCAAGATTGTTCCTAGGCTGAAACTCTTCAGAAATTTATGGAGGGTCTGGGGGGACAGAATACAGTGCAACTCAGTACACGTTCAGGCAAAGGAACATGTTCTGGGCTAAAGATATAAATCAGAATTCAGTTATAAATATTAAAGAGTATATTTACTTCTACACTACAGATACCAGGATTCCTTGCTGCTAGAGACTGGTACCTCCCAGAGGGATTCTTCCCCGAACACATGAAACCAATCAGCCTCCCTGATGATTGCTGAGTCATGAAAGCACGCTAGGAGGAGAAGATCTTTGGACTGTTGAGCACATTTCAGCTGGGACCCAGAGTTGCGCCCCTACCACCTCTCTTTTTGCTTGCACATATAACTAGAGACTGGGGCTCCAGAGGGGCTGCACCCAGGCTACACATGCCTGACTTTGGAGTGACACACTGTTGTTAACCCCCCCATTCCCCCCATCCACCCACCTATTAAGGGCTGACATTGAAGAGTTGGTTCCTGGCTGGCTCCACACTATAGATACCAGAATTCTTGCTGCTACAGACTGGTACTTCCCAGATGTCCTTTTTACTGTTAGTTCAACAGTCATTGGAGGAGCACTCCTCGATCCAAACAAAAATTCAGGAAACCACGTTCAAAATCTTCCACTTTATTACGATTCCATAAAACCCTCGCACATTTTCATTGCAAAATAGTATCCAAAACCACACACATTGTGGTTCTCCCAAAATGACTGGCGCATCCTAGATGGTGTTAACGCGTTTCGCGGGCTTCTGTCCGCTTGTTCACCGTCCTCTATTGAGTTGGCCCATTTGACTTTGGGAAGACTACCGATTTGTCGGGTATCTAATTTTGATTCAAGGACTGCTGCTGTGAATACACTGGACGGATACTATTAATTGCATTGATTTTATCTTCTGCATTAATAAGAGGACGGCATTGTAAATTGAAGTATATGAACTGGAACTTGTCAGTTGCGCCTTGAGGATGACCCGTAGGTCGAAACACGTGTCGGCTGTCCTAATTTTGAATACACTCATCTCTTACAACACTTATATGAGCTCTTCAAGAAAATGTTTTTTCCAATCAAGATATTCTCTGGACTATTATATAACGTACAGTCTCAACTAGAGTGCGTGGTCCCAACCCACCTCAATTTTGTTTATTAATTTTCACCAACTCCTAGTGGATGAGTTGCAGGGTGTGGTGATAACGCTGCCAGTAATTTTAGAATTTTGTCATACTACTCACATAACTCAAGCAGTGGTCAAGAGAGCACAGCTTCACTTTACTGAATCCACATATTTCCTATATATATATATATATATATATATATATATATATATACTCTTTAATATTTAGAACTGAATTCTGATTTTAAAAATACACACAGAATAAACAGGTCTTATTAATTGTGTGCACATAAAAGAAATAAAGCACACTTTCTAAACAGGGGCACAAACCCCCAAATCACATCTGGGTAGCCAGTACCTGTGGGATGAAAAGGCTGGTTGCGGCAGCACCAATCAACCTGCACTAGCAGTGGGGAGGAATGTCTGTCCTGCTAAATCCTCTCTGTTGAAGTGTGCACACACCACACAGTGTGCAGTTCGACACTCCTCGCTTGGTGCAGGATGGTAACCTCTCTCCATCCTGAGCCTCTGCAGACCCCAGCTCTCTTCAGATACTAGGGAACAAGACATGCAACAAGGCGGTACCAAGGCATGCCAGTGAGCGCCCAAGGGTACAGTTCTACGCCTAAATGACCTGTGGCCCCACAAAAGAGTAAACATGGAATGGCTGCTGCTATGGAAGCCCCCTCTCAGTGGAAGCAGGTGTGCACTTGTTGGCAAGGAGCACTGTTGCTAAAGCAAGCAGTCTTTCCTCCATGCTGAATTACTGCAGATCTCAGGCTTGGAGTGCCTACATTTAGGGTTCCCACTTGTCAGTGCTTCAACACCTATTTGGCACACATGGGCATAGGCAAAAGGGCAAGCATGTTCCTGTGCAGGGCAGACAACCATTCCACCCTTCCTGAACTAAACCAAGTGAATGTGGTATGATGCAGGGAACCTGATTTCTTGGTGCACTACTCTGCTTGCTTCCGTTACCCAGATTGGCATGGGTGTGCCGGAAGTAGGAAATGTGGCAGCCGTGCGATAGGATGAGGGCTGTCACAGCTAGACACCTTTCTAAAGTGCAATGAGTCCTGTGAGATCCAACAGACGTCCAGCAACTGGTCAGGGGCCACTGGCCTGCACTGCAGCTCTTTTTTTTGTTCCTTGATATTAGTCAAGCCTTGACCAGAGCAGACAATAGACAGGCCCTTGAACCAGCACATGGCTGGGTTTCCCAATAGTCAAGTCCACAAGCAGAGATGATCTAGTTGTTCTTCATGTTTAATTGGTGCAACCCTGGGTCTATAGCTCTGCAGTGGTGCTAGAATCCCATTCCCACATGGCTCCAGTCCTAACTGAAGTAAAAAGATGCTCCACTGAAGCAAGCTCTTGAGGTCCCTTTAAGGTAGGCACCAGCCTTGGGTTCAAAATGTCTAGCCAATCACAGACAAGTGTTAATGGCTTAGAGATGCTGGCAGCGTGCTCTTCCTCGCATAATTGATAAAGAGAGGCAAAGAAGCAGGGAAAGTAATTCCTACATATAGAAGATCTCTGCGTCATCGCCGCCCCGATCCCCTCTGCTGCCACTACCTACAGGAAGTCGGAGCCCAGATAAGCTACACCCCCTCACTGATAGTGAAATAAAGAAACCATCTTTGTTGTATGGAATATAACTTTCAGTGATAAAGGTGACAAGTTTATCACAGTAACATAAATGCTGCTTAACCCGTAAGGATCACAGCATGTCTGTCAGTCTTGGCTACAAACACTGAAACTGGATTTGAAGATAAAAGTGACCACATTTCTAACTTGAAAGTTATAAACTAGCAGATGTACGTCCAAATTTAAAATTGAAATCGAATGGGGATGTGACCAGCTGGTTACCATTGGGTCATGATTCCCTGGAGCTCACGCCCAGTATATTAAATGCTTGAACACGTCCAAACAGTCCACAATTAAGCCGTGACCGACGCTCTCTGCTGGTGGGTGTGAAACTACTCAGAGCAGTCATTTTGTGAATTTACAAGAGAACGCCTCCCTGATTTCCAAGATGGCGGTTCAGGCTTTTCTCGAAATTGGACCACCTCTTCTGGAGCTGGCGGGAAGGGATAGCGGCTCCTTACTACAGGCTGCTGGAGCATACCGTTCAAGGTGCTGGGGGCGAGCAGGCCACATGTGAGCATCTGTGGGGCTTTTAATGGCCTGCCTGAAGCAGAGGAATTGAAGTAGAGGAATCCACCCGGCTGCAGGCATGATCCTGGTGGTGTGGCTGACAGAAATAACCTGCTGCTGATGCTGGTGCATGCCACACCCAACCCCTGATCCTCACCAGAGAAGCACCTGGAAAGCACAGATCATGGTCGCTCAAGATGGGGGTTCACTGGAGTGGGATACGCTCCTACTGCAGCTGTGTAGAAAGGCATGCATCAGGGATTCAGGGCCCACTGCTCTGCCAGATAAGAGGAAGGGTGGATATCTCCTCTGCTCCCCCGCAATCGGCTAATCTCTCGGACCCTCTTTTCAACTTGGCCCAACCAGTGTTTCTTTTGGGATGCCTCACCCATGGCCACATAAGAAGCGTTACCAATGCTATTTTTAGATAAGTAAAACACCTTCACACTAGATGTTAACAAGGGCCTTGACTGTATGGATCAGCTTATTTGGAATTAGTTTTATCTCAATTTAATTTTGGAACTGTCATCAAGATACGGCCAATGGTGCCGTTATACAGGGACACAGGACAGGGCTGACCACCCTCCGGGTTAATGTTTGCCCTTTCAATCAAACTATTATTAAAGGAATTGGGTGAAAATATTTAAATTGAAGGGACTGCCCAATATAGAGTATGTTATCCCTTTTATAAAACTCCCAGGTTCAACCCTCACGAGCATAATAGAGCCTGAATACATTTACAAAGTATCCAGTTCAATTAATTAAACTAAATCTAAAGCTTTGAATATCTCAGAGACCAATGAGGTAATACAGACTTTCCATCTATGTTTTTAATGGATCCCAGTCAAATTCTAGTACCTGAGGAGTTTCCTTACCAAATCTCGTCATTCTTTATTTTAACATAACATCCCCAATAATGTCTCTGTTATGCAAAGGCTTGGTAAGAAGCATTCTGATTGGCCCTTGCCCTGTCCATACCCCATGCAGAATCCCTCGAAGCTGAAGCTTTGTTCCCGTGACCGGTAGGGGGGCGTGGCAGCCCCTCAATCAATGAGGAGGCTCAGAACAGGGTAATCCCCGCTCCGAGCCTTTGAGGTCTGGAGGCTGCCATCCTACCCCACCGGGGATTCAGGTGAGTGTTTGCCCCACCCATGCCCTCCACACCCCCAACAATCCCCTCCCCGCCCTCCCAACCCCACTTACCTTGTTTTCTCGAGAGTGGACGCGCTGGGGATTCTGTCCCCAGCGCGTCCTCACCAGAAGGCCGCCATGGAAAGGGCAAATGGACTGCGTTTTCCCTTCCCCGCCGGCCATTTTTTTGTCATTTGTTTTATTCTGTTCTGAAACATTGCGGCATTTCGGAACAGAAAAAGATTGCTATTAGTATCCAGGTCTTGCGGGCCGGGGTACTAATAACAATATGCCCCTTACCGAGTCAGGTAATGCCCCGGGGCCTTCGTTCGGGCCTGTAACTATGGGCCCGTGGGCATTACCTGACTCGGTAATGGCCCCGCGGCTCGGGGCATATTGCTTAAATATATTTTTGTTCAGTCTTGCACACAAATCTTCCCCTAGAATGGCAGCCCTGTGATGAATGTGGCATCCCTCTCTGCAACATTATCTGCACTCTGGGTTCAGGAAATGTACTGAAACTTGCTTTAATTGAATGTGATTAACAACTTGTTGAGTGGGTCCTTGATTCATCACAGATCAAAGGGGCTCAACAGTTGTTGAATGAGTTTCAATGTTTCTCAGAGGGATCCAATAACGTGTTCAATGGATTATGGATTTTATGAGAGGGATTCAAACGGGCAGAGTAACAACTTGTTGGATAAATTGTGAGTTGTGATGTTGCGTATTTTATCTCAGGAATGTGGTGTTGAACAATTTCTTGAATGTTTTGAGAATGTATTGGATGGGGAAATCTAACTCCAACCACTTTTTCAATAGTATGAAGGCTATAATTGAGTGGGTTCAACAGCTTGTTCATTGTGTTCTGGGTTTCATCATGAGAGTTCAACATCTTGTTGAATGATTTGAAGGTTTTACCTGAGGTGATATGATTGGTTGATTGGCTTGTCGGTTTGACCAGAAGGAATTCTGTCGGATCGAGTGGATCTTATTTTCTAACCTGTTAAACTTGCGTAGAAGAATTTTAATCTGGTTGAAGTCTGGTCTCTCCAGGACATCTTCCGCCCAACATCGTTGCATCAGCAGCCCCAGCTCGTCGATGTGGCAGTACACATTGGTGGAGGGTCGGAAGCTGGGCTTCTCTCGGCTCTTCACTCGCTCAATGATCTCTGATGAAAAGGAGAATTAGAACTTCATTTTAGACACACAATTCAGGAGGCTGGACTCCTAAAGGCAAGGGAAGTGAATGGAAGGAAAAGGAAAGGTAGGAAGAGTGAAGGTTAGAGAAGGGATTGCAAGGAAAGGGAAGGGGATCCAGAGGGCATCAGAAAGAGCGGAACGTGAGGGGAGGTTGCAAAACATAAAGTGAAGAAGGCAGTGGGTGGAGAAAAGCAGGTAGAGGCCTGCCGTAGTGTAATGATAGAAAACATGGGAGGAAGGCAGAACATAGGGGAGAGATGAATAAGGAGTGGGAATACATGCTCTGAATAAAGAAGGATTACATTGTTTGCGGAATAGTCTATGATGGACTTGGGGTTAGTCAAAGTCCCACAAGTACCTCTACTTTTTACGTCCATACTCACCATTCTATACAGAGGATTTGTCCATTCATGACCCTGTGCAAGCGTAAAATTGTAATAGTGGCCTTGATTACCAGTTAGTTAGACTATTGCGATGCCCCGACTGCAACACCTTGTCACATGTTGCACTATGCTTCCACTTACCCTCTCCCCTGCCGACACTACGGTTGCTCTACTTTGTTCGGTACACTTCTACCACTGGGGATAGATAGCCCCTGCACTCGATTCCTCATCCCACTTAAAGCGCTGGTTGCACCTAATTGTTTTCTAGAGACCATCACAACCGTAGCACGGGCTGCGCAAGGGGTCTCTTAGCGTGCAGCCTAATAAGGCAAGTGTCGAGAGGTGGGGCATCATTATGAAGACCATCTTAGATGCCACCGGGATGGCCTGATCAAGCATATTAAAGGGCCCAGCAATGCAAAGCCAGCCTGTTATATTCAGTCTAAAATACAGATCGTTTTCTTATTTAATACAAGTTTTGTCGAGGATCTGAGCGCGTGGTGACGACTGGGGACCTCACCAAACTGGTGCCGTTGTACTGCTGCGCCCACAATCACTGCACGCTGCATGTTTTCTGTGGTGGGGGCACACAGCCATGCCCCTCTTTCCGCCCACCTTAGAATGGCACTGCAGGAAAGTGGCGGGAAGATGTCGGCTTTCAGTGCTGCTTTTCATCAGCCCTCAGAATTGGGCTCTGAATGTCTGTGTTATGCCACAGCAGGGGCACAAGTCGAAGGTACACACGGATGGAAGGAGTCCCCTCGCTATTTTTAGGGGACGGACTCAGTCCCTGTTGAACTAGCTGAGAGAGGAGGGGACAGCGTCCCATTTAAGTGACTGCGGAGGGCTGCGACCCAGCAGAGTCTCGCGCTGTGCTGCACTCACCTTGCATCCTGTGTCTGCTTGCCTTGAGGCCTGTATCTTATCTGTGAAATTGTTTCTTAAATGCAAAACCCCAAACTGGCCACAATTGGCTGCGGAACATTGGTTGCATTCAGGAAATCAAAAATTAAACGAAAATAAAATGCTGTTCAAAGCTGCCTATTCCATTTGCACGATGATTGTTTGCTTGCCGCCTTGATACAGTATTTGTTCTGTTGAACTGCAGATTTAATCTCAACATGTATAACAGCCAGCTGTATGCTCGTGTCAAATAATGAAGAAATGGCTTACTGGTAATCCTCATTACTCTTAGTCCTACTCGTTCCTGTACGAGTACTTAAACATGAAGGCTCCTGGCCTTCCTCACAGCGAAGGCAACATCCCACTCCTTCATTCCTGTGAGCCGCAGACGCTCTTACATTATTCTTTTGTAAATATGGTTTATTCCTTTATCTTAGGGCTCGATATTGCTGGGAGCTCCTGCTTCTACCCAGGGAGAGCCTGGTTAGATTGAAATCAGCGGTACTAGGATATGGGTTGTTCGACCTAAAAGACTTGACCTACTGCCCATTTGACCTAATTTATTTGACCTAATTATTTTTGACCTACTGTAGAGGGAGACCCACGCAACCTCCCCTAATGATGGGGGGGAGACCCCCTGAACCCCCCACTTCCCGCCACCTCAACCTATTCCCTTACCCCACCCCACAACTATTTTTTTATTAAAGTGTACCATTTGACCTACGGAATTAGGTCAAAAAGGTGCGGTCAAATGGGAGTAGGTGAAGTTGGCATTAGGTCAACTATGCCAATGCCACACAATGAGCTACTTTTGGCTCCCCAGGACAACTGACACCCTACAAATCTACATATGAGACATTAACTGTAAGTGTTTGAGAATCTGAATAAAGAAGAATTAGAGCACATCAAGTGCAAGTTGTTTTGTTGTCACGTGGAGGAAGATGTGAGATGGCTGGGAAGTATGAGCAATGGATTAATAAAAGCTTTAGTAGTTGTGGCCAAGCAGATTTTAAAGGTTTGGAAAATCAGGAAAAAAAACACATGTAGCTGATTGGTTGGTGGGGGTTACAGGTCCTACCCAGTTATCAAAAGAGGATGATGTTAAATAAGGACGGGGAGGATCTCTACCCTGAGTTATGGGCGCCATTGAATCATTTATATGGCTTAGTTTTCTGCGCAAAGATGCATTATAAGTGGAGAATTAGGGGTGGGATTGTGTTGCGTTGTTGGGTGTGCGGGTGTTTGTTATGTATCTCGTTTTTGTTGTTTTGTAACTACTGGTTGCTTTATTGTGGGATGTTTGCTTTTCAATATTGTTCAATATGTTATGTCATAAGAATCGGCTTTGGATATGATTTAGGAAAGATTTGAGAAATGTGGGTAAAATGACTTAATTATTATTCCTACAATTGGATTTTCTCCCTGTCAATTGATTCTGTATGAAAATGGATAAATAAAGTTAAAAAGAAAAGAACACATCAAGTACACATGTAAACATAATGGACCATACATAATTGGCAACAAGTTCGAATGTACATCTCATGTGGAAGTTAGATTTTTGGCACACTGGGTGCTTACGCCTGGTTCCTCAGTGATAGCTCCTGCCTACTGGGGATGCCCGACGCCCAGGTGCTGGTTTAGCTCCTGCTCATCGGATCCTAATTTTGAACCCTGTATAATATAGCATGCATGTGCTAAAGATCAAAAACATACTTCAGGGATCAAGGACAGAGTCAAAATTGGGAGTATACCTTCATTCAGGGTCAGTATTTCCATTGACAGTGCCCGCTGGAATGAAATATTGAGCACCCTTCTGAACTGAGTAGGAGAACAACCCAACACACCTCCCTGCACCACTGACACATACAAAAGGAAAGATTCAACTTTATTTAAAGACTGCAAGAATCATTTACTTAAACAGGAACAAAACTGCAAACATGTTCACAAAAGTGGCCACTAGAGCATATTTCAGCACTGCAAGCTGAACCACCCGTATATACCTTCAGCCACAACAAAATGGCCCACTTTTCCACCTTTTGGGTTTTCATACAGAACGTCCTACGATTTTCTGCACTCTACATTTTAACAAATAGCTGGTTTGAAGGACATGAAGATAAAGTGAGTTTCCCAAGATCACACAATTTTGGGAGTGTGTGGAAGCCACATTCTAAATGTGTGACTACAACAGTTTGAAAACATCGAATTGTCACAGCAAGTAAACTCAATACCAAACGTTCCACCCAAACATACTTATAGAGTATTGGTTAAAAAGGATTGCCATTACTATCCTTGTTTAACCTGAGGGGAAGTATGCAACATGTCTGCCAGATATTTCTATTCCCTTTCATAGAAGAGCCATCACCAATGTGAGTGATAATTCAATACATGGTGTGCCCTCTATAAATGATCTCTATTTAAGCAATAAAAACCGACGGGCGGGGCTTTAGCGCTCCAGGTAATACCTATGCACGAGGGCTTTAACGTGAGACCGGGCATTACCTGTCAATGTAAAGTCACCCTGCCCGGAGGGGTTTATTGATATTACCATGCCGGCATGAGGGTTTTTTTGCAAGTTGAGAACAACTACAAACCAAGATGGTCACCAGAACGGAGAAGGGAACTACACGTAGTGGTGGCCATTACCATGACAGGGATGTGCCGGGGACACCGAGTGTTCCTGGCACGGGCGAGGAACAAGGGATCCCCAGGCAATTGGGACTTGGGTGGGTGAGGGATGTGGAAATTAGGGGTGGGGAGAAGGTGATAAAGGATGCAGGGGGCACACTTACCTTAATTCCAGCGGGGAAGATGGCGGCCTCCCGCTTCCGAGGAGAGTCAGAGTGGGGACTTAAGGACCTCATTCCGAGCCTCCTGATTGTCTGGCAATCTCCAAACCCTCCCCCCGGGTGCTAATATTTAAGCAATATAACCTAATTAGGGGGACATCCCCGGTAATGGCCCACCTCATAGGCTTATATTGCTATTAGCACCCCGGCACGTTGTACCGGGTACTCATTTTGTATTTTTCTCGAGTTGTTAACCATTTCTCAACTTGAGAAAAAACTACAATAAAATATGGCCACCAGGGATCGGGGATAAGGGAACTACAGGTAGTTCAGTACTGAGTACAGTACTGTTCCCGGTGCTAGCGAGAGTCAAGGAAGAGCAAGGTAAGTGGGGCAGGGGTGGGGGGATTGGGTATGTGGAAAAGAAAGGTGGAGGCAAAGGGAAGACAGGGGGGAGCGCACTTACCTGATTCTCAGCGATGGAAGATGGAGACTCCCGCTCTGATGAGGCTCAGAGCGGGGTCTGTACCATGTGGTATAAACCCTGTTCTGAGCCTCCTCATTGGCTGCGAGACCGCCACCCCCCTTTTAGGACCAAAATGGAAAGTTGGCTGCTGGAGAGCACATCGGAATCCTTGAAATGTGATCACTTACAAAAATCAGTTTCATTTCCAGGCACTGAATGTCTTCACCTGGTATCTGCCATGGGTGCTTGGCCACCGGGTGCTGTCGAATTTTTGCACCCACTCCAACCCCCGCTCACCTTACTCTGCTTCCAGGGTGAGACGGTTCTGATCATGCTGTTGCATGCAGCACCTCCTCTATGCAGCATCCCCCTGCGTGGCCATGTTTCCATGGCTGCACAGTAAAGGAGGATTCTGTGGCCTGTGCCATGGCCATTTCTTGTGGGGTACGGAGCACAATTCGCCTGTCCCTCTGTTCTAAAAGCCTTAGGTACCAGGGGCAGGGGAGCAGCAATGATCATGCATTAGTTGCCCAAAGCCCTGCTTAACACCATCGCTTCGCTCTGCCTTTAAGTTAGGTTTCCGGGCACCTATACGCCTGTGTCTCCCTTTGGCTCCTCTTTCCCTTTATTTGTTTCTGTGCTGCTCTTCACACCACACTCTCTAGCCTGTGGACTCTCTTGTGTTGGCATCAGCATCTCCCCACTTGTTCTTCACTGCATGTGTGTGAGGAATTTGACCATCCGCATGGTGGCTGTGCGCTCGCCTGGGCTTTTTGAAATGTTGTATTAAATGGAATGGTGGTAGACCAATCTCAGGAAAATGTGTGGGGCTAATTCACGCACATTTTCCTATGCTCACCCCATGACAGACGCATAGACCTGTGTACTCTGGGTGGACACTCTGACGAATCAACTTCCGGGGCACCAGTGGTCCAGGGATGAATATCGGTTTCTGAACCATCAATCAGCCCCCCACCTCTAGTACACACAGAAGGGATCCAAGCAGATTGGAAACACAAGTCAATTATAAGCCTCCTTGTGCAATTTTGGTAACGTAGACGGAACGGCAGGCTTATCTCTGCAAGGTCATGGATCGTTGGTTAGTTGCAACACAGCGAAAATACAATTATTACCCAATGATAAAAGGGACTGTCCAGTCAAGGTTGTATAAAAATATCTACTATATTATCATCACAAAAGACAGTTCTAGCACACTACAACATTCAACCCACCCTGTAAAGGAATGCAGAGGACAGACAGTTTCAAGAAGGAAAGGGAATGCATGCTGGATACTGACAGGAAGGTAGTTGGTAAGTAATTAATCACAATAGTTCAAGGATACTTGGTTTCAGCACAAAGGGAGCAATGGCTCATAAAATGTCACTTTGGGCCTTCGGCGAAGGACCAGGGGACAGAACCACAATGTACCTTGTGCTTGTAGAAGTTCTTGGTGCTCGACAGCGTCAAGTCAGTTGTAGGGCACTTTACAGCTTCTGTGACAGAGTTCAAGACGGGAGACAGCTGTGGGTATCAGGCACCAGGTAGTTCGGCGAGTGAGGCTGGACAGATGGCCGCAGGCTGGCATACACGGTAGCTCTGGGTCAGGAATCGTTGCCTCAGTGCTGGTTGGCATGTCTGAAGCACTGGTCAAGGCGTATCGGACGGCGTGAGCGACTGCAGTGTAACAACAGTCAGCGGTGCAGTTGGTTGCAGCTCGAGGGGCTTGACTGCCTCAAAAATGTCCTTTAAGGTGGACGCTCGTTGATGCTTGCCAGTGCATTTCGCCTAGCTTCTTCACTGGGCTTGTGTCGTCCTTTAAGGTGGACGCTGGTTGATGCTTGCCAGTGCATTCCGCCTAGCTTCTTCACTGGGCTTGTGTCGTCCTTTAAGGTGGACGCTGGTTGATGCTTGCCAGTGCATTTCGCCTAGCTTCTTCACTGGGCTTGTGTCGTCCTTTAAGGTGGACGCTGGTTGATGCTTGCCAGTGCATTCCACCTAGCTTCTTCACTGGGCTTGTGTCGTCCTTGAAGGTGAGCAGCCCAAAGCTGAAGAGAGTGTTGCAGGCAGCTGCCTTGTCCTTGGTTTGGTCCTGAGACTCTCTGGCACTTCCCACCTAGGAAGCTTGCTGCAGAGCCAAGCAGGGCACGCTGTGTGCTGGCTGGTACCAGTTCTTGAGCTGCTGAGGGGCCTCTATAATATGAAATATGAGCCCAGTTTACCAGTTCACCATTTGGCGGTACAAGACTTTCTGTATAGTTTGCTTTGAAGAACTAAACAAGAACTTGGTTGCATCAAGCTGGTTTACAAATGTCCAAGTCACATGATCAATGAACCCAACAAGTTTCTTATGTTATTTGCATTTATGGTTTACAACAAACCTTTTGAACGTCAATTACACTGGAGATAAAGTACATTAACAAAATACGATAACAATACTTACATCCACTTAATCAAAAAGTCCATAAAAATACAATATCAGCGTTGTTTTAATCCATTACACCAAGACAATAAAAACGTTTAGTTAAAATGCATAATCTCATTAGCTAAAACCTTTGTTAAGAATTCTAAAACCGCAATACTCAAAGAAATTTCATAAGAATTTAAAATCCGAAAGCAGAAGGAGTTTGTGCTCAAGATTGACATGTTCACAGACACCTGCTAGGCAAAAGAAGCCTGATTCCCTCTGAAAGGAGAAACGGGCCCAGCGGAGGCTGCTCATCTTCAAAAGGCAGTGCAGCAATGTAGGCGGATTAAAATATTAAAAACGGACTTGTGGCGTTCTCTACAGGAAGGAAACAGTTGACAATCTCGTGAAAGAAGTATACCACCAGATATCAATAGAAGGGATGAGCATACATCTCTAAAATAAAAAAGAAAACAGAGAACACACAGGCAAAGGCCTGCTCCTGCAGACAGTTTTAGCCATTTGCAACTTCATTTGACTGTCTGAATTCGACCCAGAGTCTTATCAAGAGGTAAGAATGTCTCTGCATGAGGATCCAGCAATGGGACGCCTTAAGCTGATGAGAGAAGCTAGCAAGTGACTGAAAGGATGCTGGGAGAAAGTACTGGCAGGCTCTGGCACCCTTTGGGACTTGGCGCACCAAGCGGATCCGCAGCTTGCCCATGGTTTAGTCCTGCCCTGCCTTCATCAACAAAAAACATACCAAGAAGCAATGCAGGAATAGGGCTGGAATTCCGTGGAAAGGCGCTCTGGTGAAGGATATCTAAGCGGAGCAGCATTCTGGTTCCTGTTGTGTTCTGGCCTGAGCACTAGGGCTAACTCCTGCCCTCTGCGGCTCCGTAGGGTGAGGATCACAACACTGCAATGCTCATAGATGTCTACTCGGTGTTGAGTTTGGGTCAGCTCTTCGGCCTGTGCACAGGAAGCCTTACCTTTGCTGAAGATCAGTACTTTGCAGCAGTGTTGATATCGCGTGCCCGGTTTATGAGATGGGGCGGAAATACCAAAGACTTCTTATTCGTCCTCTGGATCTTCTTCGGGCCTCACCTTCAGCTGCCGTTTCTTTGGTCTCCGGGGCCCGTCAGTTTGAGTAGAGATAGGGTTGTTTCTTGCGCGACAAACTTTCACAAAGTGTTTGCATAAAACACACTTTGAACACTCCGCTCCACTGGCGGGGCACAGGCCGCTGTGGGGTAAGCTCCCCCTCCCCCAGTAGTTGCAGGCCCTGAGCCCGCTCTGTGTGGGGTTTGTGGCTTCCGCAAGGTGTGACTTCTCCTGGCGTTACCTTGTTTCGTTCCCTCTGGTTTCTTTCCCTCGGCGCGTACTTATGATACTGCCACATGCTGCTCCCATGTATTGGGACACAAACTTCCGCCCATTTGTGAGAACAGGCCAAATCTAGGACGTGCTGGAGGGAGAGGCCCGCCTCTCACAGTATTTGCCTCCCCAGTTTATTCGAGTAAGAGCCTTGTTATATCAGTTGCGCACATACCTCATCCGTTTCATCAATTAGGGTACAGGTGGAGGCAAGGCGTTGTAGCCGAGCGCAGATAGAGTCAATGGGCTCGTAGGCTTCTAGTGAAGCTGGAATCTCTCTAAGTCTGCAATGGCCTGCGGATTGAAACAGTCCTCCATTTGGGCATCTTAGGAACTGTGCTCGGGTGTGAGTGTCTTGAAAATGTTATGCACTTGGAGACCCTCATAGAATAATAGTGATCATTTTTTAGCTGCGTCACCAGTTTCTTTCGTAGTGACAATATACACATTTCCCAGTGCTCCACCCACTGTGGCCATTTGTGTCCTCATGATGAAGGGGGCTCCCAGTACCTCGAACCCCTGTGTTGGGGCTGTCAATCATTGCTGGTGTTCTTGCTGCCTGTCGTAGAGCTACGCATGGCGGACGAATTGTTCCTCTGCACCCCCCATGCCACCTTCATTCGACAGCTGTTATGGGCCGGGCAGTGGAACTAAGGCCTGCCCTCTGCGGGCCCATAGCGTGAGGTGCCCAGCACTGGAACAATCAGAGATGTCCACTCGGGGTTGACTTCTTGTCACCTCTCCTACCTGTGTGCAAGAAGTCTCGCCTTTCGCAGTGCCATTTCATCAGGGTCTATGTGACCGCATGTGGCGGTGAATGCGCGTATGACAGCGGGCAGGCCCTGACGTCCGACTCACGGCTGCCTTGTACCATATCAGGCTTACCCAGAAGTAGGCACAAATGATCCATGCCTGGCCTGCACAGCACTGAAAAATGTACCCACCATCCGCCCCACTTGTGATGAGCAGAGGGAGGGCTAAAAACGACTTCTGCCTGTGAAGCAACATGGGTGCCACAAGGCTTCACCTCATGGGAGCCTCACATGTGCTTTACCTCCACCAGAGCAGTAATCATGGGCACCGCTCCTCGATAATGGCTTCCCAGACAATATTTTGTCAATTTCCAGCACTGACAAAAAGGAAGGGTGGTAAAGCAGGTAGTTTGTACGCTCTACGCCTGGAAGTAGGTTGTTAAGGTATTCATTTTAAGAAGCACACCCTCTCATTGTAGCGAGCTGCCCTTCCTGGGTCAGGCCGGTGGATCTCTTATTGCAGTGGGCTGCCCTTGCTTGGTCAGGCCGGTGGATCTCTTATTGTAGTGGGCTGCCCTTGCTGGGTCAGGCCTGTGGATCTCTTATTGTAGCGGGCTGCCCTTGCTGGGTCAGGCCGGTGGATCTCACTACTAGAGTGCCCACTGCAGTCTACGTCCTAGCACCAGTGCTTAGCAAGAAGTCTCGGTAGTGTTGCTATGGGAAGACTCAAAGGGATAGTCAGTACCAGTGCTCACTGGTCATGGCACTATGACCTCTTAGCACTATCTACGGAAAGAGAATGAACTTGCTGTGTTCTGTGGCTGGGATCAAGCCATCCTGGCAGGGTGGAAGGCAACTTTGCTCGGGTGACTAGGGCTCTCAGATCGAGACTCTCTGAAGGCGGCAGTGTCAGGCCTTGGAGCCCTCACTCTTCCAGCATAGGAACTTGCCACCAGGAAAGGCCCGTCAATGAAATGTCTGAGATGCAGGCCATGGGAGTAGTGTTCGAAGTATACCAAAAAAAGTAGTGGAACCGTGACCCCAGCGGAGGACATAGAAGGCAGGAAGGAAGCCCCATGGAAAAGGTTTTTCAAAAGTTGCAGCCATGCTGATTGACAGCCAATTGAGTTGAAACAGATTTCAGTTTAGCTGTAACTTCCATCGGCTAGTACAGTGGGGAAGTCTGCTTTAACTTCATAAACAACAGTTTGGGAACGGTGAAAATGGTTGCAAAATGTAGTGGAATTGTTAACAGTAAAAAATAAAAGTAGTGGAACAGCGTTCCCGACCGTTCTCGCTCACTTCGACCACTGCCTGGGAGGAACATAACAATCTACTTTAGAGTCATGGTTGTCTATCCAAATGCAGGAGAGCACTGTGCCTCTGAACTGAGCATATGAAGTGCATTCATTTCACCTTCCAACGGTTTGACTTTCTTTCTAGAATCTGGTGAAAGAGGAAGGGTAAACAGAGGGTGGGGGATAGGTGACTCCTGTTCACCTAAAGCAGGAGTGGGTTCCTGTGGAACCTTGCACAGCAAGGCAATAGGAATGAAGGAGCCATCTTCAAATGAGTCTCCATTCATATGCGGGGCGCCCAGAAAATCCTGTGTGAGGATGCCTGCATCTGATTAGACCCTATGCATGTCTTGTCCAGGGGGAGCCTCTCTGGGGTGCGCTGCGGAGCAGAGGAACCACCAGTTCGAGAAAATGTACGTTTAAAAGGATAACGAGACCAGTGAGAGCCACATGGGGTAGAACTGTGGGTGTAAATGGTGGAGTTTAGTACTGAGAGTCACGTGGGGGTAGACCGTGCACACAGAGAGCGACACTGTGAAAGAGGTGTTGACTTAAAACCACAGAGGAGCGGAATTATAATTGGGCGTCGAAGACCAAATGTGGGCAAAACTGGACCGTGAGCGCAACTTGGGTGCAATGCATGGACACTCAGAGCCACATTGCGACAGAACTTGCACAGCATGAGCAACATTACGGCAGAGGTGGGTACTCACAGTCACACTGGGGCAAATCTGGGCACTGGGGGGTACACTGGAGCGGAACGGTGTGCTGAGAGCTACGCATGACATTGACTGGAGCATTGTGGGTGACACTGGACTTTCGATGGACACCGAGAGCCCCATGGGAGAGAACTGGGTAGTGATATGTACATGGGGCAGAATGTGGGCACTGAGAGTCACATGGGTGCGGAACTGGGCAGTGAGAGCCGCATGGGAACACGACCTCAGTAATGAGAGCCCTAGAGGAGCCGAACCTGTTCACTGAGCGCGACACTGGGGTGGAATTGGGCGGTGAGTGCCACGCCAGGGCTCACCTGCGCAATGAGAGCCACAGTGGTGCAGAATTGGGAATCAGAGCCACATGGGTCCACAACTGGGCACTGACAGCCACATGGGAGCAGAAATGGGCCTTAATAGTGGCATTGGGTAGAACTAGATGCTGAGTGCTATGTAGGTCAGAACCTGGCCAATGATAACAGCAGTGAGGCAAACATGGCACCAGGGATGTCATTTCTCCAAAATGCCAAAGGTAGCGGAAGTGACATCACGTGACCCTTGACCTCTGACATCACAGGAAGTGATGTCATTTGACCCCACCCCAAAGTGACATTTCACCCCTTGACAAAACAGGAAGTGCCATCGCATAGCATTGTTCCCAAGTACACTACGGAAAATATGGTTACGATATCACTGTAATGAGATATACATTTCATACAAGAAAGGATCAGCATGTGTACCGTTAATATCAGTGTGCATAGGCCCATATTACCAAATTACTGTGAATGCAAGCAGACATCCAAGGCCAAACGATAATGTGTTATTTTATAGCACTTACCCGTAAGCGCTTAATATAGAACAAATATACATACAATAATACCCAACCAGTGTTTGTACTCATTTATCAACTTCAGCAGGATGCAAGATTGAGTTGCCCTTGCCAGGATTCGAACCACAGCAGTGAGCACTCAACCTACTGAGCTATCGTACTGGCTATGGCCATTTTACCAGATATAGTAAAATTAGCTATTACTTGTCTGAATGGTCTCAAAGTCAGAAAGCAATTTACACTCTGTAGTGGATGCCATTAAACTGGTAACTAAGATTTAACCGCAGGCCAGTCCATCTGCAGGTCTGGTGGAAGGTTGCCCGCATGTCAAGCCTGCATGGATCTACTTTTCAGGCTTCAGAGGTTGGCAAAATACATACCATCGTGAGGGTTCATAAATGTGTATTAAACAATTTAGAGTAGGGCAGGGAAGCAGCGCACTCACACAGCATCCCATAATCTGGGCACTTATTACCTCATACATGCAAACAAACATCCTGAACAGCATGCCAGGGAGATGGGAAAGATAGACACAATACAACAAAGCATTCATTGTGGGATAATTAAATCAGAGGGCCACTTTATGTACTATGGTCAAACATTTCTACATTGTACACAAACTTTTAGGCACAAGGATTATTTCAAGTGACCGAGGACACCGAGATGGAATGTCTTGTGATGATCATAACAGAGACACCAGCAGAAAAACATGCTATAACTGCAACTTGCAAAAAGCAAAATACAGTCCGACATGGATGCTTATTCTACTCTAAATGCTTTTTGAAGTTTTTGTCTGTATTTTGAATTTGAGGTGTTTAAGAACAGACTAAATCAGTGACTCACCCCCTCAGTGCTCCAGATAAGATTTGGGAGTGGAAGTATTTTACTCCTCATTTTTTAAAGTTGGGAGTAAAATGATTTTTAGGGAGAAAAATGTAAGTCCAATTCCCAGTGAGAGTATTTTATAAGGGAGTAAAAATGTTTTAACTGAAAAAACTGAACTGTTTTTGTAATATGTATTCCTTTGCACCTTGTTATTTGTGCACATTAGAAGATACACATTTACCTCTTCCAATCAGGCAGTTCAAAAAGTAGTTTCTTCCTGTCGTGTACATGCACTACTGGGCCAAACATAACCATGGAGCTCTGAGGGTGAAAGCAGGGGTGCAATATTCTGCATGTCTTTTTCCTTTTTTTTGTTGGAAGTAGTTTTACTGCCTAGTTTTATTTTTGGGGAGTAGTTGCCAATTTTTAGGGAGTAAAAGTCGCCGATATACCCCTTATCTGGAGGGCTGCACCTCCTGAAGTGTGCCTGAAATAAACCTTAAATGAGTCTAGCAATAATTGCATAGAATTCCAGAAAGACACATTATTTGTTATTCCTATTCTTTTGTATTTAGGGTCACTGCTCAAAGTGTTACACTTGTGGATCCCCCTGTTTTTTTAAGAGGCCTGAACAAGAAAGGCAGCCACTCCAGAAAAAAAGAGCAACACAGCGTTGGCCACAGCCCAGGAGCTTCAATTAAAAAAAAAAAAGATACATTTGTGTTGTTGTCTTTTTGGGTTAGCAAGAGAGACCCCTGGTGACCTCCAAATGACATCCCTGCATGGCACTGACAGTATCAGGGGGGCAAAAGTGGACACTGAGAGGCATTGGAAGCAGAAACGGGCACTGATAACCAAGTGGGGCACAACTTGGCTGGGATAGACATATGTGGCAGAACCTGGGATGTTAGGCAAAACCTAAAAGAATTAAATGAAAAGGAAAGTCATGCTGTTCAATAGATGTAAGGAGTACAGAGGGGTTAAGTGGCACATACTAAACATGGTAGTCAACAGCACGGAATCCCATCCTTATCTTGGAGCAGGGTCAGACTGGGGCATAACATTGTCTCAAGCACCAATGAAAAAGTGAGCCACAGTTGCAAATGGCAAGTCGTTCAATTTGTGACAGACTGTTTGAGTAGGACCCAAAGGGGGTGGGGGTTTGATCACATGTGATGCAAAGTATGCATTTTAAAGAATACTTATTCAGTAACACTGGTCAAAACTACTAGTCGCATGGTGAAGTAACTTATCAAACTGGCCCACACGGGCCAAAATGGGGCCCACTTTGACCCAAAAAAGTGGCCCACACTAGCATTTTGTGTTTTTGGTTTGGGCATTGCCCTATAGGCTAGCCCGAGCCTGTCTTGGAGACTTGATGGCTCTGCATTAACTGGGGAATTAAAGATCTTGAAACCAGACGAACTTCATTCCTGCAAAAGGCTGGTAAAATGTAAGATTGTGTTCTCAATCATGGCGGCTTTAGTTATGAAGGACTTTTGCATATTCATAAGCAAAGCCTCCTTTCAGGCCTTTTGTACGGAATTGACGCACACAAACAGAATAACTTGGATGGCATTTTTTGGAGGAAAATCCTCGGTTTGCCTAACTCAATAAATATCCACTTGATTAGATTAGAACTGGAGATTGCATCCATTGGGGTGATGGCAAAACTAAGAATCTTACTATTTGCCCTAAAAATGACATTGCAGGAGGAGCTCCTTCTCGGTAAAGTCATACTGGACTTTGTGAATGTTACTCAATCCCTATTGATAGGCCTAAATGAGAAAATTGCTTTGTATAAAAGCTTTGAAGCTCTAAAGAAAGAACTGATGCGGAAAGTAAAAATGTAGGACTGTACTCAAAATATTGGTGGACAAACGCAATAACATTCAAGAATATATAATGGTTACTTATACATATAGCCAGACACAAAAATAATGAATTACATTCCCGTCACAGAAATGAGAACAACGTTTCGTCTCCTACATTTTAACTTATTACCCTGACTTGCAACACTAGGTCCCAGATACAACATTCCTAGGGAATTAATGTAGAGAAGCAGATGATGTCATATCTAGTGCCCGCCCCCTCACCTCCATCATACTAGAAGCAAAGCAGGAAGACCCTGTGCATGACACTAGGTATCATCCCAATACCGCACGAAGATATGAGAGACGTTATGCACTCAGACAACCCTATCGAATGTATCCTTGCACTGAGGTGGTGGAAGGATGTCGGCATACACCACTAGACATAGAAGAGTTGTAAATAAAGTCAGATCAGAGTAAAGTGACGTCATGAAGAGAAGATACTAAGACGTATTGAAATGATATACAAATACTTAAAGAAGATAGGTAACCAAATGAGTAGTGAATTTATATACACAGAGATGCAAGGTAGATGAGATAAATAGAAGCTTGCTGCAGTAGAAACTATAACGTGAGGAAAGCGGCCATGGTGGAAAGATGGACATCAGATCGTGTCGAAACTACCTTAGAGATAAGCCAGAGATCAGAAATGCTGCAGAAAGCAGCTTCATGCAAGAAACAAAGAATATCTGTTTTGCTGAGACAAAGGACTACACAGCAAGACATAAGTACAAAATGAGTTAACCAGGATAAACTATAAATGAAGGGCACATTTCTCTTAGATTAAGCTGAAGAGAAAACAAACATTTTCAACTGCCAAGTATTGGTTAATCACAGGTGAAGAAAGTACATATAAGACGGAGCAACCAAGTCTCTAGGGACCAAGAGGAGTAAAGGCACCCAGCATAATTAAATCATAAAAACAGTAAATAACAGTTCGAAATTGACGAATTCATGGTCTACTGACACATGGTGCAAGACTTGAACACAAGGTCTATACATTAATCCTTAGACGAAGATAGTGGTGTACCCTGACTCCCTTAAAAATCACAGAGAAGAAAAAAGCCAGCAAGGTCAACTACAAAGAACAAGTTTGGTTTATGGTCTGACTGATGAGATATGGTAGTCTAACTGACCAAAGTGGGCAGTGGTCTGACGTTGTTCTCTGCACCTGGTTTTCTTTCTGTTCACATGCTAGCGAGCTGAATGTCCAAGGTAGGGAGAGTATGCCAACCAATCAGGAGTGGCTATGTAGCGGCATGCTTTACAGTGCTGCAAAGGCCAATCCGCTGTTATTATTTTTCATAATCAGTATTATACGTAGGAGTTAGTTCGGGGTGCACCTACCAGATATGGGCAGCCACCAATATTATTAACACGTATGCATGATATAGGTATGTATGTTCCCTGAACCGATCCCTCCGCTCCATAGGTTTGCTATGTAGGATGATGTCATAGCTGACTTACATCAAAGTATAAAGCCTTTGTGTAATCAAAGCTTAGATGAGTGAGAGTGAGTGAGCTGCATTTCACATGGTCACCAGATTTTCCTACTTTATTTGAGCTGACAATAAATTAGTACTGTACATTTTGGTAGCAGTGCGGATGGTTCAAGATCCAGCTACCTAGGCCCAGATCTAGAATCTCGGACAATCAATGACTTTTGCCATTTGCCAGAAGATCGTGGAGCTTCCTGTGGAGAACGGTGTGCAATACACACGTGTGCAAAGAATTGATGGGCAGGTGCCCATTTGAAGAAATTCCTGTCCGATCCCTGCAGATGCCCCGCGGACTGAAGGCGAAATGGTCGATTGGGGCAAGAGTCGATGCCGAGGGACTTGGGCTGAGCCACGGATGTAAGTATAGCATTGAAAGTGGCAAATAAAGGAGAGGGGCTATAGCCTAAGTGTGAATATACGGTAACAAGATTTGTGTTTAAAGAGATAGATACCTCGATTTCTGGATCCAAGAGGACCAAAGAAGATGGATTAAACTCTAAGAAAAGTGTATGATAGGGATTCCTGAAGCAAGTGCCAATTAAGAAGAATGCGTATTACACTCCAAGATGGAGTAAATAATGAGATGAGATACATTTATGTCGGGAAAGTAAAGGCAGTTGATCACAGAAAATGAATAATGCATGTTTATTTGGCGTTATAAACATGTCAGTGAAAAACCTTTATTGTGTATAAACTAAGAAAAATAGAATGATAGTAATGAAATTTGTTGAATATCAGGCTTTAAAATCAAGTGATTGACATCAATCAGAAAAGGACAAAAAGCGGAGAAAAAATAGTCAGGTTAACGTAAAGGTTCTTGCAGTGGCAATAAAAGAACAACAGGCCAGAAAGAGTTGATAGAACTATAAATGAAGAAATAAAGAGAAACAATATTTAAGAAACTTTAACATTTGATATAAGGATTGGTCTTTTGTGGTAAAGGGCGGTGATTGATGGTGTTTGCCCAAATCGATTTTTGTATTGGCGGCTGATTTAAGAACCCAGTAAATATTGACAAAGAAAATTGACTTGTCATCATGGGGTACACTCCTCTTTTACATCTATGCAGGACATTATCAGGATAAACACTTAAAATAAGGTAGTATCACGTGGAGTGGGTGAAGGGCACAACTAGTAAAACACCCTTGCCGTGGCCTCAAGAAAGTTTGTTGTCAAAAGCAGTATTGCGACATATGACAATGTATTTTTATGCAACATACATGGTGAAGAAGCTACAAAAAAGATGAGCTATTCTAGAACTATGGAAGGGGTATCAAAACGAGAAAGAAGACGTGCCTGAGAAGGAGTGGATGCTTAATCAGCATAAAGAGGAGGACATAATGCCCTCAGCTTTTCTTACTCCTCCCAAAAACGATAGCTCAATGGAAGATCAACAGGGAATGTATTCTTTAAATGAAATAAAGGTAGTGGCGGGATATGTTAATCCAACAGACGCACCTCCTGCTTATAACAGTGAAGACAGCATAGAAGAAAGTAAGATTAAGGAAAGAAAAAATATATCGGCACGTGATGAATATAAAGAGTGTGATGAACGAAACAGAGGAGGAAGTTAAGAGCCAAAAAGAGGAGAAGGACAGAGCCAATGAAGAGATCATAGTGCAAAACAAAAGGATGGGAGGACAGATATTACTGAAATTAGACAGAAAAGGAATCAATGGTATTCGAGAGAGGGAGGAAAGAGAAGAACAGGAAGAGAAGGAAAAGGAATGGGAAACACCATACAAAGAGCAGAAGGAGAATGAGGAGAAACAAAGGGAAGAACGAAGAAGGTATGAGGAACAAAAGAAAGAGAAATAGGCAATAGACAATTAGAAATGCTGTGAAATAGAAGCCCAGAGAATGAAAGAACGTCAGTTGCAAAGAAGGCGGGGGAAGAAGAGAACAGGGAGATGGGGAGTATGGAAGAAGAAATGAGAAGGAGTAGGGAGCAAAATGATGACGGAATATATTATCTTGTTAACAGAAGCATGGTGTCAGTTGAAACATGAGAGCAATGGGAAGAAGAGAGAGGATCACAACAGCCCCATAAAGACCTGCAGGGAATACCAGGAATACAGACATGGGCTGACGAGGAAGAGGTAGAAGGCATAGGGAAAAGAGTTGGGGATCTATATAGACAATTAAGGCACAAGGATGGCTATAAAACTAAAGGGAACAATGAGTGATCTTTATTCGAAATTATAGGAACTACATTGGGTGACATAATGGCAGATGAACAACAATCACTTTCTGTAAGTGGGTTAGACCTTAATGATGAGGACAGCGATGATAGCCATACAAACTGGAGTAGAATGGTGTCAGATGAAGAAAGGGAACACAATGAGAAGGCACAGAGAGAGGGTGCATGTGGTTTTCATTAGATCCAAGCATAATCAAGGGGTAAAATGGTCAGATTTGGAAGACCCTAAAGAGAAATACCAGAACCAACAACATATTCTGAACGAACACTAGTATGATTGTGTAGTGCATGGGACACAACCCTGCCATATGTGAGCAGTTGAAGGTCGCTGCCAGGACAAAGACAGATGGAAAAAACATGACCCCCCTGGAAAATGAGTGTTGGTGGGGACGATTATGGGTGTATACATAATTCCCATTATTAGAGAAAGGGGGAGGACGACCGCAACATATACCGTGGCCACAGATGGATAAAGATAACTTGAAATGTAAACTGCCTAGTTTGACTGCAGGTGTGGGAAAATGGATCTATGAGTTAGAAAGGATGACAGCAGGAATGACGTTAGCAGTGGGTGACGTAAAGGGCCTGCTAGCAGTCATTCTAAGAGAGAGAGCTGACGGAATTTGGAGATTAGCACATTATGCAAGTGTAACAGCACAAAACACAACACATGATTGAGTGCCATTTAATAATTGCAGAGCAGATGTATAGAGAGTGCTTAGAGTATAGTACCTCAACATATTAGACATGGATGTGACTATGACAAGGTAAATGAGGGAGGATGAAAAACCTGTTGCCTTTATTCAAGAGATTCGCGAGCATTGGAGGCTCGAGAATAGAGAACCATGGGGTAAAACAGTGGCATTATTTGACCACTTTTTGTGTCGGGGATTGCAGAGCCAGTGCAAAGGCAGATAAAGAAACAAGTGGGAATGGAAGTTAAGCCAAGGCCAGAAATACAGTTGACTAGTGTACAACATTATTCATTGTTGCAGGAAAGGAATAAGAAAAAAACACAGGGCAGAAAGCAAGAGGAAGCAAGAGGAAACAGGTAATGTATTATGGTAATTCCATTCTACGCATGAGATATGTACCAAGGTGCTACTGCACATCACGATCTTGACGAAACAAAGAAATGATAGAATCAGCTAGGCACTTATTAACCTCCAGCACTAAAATGGTGGATCTATGTAGTAGATATTTTAATCCTTATGTGCCTACTTTAGAATATGATACAATCAGACGTGTTCTGGCTATGCTGCCTTGGCAGTAACCAATTGTCTTTTCAGATAGCATTGATCAAATTATGCTTAGAAATTAAGAAAGCTTCTTTAAATGTGTAAATATGGAAATGAAATGTTTTAAAAAAATGCATATTGCATTGTAAATTATGCATATTGTATAAATATAGGCGATTTCACTCTTGTGAAACATCTAATTAGATAATATTCTTATATATGAATTTTGTTTTATATGTTGTATTGTATGAAAAGTTTATTTCAACTAAACTACACAAAGAAATCAAATAAAATGACTAAAAAAAACGTTAGGCAAAACCTGGGTAGATAGAGCATCATGGGGTAGAACTGGGGCAAAAAGTAGTTTGAAAATGTTTCTTACAGTGACAATGCTTGCTTATATTGTTGAGATAAGCGATGTGATTTCCTTTCAGCACAGCCAGCATCAAAACATGTTTTACAGTGGCAGTGCTGGCACATATAGTTTATAAAAGTCTCATAATTGTTTTTCATCTAAAAAAACGGACAGCGCTTGTATATATTGTTGAGGCAGGCCAAATAACTTTGTTTGGGCATAACCAAAATGAATGGGGGATGGGGGGAGGAACTAGTATATATTGTCGGGACAAACGTCATACATTTCTCTGGGAACACCCAGCATGAAAGGAGGTAGCAATGGTGTATATTTTAAGACATGTCCTATTCATGTTTTTGTTTGGGCACAAGCAACATGAAAAACGTTTCACAGAGCAGTGCTGGCACATATTTGTGAGAGATGCATCATGATTTTCTTTGCACACAGCTAGCATGAAAATGTATTGTGAAATGTATTGTGAAATGCTCTTGTGTACTGTTTTTGACCTGGCATATATCAGTATTTGTTGTCTTCCCTCTACAGTAGTGGTATTCAAACATTTTATACTGAGCACCCCTCTACCCCCCTGGCTTAAAAAAATGTTTATGGGCCCCCTCCGCCGCGCAGACATCCTACCCCAGCACCAGAGTTTGCCACTCTTCCCTACTGTGCCTACAGGTTTGTAAACTGATTGTCTTTTTCGCCCTAATTTTTCAGAAATATGTGCTCTGAAATGCACAGTTCTGACCCCGTAGTGGCAAATCTAACAGTCACAATACATCTCTAAAGTTATCAGCATCTCAGAACTACACTGCTTCTTTTCTGCATTTCCTCTTCACTGAACTAGTGTGGAGCCCACGTGAACCCAACCTTAAACACATTCCACCCTACGCAATGCCTTTCTTTACCCTTCCCCTACTGCAGAGGTCTGTAACCTTGAGGCTGTTTTCAACTGCAACTCCCATCAGCCCTGGCCATATTATTGAATGATGAGGGATCATGGGAGTTGTAGTCCAGAACATCTGTAGAGCCAAAGGATGCAGACCCCTGTCCCACTGTGTACTTTCTGTGCCAACATTCCGCAACTCCCTCACAACCCACTCTTCATCTTCCTACCACAGTTCAAGTTCTGGAAACCAAGGCACGGGCACAGTAGGAAATATTCACTCTGACATGTCTCAGTGCCAATGTGTGCAGTGGAAATGCCTATTCTATTGAAATGTATTATTGCAATATATTTCTCTGTGGGGACAATCCCTTCCCTGCCTCCCCAAACCCTGCTAAGTCCTTTGCTTCTTACTCAGACAAATTTGGGGAAAATAGTTATGCCCACTTTCAAAATTCCCCTGCTACCACTACACCCTGCAGCTTCATTTGGTTTGTCACACATGGTCAAAATCAAACCAGCATTGTTCAATGAGATCAGGAGAAATGACGCCACTGAACGCACCTATTCAGCCACTAATAAGTTTACTCTGAACGCAGCAATCAAAAACGAGCACTTGAAATCCGGAATACTGATCTCGTTAGATCAGAACCCGACCCAGACACTCACCTATCCTATCACTATGCTCACTCTCTACTCTACACCAACACACAATTTGAGCGCAGCTACACCCCTCGATCAATTCGGCCTAGCTGCTCAAATACGATCAATACTCTGTAAACACCTCACCATTCTGATAAAACGCAGCTATACCCACGAAATCTGGGTCTAGCTGCACACATAAGCGTCCTATGCAGGCCTAACACAGCCAACACCCAGTCTTGGTGAACTCCCTCCAGACTGCACACATTCAACTGACATCAAATACCACCACACCTAATGCTAGGATGCAACTACCATCAGGCATTCGCATCAGCTGCTCACATAATCGGTGCACCCAAGCACCCTATTACACCCCAATCTCTCAACTGGCCTGGACTGCGGTCCCCGAGGGCGTTCAACCTACCAGAGCTTTAAGGTCATGCCAATGATATATAGAATGCTATATAAATGCCAAATAACATAATATAACATAACATTGTCAAACCGATGTGGCTTTTCTGTAGGCAATCCTGCGGCGCATACCGCCTCCCTGTCCTAGTTAGAGGTTCCAGAGTGGCGGCTAGTGTGGCTGAGGGTGTTCCATTGCAAAAACCAAAACCATAGCTTGTTTTGTTCTTGCTACAACGTCTCTGAAAGCACAGTCGTTTTGTACTAAAATCAAAGATCACAAATAAAGAGCAGGAGTGAACATTGCGAACGATACCTGCAAATTAATTATAACCAAGAGGCCACCAGCCAGAGACTCTTTAAATCTTACATGTTTGGAAACAATGATAATGTTGTTTGAAATCTTCACAGGCTAACCCCGTGTCCGTAGGCTCAGTGTTCTGTAATGTTTGCAACTGATTCCAAACACTTTGCCAAAGGACAGTCTTTTCTTTGCCACTCGTGAAAACTTGAGGCCAGTCCCTACAAAATGTACTGGATGAGGTTAAAATAAAGAACCTACAACCTTGACAATTGCATAACTGCAATTTGCAATTGCATAGTTGCACATTGCATAATTGCAGCTGTCAAATTATGCAATGGGTGCGCTTCCCCAATATATTATGTTTGTTATGTTATGTTGACTTATACCGCGCACCGCTACCACCTAGGTGTACTCTCCATGTGCTTATGTGGCTCTGCAAGAAAGAGGACGGGGTTGGTTAGCGAGGCTAGAGGGTTAGGATAGGTCCAGAACCAAAAGAAACTGGGGTCTGTGTGTTGGGATGCAGATGGGCTGAATGCATGCACTGGCTTGTTGTATCCGTAAGGGTTAGGCCCAGTGCCTAGGTTGCTTGTTGTATGTGAATGTCTTTTATGTTGGATGTGTGCTTGTGTGTTTTATGTGTAAACTGGCTGGTATTTAAGTTTGTGGTTGAGCGCACTGGCTTGTGTATCTGTAAGGGTTGGCCCAAGTGCCTGGGTTGTATGTGAATGGTATGTTGGGTGTGTGCATGTTTTTTATGTGTAATGTGAGTGATGGCTGTATAGGGTAGGGGTACCAAAACTGGGGAATTGAAGCCAGGTAGCGAGTAGTGACTCGGTTCTTCACACCCTTTCACCAGCATGTTCTGGCTTCTTGCCCTCGCTTACCTTTGGGGCTGTAATCCATGCCATCCACGTAGAAGACCCCATTGCGGAGAGCCACTTCCTGTAGGATAATGCCGAAGCTGTAGACATCGCCCTTCTGGCTACCGCGGGGGGCAAGGGTTTCCATCCGGAGAAGCTCTGGTGCAGTCCACAGGTTCTCTGCAGAGAAGGAAAGAGCAGTGCCCTGTCATCAGTAGGAGCCAAGACATTGCCACCAGTGGGTGCCAAACACCTATCCCCGGTGAGAAATAAAATTTTAGGTCAAATGGGGTCTGAAACCGTGTCATTAATAGGCGCAGAGATGAAGTTGCCTCTGGGGGCCGGAACACGACTGTCACTAGTGTAGCCCAGGTAAATGTATTCTGGCAAGGAGATGAACCATGTCCCCATTCCAGAGGTACCGCTATATACCAACCTCCATCCCCAGACCAGCTGTGTAGAAAAATATGTTAGGCCACCTGCATGAATAAATGACAGCGGATGGGCCATCGGTACACAACAAATGACACAACACAATAGGAAAGTTTGGTTCCCAGAACTGGGATTTTAGTTTATACCCAAACAATAAATAACACATCTCCAAGGGGAACACCTACACGCGCCAAACCCCCCAGTGTGCCTCCATTACCACAACCTCATACCATACAAGATAAAGTAACTAACAGGTTGCTTCTGGAATGAGAACTCTCCCTCCCAGCAGATGGTGTTCGGGTGGGGCGGGGAAGAGGTGCTGACTGTTCTTACATGGGGTCCTGTTTTACTCGGTGATGCAGGCCCCCATCTTGCAGTGGCAGAACCGTGCACCCTAAGACCTTCCTATCAAAGGAGCTATGATCGGGCCCCAGTCCTCCTTCACTGTTGGTTCCAAATACATCTGGAACCTTGCGGATCTTGGTCAGGCGTTTCCCCAGGGACGGGCCCGCTGTTCCCCTTAGATGCGTTTCCCCCCAGACACGGGCCCGCTGTTCCCCTTAGATGCGTTTCCCCAAGGACGGGCCCGCTGTTCCCCTTAGATGCGTCTCCCCAGGGACGGGCCCGCTGTTCCCCTTAGATGCGTTTCCCCCCAGGGATGGGTCCGCTGTTCCCCTTAGATGCGTCTCCCCAGGGACGGGCCCGCTGTTCCCCTTAGATGCGCCGGAGCATTGCCAACATGAGCAGGCCCGCCACAGTCTGCCTCCAGTCCGGAACCGCGACTCCGTGCACGACAATGGCAATAGATGGCAACTTTTGCACAGTGGGTTGAGGGGCACTTATGCCTTGTGCACACTCCCATAGCATGCACGCCACACATTTGCATAGCTTGCATAGCTCCGCCCACCTCACTCAAAGGACAAAATGCACTGCGAACACAGCACATTGAGGACAGTTGCATTCGAATTGGAAGCAAGCACAATTCCCTTTTATGTATATTTTTGTAATATTGTTTAATAGCTTAGATAGGTGTATTTCCCTCAATATGTGTGACAGTTGTGATTTGTGATTAGTTTGAAAGACCAGCACTTCATCTTACATCTTATTTGCATCACTCAGCCAACGTATGCACTGCATTGTACTTTTCAGTTAGAGTTTAATAGGCATTCAGAAGTGGTGAGATTGCACTGGAGTGCCTTGGGCAAAACTGTTTTGAGAACTTGTCTTCACTAGCAGTGAATCTATTGACAAATTGAAACATAGTAATTAATATATGTGGTTTACCCATTTGTAAACACTTGCATATCAGTTTATGATTTATTTTCAGAAATCAGAAATTAGCACTTCTTTTCACCCGAGCTCCACCACTAACTTGTGTGCCGGACCCCTAAACGCTTACCTTGTTTTTTTTGGACATGTGGCAGCAAGGCTATAGAGTTCTGGGTTTGTTATCTGCCAACTTTAGGAGGTCACTGGAGGTCAAACCTCTGTCAATGGCAGAAGCAGGCCTCAGCAAAGCCACTGTATAGAAATGAAAGGGGCCCTGCAGGCAAAAGGATCCTGAGACCTTTGCAGCCTTGAGGGTTTTTGGGTTCTTTGCAGGAACGGGTTCAGCTGATAGCTCTGCAATAGGCAGAGCCCAGTGGTGCCGAGTACGTGGGTGCTCTGGGGCCCAGCTCGACCGCCCCCCAGGAAAGGCAATGGAGGTCATTATGACCCAGGTGCAAAGGTATACCGGGCACCGGTAATGACACCGGTGCCGGTAATCCCTTTGCGCCCTATTCCGAAGTCCCTTTGCGGGTCCTTCCTTAACGCCTGGTTTTAGCAGGCGTTAAGGACAGGACCCGCAAAGGGACTTCACAGCTAATAACGGTCCCGTAATTTACGGTACCGTTATTAGCACCCTCCCCATTCCCATTGAGCCCTATGGGGCTCAAATGGGAATGGGGATTGACATTTTAAATGGGGACTTACCGGTCCCGCAAAGGTCGGACTAGACCGGTAAGTCCCCATTGAACCAGGGCGGACACGGTACCGGTAATGGTGCTAGTCATGGCGCTATTAGCGCCATGACTAGCACCAACCTCGGAATGAGGCCCAATGTGTGAAATTCCCTATACTTGCAATTAGACGTTTTTTGTTTGCCACTGCCTATTTCCCCATGCGAGCTGCCGGCCACCCTCTTGGGAAAACCAAAAGCCGGCTCCCCTGGAAGACCTCCCACCCCCTTTACCTACTCGGTGCTAACACGTAGTTGCACCATGCGCTGCCTCCTGCTGCTCCAGCTTTCCAGCGCGTGCCCCGGTCACACCAGCAATGCAGCCTGAGTACGATGATCGAGCCGATGCTCATCACACCTCTCACCTGAGTGACCGAGGCCTCTCCTCCTTGGATATCCACCAACACATGGAGCCCTGGCATGTCCTGACTGTGCCACATCATGTTTCTACTCGCCAGATGCGTAAGACACTTCTGGGTCACACTGCAGTTGGATATTATTATTTTTTCTTTTTTTTCTTTTATTGTTCGCTTGTTAGGCGCTTATACAGCAAGTACATACTGTTTCAAAGCTCCCACAGGGCTAGGGAGGGAACAAGGGAGTGATACATATTGAATACGCAACAGAGGAGGGGAAAGGAAAAAGGACAAACCTATTATGTCTTGTGTGTATTCAGAATGTGCAAGTGCAGCAAGGAAGAGGGCAGAGGGGGTAGGTGCTGGAGTGTCCGTGCTCGTGAGAGAGCAACAGATGAAGTGCATGGTGTGGTAAGTGCTACATGGCCTGGAGCCGTGTTGGGTGTAAGTGCTAGCCTCCAAGGTGTAGGGAGTGCCAAGGCAAGTGCTGAGAGTAGACAGAAGCTGGGGCGATTGGGTGTAGGAGGTCAAGGGCCCCGAGGATGCATAAGGGCCCAGGTCACCAATCACAGCAACTGTGAGATTAGAAGATGAGAGAAGAAAAGTCTTGAGGAGCTTCCGGAATTTAAGGAAGTCCTGCTCAAGGCGCAGAGGGAGGGGGAGGCTGTTCCATAGTAGGGAGCCAGCTGAGGAAATAGATCAACCTCCTTCCCTCTCTTTAGCCTAGCACTTTACACACCAAGAGTTGGTGCCAGTGGAACGTAGAGGTCTGGAAGGAGAGTATTTAGTGAGATAAAGTTGAAAATAGTGAGGTGCCCAGACAGTCTTGTGGATGATGCAGAGACTCTGTGCAGCAACCGGGAGCCAATGAAGACTTTTTAGGGCAGGAGAGATGCGGTCCCTGGGCTTAAGACCAAGGATAAGTCTTGCTGCCCTATTCTGGATTAGCTGGAGAGGTTGCAGAGTGGAAGAAGATAGATACAGGAGGAGGCTATTGCAATAGTCAAGCCTAGAGAGAATCAGGGCTCGGGTAACGTTGAGCCTCTGGGGAAAATGAGAAAAGGGAGAATGCCTTTGAGAAAGAATAGCTGAAAGTGGGACTTCTTAACAATGTCCTGAGTGTGAGGGAGGAAGGAGAGAGAGGAGTTGAAGATGACTCCGAGGTTTCTGGCTTCCGAAGTAGGAGCAGGGGGAGAGCCCATGGAGGAAGGCCACAGTGAAGGGAAGAAAGAGGGTGCAGGGGTCCCGATGGGAAGGATCTCAGTTTTACAGGCATTGAGGCAGAGATCGTTGGATGTGCACCAGAACTAGATAGCAGATATGCAGTCAGGGATGATGGAAGGTGCAAGGGCATCAGCAGGAAGTTTGAGAAAGAGTTGCGTGTCGTCTGCATAACACTGGAAGTTGGGGAAAAAGGAGGAGATGAGGTGTGCCAGCAGAGCAAGGTAGATGTCTCTCCCCTATAACTGTCTTGTGAGCCTTGTGCTGTGGATGCTTGTAGAATGCCTGACTGTGGAATGTTCTGAGAGTGTTGGAGTGTGAGTGTTCTCTGGAAGGCAGTTGGAAGTGGGCTGGTGGACTGAATGGGCGCTGGTGGATGTCTCCTATGTATTTGTATACCTGAAGATCCTACTGTACTTACCTGCTTGTATCTAAGTAAAGAGGACACCTACCCCAGCCTGGCTTACCTGTGTCATCACTAAGGACCCTCTTAACAGATATCTTTGGCCCAGGCCTCTTCCTAAGATGCTGCCCGGCTTATAGTGCAGCAGGTGCTGCCTTCCCGGGTGACACCGATCTCAGTCCTGGGCTGCCAGGCTCACAGAGCGCAGACCTGTCTTGGCCCATACTGCTCCATGAGCACCTCATGGCCCAGGGTGCCACCAAGCGAACAGACCACAGGAATGAAGCACTGCCTTCCCACCGTCTCAGCTTAGTCTTCAACCGTTCACCCCTACAATCATTTATTCTTTCAATTTTCAACATTGCTCTACGGACTGTACCAGCTCTCACAGTCACCAGGGGTGACCAGCTATTATTGTCTCAGCCCTAACATTGTGAAACACCACTTGCGGATGGTACAGCCTATTGCCAATGCAGCAGAAAGGAAGTAAGACACATTACAGCAAAACTCATTTTAAATAAACAGAATTCCAAATAATCCATGGTGTGTGTATTGTTGTTTTCCCAAGTTTCAACTAAAGATAAACTCTGTAACACTCTAGCAAACAACTTCAACCTAGCCCAGAACGCCACCAACTGGATCAAATCATTCTTGGCAGATAGGACCTCCAGAGTATCCATCGGCAAAGAATCAGCAGATCCGGTGCCTGTCCCTGCAGGTGTGCCGCAAGGCTCCTGCCTATCCTCCACTCTGTATAATGCCTATACCAAGCTTTTATTCGCAGCTTTGGATGCCATGGGTGTCATCTACACTAACTTCGCCGATGACACCCAAATCCTCATTCCTCTCTCAGGCAATCAAGAACAAGACTCTCTCCTGGTTAACCAAATCTACTCACTCATTCAAAACTGGATGGCTAATAATAGCCTTTGTCTCAACGACGACAAAACCGAGCTCCTCATACTAGGCTCCTCCAGCAAAATCAATACCCTTGAGCCCGCTTTCAAATCATTCACCATCGATGGCACCATAATCCCTGTTCTTAAACAAGTCAAGACCCTTGGCGTCTACTTAGATGCAACACTATCCATGTCTAAACAAGTAAACACATTAGCCTCATCCACCTCCTACACATCCAAACTCATCTCCCTTAGCCGCAAATTCCTCTCAGCCAATAACTGCGTTACTCTAGCCAGAGCACTCCTACTGTCTAAGCTAGACTATTGTAATATCCTCTTCCTTGGCACCTCCAAAGCCAACATAGCCAAACTTCAACTCATGCAGAACAAAGCCCTCAGAGCAGCACTAGGCATCAAAAAATCTGAACATATCTCTAACACCAGAAGAGACCACCACTGGCTCCCCATCCAAGCTAGAATTCTATTTAAAACCCTGAGCATCACCCACAAATGCAGGGCTAACAAAGCACCCAAATACCTCAACAACACAGTCATGAACAAGCCCCAGACTAGACTCCTCAGGTCCAATAAAAACGCATACCTTGAAACCCCCAGATACAAAAGAGAGAAAGCAGAGGGTAGTAGCTTCAAAACACTGGCCCCCAGACATTGGAACGCTCTACCCACCCACATTATGAACGAAACTTCCTTCCCAAAATTCAAAAGCTTTTTGAAGACTTGGCTTTTCAACAAGTACTAACTGAACCAGAGCACTAATCCACTCCAATTAACTGTACATATCTGACTATTTTGTATATTGCTGTATAATTATCTGACTATTTTGTATATTGTTGTATATTATTGACTGTTATTCCTCTGTACTTCATACCCCCGGGTCTGGGCGTATAACAAATGTAATAAAAAAAAATAATAAAATAAAATAAAGGACTGTACCCCATCCTAGGCAGGTTGAAACTGGGCGTTACATCAAGTCACGTGTGGGGGCAAACACCCTGACACAAGAAGGAGCTCAGACATTTTCACTAGTGGGAGCTTCTACCCTGTATCCAGAGGGAGCTGAGACCCTGTAACCTTTTAAGAATTGGGGACATGTCATTAAAAGGAGCAGAAATCCCCCCTCTAACCAGAAGGAATTGAGACAATGTCAACAGTAGGAGCTGTGACGAAGTTCCCTTCCTGACCATGGGAATCCACAAGGTGGTGGTCCCCGGGCATGGGTGCTACCCATGCTAGTAGATGGTGGTGCTGGACGAGGTATGCAGGGATTCCTAGACCTCCCCACTAAATCACCACACTAAGGTAGAGGACAGTCATCGAGAGATAACCACTTCCTCAACTCTACTGATGGGCAGAGCCCTGTGGAGGTTAGTCACAAGGAAACCCCCATTCCAAGCCTTCCCCACATCCTTACCAATAACCCAGACAAGGAGAAAGGGTGGCCAGACAATGAACAAGGGTGGCCCAAGGTTACTAGAGGGAATCATTGCCCTAATAGAATAGCTCCCAAAGAGCCAACTAACTCCCTTAGGCAGACCCAAACATCTGGCACTAGAGGGGAAGCCTCTCATGAGACAGAATAAGTCTTGTCTCAATTGACAGTGCCCAGTGAGTGAGAAAATATTTTTTTTATGCACAGCTACGCACAATATTTAAGAAGACGGCACAAGTATTGCAGTTACAAATGTCGTGCAGAAAAGAGTGGGTGATTTAGACAAAGTAAAGCCTACCCTCGGGATCATTCAGAGTTCACCACATTGGCTAACAAGAGAGTTCATAGTGTAGGTCAACATCAGGTTAGGTGCAGTTAATAGTAGTGAGGAGTGGCAGAGTTTTACAGGGGCACAGTAATGGCTGTGCTCCCCGCCCGTACCACCTTACCTGTGGCGTAGCTGTAAGGTGTTCAGTCTTGTGTCCATGATCGAAAAGGGGCAAACAGGGTATGGGAGCTGCCCTGGGGGAGCTGTCCTTTGCCTGGGCCCTTTGGCTGGCTGCCCGGGCAAGGAGACCCTGGGGCGTGGTGTTAAGGCTGCTTCCTGGACTCCATTGGGCCAATCTGTGAAGAGGAGGGTGGGAGTGGGGTGGGGAATGAGCTGGGAAAGGAAAGGAATGGTGGAGATGGTAGGGGAGGCATACAATGGTGCCTGGAGCAGCAAGGGCAGCGAGTCTGACTGCTTACCCTCTGAAGAGCTCAACAGAGCTGCTGGGCCTGATGAGTTCAGCTCAGGGAGTGCGCAAGGTGGAGAGAGCGGCTCCTGAGCAGCGTGGTGTTAAGGCTGCTTCTTGAACTCCATTGGGCCAATCCGTGAAGAGGTGGGCGGGAGTGGGGCAGGGAGAGGGCTGGAAAAGGAACGGTGGAGGGGCAGGAGAGGCAAACAATGGCGCACAGAGCGGTAAGGGCACAGAGCCTGGCTGCTTATCCTCTGAAGAGCTCAATGGAGCTGCTGGGCCTGATGAGTTCAGCACAGGGAGCGTGCAAGGTGGGAGGACATAATAGGCAGTGCAATATTGCTAATGTAGCCATAGAGAGGCCCGGAAGTATCCTGGGGACCAGGATCTCAGAACAGGGAGGTGGTTCTGCATTGTAAATCATATCAGGCCCCTTTCTTGTACCTCAAGGGAGTACGCTACTGCTGGAGAAGCTTGTCTATTGCCTGGCCTTGTTAGAGGACACTTGCAATCTCACCCAAGTCTTTGAGACCACCAGCTGGACGAGAGTTTACACGACGGAATGCCCAGACCTAGATACTCAGGTGACCAGGGTTTAAGACCCCCGGCAACCTCAAGACAAACCCTGGGTTATCACATGGACTGACCTACAGAGATTGAAGGCCTTTTCCTATAGAACTGTTCTAAGAAACATTTGCTTTGCTTCAAGAACCCAGACACTTCCTGTTTGGTTGCTTTGTCACTGGAAGAAAATCATTTGTACAGCAATGTAACCTGTTGTTGGCCTTGTGTGTGTATCCTACCATGCTACTCTGTCCCAGAGCTGATACTATGTCACCAATGGAAGAGGAGACTGCCCCACTCCCCCTCAGTGACAGCTAAGCAGTTGTCACTGAAGGGAGTTCAAAACCCACTACCAGCTGGCACCATTCCTGTGCCCAGGAGTTAAGACCATTTTATGAAGAGGATTAGGGCCATTTGCTGGGGGATCAATATGTGCAATGGCCCACATACAACCAGGAACATAGAACTCAAGCCTCACTCCAAAAGAGAACACTGTCACATGAAGAACAATACCCACCATTCCCGCCCACATAGGGCACATATGTCCCACATTCCAAGATGAAGCACACACCACCCACCCCCACCGGCCACATTTGCCACATTTGCAAAAACATACACACAGAAACTACCCAGAGTACTCACTGAACAGAGCTCACAGAGGTCTACCTACATCCAGCACCACACATACCAATCCAGACAGAGCATACACCCCAAAGCATGCCACACACCTCGAACACACTGCACACATCATTTCTCACACACAACTCCATTCATACACTGTATACACACCATTTCTCACACATAACTCCACTAAACACACATACTCACAATAAGGGCATGCAATCCAACACGCTCCTCAAACACTACATACAACACTTTGCATACACTCTCCCAACAGAGTATACACACAAAGCTATACACTCTATCACACCCAGCTATATACAGAAAAGCACACACACTACTCCATCCTAAACCCAGTATAATTCACAGAACCACAGGACACAGTAACAGCTCTATTCACAGAGCAGATGCGACACTTCCCATACAGTGGGCACATACACCACAAACATATAATCCACTCCAAACATAGCACACACACTCTCCACCATTGCCACCCACAGAAATAAACACATAACAAAGGAGCAGCACATGAGTCTTACTGGCATAGAAGGCATGTGAGTCTTCAAGGTCTAGAGTGCTGCGGAAGCTGGCCAGGCCGTAGTCGGTTATTTTCAGTACGAAGCGACCATCTACCACACAGTTGGAGGATTTCAGGTTTCCATGGGAAACAATAACACTGTTGTGCAGGAAAAGCATCCCCTGAAAGACACACAATAAATAAGATGCTGACGTGCTCTGGGACCTTAGACATGTTGCTAAAAAAAGGCTTGCATGAGAAACAAGAAGGCAGAAGATATCTGTGATCTGATTCTTTAGGAGGATTGGGCGAGAGTTTACATGACGCAATCAGTTTGAGGACTGGTCCTTCATCTTAAGAAGCATAAGACACGAGACAAGATAGCGGAGTGGCCTTAAGTCCAGAACCAAAGATACCCCTGGGATTGGCCATTACATGAATGCAATAAATAAATTAAATAAATAAATAAAGGATTGGATGAAACACAAGATAACTGAATCCATCTGACATCTGAGGTCTGCTCCTGAGAAGGGTTTCAATGAGAGAAAAGATGGGTGCAGCATTCTAAGGTCTAAAGCATTACCCAGAGGACGGATTGGATGCCCTTGCCGTCTAGCTAGCATAACAAGAATCCTCGTGGTGGAAGCCACCATCAAACCTCAGAAGAGGGTCCACATGTGCAACAAGTTAATTATGTGTGAGATGAACCCATCCCATGGGAGGAGCTATCAAAATATATATAGACAGCTATATCTGCCCATTGGAAACGCCTAGATCCTAAGGTGTGCATAAATGGACCATTCGGTTGCATTAGTGCGTTTATCCACTGGCGCATTGGGCTGTTCAGGTGCTGAAGCAATAGTGACAAGGGCAACGTCAAGCCAAAGAAGGGGAAGGACCAAGTCTCAAGCATTTTAAGGCAGTTCACATGACCTCATCAGATACATAGGTATATGTCTGTGTGGAAGAGTCTGGTATATATGCTCACTTATGAGATTCACTGTGGCACCAGTCTCTATCAAAAGCTCTGTCTGCCACTCGTTAATGTGCATGAGCAGCACAGGACTGTGTTCCGTGGCCTGTTTGTTGCCTAATGTGTATAGGTATCCTTTCTGCCATTGTTCTCCTTCTGAGGAGCTCACTTCTGTTCCGGATGGTGACTGTTCAACTAAATATCGCACATGGTGTCTTGACTGTGTCTCTGGACGAGACTTGGTATCTTGTCCGATCTCCCGCTTGCTTGTCCTCTCTCCAATCTCTTCCAGGTTTTTCATCCCCTGACTCATGCTCCCGCAGCGGCCCCGGCAGGCAGACTGGTAGTCTGGTGGTCCGGAAACAAGGGTGCTGGTGAGCTTACCGGCACCCTTGTTTCTGGTCCGCCACACTTGTAATGAGGCACAGAGTGTTTTAATTTGATGCGTAGCCTCATCACAAAGGCATCCATAGTCTCACCTTTTTGTTGATTGGTGGTATGAAACACTTGTCTCTCATAGTCCATATTAGTATGTGGTGTGAAGTACGTGGCCAGAGCAGTCTTTAGGCCTTGAATAGTATCTATGGAGTCAGCTGGCAGTTCATCGATAATGTCCCTAGTGGCTGGGCCTGCCGCCAGCTTCAACAGGCACTGTTGTCTGTTGTCCTCCATGGGCCCCATAGCACCCACATAAAGATCAAAATCCCTGATCCACCTGGCCCACCGGGTGCCTATGTTGCTGGTGTGACCGCAAACACCTGAGGCAACTGCAGTGCTAGGGATTCCTGTACCCTCTGTTGTACTTGCACCTGCGGTGGGAGAGCGGTGGTGGCAGGAATGTCCTGATCAGACATGGTAAAGGAGAGGAATACACCTTGGGTAGATGTCACAGGGCTGAATAGTCAAATTGTAAGCAATATATTTGGTGCTTTTGTGAAAGAAACGAGAGATATGCAGGCATCAATGTAGTTGGGCCATCTGTAGAGCAGTATGCAGTGCCACCGGGCCAGCCAGCCGGTTTGTCAAACAGTTTCTTGTCCCACACTCCCACCTGAAAGATCAGGGAGCCTATGCACCCTCCACGAAGGCGGCCGTCTGGTAGGCACGCACAGCTGGTCTATTATGTACAAACTTGCCTCCTGTACCTGGAATCACTGCCGCAGCCCTGGGCTCTCACTTAGTTGAACACACTCCGGGCTCATTCATGGATTGCATGCCTGTGACGTGCAGGCCGCCTTTGTCACCGCTGCGGCCAGGCGTGCAGAAAATGAGCAGCGACCCGACACGGGCCGCCGCGAACCTCCACAGCGCAGCCTGCCCCCTTCGCCGCCAATATTGAGTCCTCAGGGGTTACCCGGGACTGAAGGACACAACGCAGCGTCTTCCCAATAAAGACGCAGACTCCGAGGAACAGGACACAACTCCTTGATTCACTTTCCACCAATCAACTAACTTGTTCCCTGTGTTTCCGCTTCTTCACTTCCCACTCTGCTCCCTAGGTCCCGCCCGTGACTACATTTCCCAGCCTTCCCCGATGTTACAAAATCTACTCCTAAAATTACCCACTTTGTCGGCAAACATTTTCCAAAAAAGCACCCTAGGCTACACTTCACACCGTAGCTCGGGTAAAGTAACACATTGCGATTCGCATACACCAAACACTTCTCTTTCATTGAAGTGTACAAGAAATGTGTACTGAATTATATAGAAAATTGATGGATATGCCATACAGATTTTTTAAGCATATTGTAACAATCTAAATGTTGATTGCGTGTCCATAAATGTTATTATATGCATCAAGTTCCTGTGTTAGATTTGTTGGGTGTAAAAGTGTCATGCTATCTATGAAGAAGTTGACTTTCTCCAGTGTATGTGTTTGAATGTAGTTCTATATTTGTTCAGTATCCTGTGAGCTTGCTGTTTCTATTCCATGTCTTCATCTAGGGATGAGATGCATAAGGAACTGCCTATGCAACCATCAAAAAGCAGAATGGAATTTTAGCAGTGAAGAAATGTATCTGCATCTACCCCCTTGACAGGCTCTGGTGCCTTTGGTTGAGCATGCTACAGCTGATAACCCTAATATTGTCTGCCTCTGACCTCACATGCAGCCAGCGCATGGAAACATACCAAAAACACATTTCAGAATGGATTTTGATGAATTCAAGTGTCAGCATTTTGTATGCTCATGCATTTCAGGGGATAACGTTGCTTGTGGATAAGATCATCCTGTAGCTTCTTAGCGGGATAATGTGTGATATTAGGGAGGTACTGGGTCCATTTACTGGGCAGGCTTATCACAGCATTTCATTTTGCAGCCAGTCATACACTGCAAGTCATTCACACACAATAACTTCATAGGTAAAAATAAAGTATACATTTATGGATTTTTTTAGTTATGAATCAATATGTAAGGGCAATCAGCCCTTTTTCAAAAGAGTGTACGCTGTCACAATATTTAGTCAACAAATTGTTCATAAGACAAAAATCAGACCATACCTAAAATGTATCAAAAACGATATAAACAAATACAGAAACAAAAATCATTTATTGCCAAAAAATCACACAAGTATGCTCAGGGAGGAGGCACAATCAGCTGATGGCACTAGTACGCCCAGTCACAAGGACCAGGCAGGCCATCAAAGCAGTCACAAAACAGGCATGTGGATGCAGGGGCTGGAGGGATCACCAGCATGGTTGCACATCAAAAGGAAGAAAGAACGGATACGAAAGAAACATGGGCAGGGCTCAAGTCGAGGGTACACCCACTTCTTTCAGAGGGCGGACACCGCCTCCCTGGTTGTGCTAGAGGCCATGTGTACAATGAGAAACACGGACTGTCTTTTTTGATCTTCCAAATTGACACCGTCTAGGGCTCGACATGGGCCTCATTACAAGTTCGGCAGTAGCCTTGCTGGTAAAACCGGCAGGCTGCCGCCAAACGTGTGCATTTTTCCGGCGCCCAGGAATGGGCAATTACTGGGGTATTACAACCCCGTCAGATCCGGTTATTGCCCATTCCCGGGCACTGGAAAAAAATGCTCCCCATTGCCAGTAGGGCTCAATGGGAATGGGGAGGTCGGATGCACCGGCACCATTCGTGAATGGTGCCGGTGCATCCGACATGCTCTGCTCGCGGTACCGGTCCGCCCGTCAGATCAGACCTGGTGGGCAAAAAGGGACCCGCAAGCAGAACTCGTAGTTTGCCGGTCCACCAACAACGGTAATTAGGCCCACCGTCTTTTTTGATCTTATGAATCGCAGTCTCCAGGTTCGCAGATCGAGCACGTCACCACTGCACCAGATAAGCTGATGCAAAGTAGCAACCAACTAAATATGAAATGTCACATTTCGGGACTGCATGTTCCAGGGAAAACATTGTTAGTGATTCTGGGAGTTTACAACATGCAAACCTTTTAAACGTTTCAAAAACACTATTCGAAGAAAATATCACCTCTTGGTTTTTTGTGTGTGTTGATTTTATGAAAGGCAAATGCCATTCGTCCTGTGCAATTTCTATGGTTATGCAAAGCCAATTGAATGAAATGTGCACATTTCAACTTGATATGCTCATTTCTGTATTAATGAGTGCCCACACTTTTTTCTTTAGGACTTGACCCCTGAATACGGGGATGTTCCAAGCAACAGCTATGAAAAGGTCAGACACAGTGTTCCCCTGGAAAGTGAGCGAGGCTTAGGCCAGGCATAATAGCGAGCAGGCGTGCGACGCACAGAACGTTACACAAAAGAAAAAAGGGGCATAAAGGTAGGCTGAGGAGATGGGAGGAGAAGGTGCGTGCTTCCACAGGGCCAGCGCGAGAGGCGAGAACCCAAAGGTGGTGCTAAGGAGAGGCCCTGCGTCACAAGATGCCACAAAGTGAACACTCAAAGATAAGATTATGCCCACTTCTGTTCGAGACGGAAACGGAATTTGTCAGAAGGTCCAGACTGATCTGCTCAGTTCTTGCAGTTGCTCGCTCTTCCCAGACGGGCGCCAGGGGAGTTGCTAGGTCTGGATGTCGGAACTGTCGGGACTGGGGGCTAGCTAGTCTTTTGGCTGTAGCTCCTGAGATTCTATCCGGGGCTACAACCAAAAGATCAGGGGCTATAGCCCCCTTAGCCCTCCCTTAGCAATGCCCCTGACGGGCGCTATATGGTCTCCAGCTTCACTGTTGCATACTTGCAGCTAATGGCCCCTTATTTCCAGGGCTCACATCTAAAAATAAAATGGTGGGAATCTGACATACGCAATGGGAAGTGACATCACACTAAGTGAACATATCCTAAAATGAAATATACACATTTCATTAGGCTTGGCTGTCCTAGTTGAAGAAAGTGCACAGGAGAAATAAGCGCGTTTGTATTTAATAAGCTAAGAAATAAAATGTTATTATAAAATTTCTGGCTCAGTATAAAAGCCTTATCTAACCTATACCTAACAGTCTGTAACAAAACATTTCCTCTATAGCAGAATGTCAATATGAGCCATTTACAGGTTTCTGGCGAGAGTGTCTTGTGGTTTTGTGGTGGAGTGTCCGGTACAGCTAAGCGAGCAGTGTTCGAATCCCGGCCACAGCTCTTTAAGTGGTAACAGTAAATTATTGCTATTTTTTTAATTACTCCAAAACACATTGGGGGTGGGGGCTAGGGTGAGTCCGTCTGGAAGGATGGTGGAACCGGGAGAGCGCAGGGGCACTGAACACTTTTCCAATAGTGATTTCTTTAATCATACAGGCCATCTCCCAGTTTCTCTATGTGTGACCTGGGAGGAGGCCTGCACACCCTAATTAGGTCCCCGTTAACAATGCCAAAACGATTGGCTTTGCCAATGCTTTGGATGAAATGTATTTGCTATTCTTTTGTGTCCGCCACAGTTGACCTTCTGTCGGGTCTACCTTTGTGTGTCAGTCGGGCGATCACTCTTTTTCTCCACCTCTTTCCTTAAACTCATTTGCACAGAGACTTACCTTGATGATGTCATTTATCAGTGAGTATCTGAACATCCAGTCCAAGGTGATGCTTTCGTTCTCCAGAATGTCCTGAAAATTGAGGGAAAAAGAGGAGCACCGAAAGTTAGGACTATACATGTCAGCGTGCACACGTGTCTGCCATTAGGGAGCTAGCAGGGAGGGAGAGTGTGAGTCTTGTGGGCTCTCGCCGCGTAGCAAAGGTACTCAGCGCAAAGCATCCGGCCCAATCTGGTGAAGCTGTAAAATCACATAGTAAGACAATAGACAAATCACAAGGCATGCAACAGGGCACTCACACTGGAAATAGTAACAGCTAGCTTGCACAGGGTTGGGAGGGAGGAAATGCAATCTACTGCTTTAATTTAGGGGAGGTGCTGCCCCATAATCTGCTGAGGGGTTCATAGGATATTAAATGGGCTCAGTCAGGCACTTGGAGGCTGGGACAAGTGCCATCACCTTACTTGGGTTGGCACTGCTAAACAGGCTTTGTTTTTTGTATGGGTGGCAGACCTGATTTGCAACTTTTTACAGAGATAGGGTCTGTCTCAGCCCGGTGCCAATGCCTGACACGTTGGTGGCTAAGACAGCATGACAAGGCCTAAGACCACACTAGCTCTGACATCTTTCTTCGGGGCAACAGGCTATGCAGCCTTTTCCAGAGGATCTTAAAGGAAAGGGTTTGTGTGCTTTGCATCGGGCAAACAGGAGGTCTCCATAGCATTGCTGTAGACCCTCAATGATTTTGAGCAGAGGTGTAAAGCAGGTTGATGTCACAAACTATGAACACATGCACTTCACGGAAGAAAACATACATGCAAACCCTCAATGACACTCCACGGTGCCAACCTGAGTACTATTTACACTACAGAAAATCAATGTCTGGGTATTGGGTGCTTTATACCTGCTATACCTTGGGGTTGGTCTTAGGAGAATTGCTTTGCCCAGAGATCCAATAGGGTGTATTATTTTCCTATTGGGCATGAGAGAGGCAACTCATTTTGGAATTTCAACTACCTTTCTTTGGGCCCCCTTTCTGTGCCTGCAGTAGGATTACATACACACAGACTTCCAACACTTTTGCAGTCAGCCTGGTCTGTGAAATGTATGTAGTGCAGACAGAGTTGCAGCTTCTGGATAGCCCATATAATAGTCAAATACTCCTTTTGGATCATTGCATAACTTAGTCCCCTAAATAGGGCTTTAGCTGCTGATGTACAGGCTGTTTCCACATGCTGGGCTAAGGACTTACACAGCATTCATCTTGGTGCCGTTTTCTGTGTTTATCCTTTTCTATCATGGTTAATAAGTTGCATACGCTCTCTTCCTGTCACATAGTGGGTGCAGAGTATTGGAGCTGCAGATGCGAGGGTGACAATGACAATGCTTCATATCTCTTGTGCTCTCCATGGTTGCTGTTGGACTCCTCGCCAGTTTTTCCTTGGCCTTTGGTTTCCAAAAAAACAGCAATATTCCATTCTGTTGGTTCTGTTTTTTTACCTTTTACCCTCTTCTCATCATAAGAAACCCAGTCCAGCCAGAAATGTGTTTCTCTATCTTTGACTTTTAGAACAGGCACTTTGGTTCTGGGTAGGGGTTGTCATTTTCTCTGGATTAAAATTGAGAATGTATCGTCATATGCACTTTTAAACATTGGCACTGTTATTTCCCCGTAGAATGAACCAATTGCAGGAGTCACCATCTATGGTTCAGAGTCTAACAACAGAGGTCAAGAAATTTAAAAACTGAAACTAAACTTTGAATTGACTATTGCTACTTTATTAGTGTTGTCTTAGATCATTTCATTTGTCTGTGTCATCAATGCAGAGTTAAGTGGGGAAACCAAGCAAAGTAAATGCATTTGTGAACTGTTACTTAATACTGTTTATTTTCTAGTTTTTGATTCTGACTGACCTATTGATGATAGATAACCTGAATGGTTCGGGTCTATCTTACGATATGCTCTTGCGAACATATGCTAACACCTCTTGAATAATTAGTCATTCTTTTTGGCTATGTCTTGCTAGATGTTTAATTTAAACTGTTAGAAATCACTTGGTGAAGACGATCTGTGTGACTTGCAGGAGGGAGAAATAGATAGTCTTTTGTACATCAATAGGTTTAGGCAGTCTGTGGCACAGACAACGTTAATAGAGAGAACACAATTTACCTTCTGCCGAGTAAAGTGAATGAGGAAAGATAGGATGAGTTGGCATGATGTTTCAAGGACAAATTAAGTGGATATTAAAATATATTTTCAAGTTCTTGAACAGAGAAAGGAAAGAGGGAAAGGAAATATTCCTAAAATGTTGGTCTCTCCTTAAGTGAAACAATTGAAGAAGCCAAATCCGCTGTCCGTATTGCCCAAACATAGCGATTTGGGTTAACCGATAGAGATTGTTTCAGTCCATGGTCCACATTCTGAGGAAGGTATCATTTCTTGAGGACTTGAGTTATATCCCTAATGTGGTAGCAATGGGCATCTTGCTATGGATTGTACAGTTCTTCTGGTTAAGTTGTTAGGAAACAAGATAACCCACCACATGTTGGAAAGGTGTGGCTGGTGATGATAATGATGTCCCTCGGTTGGGTAATTGGGCTAAGTGTGCCAATTCTCTTTGAGTCGGGCGTGGTCATTTTAAAGATACTGCTCTTTGTTGTTTGGACAGTTCCATGAAGCCTCTACATTTTTTGATTGTGGAGCCTCTGGTATGTAAACGGATCAAACTTGGGGTATGCAGGAATCGATTCCAGCAGTTTTGAAGGCATAGCTGGATATGGTCAATGAAATAGTTCTCCAGATAAGGGTGTGAGGAGTATTTTTGGTTTACCATAAACACATTTCATCTATGGGTGTGATCGTTTCTCCCAATTTTCTTTTGATCTTTGGGGTTCTTTGGTTCGAGTGACGTAACCCCAATTTAACAATGGGTGATGTGTTCGGTTATTATGTGGTCTTCTATTTGTGAGGGCAATTGTTTGGCTAGTGCTGCATGTTGGGTTTTGTTAAGAACCCTTTGGGACAGTTAGTAACTGCTAATGCTTTACTAGCTGCACTTGGTATCATGAGTTTTGGTCTGCATTTCAGAAAGTAGATGTCTGCAAAATCTGAAGAGTGTGACTTTGAGAAGGAGAGGGGGGAATATTTGGGCAACATAGTTTCTTCTTTCGGGTTTTCTATGATTGTAAAGAAGTGTTGACAGTCTAGGAGTGACCATCTCCACCTCTTAAGGAAGCCCAGTTTATTTAAAGGTTTTCCTATTTTATCGACATTTAATTCCTAATTAATTTATGTCACCTTCTGAGATCACTCATCTTTTGAAAAAAGAAACATTTAGTTCGAGTTTTTCACTGGGATAATCTAACTGAGAAGGGCTTTCAGTTTCTTCAGTAGGAGTTTGCTTCCAGTCCAGTGCTGTGGACCCCCGAAACCATTTATTGCTGAGACCAATGCCCCTTGATAGGGTCATTGGAGCCGTTTTGTTGCCGGTTCAGAAAGTCGATTTATCGGAACATCCCCTGGTGGGAGAAATCACAATTTTTTTGACTAATGAATGAAGCCTTTTTTATAGGATGTGTGAGAATTCCTTGCATCACAACTTTTACTGCAAAATGCGGCATAAGCTCCTCCCTCACCCATCCACCACCCCTCCTTTCTATATGGCTAACCCCAACCCACCATCGACATATTTGCAGTCAAAATTGTACAAAATGTGGTAAAATGTTATTAGATGAATTGGGATATAATAAAAGTATCTGATTCCTTTTAATGGTGGCATCTGTTATTGGAATCAGGTGTCCCTTTTGTGATTTGGGCACAATAGCAACCGTAAAGTGTTACATCAAGAGCAATGTTGGAAATGTGCGCATGGGCTTTTTCGTTTGCCCAATATGATTTTAGAATAGCTTATTTTGTGGTCCGCAGCAATGTTCAAGCAGGTTCCAGTAGCTGAAACAGGTGATTTCATCTCAGATTCAGCTGCTCCAGAACAGGTTTAGCAGGCTTTTTTACTTCATCAGGAATAAGGTGGCTTTAGACTTGGACACTGGATCTTGTCTGAGTGTCCACTTCTGTACAATTAAGCAAGAAGGGCGGGTTGTATTATCTGGGACACACCTTGTTTGTGTGAATGGATGTTCCTATCAAAGACAGGTAAGGATGTTAAGACCCTTGGTGCGACCTGTACCATTTAATTGCTCTGAGATTTACTCTGGAATTGCGAATTTCCAACATATGTGCGCAGCAGGTGTTCACAGTGGGTTAAAGTTCCTAACATGGAATATTTGACACCTTTTGAAACGTTGCCTTCTACACTTGAATTGGTCTGTTTGTCCTTCGGCCTTGTTGAGTTAATCTGTCTCAGTTGTCTACCACAGAATATCATTTCTGATTGATGTTTTCAGGATGTTTCCATGTCTTGGGGGTTGTCTGTTAGGCTTCAGGCATGAAACTGTCCATTATCACGGGTTATCATACGCAAACGTATGGCTGGGCAGAGAGGGCAAACCAAATACTTGAAAAATGCTTGGGTTGCTTTATTAACGCAGCCACTGAAAAAGACTCTTCCTCCCATGGGAGAATCCGAATAACACTGTGCTGTAAACTCTGCTACAGTGGTTTCACCTTTCTTTTGACTGTATTTCATGCAGCCTTTCTGGATGTGTTTCCAGCTTAACACAATGTACTGTCATGCTTGGGTGTCGTGACCAGTAGACCTCCTGGTAGCGTTGAGACCAGCAGGGTGCTTGCAGGGGTTGGGACCAGCATGTTGCGTAGAGCATTGGGTCTAGTATCTCATCCAAAGACATCAGCGGTTAGTATTGCATTCTTCTACGTTCCATATTTGTGAAGTGGCCTGTCGAGCCTTAGATTGTTCCTGGTATAGAAGTATTTTTGTTCAAGATGTCTGGCAGATTAAGAAGTTATGTTCTGGGGTGGCTGAAATATTGGATGCTGTTGGTGTGTTACTGTTACATCATTTGAGAATTATTGCAAAAAATCCACCTGCTGTCATTGGCTGGCGTCTTGCACAAACGGGTCACGTCAAGGGATGGCGGTGTGTCCTAACTCCCCTGCTCCTCCATGTTGTTGCCTGTTCGTCAGCAGCAGATTCCAGATCTGCTTACCTTAAACCTCTTCCTGAACTTGATCTTTTTTTTTAATGTTGTTTGGACTTTTTCCTCCTTTTTGAGACCCTTTCACGTGCTTATTCTGTTCCTGGCTTTTTAATATCAGATCCCGCAGAGTGGCTTTTGGAAAGAGCAGTCCTTATCTTCAGACACATTGGAAAGGACACGACAGGAGCATCCAGATACTGACAAGTAGCAACTTACAATTATTTTATATGTTAATTAGAAGAGACTTGCATCTTGGCTCCGGAGATCCTTCTTGAAACAAAGGAAGCCATGGAAAGAAGTGTGGATGCTTCTAGAAGTTGCTAGTGAACACATTCGAGTCTAGGTGATAGCATTCAGTTATCTTCATGATTCCTTTCTACAACTAATGTTAGATGCCAGATATTATGCGACTTTTGCTATTGAGTTTATTAATACTCGTGTCGATCTTAAACTTTGGTGAATCAAGAGTTCATGCACTTCTGTGCCACCTCCTTCTGGGCCTGAAGTTTTGGAATTTTGCTGTGCTCAGATTGGTCAGGGTCATTTGACATGTTTGGTTTATTGGAAAGACTAACCCGGATGGTTTGTGATCGGTCTGGGGAATGTACATCTTGTACTCACTCTCACCAGTTAATCTCTCTTTTTTATTTCTCAGTTTTCAGATAAACCAGGAACTGCGGTGTCAGCGTGTGAATTTGGACCAGTGTGGTGACACAGAGTCTGGTCCTGCATAGGAGGTCCCATGCCCGGATGGATGTGCGCATGTATGTATATATGGAAGGGCTCCAGCACCATGCCGCAAATATAGTGTTGATTTGCATTTGTAGTGTTGCATGTTTATTGGGCCTTGTACACAGTTTGTGCATTGCTATAGTAATAGAAAGAGGAAATGTGGTAACTCACCCTCAAGATGTCTGCCAACTTTATTTTTTAACACTGTTCTAATGAGGCTGACTTTCTGCTATTTGCTGAGAGTATCCATTCTACTATAGTTGGTAACGTTTGTACACCTTCTTCCTGTTACCTGGCCAGTTATAGGTGTGTGAGGAGTAGTGATTGGATGGTGTGTCTGCCCCACCCCCCTCACCCCGCACACACGCTTTTCTGCTCTCCATGCCTGCTCCTGGACTCATAGCCAGTTAGATTCCATCGAAGCTCCTGGGTTTTAGCCTCTGACTTGTTCTACAGAAGATATCTGCGGTTGGGAAACTCCTCTCAAGATTAAAAGGTAGAACATATTGAGACCATCTGGACGATGGCAGTTTAAAAGGCTGTCTGACAAGCCAATCCCACAATGAACACGATGCTAGTTGCTGCACTCTGTGCCTTCAGTTTTGACACAACTATGAAGCCAGCAGTCGTCAAGTACCAGTGGCTGCTCGCCACACACCTCCTTTAGTCAGGGGGTGCACTGCTTGCCTTGCTGGCTGCATCCATCAATGCAGACCATGCCCGGGGGCTTTGACCTCCTACATTGTTAGGCAGGAGGACAGAAGCTGCATCTTTCAACCATGGGCTATTACAGCTCGGTTTCTCTGGTCTCATCCCTACTGACCTGCATAGCTACCTCCATGACAGCTATGCATGGACCACCAGTGGAATGCACACAGCTACTAAATGTGGACCCGGCTGAGAGTTAAATGACCACCTGTGAACAACATGTGAAATTTCTGGCACCTAAACAGACTATTATGGGTGTCAGATTACACTACTACAGAGAGGCTCACCCTATTGCAGGAAAAGGTTTCTATTTCCGGTAAGCCAGCATCATTCGGTGTCCCAGCCTTTTGAGATTGACTGATGCAATTATTCCCTAACGCAGCATCACAAAATTGGCGACCAAAATTCACTTTCCTTTCACTAGAAATCACGTACCCAAACCTCCCTTGAGATACTAGCTATTGTAGGAGAAGGGCTGGATGACTGGCGGAAGGTTAGCAGAAGGGGCACCCATATAACTGACTCCCCATCTGATAATCGCCTGAGTGCATGATATTCCTTCACTGGGTCCAGAGGTAGGACAGTCCTCCCTTTCTTATTCAGCTGCTAACCACCTGAGTCCTGTGCAGCTTTACCATCTTGGCTGCCTCAGCCACCATTAGTCACCCGCCTCTATTAGCCACACACCGAATTCTATGATTGTGCATTGCACCAACAGCTCAAGAAGGCCCCCAAACATTGACTCACACTCCTTCTGCCTCAGTCACATCTTACCTGCAAACTTCCCCTGGGACAGTACTCAGTCAGGATACATATGTTGGGGGGATCGGTGCATGCTCCCACAAAGCGTGTCAGGTGTTCATTCTGCACATCGCGCATCTACAAATACAGAACATACACAGGTGAATTGGTGTGGTTGGTGCGACTGATGCTTTTCAATTGGAATCCTCCCCGCCTAAAATGCGAACTACACAGATGTCCATTTCTGGTTTGGCTTAGATACACTCATTGCCTCAATTGTACTGCTGCTCTACATAAGAACGACATTGACATTGCTATAACTTTTTGATAATCAAAATGAAAAAAGGACTGCATGCCCAAATGTAAACGAGCGGGTTCTCTTTTGTGTCTTGCTAGTGCGCTCCGGGCATCCTGCTGACATGACCTGTCTCAAGCCTACTAAATAGGTGAGAACGGTTTACTGCACTGTCCTGAGGCACTAAGGCAGCTACCTCCACAGGAAACCTTAGCTCTCATTTTAAAACCTAGGAATGCTCTGTATAAACGAAATCATTGCCCTGAAACAAAATGCAAATGGCGACCGGGTCCATCGCTTGATGCAGCTAGAAATCATTGGGTGAGCATGCAAATAATTCCTTGTCTGAAGTTTTGCGCACACAACCCTCTGGGTGCCCAACTCCTTTTACTTCGTTTTGAAAAAATGGTACATTCGGTATTTATGCCTTTATTACGTTGCGAGCTTTGGCTGGTTACATTAAGTACGATACTCCAAATCCGGAGTGGATCCTGTTTCATTAAAATTGCACAAGCCCGAAAGGAGACATACAATACTTCTTGAAAATGGTCATCACTGGGAATAGATCGAGACAGCTTTTGATTTATCGGGAAATTAATTAAATGTTTTTTTTTTCAAGATCTGTTTTTAGTGCCTTCCAGAGAGTTCTATGGAGAGCAAAGTAAACATTCTTAAAAGCAAAGCCAATCAGTGGTATTGGATGAACAACTGGCTGTTAATTTAAAATCGACCCAGGCTACAATAATACAATGCCCATCTGACTAATTATGACTCTATAGAAAAATATATTCGATTTTTCATTGACAAAACTCTAAGAGGAATTCTTTTATAACATTTAGAATATGCTAGAAACCCTTGAGAGCATGGCCTCCAGAACAGAGATGACAGGGATGCATGTGAAACCGAGAATGAGATGGGAACATTCAAACATTATTTATTTACCATCCTGCAACTATTTCAGAAAGGATTGTCTTGTTTGGGAAATGTATTCATGACGTGTACTTTTTATCGTCAGAACCTTTCTGGGTGCATTGTGTGAGGGGCCAGCAAACTGGGTTGACCCTTGCTCTGTTTCGATTGTATCTCTATACACAACTCAGATTTAACTTGTTATTGCTGTTATGTTGTATAATTCTTAAGAATTATGAATTAGAGTGACAACGTTTGTACTGAAATTGATTTTAAAATATTTACTTTCATTAATTTTGCTAACAGAAATAAGGAATATGTGTAAGGTTTAATGATACCCAAATTTAAAAAAAGAAATCAGTATCATTGATTTTTTTCAGATAAAACCGTAAATTCGTGTTTCTATGATGAATTGCTACTGATCCACAGTTTCCCACTAATATAGTTTTGGAGCCCTGGAGAGGTTAGTCACACAGCTATGATTGCATGATTGTATCCTTTTGATGACTTGTGCATTCACACATGTACATTTCACCACCGTTCTTCCTGGGTCTGTCCCTCTGCATAAAAGAGGTTTTGGAGTCTACAGACCAAATGTTCTGTTTCCACATTTTCCTACACAGAGGTAAGAGTGATATTTGTTCAATTATCTTTCAATAATCATTCTGTTTATAATAATATGCAGCCTTAAGTAACACTACTGATTAGTTTCTTTTTACACATGCATATCAGGAGGCTAACTCAGTGGCAACATGCTCGCCTTCGAAGTAAGATGAGGGTCCGCGCTTAGAAACCTCTGGGTATTTAAGCGCGTTATAAATATGCAACTAAGACAACAACAAAAAATTCTGTAACAGCGCCTCGATGCCCCCGGGCTGTCTGAGTGCTTTAAAAATGCAAATAAATAAATATCTCCTTCGGTCTTCTACCCAGCTCACCCTCAATAGTGTACCCCTGAAGAAGTTCTCACATGTACATGGGAACTGAAACATGTTGGAATTATAGCATAGACTGTAATTTACTGTATCAAAAAGGAATCATTTTGATTGCCCAGAATGTTTTTATTTGTGAAGTGTTTGTTTTTGTCACTTTCAATGTAAATTGGTTTTATTTTTTGCTCCAACATCAGGACAACATTGGTATGTAAAAGTCGTCTGTGTTGTTTTTTTTGGCTGGTCTCTGATCTATCAAAATAATAAACAATATTGAGAAACAACAAAAGGAGCACACACAAAATCTATCATTCAAGGAATCAAATGGAGGTTGTTTTTTCTAATGAAATGGGGTGTTTAAATTTAGGTTGGTTGGGACCATATATGTCCATTGCTTTATTCCTACCTTGATTGGCAACGGTATGTATAAAAATCAGGCTCTCACTCTTTTGTTATAGAGAATATTAAGGCACCAACACTCAGTGCAAATGAAGTAATTCCCTGATATAGGCAAAGTCCATCACATTGCTAATTTAACCCTAACTCACACAACAGTACTCTTTCAGAAGAATCACATTTAAAGCAAGTGTTATGGAGTAGTGGTGTAGTATGATAAACTGTCACATTTTCAGTGTGATTGACTTTGTTTGTACTAGGGAAATAGTGCATGTGGAATGAGTGCCACTACCTTAACATTGGCATTTACAACCTTTGTAGACTTTACCTTTTTATAGGTAGTACTCTTAATTATTTATTTCAAGAAAACTTACATTTTTCCACAAATGTCCTGTTTTTTATATTGTGTTTCATTGTCTGTACGTATGCACACATAAATAAATATAAATATATACATTTTATATATTTATAGTGCATGTGTCTGCATATAAATGTATACTGTGTCTGGATGGTCAAGGAGGGGCCCCTTCATTATGAGGGATTAATGTTGCGTGCACCATACTGATGACTGGAGGGGGTGCAGGGAACTGAGAATGAGTGCTACTTTTGTTCAGAACTGATACATATTAGCTTGAATGCGTACACAAAGGTAAGGTATTAAATCAACCATATGTAAAAACATGTATCCACATTAATATAAATGCATGTGGAATTCATGAATCTCCATATAAGTGGCTATTCACAATGAATCAGAACTCAGTGGTTAGGGCTTTCTTGCAAAATGCACTTTGACTTCTAAACAGTTTTTTCACACGGTAGAGGACAGGTCAATGAGTAATCTCAACCTTTGCGGTCAGCAGCTGCAGATATAGCCTTGAGTTTTATGGTCTCATAAGTCTTGTAGATAGTAGATATAATCTCCTGCTGTTTACGAGTGTGACCCAACGAGTTTTGTTATTTATTCTGGTCAGTAGTAAAACACGTGGCAAGCTAAGTGCCTAAAGCTATTTAGGAGTTTTGTATCATTCAATAAAATGGGAGCCTTGGAGATTGGAATGTTTGATGGGAACAGTGACCTGGGAAATGCATCATGAATGAAGGGAAATCATTCAACCAGCCTCCTCATATTGCGGGAAATATCCATACGAGGACCATGTGTAATAATGTTTAAAGTTAAAGGTCTTACGCCTGTTATTGCTAGCAATTAATTATGTTTTCAATACAAATGTTTAACAATATACTGACGTCAGGAACTATTACAACGAATCCCAAGAAGACGCGTGTTTTGAATATGATCTGAAGATAATAATGAAGATAAGACTGACCAATGATAATGGTGGAATTGGGGACAGATGTGATTTGTTTGAAGAAGATTTGTCCAATCATATTTGGGGGTGGGTATTAATAAAAGTATCTGGGAGCGTTTTAAATTGTTGCAAAAAGTATATGAACTGCCAACTGATGTTGTATTGTTGAGACGTGGGTTAGTTTGTTCCTGCAACACCATATAACTGCTCCCCAGAGCTTTTTTACAATAAACTTGTTTTACGTACAACCGTTAACTAGCTTCTTAAGTGGTGGGCCTGTCGTGGGTTAAGGTGATTAAAGGTCCACCCTTACAATTGCCTACTCTGCACATGTGATCCCTGTTAATGCTCATCCAGATGGTTAGGTATGTGAGTAGTGCGTGTATTACATACTTGATGTATACACATATGCTGTATTCTGTCTAGTTGTGCAGATGTGTGGCACATGCTTATATATGCATATTCAGTGCTTAGTGTGTATTTTCTGCTTGTGATCTGTGCTTGCGTTCATACCAATTGTCAGGTATGTGAATATTTTATGTTATTAGTGTTGCCTACATGCATTTTGAGTGTGATTCCATATTGTGTTTGCCATATTCTGTGTGTGTGTCTCTCATGCATATGCTTGCTTCAAACATATTGTATATGCATTTAGAATGGGTAACCAGTCAATTTATCGAAAACATTACAGAGTGGTACATTTCAGAGTGGACCAAAATACCGAAAAATACAGAAAACATTAAATAAATATATAAATGGTAGTAGTGTAAAGGGGTTAAAGTGGGTCTGGATTGGGTTGGGGTGGTGGTATATGGGTAAATTAACAGCGGACTGGGGGGGGGGGCAAATGTCCACAATGAGATGTACCACTCTGCAATGTCTGTTGGTAAAAATCACATATTACCTTAAATGTTGTGGGTACATGTATATGTTACATACACTTGGATGGTGTGCCCTATGTTTTGTCAAATGTGTTTCATTTTGTTGTAAGCATGGATGTGTGCATTCATATTCTGGGCATATCAGCTGTACTTACGTGAATTCCAATATCGATATATGTGTGTATTGTGCATTGAGTCTGGATATGCATTTTATCTGTGTATTGTCTGTGCATAATTCCTATGTATATTTGGATCACATATGTGAGCTGTATAATGTTTGGCTAGACAGAGAGGACAAACCAAATACTACAACAACGTTTGAGTTGCTTTATTAATCCATCTCCTGCAGTCAGGCCCAAGGGAGGAAACGCTGCCACCACAAGTACAACAAATGGCACGCTGCAGAAAAGCGGGTCTTGAGGAAATGTATTAGAGATATCAAACATTCAAATAACCATAAATATGTCAAATTGAAAAAATATAAGAGACTTAAACAGAGCTATAGAAATGTCTGTAAATCACGAACCGCATTTTTACTACAACATCATGCAGGGTCCATGCTACACATCCTTTTAAAAAAGGATGTGGGAGCATTTTGGGCTCTGGCAAATGCGTAAAATGAAACACTGATGTTGTCCAGTTAAATGCGGTCTCTGAGCCTCAGTGGGTTACATTTTCTTTTACAGATCTTCATGCCATTAATACTAGTGGCAAGGCCCTCTCTATTGCCCCAGTAGGAAAGCGCCCTGAGCCCTTTTGGGCCTTGCATATTGAAACCGATATGGTTTTGGAAATAATTAAAGCCAACAAACGATAAAGAGCTGCGGGCCCGAAAGGGTTAACTAATAACACTCTGAACGATGACCCTAAAAATTGGGCCAATGCAACAACTATGCTATTTAGAAGTATAGTAATACAGGGGAACTTTCTGATTTCCTGACACGCAGCATTTGTTATTTGTATTTGCAATCGGGCCGTAAGGACAGAACTAAAGAATTATCGGCTGATTTCTCTAATCAGTGCTGATAGTTAGGTCTTTGCGTCCCTGCTGCTGCAACATTTGGAGGAGTGGGCTCTCTCTGTGAATAGGCTAATTAAATTACAGACTAGTTTTCGCAAGGGCCACACTACCAACATTAATGGCCTTATTATAAGGGCAATTCAGGAAACGGCATAGGTTGGTACTTTAAGAGCCACTTATTTGATATCAATAGACCTCTCGGCAGGATTCGATAGAGAGGATCGAGGAAGACTTTGGGTGAAGTTAGAAGTCTGGGGTCTGTTGCTTGGTCTATCGAGTCTCATCAGGGGTTTATATGAGAATTCAGTTAATAAGGTACGTCTGAATAAGGAAGGTGATATGTCTAGCAGAATTGCAACACAATCAGGTTTAATCTATATGTATCAGATATTGATGAACATCTAATGACGTTTGTATTTCCCCCCCCTAAATTAGGCAAGTAAAAAATTCCTTGGATCACCTATGCAGATGATTTCTTGCCTTTCGACAACTCTAGAGTCGGTCTTCAGTGGCTTCTGTTGTCATTTTCAGTATATGCGAAAGACAACGCTCTTCTAATTAATTGGCTGAAAAACAGAATTCTTTTGTTCTCCAGGGGTAGGAAACGTAGTACTTTAACCTGTTTTTTGAGAACACTGTAATTAGAAGTCCTACTAGTATCATTTATTTGGGCTTTTACATCTCGGCTCAACCTGCTTATGGGAACGTTCGACAAGCCTGCACTTAGAAGTCTTCCGTCCTCACAAACCAACTAATAAAAATTCAGCCGTTTTTCGATTATCCCAGCTATTGCATTTTATGAAGGGAAGGTGGTCCCTAACTTATCGTACAGATTGGAATTGTATGCAGCAACTTCCAGACAATGGTTGGATTTGTTTGACACTTTAATATGGAGGCGTGTTTTTAAAGTTCCCAATGCTGTACATTTAGCAGCCATCAGATTTGAGGTAGGTGTATTGTCATTGAAGGTTTTGTGTGCAAAGGAGATTGTTGACATTGTTTCGTAAATTACATTTTTCACTGCAAGTGTCGCTTACGTGGAAATTAAATTATCCATGGAATGTAATGGTACATTGGGAGGTGGGACAAACTATGTGGCTCATGTGAAAATGTCGAGCCTGAGGCTATTATTCAAACTGGGTCGTGATCAGGATGATCTGATGCACTGCCCGGCCAGTGTAAAAAATGCTCTCTTTGATAGGAATTGGGTACTCACAACAGATCGAGTCTATGCCCATCCCTCAATGAACCATTGGCTCTTGAGCAAAAAAAGAGAGGTTCAATTGCCTCATACATAATCCAGTTTCCAAACCATTTTTACAGAACACTGTTCTGTAAACGTGGATCCCCTCTAAGGATCAGCAGCAGACCTCAACTGCATCTGGCCATCTGCCCCCCCTGGGCACCCCACCTCATCACAGGAGCCCCCTGCGCCTCCAGATCCCCCAGATCCGCTCGCGCCGACATTTTTCCAAAAAACAAAATGTCGGGCGCGATGCGGCCCGAAAGCGAGGCTGGGCGTTGCACGTTGCCTAGCAACGCTGTGTAGGCAGCTCTTAAGGCCACACATCCGCCGGCAGGCGGAAGCCGGCGGCCACCCAAGGCCAACATAAGGCCGATTGCCCTGTTTGCCCCTGTTCGCACCGGGAAGCTACCGTTACCGTTGGACCTCCAAGATCACACACATTCTCCATATTAAGGTATCATTCGTTCATGGATGGACGTGGATGATCAAATTCTTACTAGGACATAAACAACGTGAGTACTGTCACTAGCTGATCAATTGCTATTCTATACTTGTTACAATAGTGCTCTCCTGTTACCCATATCACTGCTATGCCCTTTGGCCAAGCTCAGCCACCCATTGTCCGATGCTGTGCTTTTTGATCGTTATATGGGTTTGGCTCATGCTGTGCCTGGTGTTGTGCCCTATGGTCGCCCACAGACCACTTCTGAAGTTGTGTTGTGCCCTATGGTCGCCCACAGACCACTTCTGAAGTTGTGTTGTGCCCTATGGTCGCCTACAGACCACTTCTGAAGTTGTGTTGTGCCCTATGGTCGCCTACAGACCACCTTTGAAGTTGTGTTGTGCCCTATGGTCGCCTACAGACCACCTTTGAAGTTGTGTTGTGCCCTATGGTCGCCTACAGAACACTTCTGAAGTTGTGTTGTGCCCTATGGTCGCCTACAGACCACCTTTGAAGTTGTGTTGTGCCCTATGGTCGCCTACAGACCACTTCTGAAGTTGTGTTGTGCCCTATGGTCGCCTACAGACCACTTTTGAAGTTGTGTGTTGAGTCCCCCCACTCACAGCACCACCAAGTACACAATCATGCCCATAGCGTCCTGCAAGCTCACCGCTGCCGCCACCACGCTGCTCACCCTCCTCTCCACACTCACTACTCTCAAACTCTATCCTCCCATCCATCCCCTCATCCACACACCACCCAGCCCACTCTTCTGCCACAAGCATCTCGATATTAAGGATATCACACCAACCATGACAGATCGTACACCCTGTGTAGTAACTCTGCACAGACTAGAAAGACTTAGAGCGCGCACACTGACCCCAGAACTTAGCACATTAGCCCTTCCCACTGAATTCAGAAACTCTAGACTGAGTTCCCGCACCACCTCCACACGCTGCCCCCGCATGGAATACCCACACATCCACAGTCCACCACCCACTAACCTAGCCACACCCTGCAATACCACCTCACAGAACATACCAGACACGACCATCACTCACACCTCCACAAGCAAACATCACACACCTCACATCAAATGTGCCCTCCTCAATGTCCGATCACTCCCAGCTCATGCCTCTGATATTCATGACATTATAACCAGTAATAACATTGACCCGTTAGCCATCACCGAAACATGGTTACATGAAGCATCAGGCCCTGCCGTTACACTTGCACTACCACCGGGCTTCTCCATACTCAGACAAGATAGGCCAGATCGAATAGGAGGCGGAGTAGCCCTCATCTACAAAGAGAACCTACAGCTCCGACCTGTCAGTCACCCCTCGACCAACAACTCTGACCTCTTATCGGCCAAACTCACATTGTCACCCAACAGCACCATCAACATTCACCTACTATACCGCCCCCCAGGCAACTCCCCAGACTCCCAGGACAACATCTTACACATCCTTAGCAACAATATCAAAAGCTCCACCAAAACCATTCTACTAGGGGACCTCAACCTCGGATTTAATGATCCCAAGGACAAATCTGCAGCCACTCTCACCAAGGAACTCAATGACCTGGGCTTCATCCAAAAAGTAGAAAGTCCTACTCACATCAAAGGCCGCATACTTGACTGGATCGCAGACCATAACTGCCTCTCCTCTATCACCTCCAACTCCTCACTGCCTTGGACTGACCACAACTGCATAGAGTTCTCTATTCCTATCACCAGAAACCTTAAGACTCTGACCCCTGCCAGCGCTGCACAAGTCCAAAGCTCTAAAAAACTCACAGAGGAGAACCTACGCCCATAACTCAATACCCCAGTGTTAGCCCCCCCATTCGCTAGCGACCCCAATATCCTAGCAGACATCTACAAAGATGTCCTCACCAAAGCTATCAATGTAATAGCGCCACTTGAATGGAAAAAAGAGAAGAAATCCTTACACTCCAACTCCTGGTTTACTGAAGAACTGCACTCAATGCGATCCCACAAAAGAGCAGCACTAAAAAACTGGCAATCTGACCCCTGCACCAATACCAAAAACATATTCAATTTAATCTCCCACCAATACAAGAGAGCAATCTCCAATGCCAAAGCCAACGCCTTCAACACTCGTATCGCCAATGCCAAGTCACACTCCAAAGAGATTTTCACAATCTTTAATGAGCTCATCTCCCCCCCCCCCAATACTCCAGATGAAATAATCAAAGATGAAGCGTGGTGTACCAGCATTCAAGCTGCCATGCTTCACAAAATTGACCTTCTCCAAAAGAAAATCAAAGACCACTGCAAAGCACTTCCTCACCAGACAGGAACCAAACCGACCAACACCCCACCCACTTCCTCCAAGCCCACCATACCTGACTTCTCCTTCAGAGATGTCACTGAAACAGAAGTTATTAACCTTCTAATAAACCTCAAACCCTCCCCATGCAAAGGCTACATTTGCCCACCTAAACTAGTCAAAGACTGCGCAGACTGCCTTGCGCCGCTCCTCACGGCATTTATCAATGCGTCCTTTAAAACAGGCATCATCCCAGCCAACCTCAAAGAGGCTTGGGTCCGGCCTCTCCTAAAAAAACGACTCTTGACCCCTCACAACCCAACAACTATAGACCAATAACCACTGTGCCATTCTTGCTGAAATTACTGGACAAAGCCGCACACTGCTACATCCAACACTTTCTGGAAACCCACTCCATCCTCGGGACGAGGCAATCGGGCTTCCGGAAAGGACATGGCACAGAAACAGCCCTGGTAGATCTGAAGAGCCAGATCACCCAAATCATGGACAAAGGCAAGCCGGCTCTTCTGCTTCTTCTAGATCTCTCAGCCGCGTTTGATCTGGTTGATCACAAGATTCTCACTTCCCACCTCACGCACTCAGCCAACTTCTCCAAAGAAGCAGCCGCCTGGATCACTTCCTTCCTCGAAGGTAGGGCCATGAAAGTCTTCTCGGGCATCGCCAACACCACTCCCACGACAATCCACTGTGGGGTCCCTCAAGGTTCCTGCACTGCACCTACACTCTATAACTTGTTCACCAAGCCCCTCTTTGACAAACTTGACTCATACGGCATCACCTACACGAACTACGCGGACGACACACAAGTACTTCTACCCCTCTCAGGCTCATACAACGAAGACGCAAAGGCTCTCCACACTATCTACTCCATCATCAAGGCATGGATGGCAATTAATGGCCTCTGCCTCAATGGTGACAAGACTGAAATCTTGATACTAGGTCAACAGAACACCTTAGACAAACTGGACAAACTGTACACTAACTTCTCCATTGACAACTCCATCATCCCCGTGTCCACAGCCGTCAAGACACTGGGAGTATACCTTGACTCTTCGCTATCAATGACTAGACAAGTCAGCGCAATCACTTCCGCATCCGCACACACCACCAAACTTATAAACGCCATCAAGCCCTACCTCTCTAAACCTAACTGCCTATCCATAGCGAGGGCAACCATTGGAGCCAAATTGGACTACTGCAATGCTCTCCTAGCAGGCACATCAGCCAAAAACATAAATAGACTACAAATCACGCAGAACAACGCTCTCCGGGCCGCTCTTAGTATCCCTAGAAGAGAGCATATCACCCAGGCCAGGCTCTCAGCCCAATGGCTCCCAGTCAAAGAACGGATCACCCTCAAAATCCTCACCCTCACTCACAAATGCCTCTCCTTCTCCGCCCCGTCCTATCTTTCAGATACCATCCTCAAACCTTCCTCCACACGTCCCACTAGGACGCAATACGCTAACCTACTCTGCATCCCACGCATCAAAAAAGCCAAAGCCGGAGGTCTAGGTTTTCCCTACATTGCAGCACAGACATGGAACGCTCTCCCTTCAGACATCCGAGCGGAAAACTCACTTCCCATCTTTCGCAGGAAACTGAAAACCTTGTTCCTTGCAAAATAACTAGCAAACTCGCAGGAAGCCATGTAAATATACTGCCTTGCTATTGTATATATTTCCTCTGTGATTTATGTACTACTTGTAACTACGGTTTCCTTTGCAACTAAGATGTCTGTAACAAGCGCCACGATGCTTCTGGGCTGATGTGCGCTCAACAAATTTGAATAAAATAAAATAAAAAAGATTTCGTTGGAATCTGCTGTTGACTAAGGAAATTCTGCTAAAACGGGGTAACCTCAATGCAGAAGGTACAACGTGCAGATTCTGCAAAAACAATGATGTGGTGTAAACTGTCAAACATCTATTATTGCAATTTACTGCTTTGAATGGGCAGAGGTCACCCTACATGCACAAAATGTTGAACACAATACAATGGCATGATGAAGAAAATATATGGAGACAATGTCTGGGTAGCGAGAATATTAAGGATAGCCTGGCTGTAGCAGTATTTCTGAAAACCTTAGACTTGAATATTTGACTCCTTATTTATTTATGTGTTTTTATCTGCTTTTAAGCCGAGAAGCCTTTTTGGCAAATGTCTTAAATGCTGGTTATTGATAGAAAGTTTTTACTAATCAAATGCACTGTTTTATTGGTTTTAGGTGGAGGATAATTATTCTTAATATGTGTGATTGTTTAGTTTTTCTTTTTTTCTCTCTTTTTCAGGTCTGCCATAATTTATTGTGTACTTTTTTGAGATATGCTTTTATTCACTTGCTTTTTGTAAAGGTTTTTTGTAAACCATATGCAATTAAAAAAAAAAATTACAAAATTAAACCACCGCTGAAAAAGACTTCTTCCCATGGAAGAATTTGAGCCATAAGCCCATACAGGCGTGGAAAAACTGCTTTATGGTTTGATTCAAGAAAAATAGTGGAGATACATCCTACATCCCAGAAATATCTCAGTGCGTACCCCGCCAGACAACTGATTGCGCAACCGCATAACGTGTATCAGAAACATGTCTCAACACAAGGTTATCTGTGATAGATAAATGCTGGTATATATATATATATATAAATGACAATGAAGAATTCAAAAGGATCCTTTTGTACATATTGTTATGTGATCTTGAATTTGTATAGTGCCTACTGCCATAGTTTTTGTTGTCAAAGCGCTTTTGCCTATCAGAGAGGAGTACAACAGAACATTTAGTTGTGGTAGGAAGGAACTGCATGAAAGTACATTTTTAGGATGAGGGCAAAGGATAGATAAGGTGCTCAGGTAGGCATGAGAAGAAAAAGGTGGAAGAGCTATGTGTACAACTGAACCAAATTTATCGTGGGACTCAACTGTATTCTATGGGCCGCAGTGCTGAAAGGAGAGATAGCTGGAGAAGAGGTGTTTGCTCACCAGGGGGTACCGCTCGAATCTACTCGCTCCATTGTAGGCTGGGGACATGTTGAAGCCACGCCCAAAAAAACACAGGCGGCAAAGCCCTTCTACATGCTTCCTTAGGGCCCCAACAACATTTGGCAAGGATTGTAAAACAGAAATATGATATCTGACCATTTCGAACAGCTTCCTGAACAGCAAGCAAAAAAACACTCAATTTATTTTGTTTTCCTCATTTTTGATGTCATAGTTATCAAACCCGAGGCTTGTGTGCAAAGTGCTTAAGAACAGCAAGCCTGTTTATGGCTTAGTCGTGGTCATATGTCTGAGCCATCCACTGTGTCTTGGTGAGGGAAGGCATGCAGAAACCATGCCCAAGAAAACAGCATGCAAAGCCCCTTTATCCACTCCCTTGAGCCACAAATGGGCAGGGTATATAGATGGGAAAGCTGAAAGGAAATAAGGGCACATTTAACAGAGGGTGGGATTTCAACCACGGCTTCTTGGGAGCAGAAGCCCCAGTCTGGTCTTCCTGGAGGTTTCAGAGTCCTGCAACAGCTTTTACGGTAATGGTTATATTGGCGTGTGAGGCAGGAATCCTCTTAGGCTGAGGATTGGTGCTTATGGGAGTTCATCTACATAATTCCACTTTTGACTAGCCTTCTCACACTGGGCTGCAGTTACTGTGTTCTGTTAATAGGGCATCATGCAAAATTAGTTCAAAACAAGGGTGTATGATCTAGTTAACAGGTTAGATTTCCTAGTCTACCCTTCTAGTTATTTTCTTTTTTTTTTGCGTGTTTCATATTCCCCCCCCCACCTGTATGTGTTATCTGAGCATATAGGTCATGCTTGTTATGTGGGCCTATTGTGCTCACTTGCATTCCTCCATTCTACACATGAATATTCTCTTTGTATGGCCCATGCTTGCTGTTTGTGTATGTTGTCGGTAGTTATTGCGCTGATCTCCATTCCTCACGTGTTGTTGGCGTATATATGTTTATTTCAACCAGGACGTTGATGGCCATGGTATGGACTTGTATGATATTATATGATAAGTCATTTATAATGCGCCTGTACACAAGTGTTTCTAGATGTGACAAGACAAGGAAGGGAAGACAGAGGGAGGATAAGACAAATGATTTTACTAGGCCTTGTGCCATTCATAAAGTGCAAGTGCGAGAATGAGAAGTGCAAGGGGAAGTGCAATGGAGAGGGGAGGGGGGAAACAGGGCAGCAATGCTCTGAGTAAGTGCAGCCAGGGAAGCGCGGCTCTGGGTAGTGCAAGGAGAACAAGGGACTGTAGGGTTACAGTTACAGCCCCTAACTGTGTGGTAGGACCGAATGCAGTGTAAGGGTGACTGACCAAGAAAGAGCCTGGTACCCAATGAGACTCTGAGGGTAGCCAAGCAACCAGTTGGTACAGTAGACAGGTAGGTCAGGTAGGTCAGCAGGGGAGGGAGAGAGAGGAAGCAGAGGAGAAGAGTACAGTTTTGAGCTGCTTCCGGAACTTCAGGTGGTCAGGTGCAAGTTTGAGAGGGGTAGGGAGGCCATTCCAGAGGGAGGCACCTGCAGAGGAGAGAGTTCTACTCCCCGCTCTCTGCCTGGAGAAGCATCTAATCCTTGGAGAGCTGGAGGTAGCTGAGAGAAGGGCTCATGAAGGTTTAAGTTACTTACCTGTAACTATTGTTCTCCAGCATGGGTCTGGCATGGATTCACATGCTCATGAACATTCCCCGTCGTAAGGCTGGGCATCCTTGGCAAAAGAAAAAAGTTTCACCCCCACTCATAAACTGCACCTCTCCCTCAAACCAATCACTGTCCTCTGGGTCACACTGCCCCCATCCAATGACAGCCCTCTCCCCAAGCCCCCCCTCTGGCAGCCATTCAAACTTGGAAAGCATGCAAAGTGGCAGTAAGACCAAGAAGAGCCGCACAGGGGTCGGAGGGAGGGTTTGCATGGGAATCTATGCCAGACCCATGCTGGAGAACAATAGTTACAGGCAAATAACTTAAACCTTCTCCAGCATGGGGTCTGGCATGGATTCACATGCTCATGAACAACAATTACATAGCAGTACCACATTACAAAACTATGGGAGGTGGCAAGGCTCAAAAGAAGCAATGAACTCTTACCTCTGGGACAGACCCACCTAAGGCGAACAGGTCACGTAACACTTCTTTGACGACTCTGGACTCCTCACTGGAATTCCTGTTGACACAGTAGAACTTTGCGAAGGTGTGCGTGGACCTCCACGTAGCAGCCCTGCAGATGTCTAGCAGGGGGACATCAGACAGGGAGGCGGTCGTCGCAGCGATCACTCTGGTGTCGTGGGCTCTCGGACGGCCGGCCAGCGGTCGGTACACCAACCGATGACAGTGCGTGATGCAGCCGGAGAGCCACCTTGAAATGGACAGCTTGCACAAGGCCTTCCCATAGTTCACTGGACCAAAGTTCACAAACAGTTGTGAAGTCTTCCGAAAACTCTTTGTGCGTGTCACGTAGAACTTCAAGGCACGAGCAACGTCCAGTGAGTGCAAGGCCCTTTCAGCCAGAGACAAAGGCTTCGGGGATAAAACAAGTAACACTAAAGGCTCCTTGAGGTGGAATTCCGACTGAACCTTCGGCATGAAAAAGGGGTGTGTCCGCAGCACCACCTTCAGAAGTCAGGTATGGTTGTTTGCAGGATAAGGCCTGGATCTCACACACCGTCCTGGCAGAGGTGATGGCCACAAGGAAAGCCGTTTTCCACAAGAGGAACTTGCGAGGGGCCTGATGCATAGGCTCAAAGGGGGCCTCCATTAGCCTCTTCAGAAGCACATTGAGTGCCCATGCTATGGGCATGGGCCATTCACAAACATACGTTTTAGTTAATGTTACATTCTTACTGTACGAATATATAGATGTACTTTAATGTCAAGTTTGGCAGATCCGATTTTCTATATTTCTGTGGCCTGCACCAGTTCTGCGTAAGGGATATGAGTGCGCCAAATGTCTCGAAATCCAAAGCTGATCCTTTTGATATATGGATCCTGAAAGTGTCTTCTCTGTGTCTATGGAAATCCCAAGGCCAAAAACACTGATTTCGCAAATTCTTTTTCTAAATGAAACCGTCCATGAAACGTCATCAGGTTTGGCATGAGTGTTCAAGTTTAGCCAGATCAGTGACATCCCAGTTTTGCTTTACTTTCATGGATGTGGTCAAGTGTTACAGAGAAAACGGATTTCTCATATTCCTTTGTACGTTGCCGTGTAACCTTAACTATTCTGTCACTACCAAAAAACGATTAAACATAGTCTCAGACATGGATCCATAGCCACAATTGAACAAATCTCTAGAAGTCAGCGGTTCATGCAGCAGAAAATGACTTCATTTCATCGAAATTTGCTAACACTGTTTCAAGTTGCCAAAGCTCACTGCCTGCATTTACTCAAGGCTGTGAAACACAAATTGCGGCGGCGGCTGCCTAAAATGCTTCATTACTCGTTCTAAACTACACACCTTTAAAAGAGTGATTTGCATTCTATGATTTCAAGTCAGACTCGCACTTTTTTGTAAGCACCGAAAAATCGATTTCTGTGTGCAAATGAATTATTACATCATCATGAGTATTGCATAATGGAGACTCTAATACGAGGTCTATGAGACAATAGGAAGGGATCCACCCAACTGGGCCGCAGTGCACTTGGGGACATGTACTACTACTACTATTTTAAACGTGTTCCATAAATCACACAAATGCAGAGGGGGTCATTTTTGTCAGCATTTCCAATCCCCTCCAAAGACTGTTAAACCCACACAAGTGCGTCTTTAAGTATGACTTTGAAGCGGTTCCCACTCAACACCGCCTTGCCCACCTGAGTGACTATGTTTTGGATCCCTGAACTGGTGGGAACACCCCATGGACTGGAATTTACATGCAGGAAAGGGGTTGTGATTAAAGGGGTTGGTTATTTTGTGTGCAGTGTGTTCTTATATATTGTAGGTAGCTATCCTTTGTTCTTTGTTTTGTTAGGAAAAAAGAGGAGTGTGGTGCTGCCCCTTTAAGGACACATGCACGCGGCGGAGTGGCGTTGCACTCTGCTGCGTGCAGTATAAATAAATTGGTCGTTCCTGGCCGCGGCAGAGAGACCGGGGAGCCCGACCCAGCAGCAAGTGTGTGTCCGTGGCCTTTGTTGGTGGGGGGAGGGTCTCAAGGCACTCCGGTAACGGAGACACATTACACGCCTCTTCATCGAAGAAGCCGCATGCAAAAGATGCATCACATGTAACAAGCACTCAATCATTAGGTGCATTACATCTGCACTTAGGGGTCACACTGTACTCCTTATGTAAATGCACACACCGTAAAATAATCTTGGGAGCGTAGGGCATTCCATGTCAGATACCAGGCGAGATTCAAAGCGTTTCCTGCTGCCATTCACCCCAAAAGTGCCCCAGAGCCCTTTCAAACTCGTTTTGGGAAGTGCGCCCAGGGTCGGCCTTCGGGTAGGGCCACCGGGCGACTACCTGGGTTGCCTTTAGCACCCCTGTTGGCAGGCCAACTCGGGGGAGTTTTTCAAGTTCTCCCCTGAACTGGCGTGGTGGGCGTATTTAATAACAATAGGGCGCTGATGCTTTCACATCAGCACCTTTTGAAACATTCCCCACCCATGACCAGGGGCGCACAGGGGAAGGGGGCGGGGACCACATCTTTGTTTTGCAGTCCGGGGCACTGCCGCCGCTAAGGCCCTGACTGCACCCACCAGCGCTGAAATCGCGTATTGCCCTGCAAAACCCGTTCGAATCTAACTCTGTGGCCTTCTGGCCTCCATCCCTCTGTGACACCCAGTCCGACTGCTAAGCAGCTCTCCCTGACAGCTGTGCCCGCTCCACCTTGGCTGCTGCTGTTCCCTCTCTGATTGCTTGGTAACCCTTCCAGGACTGCTATGTTCCCGGCATGGCTGCTGGGCAGCCCTTCCTGGCGGCTGAGCTCCATCCTTGACTGCTTCTGTCGCCTCCCTGATTGCTTTGTAGCCCTTCCAGAACTGCCAAGTTCCCTCCATGGCTGCTGGGCAGCCCTTCCTGGCGGCTGAGCTCCATCCTTGACTGTTTTGTCCCCTCTTAAACCCTGACTGATGGGCAGTTCTCATTGGCTGCTGCTGCCCCCTCCCTAACTGCTGTGCCCCTCCCTTTATGCTGCTGCCCCCTCTCTGAATGCTGAGCAGCCCTCTCAGACTATTCCCGCGCTTCTCCATTGCTGCTTTACCCCCCCCACCTGACTGCTGTGCAGCCTCCCCCGATTACTGACCTCCTTCCCTGACAGCTGTGGACCCTATGGGGATAAGTGACAGCCAAGTATGGGGCACCTTGACACATTACCAATCTTATAGTCATGAAATGCAGTTGTAGGACATTAGCTCTCTCACTCGCCGTCACTGTACCTCAAAATACCAGTATGCATGTTCCGATGGCTTGCGATGACTGGCAAGATCCGCTCTCACATAATAAGCTTGACTTTAACCCGACTTCCACACAATGCAGAAAATCACGTGCACAATGATATGGCTGCTGCCATATCCCTCACTGCTGCCCCAGCCCTGGCTACTGTCAGTCTTCCCACATTTCTGCACAACCCTCCCTGACTGTTGTGCCCAATACCCTCACCCTTGCCCTCCACACTCCTGGGTCCGCTTTCCTGCTCCTGCCACCACCATGTGGCTCCAGATGCCTGCATCCTCCCCGGCTTGGCACCCAAATCACCCCTTCTGCTTCCTCAGTCCTGCCCCAAGAAACCAAGGCAGCTAGTTTCTTACGGCTGGAGCCATTTGCAGTTGCCCCCTCACAGCCTGACCAGTTCCCCTCACCCCCACCACCTTCTTCACCTCACATAACCGGGCAGTCACCCGGGCCATATTATTATTTTTTTTATTTTAATAATTTTTATTAAGGTATATAGTATACAATAGTAAAGTCATAACTTCATAAACATAATGCAGTGAACCATTACATGAATTAAGAATAAACAGTGGTATGATGGAAGTGATCCAAAGGAGCAATTAATAGAGAGCACTGTATACAATTTAGCCGGGCCATATTAAAGGGGAGACACCCAATGCTTTTCAGCGATGAGTTCAAAGACCTGGTGAATTGCGTTGTGAATGAAGCTCTACGCCTCATAAGTCCAGGGTATACCATGCCCGCACTCCACCAGTGAAACAAACTCTCAATTGGCATTCTGGCCAATTTCAGTCATGCCGCACCCACACCACGCAGGGTGAGAAAAAGCCAGAAGTGCTGGCAAGACCTAATGAGGTTGGTGCATAAGCCGATCAATCAGAAACACAGGGAGAGCCTAGCCGCAGGAGATGGCTTCCCCCCACCACCTCTACTCCTGTGTCTGTGGGAGCAGCAGGCGATGACGGGCATCAACCTGACCACCAGGGAATTCAAAGAGTGGAGACTGGGGCCGAAGGCGAGTAAACCACATGCCTGTATGACGTGAGTTACGAAGTGCAAGAGTGGGCAAGGCCATTTGTGCTACAAATGCGCATATTACCACCACACACACACGAGGCAACATCAGTGGGAATGTGACCGCCAATGGCCACTAATTAAGCAATTTCCCTTGTGTCAACCGGCAAAAGAAAGCAGAGGTGTACTCCAACGTGCAGTGTGAATATAGCAAGGTTATGACTCCATCTCTGTAAGCAGGCCGGTGGCACACCACGTCCAACTTTCATGTCTGAGTGCGTTGACCGGACGCACAGGATATTTTTAGTGTTGAGCTGATTTTGGTGGTGTGGACGAATACCAGCTCACGGTGCCCTGCGCCCTTGATCAGATCCGTAGGTTTGTAGTGTCGCGTGTGTATGAAAGGAAACGGAGACCACGAGTTCCCCCACTCCGTTGTAGTCAAAAAGGGAAAGTCTTCCACACAATGACTGTGCCACAAACTGTACAGAACCTTGTCTGGTTTTATTCTTTAGTATAATTAGAACTCCCGTAGGAGGGCCATATATGAGACACGTGATTCTAAAATTAGAACCGGAACGCTGACGAGCACGAACGGAACGGGATAATACCATTTTCAGGTGGGATTAACCCAGTACTGCTGACTTCAAGACATAACACAAACAGAACATAACATTTAAGCCAACATGAACTAAAGAGCAATGCATTGTGTGATAACACAACAATTTGACTGATTTGAAGAAGGCACAGGTCGTGCCGAAACACGTGTCTCATAAAGGGAGTTCTAATAATACTAAAGAATAAACCAGACCAAGTTCTGTACACTTTGTGGCGCAGTCGTGTGAAAGATTTTCCCTATTTTTAGTGTTGGTTGTTGAAATGCCAGCAAGGTGAGTTTCACAGAAGGAAAGTAAGACCACTAGGCCAGGCCAATGCACAATTTTCTCGGTGGCATGGAGGCACCACCTAAGATCACTTGACAAGGAAGCATGATTGCGTGGTTGTCTTCACCAACATAGTGGACGGTGTGTGACTACCATGTACCAGGTGGGAGGGCAGCGTCATCCGTGGAGCATGCGTGCTCCGCTCGGGCGTCATGCAATGTGTCCTCTTGGTGGAACCTTCACCAACCACCAATGGCTTGTGCATGCAAAGGCAGAATGGGACAGTGATGTCCAATGGCAGGATGTCTGTGTAGTGAAATCATGACATCTGCCTACACTCCCTCCTGACATACTGTACTCCTGTCCTGTCTGGGCCATGCATTCCCTCTCCATTGTCGACCACTCAGGATGAACACTAGCTGCCCCGCAGACCCCACTGAACACTATGGCCTCAACCCACTGCTGAGTCAGGTTGCTGCCTCAGAGCTGAGGAGGAGAGCAAAGGGGAGGGGAAGGGAGAAGGGTGGCTATTAGCCATCGGCTGCCATGCCTGCAGAGACACGTGGAAGGGAATCGAAAGTGAAAACCATTGGCATCTCTAACCACTGAAGTATTGCCTCAAACAATTATAGCGAGAGGGGACCATCAACTACAGGTACCTGGCTTGCAGGGGTTAGCAGCTGCCATGTAATGTGTCCAATATCGCCCCATACAAACGGTGGTTTGTGACATGCAGTTCACTGACGGTGCCTCGAAAACGGATCCATTGTAGAGAAGTGAACGTCCTGAACACAGACGGAAATGGCGGCGTCCTTGTCGGCCTGCGTGTTGCTGTACCTATTGCAGGAAATGACCCCACCCAACTTGAAAGAATGGCAGGTGTGTGAACAACCCAACAGTGTTATGGAAACATCTGCTCGGTGGCAGGACCATTGCCATGGAATACCAAAGGGGGATGGTCCAATGAAGAATGCCATGACCCAATGGGCACGCGCATCTGTGGGAGCAATGTGATGTATAAGTTCAGCCAGTGTGCATGGCCTCGTACCCCAGAACGTTGCCATGTCAATTACCCATGATCTACTCTGCCCTGTCTGGCCAACACCACTTCCATGTACACTATCACTGTGTGCACCGGAAAAGGTACGTGCGACCACTGTACTGAGCATATTCAGTGCAGTCAGTCATTCCCGCTATGATATGATATATGTCATTTATAACGCACCTGTGCATAAGTGTTTCTAGGCACTAGGCCCACTATTTAGTCACCATTCCTCTGGATGACGGTAACTCCCCCGGGGTGGCACCTCTGTAACATTGATGGTGTAGACAAATGCAACACTGATCTAAGTGATGTACTTCTCTGAATGTATATGTGTACTATGTACTATGGTAACTATGTGGTCACACCCATGCGGGTACATGACAGAAGTCATGCTGAGAATGCTGGGGGGGGGGACAACGACGAAGGAAAATGGGGGGGCAAGTGGACCTGGACATGACATCATGGAAGAGGCATCTGTTCCACAACGCCACATCCCACCACCTGCAACCACCATTGGTCTTGCCCGCCCCGGCACTGCCATCCAGCTGCAGGGCCATGTTGATCTTGCCACCATCTCCATCCCATGTACACACGGTCACTGTGGCACACCCATCGTCCAGGAACGGGGGTCAGGGGACATCCTGGAGGTGTTGGATTTGATGGGGACAACATCTTCCATGTCAAACTGTCCTCCAGGTAGGGAGGTTGCCACTCCTACAGGGACACTGGAACTGTCCAAACCTTGCCACAGTTATCCAGTGCCCCTTCCTGCCTTCTCTATTCCTTGCTCCTAGCCCCATGGCTGGCTGTGTCATAGTCGTATTTAAAAGAGACCATGAGCCATGGGAGCAGCCCAGGAAAAGGAGGAAGAGAATGGAAGGAATCTGGCATATGCTTTCATGGGTCTGTGACGGTTTCGATCATCCGCACTGTGGCGGGGGGTGGCCGGTGTGTGTTGAACTCGCCTGGGCTTTTTTGAAGTTTTTATTTAAAATTGAATGATGGTAGATCAACCTCGGGGAAATGCGTGGGGCTAATCTGCACACATTTCCCTATGCTCACCGCACGACATACGTATAGACCTGTGTACTATGGGTGGACCCAGCCCACAGGCGCAGTCCCCCCAGTCAAATTTACTTGGGATATGAAAGCCAGGAGTACACCATGTCATCTCAGTATGGGTGAGGGACAATCTTCCCCATGCCATGGCCAGCCTAATTAACTAACAAAGGCTCCATGGATTTTCATGGTCAGAACCAAGGAGACAGGGAACCCCAACAACCTTTCATATGCAACTGTGTCAACCCGATGCCAGCTGCCACCCACAGTATCGATTGACAGTGAAATGTCATGTCTGGGACTGCATGTTTACAGCAGTCATCCCCACAGGGGGACCCCATTCAGCAGGTACGAGTATGTGGTTTGATGGAGCCAGAAAGATTGGTGTTGCCACAGTTTCAAGGGAGACCTGATGCTTTAATCAGGAACCACAGATAACTCCATTAACCAGAGAGAACCTTTGATCCACAACAGATAGGAAGATAGGTGGGACTTAGTATTACATGTTTTCACCCCTTTAGCTTGTCTGTTGCAAAGCACTCTGGTTAGTTATGACCTCACGCGTACAGGAGATTGTTGGTGGGGACCCAGGATTGGTTCATTAAGGTAGGCCTAGACTACACCAATCCCTGTGGTTCAATTGGCTTTAAAAGAGGGCTGATCATCTAAAGGCTTCACCAGAAGCAGAAGGAAGAACTCATCACTGGAACCTGGCTGAAGATACAGTCTGCCTTACATCTTCCGCCAGTGACGGAAGGCCAGGACCTCCAAGAGGGAAGGGAGAACCCTCCCCTAGATATCTCTCAGGAAACAGAGGGAGATACTGGATCCAGAGGACCCTCCAGTAGTTCCAGAACCGGTACCCAGCCAGCGCACAGCGTGCCCTGCTAGGCTCTGCAGCAAGCTTCATAGGTGGGTAGTGCCAGAGAGTCTCTGAACCAAATCAAGGACAAGGCAGCTGCTTGCAACACTCTCCTCAGCTTTCGGCCATCCACCTTAAAGGACGACACTAGCCCATTTAAAAAGCTTGGAGGAGTGCATCGACAAGCACCTACTGACGTCTGCCTTAAAGGACATTTTCGAGCCAGTCGAGCCCTTCGAGCTGCAGCCGACTGCACCGCTGACCGTTGTTACACCGCAGTCGCTAAGACAACAATTCCTGACCCGAGCCACTGTCTAGGACAGCCTGCAGTCATAGATCCAGCTTCGCTTGCCAAACTGTCTGCTGCCTGATACCCGCGGCTTACTCCCGTCTTAAACTGAAACCGACTCGACTCTGTCGAGCACCAAGAACAATAAGCACAAGGTACATTGTGGTTCTGTCCCCCTCGTCCTTCTCCAAAGGCCCCAGTGACATTTTATGATCCATTGCTCCCTTTGTGTTGAAACCAAGTATCCTTGAACTATTGTGATTAAATACTATACTGACGACCCTCCTGTCAATATGCAGAGCGCATCTCTTTACATGCTTTGAAACTGTCTGTCCTCTGCATTCCTTTACGGGTGGGCTGTATTTTGTAGTGTGCTAGAACTGTCTGTTGTGATAATAATAAAGTAGATATTTGTATACAACCTTGACTGGAAAGTCCCTTTTATTATTTGGTAATAATTGTATTTTTGCTGTGTTGCCACTAACCAACGATCCACGACCTTTTGGAGATAAGCCTGTCATTCCGTCCACATTACCAAAAGTGGACGCCGAGGTTAATAATTTGCTTGCGTTTCCAATCTGTTCAGATTCCTTCTGGTGTGCTAGAAGTGTGGGGATGATTGTTGGTTAGAAACCGATATTCATCCCTGGACCACTGGTGCCCCAGACATGCAGCAAACCAGCTGAGGGAGGAGTTGGTAGAGGAGATACAGCAACATACTGAAGCAGCTGTGAAGCCCTGTGCTGGGGCCAGGGCGGATGGTCAGCTGGACTGAGAGCAGGTCTCCAGAAATAAACCCGGCCGCTTGCCATGCTGCACTTGTCTCCTCTGCAGCGGTGCATAAAGATGGCCTTCTCCACCGTCCACCTCTGCGGCCAGATGGTGGTCACCAGCCAGCCTCCTGATGAGTCTCACTTCCCTCACATCGGAATGCTGACCTGCCAGGGGCAGCCCCTCTGCCACATGCCCCAGTTAGGCCGGGTCCACTATCCCCCTCCCAGCCACTGTCCCTTCAGTACCCCTTCATCTGCATGTCCATCTCCCGTCCTTCATCCTATCCATCGTCTATCGCGCTGTCAGCCCCCACCAAGCTCTTGTAGATCAAGGGACCACAGCGTGAGTAGTAACCGCACCTCTCTCTTCCCTTCCTTGCTTGTGGCCCCTCTCTGAGTTGGACTGTCAACTTGAGTAGGATTTTCCCCACCCTGGATTTGCTTTTGCCCCCCGTTGACCCTGGATTTCTTTTTACCCACTCTGGACTTTGGATTTTGTTATACACAACCTGACCTTTAGAATGTTTTGTACCCGCCGTGGACTTTCAATTATTGTAGTTATTATTGTGTACCCCACCCTATTAGAAAAGGAGCATTAGAACAACAGCAACATTTCAACCCCCCCCCTCCAGTTCTGATAAAAGGTGGCCTTGATGCAGAGTTCCTGCTGTCATTTGATTTCATGAGCGTTCGATGGGCGTGGCCTGGGAAGGGGCGATGCTCTACAGGCTAGTGCTGTACTAGGCTCTACTGTAACACATCGTTGATGATTCGTTTTTGCAGCATGGGAGCATCTATATCGTCCTACTGCTGCCCAGGCCCCGCTTCCTGCCTTTCATGCCCATCAGTGCAGTCCTCCAAGTCAGTGGCACTGTGGCTCCGGCAGGGGAGAGGGTAGGTGGAAGCATAGTGCAACATGTGGCAAGAGTTGCGGTCGAGGCATTCCAATAGTCTAAGTGACTAGTAACTAAGGCTCCTATTACAACTTTACACTTGCACAGGGACGTGAATGGACACATCCTCTATATAGAATGGTGAATATGGTGGTAAAACCGTAGAGGCATGGCAAACAGAAAAAAAATAAAAGTAGGGGAACACCGCTCCAGACTGTTCCTGCTCACTTCGATCACTGATCCAAGTCATCATTATCCTCTACCTCATCAGGCATGGGCACAGTGGCCTGCTAGGGATGCAGCATGCAATCCATGGCCAGGAGGGGGCACCCCTTATCTGTCTGGCACATGAATGCACCCCAGTCCTATGAAAGCACCGCAAGCGGTTCTGAAGTACACCAAATGTCCGCTCAGTGGGATTGTGTTGTGTGTGTGTGGTCGGGGGATGGGGTCATTGTAGTTTTGCTTCCACGGGCGACTGAGCACAAGGGCAGCCACTACCGGGGATGTAAATAAGGGGGTATCAACGGAAGGACCTTCCTCAAAATTGTAAGATGAAAGTGCCCTGCCATACAGACAGCGGAAACCTGTGACTCCATGGAGAGTGAGGCCGAGACTATTACCCCCAGATTCCTCACCTTTTCGGCCAGAACAGGGGGAAGACCCAGAGAGGAAGGCCAGAGGAAGACACCCTGGGTGAGGGATCAGGAGGAGAACCCACCACCAGCACCTCCGTCTTATCTGCATTCAACTTCAGCCAGTTGTGGTTCCAGACCCCACGGACGCCAGTCAACCCCGCAGGCACAACGACATCTCAGCCTGATCAAGATCTAAACGGATCAGGATCTGAGTGTCATCGGCATACGAGAAATGCCTAACACCAAAGGAGCAGATGAGACACAAAAAAGGCCATATGTAAATATTGAAGAGAATAGGAGAGAAGGCAGAGCCTTGAGGGACACCACAAAGAAGTGAGAAAATAGTGGAGAGAAACGATTGGAGTGAAAGAGTCTTGAGTTCTCTCGGCCAGCTACGAGGTAAACCAGGTGTACACCTGGCACGAAATTCCAACTTGAGCCAAGCAGTCAAGCAGGATGGATTGGTCCACAGTGTCAAATGCCGCTGACAGATCTATTAGAATCAGGGCACCAACCCTTCCTACATGAACCAGCCTGGCCATATCGTCAAAAACTGAGACCAGGACACTCTCTGTCCCCCGACCCGGCCTAAAACCAGATTGGGCAGGATCGACTAGCCCAGTCGATTCCATATAGGACGACAACATAGGAGAGACAAGAGACTCAAGAAGTTTCATAAGAAACGGAAGTAGTGAAATAGGTCGATAGCTCAAAGGCACCAGAGGGTCAAGCGAAGGTTTCTTAAGTAAAGGAATCACTGTGGCAGCCTTAAGTTCAGAAAGGATAATGCCGGTTTGACATGAATTGTTAACCGCACCAGTGATCTCACAGAGCAGTTCAAGAGAAATGTCCTTCATAACGACAAGGGGAATAGCATCTGAAGGGGACCCAGACTTAATACGGTGGATAGCGGTGAGAACATCTGACCCTGTGAACAACGTTAAGGAAGACCAACCCTCTGAGGCAATCTGGCTCATGGGAGCATATGTTTCAATCACAGCATACGAGCCAGCAATAGTAGTAGCCTAATATTAGTACATATTGTCTCAATTTTTGTAGTAAAAGATTGAGCCAAAAGGTCACAAACATCCTGAGTGGGAGCAGCTGAGGGGGGGGTCAATCTAGCTGCTGATGAAAGAGATCTCACCACTGCGAAAAGCGATTTTGGTTGGCAAATTGAGGATTCCATTTTCTGAGCAAAAAAACTTTTTTTGCTGCCAGAATAGCCACAGAATATGCAGTCGCACATGATTTATAGCACAATCTTAGGCTAGGATCATATGCCATCCGCCACTTACGTTCTGCCTGTCTCATGGTGAGAAAAAAGTGATTTGAGGTTCTCTGAGAACCAGGCCTCTGAGGGGAGTCTCCGAGGCTGAATAAGTCGTAAAGGGGCTATTAGATCTGCTGCAACACGTGGCGCATTGGAGAGCCCTGATAGTGTGGTTGCAGTTGCCTCACAACCTTTACTTTTAACTGTAGATATAAAATTGGGTACGTCAACTGAACGCCAACTCTGTTGCCATCTTTTCAGAGGTGGTTCCTTTTGATATGTACAAGCTCCCTTAAGCAAGCAAAACACCAAAGAGTGGTCAGACCAGAGTACTGGCTCCACAGAAAAGGTGGTCAATAGGCCTTCATTTGCCAAGACCAAATCAAGAGTATTGTCCAAATTATGGGTAGGTTCTAGGACTAGTTGGGTAAGACCTAAATCAGCCATACTGTCAAGAAAGAGGCTAAGTGTAGGAATTTGGGGTTTGTTAAATTTCCAATTAAGGTCTCCTAACACCGCAAGATGGGAATATTGTGTATGTAAGTTGGCCACAATATCTAGTAGGGGCTCAAGAAGACCAGTATAGGACCCAGGAGGGCCATAAATGATCAAGAAATGCCATATGAAAGAGGAAGACAACACACAGTGAAGCCAAAGAGCTTCCCAACTCAAAATGCGTGTTATACATTGGAGTGCTGAGAAGACAGACTGGCTCAATCTCAACAATCCTTGGAAGCATTTCTAAGAGCGCAGTGGGCACGGGCATCAAGGTGGTGTGTTCCTGAGTCCTCTAGGTATCCTGCTTACTTTGCTTACTTTGAGATAATTATTCAAAGTGATGTGTGCCCTAGTCCTCTACGTATCCTGCCTACCTTGAGATAAATATTCAGGGATGTGTGTTGCAGTGTCCTCTAGGTATCCTGCCTACATTGAGATAATTATTCAAGGTAGTGTGTTCCTGAGTCCTCTAGGTATTCTGCCTTTCTTGAAATAATTTTGCAAAGTGATGTGTTCCCTAATCCTCGGGGTATCATGCCTGCCTTGAGATAATTATTCAAAGCGATGTGTTCCCTAGTCCACGAGGTATCCTGCTTACCTTGAGATAATTATTCAAAGTGATGTGTTCCCTAGACCACGAGGTATCCTGCTTACCTTGAGATAATTATTCAAAGCGATGTGTTCCCTAGACCACGAGGTATCCTGCTTACCTTGAGATAATTATTCAAAGCGATGTGTTCCCTAGTCCACGAGGTATCCTGCTTACCTTGAGATAATTATTCAAAGTGATGTGTTCCCTAGACCACGAGGTATCCTGCTTACCTTGAGATAATTATTCAAAGCGATGTGTTCCCTAGTCCACGAGGTATCCTGCTTACCTTGAGATAATTATTCAAAGTGATGTGTTCCCTAGACCACGAGGTATCCTGCTTACCTTGAGATAATTATTCAAAGCGATGTGTTCCCTAGACCACGAGGTATCCTGCTTACCTTGAGATAATTATTCAAAGCGATGTGTTCCCTAGTCCACGAGGTATCCTGCTTACCTTGAGATAATTATTCAAAGCGATGTGTTCCCTAGTCCACGAGGTATCCTGTCCACCTTGAGATAAATATTCCGGGCGCTGTGTTGCAGTGTCCTCTAGGTATCCTGCCTACATAGAGATAATTATTCAAGGTAGTGTGTTCCTGAGTCCTCTAGGCTTTCTGCCTACATTGAGATAATTATTCAAAGTGATGTGGCCCTACCATTTTGCCAGTTCTCTCCTACTTGCCTTTTCAAAGGCCTTGATCTTGAACACACAGAGTCTAAGGCAAGCGTGCCATGAACCCCAATGAAAGGACCCAGGTTAGCTTCCGAGTTAGTTGAAAACACTGCTGCTTCTGCCGCCGCCATGCGGTGCCGCTGACCATCATTCATCTTAATCCGATCCTTGCTGAATCCACCGCTAGGTTCATTAAAAAAGATAGCCTATTAAAAAAAGGTATCATGATCCTCCCAAGATGTATCTTAAATGTAGGTAGGGCTCCCAATTAGGTTTTTGTCACCATGACTATATGACCCAAAATCTGTGCTTTAAAATACCCATGTAAAAGAAACTTTGTATACCCACCTGCCTAATCCCGCTCTGTGCAGGCAGATAAAAGCCATTAATGACGGGCACCCAAACGATGCGGGCACATCATCCCTTTTGTGAATGATAAGAGGCCGAAAAACGAAAAGGCTCTTACAACTGGCGGGCCACTTAAAGCAGATGGAGGAGTGCTCGCCATATCCTCTCAGCATAAATCTCTCTGATATTGGGTGTTTTTAATTAATAAGGTGTCCATCTCAATTTCAGTAAAGATGTGGTAGCGAATTAAACAGACCAGAAATGCGAGAGATGGTCGTGTTATCTTCCGAAGTCGAAACTACGGTCACAAATTTAACTAGTACATTTACTATGCAACATTTACCATTTTGTGTGTCCATATGAATTTTAGAGAGTGCGTCATTTTGTGTTTGTTGTACACGGATAACCTTTCCTTAAGTTAGGCTTTATTTACGCGGTCCACACGCTTTTCACATACTGGGAAAAGGACCGACGAACCGCTTCATGCTTGCCCATAGCTGGAGTGGGCAACTCCAAAGCCACTGGCACGTGAGCTGCGATCATCATGGAAGCCATATGCGCCGATGACGGTGGCGGCCAGACAGGGAGCATTTCTTTGGTAGGGTGTGGTAGTATTAGCTCGGGCGTATCAACCGATTTAACGTGACGTAATTCTGAACCATGTCGCAAGATGGCTGTCATGCCAGCAAACACGCAATGCACCCATCCGCTCGCATCGGGCAGTCCCCTGGTCCCCCGCTGCCATGCAATGCACCCCCTCACTCTTTAGAACCTGCTATCCAGGACTGGAGTCGATCCGGTGTCTCCACAATGGCACGTACCCCGACTGGTCTCGTAGAAGGGCAGTGTGGTGAGGCCTCTCTCCCCCCAGGTCATGGAGACCATGTTGGCCTGTAGGGACAGATAGCCCATCCAACACCACAAAAGATTGATGCCCCCACTGATTACTGTGATTTCAAGGCAGAGCAAGCACTGGCAAGGATGACACGCCAACGGCAGAAGATTGGGCAGGAAATGATCCTTAAAATAGATAGTCAGGATGGGACAGGCCAAAGGCAAAGCCAGAATAGACCAGGCTAAAACCAACAGCCAGAATGGAAAAGACTACGGTCAGGGAAGGACAAAGATTTGAGGATCAGAGAGGTAGACAGTAGGGTGCTCGACAAAGATCCAAGAAGGCTTGGGAAAGAGAAGGCCAGGACAAAGCAGGCAGGAAGAAGGATCCTGAGGACAGCGTCACCTCTACAGGCAGAACTAAAGACAAATGACCCGCTCTTGCGGGGATGCCGGGTTGGGTGGGCCAGGGGGCGGCCTGCGGGCCTGGGAGGGGCTGGTGACTGGCTAAGGCCAGGTGGCGTCAGGTGGAACTGGTTCCACAGCATGGGGGGACCTGGCTGGTTTTGCGGGCTCGGGCCTGGCGGGGGAGCACACTGGTGTGGGGGCAAGAGTGCAAAGAAGCACAGTTCTCTGCCTTACACTGGGAGATTCAGTGCTGCTGTGTTCCTGCCGTCCAGGCTGGTGTCATCGACCTGCCAGCACTGTAGTGCTTTTCTATCCTACCCACCCTGAATGTCAGAGTTCAGGGGCAGGAGGGAGAGAGGTATGCAGTTGGGGGAGGACCACAGGGACCCTTCCAGGGGACTCCGGAGCTGGAACTGTGAGAAGGAGAGGGTGCAGTACGCCCCACTGTAGAATTGATGGACAGCTGTCGAGGGGTCCCGGCGGGGAGTGGGTATAGGGGCGGGGTCAGGGGGCAATGTGGGTAACGAAGTGTCTGCCTCCTGGGATCGCCTCGCCACACAAAGATGGGCATGGTGGGGGGAGGGTAGGGCCTCACCACCAAGCACCACCCTGAAGGGCGACGGCCGTGGTCTGTCTGAACCACCTATCAGTGGGTTTTTAAGTCGCATTTTTTGGCTATGATGTGTGACGTAATAATGAAAATGTGGACGGAGTGGCATCCAAAAGAGAAGTGTTAAGTGTGTTTCTCATGCCCCGGCAAGTCCCCCTGCAGTGCCCAGAGGATTAAGATGCACTGCCCTGTTCGGTGTCTTGGTTTTTATACCTGCTGGCATTGAAATGGAGTCTGAGCTGCGTGTCAGCGTTGCCCTATTCTACGGACCAAGCACTATGCACTGCGCATGTGGGGAAACAAGTCACTGGTCCCGCTGCACCTGCACACCACCTCCAACATGGTGGCCCATATAACTGGCGGTCAGCGTGAGCTCTGCCGTTGAAAGAGCGGCCACCATCTGCTGCACGGCCAATGCAGGTATGCCTGCCAGCCGGACGGCAAATAGGACCGCAGCAGACAAAGGGAGATTGGCGATACCCCCACCCCCACGGCCCCCTGGACCCACGGCCATATTCCACTGAAGAAAGGTTCTGCTCAGGTGCAATAATAACAACGAGAATCACCTTGGTGCTTGACTCGTTGCAGCCCTGGACAAGCAAGCAAAGCAAGGCCAGTGAGGGTAATGAAAGCACAGCCCACCATTTTGTCCAGAATACAGTCAGATTCCAAAAGATTCTCTGAGACAGGGACTCAGTACAAAAGCTTTTACTACCTAATGTTCAAATACAAAGCTGAGGCTATGGAACTGGTGTTTTCGCACAGCAACTTCTGTGCTTTCTGTAGGCTTTAGTAAAATGGCAGACACCATTGTGGACATGACGGCATCAGGGAAAGGCTATCCCTGCCTTGACAGGTCCAGGAAAACTATGACACGAGAGTACCAACTCAGCTTTCTCTTGCACCTTGGAGCCATGGACAGGCTGTTGCCCTGTCACCTGCTTTGTGCCCTTAGCTGGCCAATTTGGGTATCTAAGAGAGCAGGGCACCAAAGATTTAAGCTCCCTGCACTGAAGCACTTGAGCTTAGTGCCTATACAAATTCATGAGGGTTGAAAAGGATTGGACCCCAGCACTGGAACCTCCTTCACTGTTATTAAAAAGTAAAGTGTTTTTAGTGTGCCAAGCTGTCTAGCCGAAGAAACAAGAGAGCGCCAACACGTTAGGTCCCTTCCATGGGCCTGGGACATGCACCAGTCAAGGGCAGAGACAATGCGCTCTCCTCCTACATCACTTGCTTAACTTTTGTTTTGTGCCCTGGTGTGCCAGTCCCTCCCTCTGCAGAGGACAGTACTAGCGTGCCTCGAAATTCCCTGCAACATTCAGCACTTGCAGGGTTGTCCAACTCTGGGCCTTGAGGGCCGGAATCCTGACGGGTTTTCAGGATATCCCTCATTAATATTCATGAGGAAAAATGTGCACACATTTAGAATCATTGTTTGCAAATTTATCTCATGAATTGTAATGAGGGGTATCCTGAAAACCCAGCATGGATCCGGCCCTCGATGCCTGGAGTTGGACAACCCTGATGTCAGAGTCTGTGACCACCTGACATCCAGTGTTGAGAAATGTTTTCACCCAGCCCTGGTAGAATGGTGCTAAACCGCACAAAGAGGCTTTGGGCACATGTACCAACTGTGCCATTAAAAGGGCTGTGCTTTTCATTTTCTAGTGGGGAAGACCTGTGTGTGGGGTACTCGCTTTACATCGCAACCATAACATACACTCTGGGAAGGGCAGCTGGCGATGCACATATTCAGGTTGGAGCGTGTACAGGGATAAGGGGGGAGCGCAGGCATGTGTGCTGTTCGTAGGGTTGATGGAGGAAGTATTTCCCTCAATAAAAGACTAGACTGGGGATAGAAGTGTAGACTATAACACTCGAAGAGTACCACCTGGAGGTAGTTCCGGCCAAACTAATGGACTGGACACGTTTGTGATTGGGCCAGGCATGCAATGGCCAAGCCAAATGTAGACCAGGGCCTTGGTGCGAGAGCTGCCTGTAACTCGGACTATTGTTGATGGACGGACATTCAGGCATTGGATAACTGACCAGCTCCCTATACTGGAAGGCAGGCACAGCGCATCCATATAGGCCCTGGAGTAGATGGCAAAGCTCTGAAATTCAAAATGGACCCCATGGAACGATGCAGAGTGAAACAGCAATGTCTGCGTAGCCTGGACCTCTGCAGGTAAACGTGGGATGGATGAACTCAAGATAACTGAGATCAGGACTTAGCGACTTGACAAGGAGTCAACTTGCTTCTGAGTGACTATAAACTACTCTAAAACAGTCCTTTTCACAGAGCTTGGCATGAGCTGAACGTGTGCTTTTTCCAGAGCTCGGCATGAGCTGAAAGTGTGCTTTTTCCAGAGCTCGGCATGAACTCGTTGGTGCACATTGTCTAGGCGCACGTGTGTACTTGGAATAGGGCATGATATCTACTTTAGGATTTTGGGAGAGTTATGTGTATTTAACCGGTACTCAAGACTCATCCACTGGTGTGAACTTTGGGGAGACCGTCAACGCAATTCGGGGGCAACCACTGCTTTAAAGGGTGCAAGGAGACGGAGCTGGGCTGTGTTGTGGAGAATGTTACACAGAAGCCGGCTAAGGCTATGAAAGGGCTCGAGCTTGCATATAGGAAAGGGAAAGTTGAACAAATAACGGCAGTGAAGTCATTTTGCTAAATTAAGAGTGGCTCATTGTGTGATTCATTCCACACCTGTGAGGATGCGGAGTTACTGTGGAAGGTATGGGCCATCCCTCCTCTGCCTTGTTGAACCACTTGGATGTGGCTGGAGTCACCGAGCTATGACTTTATGGTTGATCGTGTGAGTTTGTTGAGTGTGCAGATAAGACATTTTCACGGCAGGAGGTGATCCAATGGCTGGGGTCAGCAGAGGTGGATACTCCGGTCGCTTGTTTTGGTGTAACACTATGAGGGACACAACACCTTTCACAAACTTCTAACCCTGGCCGCCATTATCATCGAGTTTATTTGGGCATCTTTTAAATTCCCTAGTTAGTTTGAAATAGCAAATATAGCCATTGTATCTTTAGACTAGACAATGATTTATGTCTCAAACAGCTTATACTATAGAGCCTCATTATGAGTATGGCGGTGCAGGAAAAACAGTGGTAATACAGTGGTAACGCTTACCACTGCATTACCGCTGCATTACCGCACTGCTTTACTAGAACTTTTGTGGTAAAGTGGTGGATTTTTCTCCTGCAAAATGCTGGAAGTAAATACTCTGCCTTACTGCCAAGAAATGTAATAATCGGAGGAATTACCGCTGTCAGAATTACAGCTGGCTGTAATTCCACCAAAACCCCCATGGAGTCCTATGGACTCTGAGAAATGGGATGTACACCGCCTACCACCACTTGTAATCCCGTGGTAAATCCGTGGGACCAAGTGAGGTAACTGTAATTCCGTCTGTCAGTAGTTCAGCGTATTTACCATCAAACTTGTAATGAAGCCCTTTGTTTTTCTGAAATTACCTTATGAAGAATATCACATTGACCTCATTGCCGGTCAGTTGAGGGTCCACTGGAAGTATAGTTAGTCAATTGAGGCATACCTAGGATCAGGGCCAATGCAAAGATGTATGCTGCTCCACGAATGGTGACTCTGTGGCATTCTCAGTCCCTTGTAGTGTGGCCAGATGGGTTTTTTTGTGCCAGAAGGATGCCCCTTGCTAGGTGGAGCCCTTAGCAGCTACTTGTAATTTACTTATTGTAACACTGATTGGCCTGATTAACATGGCCAGATCCTGGGAGCTTATCATCATAGGGTCTCACGTTCAAAAAAGTCCAAACACAGTGTCTGTCCGAACAGGGGCTACAACGTCTATGGCATCCCAAACAGTTCTATTTTATGTCCATAGTGTAGGCCTCAATACGAATATTGCAATAATTCTGTGATTTTTTGTCAGAATTACTGCCAAAACTGGTTACCATTACCACCACAATGTAGGTAGGCAGATGTACACGTCATCTATACTGCCCGCCCCCTCACCTCCGTCATATTGGAGGAACAACAAGAAGACATTGTGTGTGACACCAGGTAGCATTGCAATACCGCATCGAAGATATGAGAGACGTTATGCACTCAGACAATCATATCAAATGTACCCTCAAGCTGACGTGCTAGAAGGATGTCTGCAGACACCATTGAACATAGAAGAGCTACAGGTGAAGTGCCAAGTATAAAGTGGCATCATGAAGAGAAGACACAGGAATGCACTGAAACAATATGCAAATACTTAAAGACTGAAGATGTGACTGAAATGACAAAGTGAACATGTATGCAAATATGAAGAAATCAAATATACTGAGAAGATAAGTGAAAGGAGATGCAGTAAATGTATATACGCAGAAACGCAAGGTAGATAAGACATATAGAAGCTTGGTTAAATGAAGAAAATAGAACATGGGTAAAGCAGCCATGATGAGGAAATGGATGTCAATTCTGTATAACTAGTAAGCGAGAAGTCTGAAGAAGTGAAACCAAGGCTGCAGCGCAGACAAGTGCTGATACAGCTCTGTGCAAGAACAAAGAATATTTGCTTGGCTTGGGATCAAGGATGCCGCAGCAAGAAGCAATTGCAAGGCAGGAAAGGAGTCGAAGAGGATAAGCTATGTAAGTAGGACATATTTATCTTAAATTAATTAAAGGTATGATCATTTGTAAGTGCAAAGTATTGAACAAATAAAGATGCAGAAAGCATATGCAAGACGAAACAACCAAGTCTCCAGAGGTCAAAAGGAGTAATAGCACCCAACATAATTGAATTAAACAGGACTAAATAGAAGGTCAGAATGGATGAATCATGGTTTCCTCACACGTGGTGCAAGACCAGGAAACAAGGCCTATTCATAAAGCTCCAGACGAAGATAGCAATGTACCTTCACTCCCATTAAAGTTGGTTCCATGTGATAATATCCCCACAGAAAATGTCCCCATACAAGAATGGGCCTTTTTTTGTTGCTGTAATATTACCGCATGGAACCTGCGGGGGACACCTCTGCAACTCCCATATTTTTGGAAAGGGAGCAGGGGATGCCCCCATAAACCCTGCTCCCATTTACCCCATTTATTGTCCCCATAAATAATGTCGCCTATGCCATTTACCGGAGACTATATGTATGGCGACATTATTTACGGGGATAATACTACTAGATACTTTAAAGTTCTGAGGAAGAGAACAGTCAGCAAGGTCAACTACAAAGAAGAAGCCTTGGCTCAGGGCCTAACTGATGAGAGATGGTAGGCTAATTGGCCAAGTGGGCAGTTGTCTGACGTTGTCCCCCGCACCTGGGTTTCGTTATGCTTATGTGCTGCTAACGAGGCAAATGTCCATGGTTGGAAGAGACTGACAACCAATCATGAGGGCCTATGCAATGATAGATTACACATTGTTGCAGAAGCCAATCCGCTGATGTTTTTCTGCTATTATCTGTATTATACGTAGTTAAAGGAAGTTTAAGGCTTGCCTAACAGATAAGGGGGCAGCCAATGATGTTACTAATCCCTAAACAAACTATAGGTATATACGTTCCCTTAACTAATCCCTCTGTTCAATAGGTTTTTACTGTTTGCCACATAGGATGACGTAGTACATTCGAGGTATAAAGACGTTTGTGCAATGGAAATCCTTCGAGAGTGTGTGAGCTACAATCTGTTTGTTCTGCAGGTTTCCCTACTTTACTGAGCTAATAATAAAGTCGTATTTGCCATATTCTTTGGGTCTGTCCAGTTATTTGGGCCTGAGATAATTTATTGGAAATCCCATCTGGCACTTGGAAGGCTCCAGGTGCTACTGCACAACCTGCTCTGGGTAATTTAGCACTGAATTACGAGTAGTGGTAAAGCAGTGCATTTTTGAGTATATAGGACTCCATCTGGATTCGTGAGGAATTTCGGCAAATGGTAATTCCGCTGATGGTTTGTGAAAATCATAATGCTTCCTAAAGGTGTAGATTTACTTTGAGCGGTCATTTCACTGATGTTTCGTCAAACTCATAATGTAATGTTTGCCACAGGCGATTTACTGCTGTCATTTCTCTGCGGATATTTCGTCATACTCATTTTTGTGAAAGGTGTAGATTAAATCCGCTGATGTTTCATTAAACTCATAATGAGGCCCTAGGACTGATTGAGTACTATCACATCTGGAAACACAGGCAGGGTGGGCCTATCGCCAATCCCACAAACACAGGCAGAGCTGGCCTAGCGCGGGCCGGCAAATACTGTCAACAGGCCGAGGCCTGGCAAGGGCTCAGCAGGCACAGCAGGCCAAGCATGGCCCCAGCATCATACACATGCTGGCAGGGCTGCTCTGCTTCACAGAACTGAGATTCCCCCCGCCCTTGGCTGCATGCCTTAGGATGTGTACTCCGGAAGGGACAGGCCTTCGGCCAGACGGTCCACTTAGGACCCTGCCTCAGGCCAAAGACAGCTCCCATTGCGTGTGCTTGTGGGAATTGTTGTGTAATCTGGGCGCTGTTTATGTTAGTGAGAGACACCGGTATGCGTGTTGTGGTAATATGCGACGTGGAACGAAAACACTGTTCTGACCCTAACCCCGCTTTTTAAGACACCTTATGCACCCACTGCTAACATCCGGGCACACTGAGGGCTCGCTCGCATATCTAAGTAAACAACGTCTGTGCAAGATGTCGATGATGTAACGATAGCGCTGCAACCTAAGGCACTAACCCTAAAATCGGTGTGCGTCTAAGGCACCAGCATGTACTCGCTCTGTGGCCTGTGGATAGTCCTGCAACCTTAGGCACTAACCGTGACATTGGTGTGCTCTCTGGGATAGCTGTGCTGTCTAAGGCACCAGCATGTACTCGCTCTGTGGCCTGTGGATAGTCCTGCAACCTTAGGCACTAACCGTGACATCGGTGTGCTCTCTGGGATAGCTGTGCTGTCTAAGGCACCAGCATGTAATCGCTCTGTGGCCTGTGGATAGTCCTGCAACCTTAGGCACTAACCGTGACATCGGTGTGCTCTCTGGGATAGCTGTGCTGTCTAAGGCACCAGCATGTACTCGCTCTGTGACCTGTGGATAGTCCTGCAACCTTAGGCACTAACCGTGACATCGGTGTGCTCTCTGGGATAGCTGTGCTGTCTAAGGCACCAGCACGTACTCGCTCTGTGGCCTGTGGATGGTCCTGCAACCTTAGGCACTAACCGTGACATCGGTGTGCTCTCTGGGATAGCTGTGCTGTCTAAGGCACCAGCACGTAATCGCTCTGTGGCCTGTGGATGGTCCTGCAACCTTAGGCACTAACCGTGACATCGGTGTGCTCTCTGGGATAGCTGTGCTGTCTAAGGCACCAGCATGTACTCGCTCTGTGGCCTGTGGATGGTCCTGCAACCTTAGGCACTAACCGTGACATCGGTTTGCTCTCTGGGATAGCTGTGCTGTCTAAGGCACCAGCATGTACTCGCTCTGTGGCCTGTGGATGGTCCTGCAACCTTAGGCACTAACCGTGACATCGGTGTGCTCTCTGGGATAGCTGTGCTGTCTAAGGCACCAGCATGTAATCGCTCTGTGGCCTGTGGATAGTCCTGCAACCTTAGGCACTAACCGTGACATCGGTGTGCTCTCTGGGATAGCTGTGCTGTCTAAGGCACCAGCATGTAATCGCTCTGTGGCCTGTGGATAGTCCTGCAACCTTAGGCACTAACCGTGACATCGGTGTGCTCTCTGGGATAGCTGTGCTGTCTAAGGCACCAGCATGTAATCGCTCTGTGGCCTGTGGATAGTCCTGCAACCTTAGGCACTAACCGTGACATCGGTGTGCTCTCTGGGATAGCTGTGCTGTCTAAGGCACCAGCATGTACTCGCTCTGTGGCCTGTGGATAGTCCTGCAACCTTAGGCACTAACCGTGACATCGGTGTGCTCTCTGGGATAGCTGTGCTGTCTAAGGCACCAGCATGTACTCGCTCTGTGGCCTGTGGATAGTCCTGCAACCTTAGGCACTAACCGTGACATCGGTGTGCTCTCTGGGATAGCTGTGCTGTCTAAGGCACCAGCATGTACTCGCTCTGTGGCCTGTGGATAGTCCTGCAACCTTAGGCACTAACCGTGACATCGGTGTGCTCTCTGGGATAGCTGTGCTGTCTAAGGCACCAGCATGTACTCGCTCTGTGGCCTGTGGATAGTCCTGCAACCTTAGGCACTAACCGTGACATCGGTGTGCTCTCTGGGATAGCTGTGCTGTCTAAAGCACCAGCATGTAATCGCTCTGTGGCCTGTGGATAGTCCTGCAACCTTAGGCACTAACCGTGACATCGGTGTGCTCTCTGGGATAGCTGTGCTGTCTAAGGCACCAGCATGTACTCGCTCTGTGGCCTGTGGATAGTCCTGCAACCTTAGGCACTAACCGTGACATCGGTGTGCTCTCTGGGATAGCTGTGCTGTCTAATTTATTTTCGAGTTTCTTTATTGGGGTTTATGTTATAAAACAGTTGCGTCACTGATCCAAACAATCACAGTGGTAGTAATTTGGAATACATCAAAATAGATCTTTTGTGAAGAAACAATTAAACAGAAATAACAAAACAATAACAACATTAACGAGTCTCCATAATGTCAATGATGTAAGCAACAAAAAGGGGGGGGTCTGGCCGCAGGAGAGCACAGGTTGGATACTGTGCCAGTGTTCCGTTTCAGGTATTGTGAGTCAACAGGGGGCTGATTGTTCAGGGGGGTTTATCGTCATTGGGGGGGTTAAGTAAGGCCCAGGTGAGTGTTTTCCAGGCAGCAAGTCCCAAGCTCGTGTCTTCGGGGGAAGTGGTAAGACCATTCTCCCAAGCTGAAGTTTCCGCCCCTATCCAGCGCTCAAGTTCATTGTGCCATGCCTGGTATTGTGGGCCTCTGGGTCGCTTCCAAGCCATGGCAATGGTCCTTTTGACCAGAATGCATACCAGATCCATTAGTCTGACTGAGTGTTTGAACTTGGCCAGTCTGGGGTACGTTCCGAGGAGGCACTCTGACGGAGTCCATTCATATCTGGTCATGCCTGCCTCGCTGCAGAGGAGTTCAACTCTCGCCCAGAGTCTCCGGACCTGGACACATCCCCAGAACATGTGTAATAGATTGGCTTCATCTCTACCACACCATGGGCAGTTATGCTGGGGTAGGTTATATATTTTGGCTATTCTAAGCGGTGTCAAGTATGATCGATATAGCATGTTGAGTTGAATTAATTTAAATCTAGAGTTTCTGGATACCGCATTGGGGAACGCTAATGCTCTATTCCATTCAGCTTCGGACAGTTCGTGGCCCAAATCACTCTCCCACCTGGTTTTGAGGTCCTTGCTGCGGGGGTTAGGCCTGTCAATTAGGTGGCTATATATGCGGGACACAGGCCTCCACCCGTCTCCCAGGCTGTATAGGTGCGTTATGAAGGTGTCGGATTCGGGCTCCTCAGGCCACGTGTCCCATTTAGTTCTAGCCAAATTGCGGATCCTTACGTACCAAAGGAATTGACCGGCTGGGACGCCATCATCGAGCTGCAAGGAGGAGAAGTCCCGGAAAGTGCCCTCACTGTATAGGTCCCCCCACGTGTATACTCCCAGCCTTTCCCAGTATCGAATAGAGGCAAGGTCTACTGAGTTCTGGCATAGGTCAGCTAAGAGCGGTGTGTCTGGATTGTAACTGTGCTGTAGGCGGAGAAGACTTTTAACCCTTTGCCATACCTGACGACCCAGGGTAGCTAAGAAGGGTATCCCCCCCACAAGACGTTGAGGGGCCCAAATGAGTTCATTTAATCGGATTGGGGCCGTCGAGTGCTGTAAGAGCAGTGTTTCAGGGGTAACATCATCGGCTAGCCATTTAGCCACAAAGCTTAGTTGAGCAGCCAGATAGTAACGCTCCAGATCAGGGAGCCGGATGCCTCCCTGCTCGTAAGGGAGGGTCAGGGTGGATAATGCAAATTTGTGCCTACTAGTTCCCCACAGGAAGTCTGTAAGTATCTTCCCTAAGAGACGGAAGAAGGGAGCCCTAATGTAATACGAAATGTTTTGGAAGCCATAGAGAAATCTGGGGAGGACGATCATCTTAATGATGGAAGCCCTGCCCATCATGGATAGGGGGAGGCGGGCCCAAAACCCGATTGACTTGCGCAAGGGGGGAAGTGCCGCTACCGTGTTGTTGGCGTGCATGAGTTCAGGCGTGTGGTAAATATTAATGCCTAGATAGCGGAACGTAGTGGGGCACCATCCTATACCCAGTGAGGGGAGGTCATCAACATGTGTGTCCCTGAGGGCGCCCAGCGGAAACAGACAGGACTTGCGTTTGCTAAAGTGTATGCCTGACACCTTGGCAAAGTTGTCAAGGACCTCCAGCATAGTTGGGACATTCAGCTGCGGATCCCTCACGTAGAGGAGAACATCATCCGCGTACAGGGAAATTATATGGTCCACCCCATCAATCCTGATACCAGCATCAAAGAATTGTTTCCTGAAAAAAATGGCAATGGGTTCAAGCCCTATTATGTATAGCATGGGGGAGAGCGGACAGCCCTGCCGTGTGCCCCTTTGTATATCCCATGCCGTGGATATGAGTCGACCAGTCTTCACCCGTGCTCGCGGCTTGGTGTAGAGAATTATGATCCAGCGAATGAATCGTTCTCCGAAGCCAAACTCCCTGAGTACCGCAATCAGCCATTCCCAGAAAATTGAATCGAATGCCTTGATGGCGTCTAAAGAAAGTAATGTGTGGGCTTGCCCAGTGTGAGAGGGATGTGACAATATGTGTTGTAATCTGCGTAGGTTGGCAGTGGTGTTGCGGCCCGGCACAAAGCCACTCTGGTCGGGGTGCACCACTTCTCCGATCACCCTGGACAGCCGCTTGGCCAATATGGTTGTGAGAATTTTAACATCGTAATTGAGCATAGCGAGAGGGCGATAGGAGTCACAGTCATCCGCAGGCTTACCAGGCTTGAGGAGCGGAACCAATAAAGTCTCTCGCATGCTCTCGGGCAGGGTGCCCGAGCTGTGCTGTCTAAGGCACCAGCATGTACTCGCTCTGTGGCCTGTGGATAGTCCTGCAACCTTAGGCACTAACCGTGACATTGGTGTGCTCTCTGGGATAGCTGTGCTGTCTAAGGCACCAACATGTAATCGCTCTGTGGCCTGTGGATAGTCCTGCAACCTTAGGCACTAACCGTGACATCGGTGTGCTCTCTGGGATAGCTGTGCTGTCTAAGGCACCAGCATGTACTCGCTCTGTGGCCTGTGGATAGTCCTGCAACCTTAGGCACTAACCGTGACATCGGTGTGCTTTTTGGGATAGCTGTGCTGTCTAAGGCACCAGCATGTAATCGCTCTGTGGCCTGTGGATAGTCCTGCAACCTTAGGCACTAACCGTGACATCGGTGTGCTCCCTGGGATAGCTGTGCTGTCTAAGGCACCAGCATGTACTCGCTCTGTGGCCTGTGGATAGTCCTGCAACCTTTGGCACTAACCGTGACATCGGTGTGCTCTCTGGGATAGCTGTGCTGTCTAAGGCAACAGCATGTACTCGCTCTGTGGCCTGTGGATAGTCCTGCAACCTTAGGCACTAACCGTGACATCGGTGTGCTCTCTGGGATAGCTGTGCTGTCTAAGGCACCAGCATGTAATCGCTCTGTGGCCTGTGGATAGTCCTGCAACCTTAGGCACTAACCGTGACATCGGTGTGCTCTCTGGGATAGCTGTGCTGTCTAAGGCACCAGCATGTTATCGCTCTGTGGCCTGTGGATAGTCCTGCAACCTTAGGCACTAACCGTGACATCGGTGTGCTCTCTGGGATAGCTGTGCTGTCTAAGGCACCAGCATGTACTCGCTCTGTGGCCTGTGGATAGTCCTGCAACCTTAGGCACTAACCGTGACATCGGTGTGCTCTCTGGGATAGCTGTGCTGTCTAAGGCACCAGCATGTACTCGCTCTGTGGCCTGTGGATAGTCCTGCAACCTTAGGCACTAACCGTGACATCGGTATGCTCTCTGGGATAGCTCTGATGTCTAAGGCACCAGCATGTAATCGCTCTGTGGCCTGTGGATAGTCCTGCAACCTTAGGCACTAACCGTGACATCGGTGTGCTCTCTGGGATAGCTGTGCTGTCTAAGGCACCAGCATGTACTCGCTCTGTGGCCTGTGGATAGTCCTGCAACCTTAGGCACTAACCGTGACATCGGTGTGCTCTCTGGGATAGCTGTGCTGTCTAAGGCACCAGCATGTACTCGCTCTGTGGCCTGTGGATAGTCCTGCAACCTTAGGCACTAACCGTGACATCGGTGTGCTCTCTGGGATAGCTCTGATGTCTGAGGCACCAGCATGTAATCGCTCTGTGGCCTGTGGATAGTCCTGCAACCTTAGGCACTAACCGTGACATCGGTGTGCTCTCTGGGATAGCTGTGCTGTCTGAGGCACCAGCATGTACTCGCTCTGTGGCCTGTGGATAGTCCTGCAACCTTAGGCACTAACCGTGACATCGGTGTGCTCTCTGGGATAGCTGTGCTGTTTAAGGCACCAGCATGTACTCGCTCTGTGGCCTGTGGATAGTCCTGCAACCTTAGGCACTAACCGTGACATCGGTGTGCTCTCTGGGAAAGCTGTGCTGTCTAAGGCACCAGCATGTACTCGCTCTGTGGCCTGTGGATAGTCCTGCAACCTTAGGCACTAACCGTGACATCGGTGTGCTCTCTGGGATAGCTGTGCTGTCTAAGGCACCAGCATGTACTCGCTCTGTGGCCTGTGGATAGTCCTGCAACCTTAGGCACTAACCGTGACATCGGTGTGCTCTCTGGGATAGCTGTGCTGTCTAAGGCACCAGCATGTACTCGCTCTGTGGCCTGTGGATAGTCCTGCAACCTTAGGCACTAACCGTGACATCGTTGTGCTCTCTGGGATAGCTGTGCTGTCTAAGGCACCAGCATGTACTCGCTCTGTGGCCTGTGGATAGTCCTGCAACCTTAGGCACTACCCGTGACATCGGTGTGCTCTCTGGGATAGCTGTGCTGTCTAAGGCACCAGCATGTACTCGCTCTGTGGCCTGTGGATAGTCCTGCAACCTTAGGCACTAACCGTGACATCGGTGTGCTCTCTGGGATAGCTCTGATGTCTAAGGCACCAGCATGTAATCGCTCTGTGGCCTGTGGATAGTCCTGCAACCTTAGGCACTAACCGTGACATCGGTGTGCTCTCTGGGATAGCTGTGCTGTCTAAGGCACCAGCATGTACTCGCTCTGTGGCCTGTGGATAGTCCTGCAACCTTAGGCACTAACCGTGACATCGGTGTGCTCTCTGGGATAGCTGTGCTGTCTAAGGCACCAGCATGTACTCGCTCTGTGGCCTGTGGATAGTCCTGCAACCTTAGGCACTAACCGTGACATCGGTGTGCTCTCTGGGATAGCTGTGCTGTCTAAGGCACCAGCATGTACTCGCTCTGTGGCCTGTGGATAGTCCTGCAACCTTAGGCACTAACAGTGACATCGGTGTGCTCTCTGGGATAGCTCTGATGTCTAAGGCACCAGCATGTAATCGCTCTGTGGCCTGTGGATAGTCCTGCAACCTTAGGCACTAACCGTGACATCGGTGTGCTCTCTGGGATAGCTGTGCTGTCTAAGGCACCAGCATGTACTCGCTCTGTGGCCTGTGGATAGTCCTGCAACCTTAGGCACTAACCGTGACATCGGTGTGCTCTCTGGGATAGCTGTGCTGTCTAAGGCACCAGCATGTACTCGCTCTGTGGCCTGTGGATAGTCCTGCAACCTTAGGCACTAACCGTGACATCGGTGTGCTCTCTGGGATAGCTGTGCTGTCTAAGGCACCAGCATGTACTCGCTCTGTGGCCTGTGGATAGTCCTGCAACCTTAGGCACTAACCGTGACATCGGTGTGCTCTCTGGGATAGCTGTGCTGTCTAAGGCACCAGCATGTACTCGCTCTGTGGCCTGTGGATAGTCCTGCAACCTTAGGCACTAACCGTGACATCGGTGTGCTCTCTGGGATAGCTGTGCTGTCTAAGGCACCAGCATGTAATCGCTCTGTGGCCTGTGGATAGTCCTGCAACCTTAGGCACTAACCGTGACATCGGTGTGCTCTCTGGGATAGCTGTGCTGTCTAAGGCACCAGCATGTAATCGCTCTGTGGCCTGTGGATAGTCCTGCAACCTTAGGCACTAACCGTGACATCGGTGTGCTCTCTGGGATAGCTGTGCTGTCTAAGGCACCAGCATGTAATCGCTCTGTGGCCTGTGGATAGTCCTGCAACCTTAGGCACTAACCGTGACATCGGTGTGCTCTCTGGGATAGCTGTGCTGTCTAAGGCACCAGCATGTAATCGCTCTGTGGCCTGTGGATAGTCCTGCAACCTTAGGCACTAACCGTGACATCGGTGTGCTCTCTGGGATAGCTGTGCTGTCTAAGGCACCAGCATGTAATCGCTCTGTGGCCTGTGGATAGTCCTGCAACCTTAGGCACTAACCGTGACATCGGTGTGCTCTCTGGGATAGCTGTGCTGTCTAAGGCACCAGCATGTAATCGCTCTGTGGCCTGTGGATAGTCCTGCAACCTTAGGCACTAACCGTGACATCGGTGTGCTCTCTGGGATAGCTGTGCTGTCTAAGGCACCAGCATGTACTCGCTCTGTGGCCTGTGGATATTCCTGCAACCTTAGGCACTAACCGTGACATCGGTGTGCTCTCTGGGATAGCTGTGCTGTCTAAGGCACCAGCATGTACTCGCTCTGTGGCCTGTGGATAGTCCTGCAACCTTAGGCACTAACCGTGACATCGGTGTGCTCTCTGGGATAGCTGTGCTGTCTAAGGCACCAGCATGTACTCGCTCTGTGGCCTGTGGACAGTCCTGCAACCTTAGGCACTAACCGTGACATCGGTGTGCTCTCTGGGATAGCTGTGCTGTCTAAGGCACCAGCATGTACTCGCTCTGTGGCCTGTGGACAGTCCTGCAACCTTAGGCACTAACCGTGACATCGGTGTGCTCTCTGGGATAGCTGTGCTGTCTAAGGCACCAGCATGTACTCGCTCTGTGGCCTGTGGACAGTCCTGCAACCTTAGGCACTAACCGTGACATCGGTGTGCTCTCTGGGATAGCTGTGCTGTCTAAGGCACCAGCATGTACTCTCTCTGTGGCCTGTGGACAGTCCTGCAACCTTAGGCACTAACCGTGACATCGGTGTGCTCTCTGGGATAGCTGTGCTGTCTAAGGCACCAGCATGTACTCGCTCTGTGGCCTGTGGATAGTCCTGCAACCTTAGGCACTAACCGTGACATCGGTGTGCTCTCTGGGATAGCTGTGCTGTCTAAGGCACCAGCATGTACTCGCTCTGTGGCCTGTGGATAGTCCTGCAACCTTAGGCACTAACCGTGACATCGATGTGCTCTCTGGGATAGCTGTGCTCTCTAAGGCACCAGCATGTACTCGCTCTGTGGCCTGTGGATAGTCCTGCAACCTTAGGCACTAACCGTGACATCGGTGTGCTCTCTGGGATAGCTGTGCTGTCTAAGGCACCAGCATGTACTCGCTCTGTGGCCTGTGGATAGTCCTGCAACCTTAGGCACTAACCGTGACATCGGTGTGCTCTCTGGGATAGCTGTGCTGTCTAAGGCACCAGCATGTAATCGCTCTGTGGCCTGTGGATAGTCCTGCAACCTTAGGCACTAACCGTGACATCGGTGTGCTCTCTGGGATAGCTGTGCTGTCTAAGGCACCAGCATGTACTCGCTCTGTGGCCTGTGGATAGTCCTGCAACCTTAGGCACTAACCGTGACATCGGTGTGCTCTCTGGGATAGCTGTGCTGTCTAAGGCACCAGCATGTAATCGCTCTGTGGCCTGTGGATAGTCCTGCAACCTTAGGCACTAACCGTGACATCGGTGTGCTCTCTGGGATAGCTGTGCTGTCTAAGGCACCAGCATGTACTCGCTCTGTGGCCTGTGGATAGTCCTGCAACCTTAGGCACTAACCGTGACATCGGTGTGCTCTCTGGGATAGCTGTGCTGTCTAAGGCACCAGCATGTACTCGCTCTGTGGCCTGTGGATAGTCCTGCAACCTTAGGCACTAACCGTGACATCGGTGTGCTCTCTGGGATAGCTGTGCTGTCTAAGGCACCAGCATGTACTCGCTCTGTGGCCTGTGGATAGTCCTGCAACCTTAGGCACTAACCGTGACATCGGTGTGCTCTCTGGGATAGCTGTGCTGTCTAAGGCACCAGCATGTACTCGCGCTGTGGCCTGTGGATAGTCCTGCAACCTTAGGCACTAACCGTGACATCGGTGTGCTCTCTGGGATAGCTGTGCTGTCTAAGGCACCAGCATGTAATTGGTCTCTGGCGCAAGGAAAGCCCTGCGATTTAAGGCACTCAATGTAAAATGGCAAACTCTGCATTCTTTATGGGATAGCTCTGCTCTACGGCACGCAATCTCGGTATGAAAGGATAGTGTTATAACGAGCGGAAGTTTATTGAGTGTATGAGGCTTGAGCTGATGCTCGTCACTGGTCTCCCTTGCCTGTTTGTAGAATGTTGGTGGGTAGGGTGTCTCAGTGGAGGGTGGAGGGCAAGGTGCCAGGTAGGGTGTCTCGGTGGAGGGGAGAGGCTGAGGGGCAAGGTGCCAGGTAGGGTGTCTCAGTGGAGGCTGGAGAATAGAAGGCAAGGTGCCAGGTAGGGTGTCTCGTGGAGGGGGGAGGCTGGAGGGCAAGGTGCCAGGTAGGGTGTCTCGGTGAAGGGGAGAGGCTGGGGGCAAGGTGCCAGGTAGGGTGTCTCAGTGGAGGCTGGAAGATAGAAGGCAAGGTGCCAGGTAGGGTGTCTCAGTGGAGGGTGGAGGGCAAGGTGCCAGGTAGGGTGTCTCAGTGGAGGGTGGAGGGCAAGGTGCCAGGTAGGGTGTCTCGGTGGAGGGGAGAGGCTGGGGGGCAAGGTGCCAGGTAGGGTGTCTCAGTGGAGGGTGGAGGGCAAGGTGCCAGGTAGGGTGTCTCGGTGGAGGGGAGAGGCTGGGGGGCAAGGTGCCAGGTAGGGTGTCTCAGTGGAGGCTGGAGGATAGAAGGCAAGGTGCCAGGTAGGGTGTCTCGTGGAGGGGGGAGGCTGGAGGGCAAGGTGCCAGGTAGGGTGTCTCGGTGAAGGGGAGAGGCTGGGGGCAAGGTGCCAGGTAGGGTGTCTCAGTGGAGGCTGGAAGATAGAAGGCAAGGTGCCAGGTAGGGTGTCTCGTGGAGGGGGGAGGCTGGAGGGCAAGGTTTCAGGTAGGGTGTCTTGTGGAGGGCAAGGTGCCATGAAGAGTGTCTTGGTGGAGGGGGAGGATAGAGGGCAAGGTGCCAGGTACGGTGTCTCGTTGGCGGGGGAGGGCAAGGTGCCATGTAGGGAGTCTTGGTGGAGGGGGGAGGATGGAGGGCAAGGTGCCAGGTAGGAAGTCCTAGTGGAGGAGGGAGGATAGAGGGCAAGGTGCCAGGCACGGTGTCTCTTTGACGTAGTAGAGGCTGGAGGGCAAGGTGCCATGTAGGATATCTTGGTGGAGAGGGAGGCTGGAATGCAAGGTGCCAGGTAGTGTGTCTCAGTGGAGGGGGAAGGATAGAGGGCAAAGTGCCAGGTAGGGTGTCTCGGTGGAGGGGAGAGGCTGGAGGGCAAGGTGCCAGGTAGGATGTCTCAGGTGGAGGGGAGAGGCTGGAGGGCAAGGTGCCAGGTAGGGTGTCTTGGTGGAGGGGTGAGGATAGAAGGCAAGGTGCCAGGTAAGGTATCTCTGTGTAGGGGGAGGATAGAGGGCAAAGTGCCAGGTTGGGTGTCTCAGTGGAGGAGGGAGGCTGGAGGGCAAGGTGCTAGGTTGGGTGTCTCAGTCAAGTGGGAAGGGTAGAGGGCAAGGTGCCAGGTTGGGGGTCTCAGTGGAGGAGGGAGGCTGGAGGGCAAGGTGCCAGGTAGGGTGTCTCAGTGGAGGAGGGAGGCTGGAGGGCAAGTTGCTAGGTTGGGTGTCTCAGTCAAGTGGGGAGGGTAGAGGGCAAGGTGCCAGGTTGGGGGTCTCAGTGGAGGAGGGAGGCTGGAGGGCAAGGTGCCAGGTAGGGTGTCTCGGTGGAGGAGGGAAGCTGGAGGGCAAGGTGCCAGGTAGGGTGCCTCGGTGGAGGAGGGAGGCTGGAGGGCAAGGTGCCAGGTAGGGTGTCTCGGTGGAGGGGGGAGGCTTAAGGGTACGGTGCCATGTAGGGTGTCTCAGTGGAGTGAGGAGGATAGAGGGCAAGGTGGCAACTCTACTATCTGGCACGCAGTGGGGTAGAGGAGGACAATGAGAATCAGGCAAGAGGACATTTTCTGGTAGCGGTGTGAAACTGGCAAAACAAGTCACTGTGAAACATGTTGACACATTTACAATCATTTTATTTTAGCAACTGCCTACGATGTTGGAACAGCACCACAACATTACCGCCACCCCTGTGCACCGGTGCAGCCACCGTCTTTCTTTAGAAGCAACCAAGCTTCTGGTGGGAGTGTCTTCTGCATAGTAGCTGTTCTGGATGTATTTGTTTCTGGGCAAGTTTGATTGAATTCTATAAACTAGTCAAAGCAAAATGATGTGCAGAATATCTCCTACTCCTGGCACCACACATAAACCGGGGGTAATAAAAACCTTCCACCTGAAAGGTGAAAGTAGAATAGGCCATTTCGGCTAAGTCACACAAGCCTGGAACACCCTGGCCACAGATCTACACCAGGAAAAGAATCTGCTGGCCTTCCGGCAACACCTACACACATGGTTATCGGATTTGTGCCCTTCCTGTTTCTCTGAACTGTCTTTTGCGTCGATATGTGCCCTGATGCCTGCGAGCTTTGGCGCTTGATAAATAAATAAATAAATAAAGCTACAGCGCAACCCAGTAGGGTGGCAATATATTGTGTGCCCTGATGGCTGCGGGCTTTGGCGCTTGATAAATAAATAAATAAAGGTAAAGCGAAACCCAGTAGGGATGCAATATATTGTGTGCCCTGAAGCCTCTCAGCTTTAGCGCTTGATAAATAAATAAATAAAGCTACAGCGCAACCCAGTAGGGTGGCAATATATTGTGTGCCCTGATGGCTGCGGGCTTTGGCGCTTGATAAATAAATAAATAAAGCCGCAGCACAACCCAGTAGGGTGGCAATATATTGTGTGCCCTGATGCCTGTGAGCTTTAGCACTTGATAAATAAATAAATAAAGCCGCAGCACAACCCAGTAGGGTGACAATATATTGTGTGCCCTGATGCCTGCGGGCTTTAGCGCTAAATAAATAAATAACGCTACAGCGTAACCCAGTAGGGTGACAATATACTGTGTGCCCTGAAGGCTGCGGGCTTTGACGCTTGATAAATAAATAAATAAATAAATAAATAAAGCTGCAGCACAACCCAGTAGCGTGACAATATATTGTGTGCCTTGATGCCGGTGGGCTTTGACGCTTGATAAATAAATAAATAAAGCTACAGCGCAACCCAGTAGGGTGGCAATATATTGTGTGCCCTAAAGGCTGCGGGCTTTGGTGCTTGATAAATAAATAAAGCTGCAGCGCAACCCAGTAGGGTGGCAATATATTGTGTGCCCTGATGCCTGCAGGCTTTCGCGCTTGATAAATAAATAAATAAAGCTACAGTGCAACCCAGTATGGTGGCAATACATTGTGTGCCCTGTTTTTCTGTCAGACATACACATTTTTGAGGGGTGCATAAAATGCTCCGGTGTAGTGTGGCAGAGCTGGCATCTCAACTCATGGAATATTTAATGTGTTCCCTTTCAGGACTGCACATCAACCACATGACATGTATTCAGCTCTTTGGGACATTGCGCTGTGATATGCACCATTTAAACGAGTTATTTCAAGATTGTATTTTGGAGGGAGAACTCCCCAAACTTTGTCATCCGTGCTCACATATTCCCGAAACGGTGGGTATTGCGGCCCAGCCACCCTGGATGTTTGCCCCCTGCTACTAACAGAGCAGAGCCTCACAAGAGGGCGAAGAAATGTCCCAAAGCAGGCCCACCGAGAGCGCACAGACTCACGGAAGCTTCCTTCCGGCTGCAATATTCCTCCCCCCTTCTGTACTCAAGGGGGTCCCTTGGGAAATGCAGGATTGAGTAAAAACGGAAGAATTCACATATTGCAAAACATGATACCAGAAAAGACCAAACATGGGCCGTTTCTTCATTCGTTATCTTTCCTCTTCCAACTCCCCATCTTGCTCCGGCCTCTATCCCTGCAACCCCCGCGTCTCCTTCTCCCACTCCTTCTCCTGTGCTCAGTCTCTCCTCCTAATCCTGCACTGTCCCCACTTCCAGCGCTCGCTTTATTTCGTATCCTTTCAGGCCTAGACCAGTCGCTTCCCTCAACTCTCCTTCCAATAATGCTACCCTATTTTGCCCCTTCTCTTATCCCTTTGTTTCCATTCATTCAGGTAACCTGCTTTCTTCTTTTTCCCTGAGTCTCTGTTCTCCCCCCTCTCGCCTCTTCTTACTGCCCTCTGGTCTCTGTCATTTTAGGTCTCGCCTCTTCCACCTCTATCAAAGTGCCTAACTTGGTTCCACTCTCCTATTTCTCAGCCCTGCTCTTCTCACCTTCTCTTATCCCCTTGCTCTTCTTTCATTTCGGTATCCCCCTTTCTTCTTTTTCCCTAAACCCCTGTTCTCCCTCCTGCTCTCGCTTCATTCAGGTATCCTTCTTTCTTCTTTTCCCCTGACTCCCTAAACCCATGTTCTCCCTCGTGCTCTCCTTTCATTCAAGTCTCATTTCTTCTTTGTCTCTGACTCCCTAAATCCCTGTTCTCCCTCCTGCTCTCGTTTCATTCAAGTATCCTCCTTTCTTCTTTGTCTCTGACTCCCTAAGTCCCTGTTCTCCCTCCTGCTCTCGTTTCATTCAGGTATCCTCCTTTCTTCTTTTCCCCTAGTCTCCCTCCAGCTCTCATTTCATTCAGGTATCCTCCTTTCTTTTTTTCCCCTGACTCCCTAAATCCCTGTTCTCCCTCCTGCTCTCGTTTCATTCAAGTATCGTCCTTTCTTCTTTTTCCCTGACTCCCTAAGTCCCTGTTCTCCCTCTTGCTCTCGTTTCATTCAGGTATCCTCCTTTCTTCTTTTCCCCTGACTCCCTACGTCCCTGTTCTCCCTCCTGCTCTCCTTTCATTCAGGTATCCTCCTTTCTTCTTTTTTCCTGACTCCCTAAATCCCTGTTCTCCCTCATGCTCTCCTTTCATTCAGGTATCCTCCTTTCTTCTTTCCTCCTAACTCCCTAACTCCCCGTTCTCTCTTCTGCTCTCCTTTCATTCAGGTATCCTCCTTTCTTCTTTTTCCCTGACTCACGAAGTCCCTGTTCTCCCTCCTGCTCTTGTTACATTCAGGTATCCTCCTTTCTTCTTTTCCCCTGACTCCCTAAGTCCCTGTTCTCCCTCCTGCTCTCGTTTCATTCAGGTATCCTCCTTTCTTCTTTGTCTCTGACTCCCTAACTCCCTGTTCTCCCTCCTGCTCTCGTTTCATTCAGGTATCCTCCTTTCTTCTTTTCCCCTGACTCCCTAAGTCCCTGTTCTCCCTCCTGCTCTCCTTTCATTGAGGTATCCTCCTTTCTTCTTTTTTCCTGACTCCCTAAGTCCCTGTTCTCCCTCCTGCTCTTCTTTCATTCAGGTATCCTCCTTTCTTCTTTTCCCCTAGTCTCCCTCCAGCTCTCATTTCATTCAGGTATCCTCCTTTCTTTTTTTCCCTTGACTCCCTAAATCCCTGTTCTCCCTCCTGCTCTCGTTTCATGCAGGTATCCGCCTTTCTTCTTTTCCCCTAGTCTCCCTCCTGCTCTCGTTTCATTCAGGTATCCTCCTTTCTTCTTTTCCCCCTGACTCCCTAAGTCTCTGTTCTCCCTCCTGCTCTCGTTTCATTCAGGTATCCTCCTTTCTTCTTTTTCCCTGACCCCCTAAGTCCCTGTTCTCTCTCCTGCCCTCGTTTCATTCAGGTATCCTCCTTTCTTCTGTTCCCCTGACTCCCTAAGTCCCTGTTCTCCCTCCTGCTCTCCTTTCATTCAGGTATCCTCCTTTGTTCTTTTTCCTGACTCCCTAAATCTCTGTTCTCCCTCCTGCTCTTCTTTCATTCAGGTATCCTCCTTTCTTCTTTTTCCCTAACCCCCTAAATCCTGATTCTCCCCCTGCTCTCCTTTCATTCAGGTATCCCCCTTTCTTCTTTTTCCCTGGTTGTCCAAGTTCTTGTTCTCCCTCCTGCTCTCCTTTCTTGCAGGTATCCTCCTTTCTTCTTTTTCCCTGACTCACTAAATTCCTGTTCTCCCTCCTGCTCTCCTTTCATTCAGGCATCCTCATTTCTTCTTTTTCCCCGACTTACTAAATTCCTGTTCTCCCACCTGCTCTCCTTTCATTCAGGCATCCTCCTTTCTTCTTTTTCCCTGACTCCTTAAATCCCTGCTCTCCCTCATGCTCTCCTTTCATTCAGGTAGCCTCCTTTCTTCTTTTTCCCTGACTCCCTAAATCCATGTTCTCCCCCGCTCTTTCATTCAGGTATCCTCCTTTCTTCTTTTTTCCTGACTGTCCAAGTTCTTGTTCTGCCTCCTGCTCTCCTCTCATTCAGGTATTCTTGGTGCTTCTTTTCCCCTAACTCCCCAAGTCCCTGTTCTCCCTCCTGCTCTCCTTTCATTCAGGCATCCTCCTTTCTTCTTTTTCCCTGACTCCCTAAATCCCTGCTCTCCCTCATGCTCTCCTTTCATTCAGGCATCCTCCTGTCTTCTTTTTCCCTGACTCCCTAAATCCCTGCTCTCCCTCATGCTCTCCTTTCATTCAGGTATCCTCCTTTCTTCTGTTCCCCTGACTCCCTAAATCCCTGCTCTCCCTCATGCTCTCCTTTCATTCAGGTATCCCCCTTTCTTCTTGACTCCCTAACTCGCTGTTCTCCCTCCTGCTCTCCTTTCATTCTGGTATCCTCCTTTCTTCTTTTTCCCTGACTCCCTAAATCCATGTTCTCTCCCGCTCTTTCATTCAGGTATCCTCCTTTCTTCTTTTTCCCTGACTGTCCAAGTTCTTGTTCTCCCTCCTGCTCTCCTCTCATTCAGGTATTCTTGGTGCTTCTTTTCCCCTGACTCCCCAAGTCCCTGTTCTCCCTCCTGCTCTTCATTCATTCAGGTATCCCCCTTTCTTCTTTTTTCTTGACTCCCTAACTCGCTGTTCTCCCTCCTGCTCTCCTTTCATTCAGGTATCCTCCTTTCTTCTTTGTCTCTGACTCCCTAAGTCCCTGTTCTCCCTCCTGCTCTCCTTTCTTGCAGGTATCCGCCTTTCTTCTTTTTTCCTGACTCACTTAGTTCCTGTTCTCCCTCCTGCTCTCCTTTCATTCAGGCATCCTCCTTTCTTCTTTTTCCCTGACTCCCTAAATCCCTGCTCTCCCTCATGCTCTCCTTTCATTCAGGTATCCTCCTTTCTTCTTTTTCCCCGACTCCCTAAATCCATGTTCTCCCCCGCTCTTTCATTCAGGTATCCTCCTTTCTTCTTTTTCCCTGACTGTCCAAGTTCTTGTTCTCCCTCCTGCTCTCCTCTCATTCAGGTATTCTTGGTGCTTCTTTTCCCCTGACTCCCCAAGTCCCTGTTCTCCCTCCTGCTCTCCTTTCATTCAGGCATCCTCCTTTCTTCTTTTTCCCTGACTCCCTAAATCCCTGATCTCCCTCATGCTCTCCTTTCATTCAGGTATCCTCCTTTCTTCTTTTTCCCTGACACCCTAAATCCATGTGCTCCCCCGCTCTTTCATTCAGGTATCCTCCTTTCTTCTTTTTCCCTGACTGTCCAAGTTCTTGTTCTCCCTCCTGCTCTCCTCTCATTCAGGTATTCTTGGTGTTTCTTTTCCCCTGACTCCCCAAGTCCCTGTTCTGCCTCCTGCTCTTCATTCATTCAGGTATCCCCCTTTCTTCTTTTTTCTTGACTCCCTAACTCGCTTTTCTCCCTCCTGCTCTCCTTTCATTCAGGTATCCTCCTTTCTTCTTTGTCCCTGACTCCCTAAGCCCCTGTTCTCCCTCCTCTCGCGTCTTCCTCCTGCCCGCTTGTTTCCTTGTCATAGTGCCTTTCTTGGTTCCACTCTCATATTTCTCAGCTCCGCTCTTCTCTTTTTCCTATTTTCTTCCTCACTTCCGCTCCCCCTGTTTTTTTTACCAGTGGTGGCTGGTGAACTGATGGGATTGGCGTAAATTCGTGTAGCGTGGCAACACAAACGAACCAAGGAGGTGGAGGGAGGGATTCTCCCCCAAGGACATTTTTAAAATTATGGGTTAAAAATGGTGCATTTTTCGGCACACGTTCTATGCAAAATTGTATTAAAAAAAAGCCACACAGTTTGCAATCAGTGTTTTAGTTTAATACATGAAAACATTCAGCAAATGCCAAGTCACCAACAGTGCACAGTAGCATATTGCAAATCATTTTCATGGTGCATTTGGCCACAATATATACCCTCAAAAACATTTCCACATGCATGTAGGCTAGTATGTCCATGCAAGAAAACTCATCCTATTGGTTGTACTCGTTATACACTTCCTCGTCTTGCGGGTCCTGCCCCACATGAGACTCGGATGAGGGGCAAGCACTGCACGACGAGAAAGTGTGGGTCAGAGCCTGAGGTGGCTGGGATGGGGCAGGCAAGCACTGCGCGATGTGTGAGAGGGGGGCAGGTAGAGGGATGGGGTTAGAGAGTGGGGATCCGGGCAAGGCAGGGCACAACTTGAAAGTGAGGGGATGGGGCATAGGCAGGACAGAGCTTTAAGTGGGCCGAGCTAGCCTGGGGCAGAATCCCGGCAGTCTCCAAGTGGGCTCCCGAGCTGGGGTTCTGCCCCAGCCATGCCGACCCCTCAGGCAGACTGTTTATCTGAGCAGCGCTGCACGGTTAAAGGGTTGCCTGCAGGTGTCAGCAGATCAGATTAGAAAAAAGAAGAGGCAGAGCCTTTTCTTTTTTCTAATCCGAAATGCTGACAACTGCAGTTGGCCCTTTAATCGTGCAGCGCTGCTCAGTTAAAGGGCTTCCTGTTGCAGGTTGGGTCTTTACTAAGAAGCAAAAGGAGGGGCTGGGCAATCCAGCCCCTGTACTGTTTCGGAGTTAAGAGCTGACGTACAGCAGGCGGCCCATTCACTCAAGGAGCCGGCTGGTTAACCAGTTGCCTGAGGGGTCCTCCTCAGGCAACCATTTAACCACGGCTCCTTGAATGAAAGGGCCACCTGCTGGGTGTTGGAGGCACAGAAGGAGAGCTGGGGCATTCTGGTGTCACACCTTTGGTTCTCACAGCCTCTCCCTTTTATTTTCCCTCATGAGGTCAGAACGTGTGATTTGGAACAAAAAGGAGGGGCTGGGTGCACTAAAGGTAATAATGCCAGTGCGCCCAGGCATGTTGGGGGCTTCGTTAGGGTGTGTGGCCTAAGCACCCACTCGATTAGCATCCCACTTAAAGCACGGGGCAAGTAGACTACTGGAGGTGGAATCCACTAAGGTACCTCCTGGAGGCTGGTGGGTCCACACCACGGGTGGCTCCGATGCCGGCTCGCGCACGGCTGGCTCCTTGTGCACTGGGCGACCCCACTCTGGAACAGTGAGGCTGCTGCTACGCATTCACTTCACGCTGGTCGCTCACAGCAGGCGTGCCCGCCCCCTAACACATTAAATGAATGTCATTGCGTGTCAAAAAGGCCATGACATTTAAGTGTCTTTGAGACTGACACACTGTCAAATACGTTTCCAAAGAAACTGCAGTGTTTGATCATTATATCTCACTGGCGCAGCCACGCCGCTGGTGCCTCACCAGCAGCCTAATCAAGTCTCTATGTCTCTATGGGCCTGATTCATGGAATTTTTTGCGCAGTGCATAGTGACTTCGCATTGGTGAAAAGTGACTTTGCACTGCCAACAAACACCCTGATTCACAGAGCTGTGCGAAGTGTATTTTTGCAGTGCAAACTCACTTTGCACTGCAAAAGTACTCTTTGCAACGTGAATCAGGTCCATTTACCACGGTGCAAAGAGTACTCTTGCAGTTCAAAGTGAGTTTGCTAAAACTTCCATGAATTAGGCCCAAACATGTGTATTTGCACGCTCCTTGCAGATCAGAAAGAAGACTCTGGGTTGCACCCTGGGGACGCACCCCTACATCTTTACGCCTTGCCACTGGCCGGCCAGCAGAATTATTTGTTATTTAATTATTAACTCTTCGTATTCCAGCGTGCTGAGTGACTGCTTACATGTGTCCACAGACCAGTGCACACCGCCTCAGGATGTCTCTGGGGGCTGCGGTACACTCCCGCCCTAAGCAACAGCTCTCACTCTGAGTTTGAATAAAATGGGCCCGTTTTCAGGGTTTCTGGGATAAAGGATTTGGTTTAAAGGTACCCAAGTCTGCTCCTCGGGTGGGGAAAAGAATCGTTGAGTTTCTGGCCCCACTGATCTTTTCAGTTGTGGATAATGGCTAGAGGTTGATTTATATAAAATGTGTGTATGAATGCTTCGCCCCAATCGCCAATGAAGACTTCCCCCCTGACTACTCCCTCATCTCACTGAACCATCCCTCTAGAGGTGGGGGAATAGCATTCGTCTTCAAGTCTCACTTCCACGCCTCAATCATCGACAACGAACCTTCCATTCCTTCCTGCGAATCACTACTCGTTAAACTATACCTCTCTCCGTCGATCTCACACAACTTCCCAATAATCTACAGACCCCCTGGCAACGATAGACAATTCTCAAACAACCTCTGCGACTCTATTGCCACCCTTCAACTAAACCATCTCAACCTCAACCTTCTTGGAGACTTCAACATATGGGGCGACATCCCCACCAACCCTATGACACACTCTCTGGTTGACGGTCTAGACGCAATTAACCTCCAACCGCACATAATCGGCCCGACTCACTATAAAGGACACACTCTTGATGCCATCTTTAGCTCCCACAACTGGATACATCTAAACACACCCACCCGTATCATCTGGTCTGATCACTTCATTGTTTCTTTTGCCATTCGCTCACCCGAACCCCTTCCCGTACTCGAATCTGAACCTCCGAATCTACGCAAATGCTGGAAAAAACGAATAATCGTTCCTGTCCTAGCCGACGCACTCCTCCAGTCTCCACCACCTACCTGCCAACTCAATAAACAACTAACGCTCGACGCCTTTGACTCATGGCTCAACACCTCACTAATGCCATTCACACCCTCTTGCAAACCATCAGCTGTCCGTGGGCTGTTCCCTAGATGGTTCACACCTGAGTTGAAGACCACTAAACAACTATATAAATACCTAGAACGCAAATAGCAGAAAGACAAAACCCAGGAGAGCAGAGCCACCTTGGCCCGAGACCTTCATCAGTACAAGGCCGAAATCCGGAAAGCAAAAAAAGCCCACTACAACACCCGAATCCTAAACTGCAAAATCCCCAGCAAAGAACTTCACAAAATCATCTCCGAATTCACCAAACCGCCATGCACTACGACCGTCCCGACCCCCTCACAATCACTGTGCGACTCACTCTCTCTCCACTTTTACGCCACGGCTCTCGAAAGAACAAAAGCTCTAACCACCAAACTGGCTCTCTTACAACCACCAGGCAACCCTCCCCCCATACCCACCAACCCACTGCCTGCGACCACGACGCAACCAACGTTCGAATCCTTTAGTCCAATATCACCAAACTTCTATCTGCCCGCAAACCATCCGGCTCTCCGCTAGACCCTTGCCCGGCCACAACCCTCAAAGAAACTTTTGCTTCCACCTGCGCAGGAGAACACGCAAGATCCATCATAAATGACTCCCTTTCCTCAGGTATCTTTCCCGACGCATACAAAACGGTTCATGTCAAACCTTCCCTCGACCCTTTCTAGCCTAAAAACTACCGCCCCCATCTCAAACACCAGGTTCCTTGCCAAACTCATTGATCGAACCGCCTACTCCCAACTAAATGCATTTGTCAAAGCCAACAATCTCCTAGACCCCGCACAATCAGGTTTCAGAGCCCGTCACGGAACTGAAACCACCCTAACCTCAATCTGGGATGACCTTACAATGACGGGAGAATCCACGGGATGCACCGCATTAATCCTTCTTGACCTATCTGCCGCCTTCAACACAATCAATCACTCAATCCACCTTGACCGCCTCCACTCCCTAGGAATTCGTGGAACCACTCTTAAATGGATAGCTTCATTCCTCAAAGATAGGTACCAAATAACAATACTCTCCACCTATTCCTCCCAAGCCCGACTAGTCGACACAGGAGTCCCACAAGGAGCATGCCTATCTGCCCTCCTGTTCAATCTCTACTTGATCACCCTCCCACCAATAATTTGTTCACACAACATCCTGTGTTACAACTATGCTGATGATACTCAACTAATTCTAAAACTCCTGAACTCAAAATCCAGCTGCCGACCTGACCTCGCCTCCTGACTCCTTGACATAGAGCTCTGGATGACCCAAAGCCACCTCTTGTTAAACCCCTCCAAAACTGAAATCATGGTATGTGGCAACTCCGAACTTCTTCCACACCCACTCCCCTGGCCGTCCGCCATGGGCAACTCACCGACCGCCCTCTAACTCAGTGAAAAACCTTGGATGCACCCTTGACTCTGACCTAACACTTTTGCGCCAAGTCAACGTCTCAAAGTCCTGCCACTACCACCTTAAAACCCTTAAGCGCATCTTTCCATATCTCTCCTTTCCCAACAGGCTCTCCGCGGTCCAGTCAATTGTTATATCAAGACTGGACTACGCAAACCCCCTCTATCTCGGAGTCCACGCTTACCAACTGAATAACCTTCAAAGTTGCGCTCGGCCCAAGAGACCACATCTCCCCAGCCCTTAAGACTCTGCACTGGCTTCCGGTGGCCCGAAGGGTGACTTTCAAAAGCTTATGCATGTCCCATCAAGCATTGCATAAAACCGGACCTCAATATCTTCAAGACAAGCTAAAACCCTATCACCCTCCACGTACTTTAAGATCAAGCTCAGCCGGCCTCCTAGTCATACCTAAGACAAACTCAGTCAGGTTATACGGATCATCATTCTAAGCCTTGGCCCCCACGCTGTGGAACGCACTCCCACCCCACATCCGCCTAACTGAAGATCTAATGTCTTTCCGCAAACTACTGAAAACCTGGCTCTTCCCCTAAAACCAACCCGTACGCAAACTAACCCAAACAGAATAACAGCATCTCAATGACACCAATCCAACAAACTGCTAGATGTGAGAAATCGACATCTAATAACCGATAATATAAACTAAAAGGACAAACAGAATAGAACGAGTAAAGGACATCAAAGCAGTGAAGTGGATAATAAGAATAAATCGTACGAAACAGTAACGAAATTTAAATTAATGTTATGTTATGTTATGTTATTTTGCATTTATATAGCGCCTTATATACCATTGGTATGGTTTGAAGGTGCTGGTAGGTTGAACGCCCTTGGGAACCAAAGTTCGGGTCAGTAGAGAGAGTAGAGAGAGTCCAAAAAGTGCGTGTGCGCACCAGGTATGTGTGCAGCTGGTGCGGAATTCAAGTGGTAGCTGCTTCTTAGCGGTAGGTGTGGTGGTTGAGAGGTCAGGAGTATGTGTACGCTCTGGCCGGCTTTATCCAGATCAAGTATGGCTGCGTTAGGCCTGAGGAGAACGCCTGGCTGGGGGTGCGAAACCAGCAATGATTACTTAGAGTGATGGGAGTGAGCGGGAGATGTTGATATGAGGACAGTTATACCGAATGGTGTCATAGTATCTCTGTGTTCTATTTGAGTGGTGGTGTAAGGGAGAGAGTAAGCGTGGGGTGTGGTATGGTGTATTCCATGCATTCCATAGGATAATTACGTACGTCATGCAATTCCGTGTGGATAGGTCAGTTCAATGCCTTTTTGTCCATTCCACACACTTAACCGCTCTACAGACTCACCATTTCCGCACAATCATCCGCTTCGTCGATTCATCCGCACCAGACATTCGTCCGCTCCACACAATCATCCCCACCCGACATTTGTCTGCTCCGCACAATCATCCGATCTGTCAACTCATCCGCTCCACACATACGGCCGCTTCGCGCACTCATCCGCTCTCCACACCCATCCGGTCTCCCCACTCGTCCACTCTCTGCTCTCCCCACTCGTCCGCTCTCCGCTCTCCCCACTCGTCCGCTCTCCCCTCTCCCCACTCATCTGCTCTCCCCTCTCCCCACTTGTCCGCTCTCCCCTCTCCACACTCATCCGCTCTCCCCTCTCCACACTCATCCGCTCTCTACACTCATCCGCTCTCCACACTCATCCGCTCTCCCCTCCCATCCGCTCTCCCCTCTCGTCCGCTCTCCCCTCCCGTCCGCTCTCCACTCCCGTCCGCTCTCCACACTCGTCCGCTCTCCACACTCGTCCGCTCTCCACACCCGTCCATTCTCCACACTCGTCCGCTCTCCACAATCGTTTGCTCTCCACACTCATCCGCTCTCCACACTCATCCGCTCTCCCCTCTCCACACTCATCCGCTCTCCACACTCATCCGCTCTCCACACTCATCCGCTCTCCCCTCCCATCCGCTCTCCCCTCCCGTCCGCTCTCCCCTCCCGTCCGCTCTCCACTCCCGTCCGCTCTCCACACTCGTCCGCTCTCTACACTCGTCCGCTCTCCACACCCGTCCGTTCTCCACACTCGTACGCTCTCCACACTCATCCGCTCTCCACACTCATCCGCTCACCACACTCATCCGCTCTCCACTCCCATCCGCTCTCCACTCCCATCTGCTCTCTACTCCCATCCGCTCTCTACTCCCATCCGCTCTCCCCTCCCACCCGCTCTCCACACTCGTCCACTCTCTACACTCGTCCGCTCTCCACTCTCGTCCGCTCTCGACACTCCTCCGCTCCCGACACTCAGTTGCTTCTAACACTCATTTGCTCCCGACACTCAGTCGTTCCCACACGCCTCCGCTCTCCATGCTCCTTCGCTCTCCACGCTCCACACGCTCCTCGACTCTGTATGCTCTTCCGCTTTGTACGTTCCTCCGCTCTTCACGTTCCTCCGCTCTCTACACACAATCGGCCGCTCTTCCCATTCAACCGCTCTCTACACTCAACTGCTCTCCACACTCATCCTTCCATACTCAACCGTCCTCCACACTCATCCGACAATAGCAATTCCTCCTCCACACTCATCTATACTCATCCACACTCATCGATACTCATTCGCTCTCCCCACTCATCCGCTCACGCCCTCCACACTCATCTGCTCTCCACGTTCATCCGCTTTCCACGCTCTCTACATTCCCAGTGATTTATTCCTATTATCCACTTCATTGTTTAGATCTATATTGCTCGTTTAGTTCTGTTTGTCTTTGTAGGATACAATCTGGGTGGTTTAGCTGTGAACTTTTTTGCTTCAAGTGGTTTGCTGGGTCAGTGTTATTGTGATGATGTTGATTTGGAACCGTTTGGTTTTAGGGAAAGAGCCAGGGTTTCAGTAGTTTGCGGAAGGCCGTTAAGTCCTCAGTTAGGCGGATGTGGGGTGGGAGCGAGTTCCACAGGGTTGGGGCCAGGGCTGAGAATGATGCTCCGCCTAACCTGACTGAGTTTGTCTTAGGAAATGACAAACTCAGGAGGCCGGCTGAGCTTGATCTAAGGGTGCGAGAGGGGTGATAAGGTATTAGCTTATCTTGAAGATATTGCGGTCCAGTTTTATGTATTGCTCGATGGGTGAGGCATAAGGTTTTGAAAGCCACCCTACGGGCTACTGGAAGCCAGTGCAGTGTCTTGAGGGCTGGGGATACGTGGTCCCTTGGACCGAGCGCAAGTAGCATTTTGGCCGCCGCTCTTTGTGCTCTTTGGAGTTTATTCATTAATGAAATGGATGTAATGCAAGATGAATGAACAAAGTGAATGGAGTGGATGAAATCGTTAGAATGGATGAAGCGTGTGGAACGGATGAATGCGTTGAGCGGATGAGTGTGTAGATCGGATGAGTGTGTATATCGGAGGAGTGTATAGAACGGATGAGTATGTTGAGTGGATCGGTGTGTAGAGCGGACGAGTGTGTAGAGCAGATGAGTGCGTAAGTGCAGAGGAGTGTATAGAACGCAGGAGTGTGTAATAATAATAATTTGGCATTTATATAGCGCTACGAACCCTTGGGTATCTGAGCGCTGCTTATTATTACCCATGGTGTATGGTGCTCATTTATCAACCTCGGAAGGATGAAAGGCTGAGTTTGGCCCTGCCGGGATTCGAACCTGCGTTAGCAAGCTCTGCACAGATGTCAAAGCGAGCGCGCTACTCACTGTGCCACTTGACCAGCTAGTATGTTGAGTGGATGGGAGTGTAGAGCACAGGAGTGTGTAGAGCAGATGAATGTGCAGAACGGATGAGTGTAGAGCGGATGAGTGTCTAGAGCGGACGAGGGCAGAAGTGCGGAAGGATGTGTAGAACGCTGGAGCAGATGAATGTGCAGACCGGATGAGTGTATAGAGCGGATGAGTGTATAGAGCGGATGAGTGTATAGAGCGGATGACTGCGTATGAGCGAACGACTTTGTAGAGCTGATGAGTGCATATAGCAGATGAATGCGTGGAAAGAACGAGTGCATAGAGCGGATGAGTGCGGGGAGCGGATGAGTGCGGGGAGCGGATGAGTGCGAGGAGCAGATGAGTGTGCGGAGCGGATGAGTACACAGAGCGGATGAGTGCGCAGAGCAGAAGAGTGCACAGAGCGGAAGAGTGCGCATAGCATGTAGAGCGAAAGAGTGCCTAGAGCCGTTGAATGCGTAGAGCGGACGGAACGGGTGAAGTATGTGGATGGAACGGGCGAAATATGTGGATGAAGTGCATAAAACAACTTAGAATACACAGAACGGATCGGAGTAAATAGAACAGATTCGAATGCATGAAACAGATTGGAGTGCGTGGAACGGATTGGAGTGCATGGAGCGGATTGGAGTGCGTGGAGCGGACTGGAGTGCGTGGGTGCATGGAGCGGACTGGATTGCGTGGAGCGGACTGGAGTGCATAGAATTGCGTGACTTACATGGAATGATTTGGAGTGCATGGAACATTTGAAAGAGCATGTAACCAATCATATCACATCACCATGCTTACTCTCTTCTTTACACCACCATTCAACTAGAACACAGAGATACTATGACACCATTCGGTATAACTGTTCTCATACCAACATCTGCCGCATACTCTCCATCACTCTAAGTAAACACTGCTGGTTACACCCCCCGCCCCCAGCCAGGGTTTCTCCTCAGGCCTAACACAGCCACTTTCGGTCTGGATAAATCCTGCCAGAATGAACACATACTCCTGATCTCTCAACCACCACACCTACCGCTAAGGAGCAGCTATTACACAAATGCTACACCAGCTGTACACATATCCGGTGCTCATACGCACCTTTGACTCTCTCTGCTCTCTCTACTGACTTAAACTCCAGTTCCCAAGGGTGTTCAACCTACCAGCGCCTTCAGACCATACCAATGGTACATAAGGCGCTATATAAATGCAAAGTAACATAACATAACATATATGTTGTAATAAAAGTTTTAAGTTGCTTACCTGTATCTATTGTTCTCCCGAATGGGTCTGGCATGAATTCACATGCTCATGACCATTCCCCGTCGTCAGGCTGGGAATCCTCGGTAAAAGAAAAAAGTTTCACTTTCATTTAAAAACTGTATTTCTCCTCTAAACCAATCACTGCCCTCTAGGTCATACTGCCCCCATCCAATGACAGTCCTCTCCCTAAGCCCCTCCTCTGGCAGCCACATTCCGGTTTGGTAAGCATGCAAAGTGGCAGTATCACCAAGAAGAGCCGCAGAGGGGTCGGAGGGAGGGTTTGCATGTGAATCCATGCCAGACCCATGCTGGACAACAATAGTTAAGGTAAGTAACCTAAACCTTCTCCAGCATGGGGTCTGGCATGGATTCACATGCTCGTGAACAACAAATACATAGCAGTACAACATTACACAACCACAGGAGGTGGCAAGGCTCAACAGAAGCAATTAACTCTTACTTCTGGAACAAGCCCACCTCAAGCGAACAGGTTGCGTAGCACTGCTTGGCCGACTCTGGAATCCCTATCGATGCAGTAGAACTTCGTGAAGGTGTGCGTGTACCTCCACGTAGCAGCCGTGCAAATGTCCAGCAGGGGCACACCAGACAGGAATGCCATTGTCGCAGCGATCGCTTTGGTAGAGTGGGCTCTCGGGCAGCCAGGCAGCAGTCGGTTCGCCAACCCATGACATTGTGTGATGTAGATAGAGAGCCACCTTGAAATGGAAGTCTTGGACAAGGCCTTTCCATGGTTCACAGGACCAAAGTACACAAATTGTTGTGAAGTCTTCCGAAAACTCTTTGTTGGTGTCACATAGAACTTCAGAGCAATATCTACCAAATGTAAGGCCCTTTCTGCCGGTGACAAAGGTTTCAGGAAAAAAAACAGATAACACCAAAAGCTTGTTGTGGTAGAATTCTGACAGAACCCTCGGCATGAAAGAGGGGTGTGTAAGCAGCGCAACCCTTGATTCGTGGAAAGTCAGGTATGGTTGCTTGCAGGATAATGTCTGGATCTCACCTACCCTTCTGGCAGAGGTGATGGCCACAAGGAAAGAGAGGAACTTGAGAGGGGCCTGATGCATAGGCTTGAAGAATCCTCCAGATGAGCCTCGTCAGAACTACGTTGCGTTCCGATGCCGGGGCAGGAGCCTTCACTGGCGGCAAAGATCGAAAAAGTCCCTTGAGAAATTACTTGATGAGTCGGTGGGACCAAAGTGAAGATCTTCCTGGAGACCTGGTGTAGTGGGAGATAGCTGCCAAATGCACCTTGATACAGGTGTGTGCCAGTCCGGCCTTGGCCAAGGATAGCATGTATGGAAGGATTTGCAGGGCTGTGACCCTTAGAGGGGTAATCTTCTGAGACCAGCCCCACGTAGCGAAATGCTTCCACTTGTGACCGTAGCACTTCAAAGTTGATGATGACCTGGACTTGGCGAGGGCCTCTGTGCAGATTGCAGGCAACTCATAGTGCTGCAGGAGCCAAGCCCTCAGATTCAGCGATCCTGAGTCATGATGAAGGATTGCACCTCCTTCTGAGGTGAGAAGATCCAGAACCACTGGCAGCTTGACCGGAGGCGACACTGACAGGCTGAGAAGGTCCGTATACCAAATCTGCCCCGGCCATCCCGCGTCGATGAGTATCATCTTCCATGGACACTGAGTGTGTTGATGACTCATAGCAGGAGAGGAAACGGAGGGAACGCGTACAGGAACAGTCCTTCCCACAGGAAGAATAATGTGTCCCCCAGGCTCCTCGGTTGGTGGAATCTGCTGGCAAACATCTGGCACTTGGAGTGCGCCGCAGTCACAAACAGATTGATCTGGGGCCTGCCTCATTTGACAAATAGGCAGTCCACCTGAACCTGATGAAGCTCCCAATCAAGCAGGAGCACAGTTTCCTGCTGAGGGAGTCTGCTTGTGTCTTCTTGACTCCTGCAAGGTGTAGTGGGACGAGGAACATTCCCCGTCCGACGGCTCAGTACCACAAGTCCTGCACTTCTTTGGAGAGCACCGGGGATCGAGTGCCCCCTGCTTCCTGATGAAGAACATGGTGGTGGTGTTGTCCATGAAGATCCTTACCACCTTGCCTTTCAGGTAGCAACGACTTGAGGACCCAGAACACTTCCCGTTGTTTCAGGATGTTGCTATGAAAATCCTTCTCCTCCATTAACCACAGGCCCTTTGCATGCAGATCTCCGGTGTGTGCTCCTCAGCCTTCCAAGGAGAGTAGGTGGTGAGAGTCTCCTGCTATGGGGGATTTCAAAATCCTGTGCCTTTGGCGATGTTGGAGCAGACGCCCCACCATCCTCTCAACCTCCTTTCTCCTTTGAGGGCGATGCCAGGCAAGACAGTGTTGAGTCTGGCACCTAGGAACAGAGCATTCTGTGATGGCATTAAGCAGGACTTTGGATAGTTGACGGAGAATCCCAGATCCGTCAGTAGCCGGACGGTCATCTCTGTGTGTTCGTCAACCAGATCCCGTGGGGGGGCACGCATCATCCAGTCGTCTAGGTACGGGTATACGTTTATGCCCTGTAGATGTAGATGGGTGGCCATTGGTGCCAGGCATTTCGTGAACACTCTGGGGGCCTTACTTCAAGCCGAAAGGCAGGGCCTTCAACTGGTAGTACTGTCCCTGCACCACGTAACATAGAAACATCCAATGTTTCTTGTGAATGGGGACGTGGAAGTAGACATCCTCCAGGTCCAAAGATTTCAAGAAGTCTCCTTTTTGCAGCTGGCTGAGCATGTGTTGCAAGGTGACCATCCTGAAGTTTTGGGACTTTAGGTATTTGTTCAGACATTGTAGGTCTAGGATGGGCCTCCAGCCCCCTGTCTTCTTTCTGACTAGAAAGTATCTGGAATAGACTTCAGAGTCGTTGGGGAACTAGCTCTATTGCCCCTTTTAGCAGAATGGCCAGTACCTCTTGCAGGAGCTGAGGCATGTGCTGCTCCTGACAGGTCACCGGATGGATCTGCGGACACCTGTGTTGAAACTTCAGGGTGTGTCCTTGGGGAGAGCGTCCAGCACCCATCTGTCAGTGCTGAACCTCATCAGCTGTCCTCCTGCCAAAGTGCACGAGTGGGGACCGGACATCCTGGTCAGTTCAGGCTTGCTTCGGCACCGGTCCTGCCCTGCGGACGATGGCGACACTGTCCTCCACTACCGTAGGCCTGGGGACAGCCTCTCTAGGCTTCCTGCATTGAGTATCTGGAAGGCTGTTGGTACGACGTGGAGAAACCTTTTGAGGACCTGCTCAACTTCCCCCTGGAGCAGTGAAAAGATGAGCAGTGCTGCTGGAGGGTGCCCAGGGAACGGGCCGTCTCCATATCCATCTTGATGGCCTGGAGGGACTCGTCGATGACCTTCCCAAACAGATTCTCTCCATAGAACGGCATGTCCAGCACCTTCGATTGGACCTCCTGACAGAAGTTGGTGGCTTTCATCCAACCTTGGTGACGAAGGCAGACACTGTTCCTCATTTTCCAGAAACCTGTGTCGCCGACGTCCAATGCCACTGTGATGTACGATCCAATGCCACTTCCCCTTCCTGGAAGAGAGCGATTGCCTCCATATTCTTATCATGGGGAGGAATTCCCGAATCGGCCCCAGCTTGTACCAAAACTCCCTGTCGTACCTGGCCAAGCTTGCCAGTGCGTTTGCCGCCTTCATAGTGGCCGCCGCAGTGTAAATCACCTTCTTTCCCATTGCGTCCATCCCTTTCCCCTCGTTGTCCGGAGGGACCGAAGATGACGAGTACGGGTTGGCCGGCAATTTCCTCACCATCTGCTGTGACAATGTCCTTGTCATCATCCGTCGTCATGGCCGTATCTGTTCCCTTACCCGTGTCTGGGTCTGCTGGAGGAGATGGGACCCAACATAGAGGAGGAGGTTGAAATGGGGGTGTCGGATGACGCTTCCTCTTCTTCGCTGGAGGCTGATCAGGGACCTGGGGGACCACAGGTACCCAAGCCGGAGGCATCCTCATCTGGATCTCTGACACCAAGGTGTGTAGAGTTGACAGAATATCAAAGGAAATGTCCCTCAGCTGAGAAGGCAGGACAGGAAAACTAGGCCGTGCGCTTTCGTCGCCGTCGCCCTCCTCTTCAACGTCCTCGTGGACCGTACGTAAGGACTCCTGATGTTCTTTATCCATGATCTTCGTCGTCCGTGGACAAGACTTCCATGGTTTGGGTGATGGTCTGGGAAGGCTGTTTTGGGGCCTTCTCGCCCCCTCTTTTTTCCCCTTGAGGGTCTTGAACGGCACCTGAGCTGGTTTTGCCCCTTCTGAAGTGCCTGCAGACTTTGGCAAAGTCACTGCTGTGGTGTCACGTCTTGGGGTAGGGACACTTTTTGAGCCGTGGGAGCTACCCTCACAGGTTGAGCCTACTTAGGCTGTTTAGCCTTCTTCTCCTCCATCCACAGCTTCTCAGATTTCTCATGTAGTTTAGCCGGGGTAGATGACTTCCTCTTTGAAGAGGAGCTTGATGGTAGGCCGGCAATGGGGGCGGAAGGTGATGCTCTCCAATCTGGGGCCCACTTCTGCAGTGAACCTGGTGGACTCAGATTTGCGGCTCTTGGCCTTACATTGGGCCCCCATGGATGAGCTGCCCTCAAAGGATTTAGAAGACCGCTCCTCAGTCCGGCCGGTCCTGGGTGAGGTATGACCCTGCTTGGAGCATGGGTCAGAGGCCTTGGCGTTAAGCCATGCCGCAAGCCTACTATGCCTGTCCTTTGTTGATTTCTTGGAGAAACCGAGGCATATCTCTCACTTTACCTGCTTATAATTCGGGTGCAGGCAGTAGCCGCATTGCAGGTGTTTGTCCTCCACAAACACATCCCGTATCCTGCATTTGGTGCAGGGCCAGAAGAGAGACCTTCCGTCCTTCTTCTCCTCCGTCACGGTCGGAGGGCGCAAAGTAGGCCCAAAAGGCCTTGTAGAATCTTTGATGATCTTCGCCTTTGAGGGGCGCGCAACTTAACCGACAACGGGTCCCGGCTGCCAGCAAATGGAGAAAAGGGCACAAAGGCTTCTTTGAAACAAAATAGAACTTTTTCTATCGAAAACATGAAAAAACGTACAAATAGCTTGGAGAGCACAGTCAAGGACTGCCGTACAGTGACGCGTGCAGTAAACATCTGAAGATGGCTTCCAGAGGATGGTCTTAGGCAGAGGACTGTCATTGGTTGGGGGCAATATGACCCAGAGGACAGTGATTGGTTTAGAGTAGAAACACAGTTTCAAGTGAAAGTGAAACTGTTTTTTTCTTTTACCGAGGATTCCCAGCTTGACGGGGAATATTCATGAGCAATCCATGCCAGACCCCATGATGGAGAATGAGTATTTTATGGCACATGTTAACGTGTATCAATGATCAACCAATTGTGTCCACTCAGTCATATGAAATCATGAACTCACAGATAAATCTCATGTTAAGAAAATGCTAAAATCCACAAGTGTGGACCCTTATCCACATTTTTGTCTTCCCTGCCCCTTCCTCTCCTCTTACTCAATCTTCTGCCATTCTTCCACTGTGTTCATCCGGCTCCCCATTCTCCTAATTGTATATGGGCACCCTTCTAAATCTTCCCTCATGCTGCATCCTCTGCCTCCCTACTCCTATTCTTTCTGGCTCTCCAAATTCTTTCCACTTCTTCCCCCTTCCTTCAAGCCATAAGTGCCTCATTATCTCCAACTCTCTCTTCCTAAATATCTTCCTTCTCGAGCTCTTCGCTCATCCACCTCCCTCAGGGTAAATTGTTTCTCCAAGCAACAAGTTGGTGGTAGATCTCCTTCAACTGGGGCCCTCTGGAGCAGCCTCCCTGCCTGCCTGAAACTTGAGGAGAACCATCTCCGGTTCCGAAAGCACCTCAAGACCTTCCTCTTTGTTTCTGCCTTCTCTTCCCCTCTCCCCTGCTGAACTCCTGGCTGAAACTGGACTGGTCACCTGGCTACCCTCTGATCTCGGGCCCAGGTCCTCTCCCCCGACAGCTGCACACCTGCACTGCCTCCCGGGCAACTCCTGCACTTGGGGGCTGTTTCTGTATCCTTCCAGTCCCCCCAGCTCTTGACACTTGATGTCTGCACTTACCCCTGCACTTGCCACGAGCTGGCCGCACATTACCCATTGTTTATTTATTTATATGATTTATTATTTACTGTTGATCTTATGTATTGCATTGCCCCTTTCCCCTTCCCCCCGCACTTTCCCTTTCCCACCTCCCCTGCACTTGCACGATCTCAATGTCACCTGGCCTAGTAAGATCGTTGTCTTGGTTTTCCCTCTGTTCCCCCTCGCCTTGCCTCGTCGCGCCTTGAAACACTTGTTTATAGGTGCGTTATAAATGCCAAATCATATCATATCTGTGCCCTTCCCACTCTTTACTCCTGCTCCATCCTCTGCTGCCTTACTACTCTTACTCCCTCCTCTGCTCCTTGTCTTACTTCTTCTAAGCTCTCTTGCCTCTTTACGCTCATACCATCCCTTTCTCCTGATTCTTTACTCTTCCCCAGACCTTAAAACTCTAACCATACCAACTCGCTCTTACTCCTTCTTGTGCCTTACTCCTCTCCTCCTGTTTCCCTTTCATGTGCCTCCCACAGCCATTATGTTGATTCCCATCCTCGCCATTTCCTTCTTCCTCTTCCCACCTGTCTCTTTCCCTTTCAGCCTGTCTCTTTTCTGCTCCTCTTCGCCCCTCCCATCCATCTGCCTTTATTTCATCGCCCTCCTGCTTCTCCCCTCTCCTCTCTCTGAGCTGACTCCTCACCCCTCCCCCTCTTTACTCGTGGGCTCTGCACTTTCCTCTCTGCTCATTATGCCTTTCCTTTCTAATTAGTAAATACCCAACAAGCTTCTAATTAGAAATCAAATCTCAGCCTGTCCAATTCGTCAGTGTAATCAGCAGAGATCTGACGCTTTCGCTGCATTCTGTAGCCGGATTACCGGCCTGACCTTAACAACATAGAGAAGTTTAAATGTATTCTTTTAAATCCTTCTTTCCCTCGCCCACACCCCTGTCTAATGAGCTTTATGAACTATTCATTATTGGCAGAAGGGTGCTATATAAGGCCATTTACCTTACCTTACTATTTGCAGAATAATCCTCTCAGTCAAGGGTCAGTGATTCCTCTTTGAGAGGGCTCAGATACCCATTCAGATCTTGGCCTCTTGCTAGAGGGGTCACTGCTACAGAAGGAAAGGCACCTTTCCTGCCTTCGCCCATCATGAACCAAAAAGGGTAAGGACACAATGAGGCAACTAAGCATGTCACACTGATATTGATGCCATAGTTACACTGGCATGCTTATAAATCGAGACACAGATACAACCACTTTGTGGAATGTACTTTTTCATACTCCAAATACATGGCCTATAGATTATTTACCTCCATTACCCCTGTATATCTAAGAACCCTGAAGAAGCTCTACAAGACATGAAACCTGTATCCACTGCCTGTAATCCTGTACACCCCCTTTGGGTGTCTTTCCAAGTGTACCCGTAGTAGTCTATCCTTCTAACTGTATCTAACACAACACATTATTCTACACTATTAGTACCCAGGGCGGGAGAAACAACCAATCACGTTGCTTGGATCGCATGCTCAATACCATGATCTCAGTTCGTGTTCCGAGAAGCCAGATAGCTGCTTCCACTGCCCCGCCATCTTCCCCCTAATTCTTCCCTTCCTGTCCTTCTCCACCCCCTGCCCCACCTACCTGATTGCTGTATCTTCGCCGGCTGCCATGGAAATGGATGAGGGGCTCTGTATGGAGCCCCGTCTTCCAGCTACATGGCAGCTAAACGGCAGACATCTTGGGTAAGTATTTAGTTTGAATGAACGGGATGCCAAAGGGTGTCCCGTTCATTCAAACACAATATATTGCTGTTAGCGCCCTGGGTTTCCTAATTGAAAATCCACACGTGTTCTGGGGGCTTCACTGACTGGTAACGGTGCCGGGGCCCAGCGCTAAGGCCATCGCTTTGCTCAGGCTTATGTCTTGGGACCTCGGGCTGTTTCCACCTGGTAAAAGCCCCTAGAGCGGGTGATTATTGCTATATTCATGCATGCCCTTGTTGTACAATGCTCCATTAGGTTTGCACTACATAAAGCCAAGCACATGCAAACATGCATACAGCTTGCAGACTAATGCATCCACGGTATGCTTAAATGTAGTTCACTGATGGAGTGAATACTACAAGGCTAGCGCCCTCAAGTGTCCAAGCATCCTTGCTGAGTAGCTCAGCATCTCCGGTAGGCTACAATCCACCAGGGGTAAGGACATGTGCAGACTTGAACTCTGCTGTTGCAGGAAGGAAAGAACCAAACGACAGGCCTTCTTTGTCTGCACCACCAGGCACTGCCGACTGTGACTCCTATAATGAGCCCTACAGCAACCTCTGCAGGTTTACACCATTCCAGTAACCATATTAACCAATACCTTAATGACCCAGCCCTGTGGCTGGAACACTTCGCCAGGAAGCCCACTCCTAACCAACCTTGCCCCCTTGTTCTTAGAAACAAGAGACTAGGCTCTAGATTCCGCCTATGACATTCACGCAACAACGCCATCAAGCAAACCTCACATACACCACATGGCTCACCCCCATCTACCGCTACTTGCAAATCCACTACCACAGGGGTTAAATTGCTGGTGTTCAAGGGCACCCTTATTAACGCTAGATCTCTCACAGCTCACGCATTAGACATTGCTGACCTCATCACCACCTCTGACCTTGACTTCATCGCTATATCCGAAACGTGGCTACATGCCGCATCTGACCCCTCACTATCCTTGGCTTTACCGCCTGACTACGGCATCACGCGATGTGACCGTACCACTGCCCAATCCAGAGGCGGTGGCGTGGCCTTCATCCATAAAAACTCTCTTGACCTAAGAGTGGTATCCGACTCCAAACTCGAATCAGCCATGTCGCTGCCAGTCAAACTATCACTAACGCCTAACCAAACTGCCACCCTCCACCTTATCTACAGGCCCCCAGGTCTGGCATCGACCTTTGACGGTGAAATATCCACCCTCCTCCTTGACAAAACTAAAAATAATTCACAAACAATCATCCTAGGCGACCTTAACCTAGGCCTTGATGACCCTAATGATCCCGCGGCAATAGATCTGGAGAATGTTCTAACAGACCTCGGCCTCACCTTGTTCATTCAAGAACCCACCCATATCAAAGGCAGGATCCTTGACTGGTTAGCCAGCTCTAAATGCAATATGAAGGTTCTCGACAATACCCCTTGCTTATGGTCTGACCATCACATCATAACTTTTAATATTGAAGCAACCCCGCGAGCCCCGACACCGATAGCCCCAGCACTCCCTACTAGAAGTAAAAAGGACATAACTAAGGAGAAACTCCTCCCACTGTTACTCCCTTCCCTCAATGCGGCCACCAACACCTGCTCTGATCCCACCTCCCTAGCAGACACCTATAACCAAACTATGCTCACGGCCATAGACTCTATAGCACCCTTCAAACTTAGAAAGGCCAAACCACGAGCACATCTTAATTCATGGTTCACCTCACAGTTAAGAATGCTCTGCAAAGCTAAACGCTGTGCTGAAAATCGATGGAAAAGCCACCCTTCTGATGAGCATAAAGATGGTTTCCTTCTTGCCGCACTCACTTACAAAGATGCTATCATCACTGCAAAAAAGAGTCTCTTAACATTCGCATTCTGCAAGCTGATTCGAATACAAAGGAACTCTTCAGAATCCTAAAAGAGCTAGAAACTCCAGTCTCCCCCCCAGACACTTGCACGAAAGATAGTAAATGGTGTGCTAACATTCAAGCAGCACAACTGAATAAAATCTCTATGCTACAATCTAAAATCAAAGACAAGCAGGACTGTCTGAAGCTCGACAACCGCTCACTCTCCCCTGCTAGGGCCCTCCCTCTAGACACTGCTAACACCAAACCATTTGCCTTCTCACCGCTCACCGTTACCAAGGTAGAAAATATCCTGAGAATTAAACCATCCAACTGCCAAGGCGACCCTTGCCCAGCTCCCATCATTAAGGACTCTGCGCATGATTTGGCCCCATTCATTATGGCCTTCATCAACTCCTTCTTTGAAACAGGTATTGTCCCGGACAACCTTAAGGACGCTTGGGTGATCCCACTGCTCAAAAAACTATCCCTAGACCCAAGCATACCTACTAACTTCCGACCTATCACCACGGTACTATTTTTGCTTAAATTCTAGACCGCGCAGCTTACCTTCAGAACCAAGATTACTTGGAATCTAACAATCTGCTAGGTCTACGACAATCCGGATTTCGTCCCAGACACGGGACGGAAACTGCGTTAATAGCTCTAAAAACCCAAATTGAGGTATTGAAGGATAAGGGAAAACTTGCAATGCTACTACTCCTCGACCTCTCTGCCGCATTTGATTTGGTCAACCACCAGATCCTATGCAGGCACCTCCACTCTGCTGCCAACTTCTCGTCCTCTGCTGCGGCTTGGATCAAATCCTTTTTGAGTAATAGATCCATGAGGGTCTTTGCCCCATCTGCAGCCGCGGACCCCTCCCCAATTCACTGCGGCGTACCTCAGGGATCTTGCGTGTCACCTACACTTTAAAACATTTTCACAAAACCACTCTTTGATGTGCTTGACTATCTGGGTGTCTCCTACACTAACTATGCGGATGACACCCAGATACTCATTCCTAACACAGGTGATTATCTAGCTGACACCAAGGCCCTTAACAACGTCTACCTGGTCATCCAGGCCTGGATGGCCCAACACCAGTTATGCTTAAATGACGAAAAGACGGAGCTCCTTATCTTGGGTACCTCACAATGCCTGAGCAAACTAGAGCCGTCCTATCAGTCATTCACCATAGACGGTTATACCATATGAGTCTCGAAAGACACCAAAACGTTAGGTTTTTACCTTGATGCCACCCTATCCTTATCTCGACAAATAAATGGAGTCAGATCTGCCTCTGCATACACGTGCAAACTTATTGCAGCTTGCAGACCATTTCTTACCACCCCTAACAGTGTCACACTAGCTAGAACTCTCATTAGGGCTAAAATCGATTATTGTAGTGCCCTTTACTTAGGTACTGCCAAGAGAACTTGAATAAACGCCAAACAACCCAGAAAAATGCCATTCAAGCTGCCCTTAACATCCCTTGCAACCACCACATCTCAGAATCCAGAAGCGACCTAAAGTGGCTACCAGTCAAGCAGAGAATCTCTCTAAAAACACTTGCCCTCACGTACAAATGCTTGGCTAACAAGGCCCCTATCTACCTCTGCAGTCGGCTGGCTCGCCACTCGACCTCCCAACCTCTAAGAACTGCCCAGACTCCCTGTCTATCGATCCCCAGGTTTAAACTTCAAAAAGCGGGGGGCTCTAGCTTCCTTGTCCTAGCCTCTAAGCTATGGAACTCCCTCCCCGCTACAATCAGAGCTGAAGACTCATTCAACACATTCAAGGCCAAAACCAAATCTTGGCTTTTTGACTAACACTAAACATACTCTGCGCCCTTGTCTTACATACGATGGCCCACTGCGCTGACCTCCGTTACTATTCTCGGTACACCCTATGGGTTTATCCACTGTTAAGTCTAGCGGCACTGTAATCACTTTAATGTATGTAGATAGAAACACTGTTAGTATTGTTAATGTAATTTTTATGTCTGTATATATGCATTATTGTAACCTTGTACAAATTGCGCCCTGATGCCTCCGGGCCTGATGGTCTGCGCGTTATAAATAAAACAAATACAAATACCCCCAGCTTCTGGAACCTCCACCCTGTCAACACAAGAGTCGCTCCTTCACGTCTACATTTCATGAAGTAGCTCCAGACAATCCTGATCAAGAATAGGCTCCTGTCTAACGCCTAGGTCCACAAACCCTCCACTCCCCACCTAACCTGAGAGTGGGTGATCTGCTCCCCCTGTTTCCTCCCCTGGTTGCCTTTGGATCCTGTGGCTGCCAAATGCTCCCCCCTGCCCTCCCCATTGTTAGTTCCCCGCTGCCATGTATCTCTGCTTCCCTCACTGTGTAATTCCCGCTGTGAAGCTAGGCCCGCACTAAATCAGAACCTTATTAATAATAAGAGTAATCCTATAATGAAACATACAATTTCACAAGCAAATGAGGCCTGATTTCTTGAGTCACCCTCATTTCAAAGGGCCGGGTTGGAAGAGTGTAGGTAATAGTTTATATATTCCCCCATTATATTCTCTGTAAATGGATACGTCATTTAGTCCCTGGAGAGGAGACAACTGGGAAGTGGTTTGGGGAGCAGCAGGACATCTCTCAAGTGGCGATTCCGGCAGAGAAATATATTTATTTATTGGGGCTGTAGGATACACTACAGTGCATGCCAAGATACTTTAAAGCGCTAAGAAGGAAGTGAGTGTTGAAGGAAGGGGGGCTGGGGTCAGGCGTATTGCTAGGCCAAACAATTCTCGCATTCCAGATGCCTGTTTACGTCTAAAGGGGTGTAACATCTGTTGGCAAAGGTTCAGGAATATATACAGTCCACAGTTAAGGGCCTTGAGTGGAGATTGCTTGGAAGGCTAGCGTAAATAGCCAGGTTTTAGGGCCTTCCTGAATTTCGGGTTGTCTTTCGATGATCTTATGTCAGACTGGATGTCTTTCCACATCTTCGGGCCCAAACAAGCCAATATTTTCCTGCATAACAGAGTCTCTTGTTCCCCCTGTTCCCCTCCCTTGCCTTGTCGCGCTCTGAAACACTTGTGTACGAGCGCGATATAAATAAAATACCAATTCAATTCAATTTACGTTGTCAGATTGCACCAGAGGTATCCGATCTCAAGTTCCTGCTAGGGTTGTAAGGTTTAATCAAACTGGGCGTGTATTTAGGCCCAGTAGACCAGAATGCCAGCTGGGGGATACCGATTGGGAGCCAGTGCAGAGAGTTTAAGGAAGGTGTCATGAGCTCTTGCTTCTTATACTTCTAATCATTTGACCTGCAGGTTTCTGAAGCAGCTGACGTTGTCGAGATGTTTTTTTCGGCCTGAGTAAATACTACCAGAGTAATAAAGCCATGAACGGCAGAGACTTTCACCAGATCGACTCCGCGGCTGAAATCAAGTAGCGTGAGGATTCATCTTTCAACATATGTTGCTAAAAATATCAATTTTTCATAATAGAGTTTACCTGGGGAATAAATGATACATCAGCAACACCAGGGTTCCTTACTTAGCTTAGCTGCAGAGATGGAGATGGTGGGGGAGGTCGGGCACGAGATTGGTCAACTCTTTGCCATTGGTGCATCCAGGAGAAGCACTTCAGTCTTTGAGTTATTCAGAGAGAGGCTGCAATCTGCCAACCATTCTTGGATTCTGGAGATGATCCACTTGATGTGGCTCCTGCCCTTGCCAAGTGGCATTTAGATGTGGGCATCATTATCATCACATTAGAAGGGTGGGGAATGGTGTCAATGAGTGTGCACAAGGATCTCAAATAGATGTTGAAGGGTTGAGACTCAGTTTTTTGAGCTCGACAGAAATTGGCTGAGCTTTACTTGAACTAATCTATTTTGTGGGAAGGATTCCAAGTGTCTGAGGGTCACACCCAACTCCCATCTCGTGCTGATCGTGATGGAAGGGGAGCTTGTGCTCCACTGTACCATGAGCAACAGAAAGGACCAAGAGAATGAGGGCTGGTGGCTGGTTGTTATTTAATGTACTAATGAGCACCCGCCTTATGTTTTTTAGTGTAGTTACGGTTTTGCTTGTTGGCCAGAATCCAGAACGGTAATCGACGAATGGGTCATCATTTTCACTATACCTTTATAGTTACAAGGCTGCCAACCTTTCAAGAATGTTGTCTTCCATGGGTCGGGTTTAGATTGGGTGGAAGTTATCAAAGGAAGCAACAGGTGAGTTGTGTTTTTTAAAGAGAGGAGTGATAGCTGTGTTTTGTGGTTGAGAGGAGTCAGGTTACGAATCAAACGATAAATTGCATAATGCAACAACTGTAGGTGTAAGCGTGTAAACCTGGCCTTTTATCAGGTCGGCAAGGCATGGAAACCCCATGCAGAAGATGCTTTCATATATTTTACCCCTTTACTGACCTGTCCTTTCATGATTGGTTGGAAAGCACCAAAGGAAATTCTGATTATGGGGATTGGAGCCTTATCATCTGCTAGCTGGAAATGAGTGTTTTTGATATTTGTTCATACTGTGTATCTTTATGGCGAAGAAATCATATAAGTCAACATCTGGCTTTTGGAACGGTTCCACGAAAGTCTTTTAACACCACAAGGTGGTAGATCGTAAAGAGTTCAGCCTTCGTATTTGGCACAAAAGTGTTGGAGGATTGGTAGAACACACTTTCTCTGTGTTCTCTGAACAAATGTTAATGTCAGTGGTTTCAAGGATTCAACTATGAACGGCCTTGCACCACAATTACAAGCGAGGTACATTACAGCAAGGGATCATAAGAGAACTCAAGACTCAGAGAGTAGAGCATCAAATGGTCTATTTAACAACAAAAGTGTTCCACCGGTTTATAGTGGAGAGAAAAATGGGAGATTAACAAAGGAACCAAAGATGAACAATTCCAGCTTGCTTAAGGGCTGTAGTATGCCCCTCCCTCTCTCCTCTTGGGCTTGTGGAGGTCAAGTGAAAGTTCCTCACAGCCTGTAGGGTTTTAAGTGTCTGTTGCACGTATTGTTTGTCTTGGTTGAGTAATCTCTATGTTGTTGCCTGGTCAAGACGTTGGTCTCCCAGCGGGTCCCTTTCACCATTCCGGGATTGAGGGACCCTGTGTCAACGGTCAGAGTACCAGACCGGGTGAGGCTGCACCAGCCCTCTTTAGGCCTGGGTCTGGTGTGGTACTGGTGGCAGACTCTGACACAGTCTCAACTGGCACTGGACTGATAGGTGTCCTATCCACCGGGTACCTCTTGGGCCATACCTTCTCTGTACCCTGGCCCCGCTTTCTCTCTCCTACCTTCCCCACTGGCACGTATCCTACTGCCTCCTCATCGACGGCTCGCAATGATCGTGCCCTTTTACCCAGCCCTCATGGTTTGCATCCCTCTTTTTCTCCTCCTCTTCCCCTTTCTGTCTTTCAACCTCCTTCCTCCTCTCCAGTTGTTTCTACCCCAGTGACTTTGTGCCAGCCTCCTTCCTTCTTTTATGTTTCTACTTCTCTTCTTTTCTCCTCCTCCTTCCACTACCACACTTCTCTCCCAACCTCCTCATCTGTTGGCGTTATTTGTATCTTGCCCTTTACTTCTTTTTTCTCCTCTTTCTTCCTGCAGTTTCACAACTTTTCTTGCAACCTCCTCCTCTTTTGCTGATCTTGCTCTCCTACGCTCCTCACTCTTCCTTTCCTCCTTCCTCTGCTGTGAATCTCATCCTTCTTTCTTTCTCCTCTTCCCCTCACTGTGTGCCTCTTCCCAGGTCTTTCCAGGCTCCCCCTCATACATTCTCCACACCTCCACTCTCCGCTGCTGCGCCTTTGCTTTTCCTCCCCACCTTTCTGATCTTTTTCTCTCTCTCCCTCTGCTGTCTTCTCATCACAGCTATGAATCGCCAGCTCTTTCCTGCCATAAACACCCACACTGAGCATGAAAGGCTGAGCACATGTATACCATTGCAGGTCCAACCCCCAGGGGCCTGCAAACAACAGATGCTCAGCTGTGCAAGTGGGTGAGCTAAGCACCGGGATTGGTTCTTCCAGCCCAAATTCTTCCCCGCCGCTGCTCCTGGTTGGTCTGTGCGGCTAGGCAGAAAGCTGCAGACTGAAGCCTTGTAGGAGCTGCCTGCCATCTTGCTTGTCGAATGTCCGTTGCTCCTGCCTCCACTAGTTCTCTGTTCAGCCACCAGTAATCCACTGTCCAATGTCCATGCCAAGCTCGCAGATTCGAGCAGGCAATCTGATCCTTGTAATCCATACACCACCGTTGAATGTCTGGACATCCGGGGATGCTGGACTTCACATTCTCTTGCTTCCATGCAAGTTGGCTGCTATTGCTTACAGGGTTCAGCCGGCAGTTCCTTGCACCAAGTCTTCAAGGTAGACTTGTTGATTGAACGGTACACTTTCCTCCGGTGACCGCCGCTGTCCAAGCGGAGTTTGATGATATCAGTGCCTATTAGTGACAAGTGGGTCCCATGTCTGGGTTGGGTACACGGGGTTTGGACAATGGGATATCAGGATACAGTTGGGGAGACTTGCTGAACAACATTAGAGATAGACTGGGGAGCCTGGGAGATCCCCCTTTTACAGCCTCTGGGGCCTATTGCACTCAATGGGTGCTAATCCCCGCCCCCATGAATTCCCCAATCCCATCTTCTAACCTCAAACATGAGACTTCATGGCAAGTGGCCTGACACTTGTCAGCAATAGCCAAAGTGGTTTAGTCTTGGACTAAGCACATAGTAGGCAGATCCGGATAGGCGCCTGTTTTTGGGATATTTCTCACTGGTGGAAAGATTTGGACTTCACTGCAATAGCTTGTTTTTTGTAACTTATGTTATATACTAAAAGGCTCACCTAAGGGTAGCTGTATGGTTCTTTACTTTTTGTGGTATGGCCTCTCCTGCTTAAATGTTATTTTGCACTATTCTGAAACCTGCCTGTTATCCATTAGCCCTTCATTAATTCCTGTGCCCTGCTGTGTACAAAGATTTTTGAATCTCCACTGGGGTAAATGCAGTCCTGCTCATAAGAAGTTGCGGGGCAGTCCTATTCTATTCGGCCATTCAAATGTTATAGTCCGCGTTGACTGATTGCATTCTTTCTACTCAGCAGCTCCTTTTCATTCTTTAAGCTCTAGCATTTTACCCTAAAAGGAATCCTTACATTTCTTGGGGTGGGACGAGATCTGGAGGAAGACTGAAGGGGTGTCAGAAAAAGCACATGATGTCTGTATGTATGGGATTTATAAAGCACATACCTAGCTGAGAAGCAACAGAGAGCAGCACAGAGGGGAAGCACCAAGGGGGTTTCAAGTAAATCTGAGGGTGTAGCAGATGAAACGGATGGATAGTAGGAGCACAACTAGAAGACATGGCTGACTCAGGGTCCTTACACGCCATAATACCACACAGTCTCGGGAGGATAGCTCAGCGGCAACGTGCTCGCCTTGGAAGCAAGACGACACGGAGCAACACAGGTTCGATCCCCGGGTCCGCGCTTACAAACCTCTGGGTATTAAGCACGTTATAAATAACCTATCATATCATATCAATATGTACTGGGTGAAACGCAGCGATGTGGTCAAAGATCTACAAGATGTCACCCTGTCACCTGGGTCTTACATGATCACTGCATCAAATCGTTTGGATATTTTCAGCCAAAATGATATTCAGGGAACACGCCATTGAGGAAGCCATCAACGTGGCCATGAAGGCACCCTCTGGCATCACCAGGCCACTTTCAGCATGACACGACATCCTGGAGTCTTGGAGCAAGTGATGGTTACAGACATGTCTCACTTAGAATGTGGCTTTCATGCCCCGGGAGGGGTGCAGACAGGGGCGGTAACGGCCCGCCAGCCCGAACCATGGTGGGCCTCTTCGAGGGCTGTGGGCCTTTACCAGTCATGTCCGCCCCACCGCCGGGGCCTGAAAGCCATTCGCATCCCGGGGTTCATCTGGGGTGCGAATGGCTTTCCTTTATTCACCTCGGGAGATTTGTTCTGTTTGCACAGCCAATCCACCGAAGGGGCATGGGGGGAAATGCCCGCTGCCATAGGGAAAAGGGGCTAAGTTCCTTTTCCATTTCTATGTTGGTGGCCAGAGCAGGAGGTAAGGTGGACCGGAGATCAAATCTACGGTCCCGCAGTTAAGTGTGGAGGGAGGGATAGGGTGGGAGAGAAGTTTGGTTTGGGGAGTGGGTGGGGAGGCAACAGGGAGAGGCTCATTGTTGCCTCCACGCATACAAATATATTTTTTTTAAATGGCGCCACCTGGGTGCGAAAGTGATATTGTGAATAGATATCTGGCCATTTTCAGTGTTGAGGTGGGAATGTTTAAGGGTTAGAAGCATGAAATCAAACTAAAACAAACATTCTTTGAGGAAGGTACCACTTAAACTCTATGCCAACCAGGGGAAATTGCTGGCTGAGATGGTGGAAATCCACAACATCGAAGAAACTAATGCTTCAGAGTGGGTCACACCCATTCTGTTCGCTGCCATGGTGGATATTTCCATCAGACTTTGGTTAAACTTGAGAGGGTTGAATGATAACATCGCCATGGATGGCCACCCACTTCCAAACACAGGGTGCCTTTTCACCCCTAGATCAGTGGAGTGCATATCACCAGGTGGAACTTGTCGAGTCCCGTGTACCATTTTTGTGACACCCCTTGGTTTATACAAACTTCAAAACATGCCGTTTCATTTGGCCTTGCAAACCTCTGTATTTCACGGGTTCATGAGCAAAATAATTAAGGAGATTCCCAAAGTGTTGTGTTTTCGGGACGACATTGCAATATGTATTGAAACAATCATCGAACATACTGAGTTTCTGGAAAAGTGTTGAAAATCCTGAATTTGCATGGCATCATGCTGAAAGCAGAAGCATGTAAATCACATGGTGAGGGCGTAGAGTCAAAGGTGGGGTCAAGCTGAAAGACAATATGTTAAAGGCCAAGGAAGGGGCAGGGACATGCATGAACAGGGAGTATGCAGATATTATAGGAGTTGTGCCAAATATTTGTCCACGATGATTGTACCCATTACTAGACTCACCAAGAAAGTACTTGTTTTTCATTGGGGTCACCAAGAAAGTACTTGTTTTTCAATGGGCACCCAACAGGTGGAAGCATTTTGCCATGCCAAACTCACCATTTTAGAAGCTTCCACACTCCACCAAGGTTGATGCTGGTAGAGAGGCTCGAGTGCCGTTCTCTACCAAGAAAGGTGTGTAGATGTCATTACTGTTGCTTTCATTTCACACTCAAAGCAGCTGAAAGGAACTACTCAGTGATTAAGCCGGTCGGCGGTATTAAGCACGTTATAAAAGAACAATTATAATTATTTAACCTCTTGGATGCCAGAGCTCTGGTGCACAGCTGGTGCGACCAATGTGCTGGTGGAATGCCTATCTAGGTTGCCTTTGCCAAGAAAAGCAGACCATGGCCAGAATAACAGTGACGCCCTGGTGTGTAGGTCATGAGAAGAGTGCAGTGAAGTCATTACCAAGGAGGAGTGGACTGTCAAAGAGAAAGAGGACTACACCCTCATGGCTACCCAAGCGTGGGCAACCCCTGGGCTGCCCTGCTATGAGCTCTGTGGAAGATGCTTAGAGAATGGTGCCTTTGTTGCTGACGAGCTTAGTATTGAGGCAGGTGTCCTGTGGCAGGGTTAGAAAAGTGCACCTGCAGAGGGATTACGGAACAGGGCCACAGAGAAGGCCCACCATGCCATATGGGTATATCGAGCACTAAAACCCTGGTCAGAGTCCACTACAAGTGGCCGGGTATTAATTGGGATGGGGTCTGCCATGTGTGCCAAGAGAGTGACAATGATCTGCACACCTGCAATTCATTTCCATGCCCTAGTCCTTGGTGGAAGGGCATGGGGAAAAAGTGATCTAGACATCCAGGGGCCTTTTTGCGTGTTAAGGCAGGTGAGGTTTTGTCTTGTAATCATTACTTACATCTCCCACTGAATGGAAGTAAAGTTCTTGGATGAGGTGACCACCGAGAAGGTCATTGGCTATACATGAAGGCTCACCCAACACGTTGATTTCTGATAACGGGATGCGGCTTGTGTCCAAACTCTGCATTGAATATGTCATTGCTGCCCTTTATCACCCTCAATTGAATGTCTTGAGAGATTTTGAGGGGTGGTAAAAGACAGTATTCAGTTACTGGTTGCAAGCGAGTACCCTGGCAAAAAAGGGCTCAATTAAATCCTGCAGGCACACAGAGGATGCAAGCATCCTAACACTGGTTATACTCCATTTAGGCTGATCAGAGGCAGGGCCAGCCAAGACATGAGATGTCCACTGTGGCTAAGTGGTGATGAGAGGCAGATGAAAATTGAAGAATCAGAAACCATATGTGACAACATTACAGAGAACCAACTCAAAGTGAGGGCAGGGTTTGAGGCCAAGACATCCGTGAAGGAGCAAACCATCCAAACAGAAGACACTGTTTGCATCAGGTTGCCCACATGTTTTGAAGGGAGATCCCAATACAGTGAGCCCAGAAAGATAACAGGGGGGGCGGGCGCTTTTCTATCAACAGGGCTGATGGTAAAGTGTGGAATGCAGGACATGTTGCAAGGAACTGCAAGGGAGACATGGTCTGCACTGTAAGGGGTGTGTCCCCACGCCTCGCTTCAGCCAGGATTCTGTTGTAGGCAGGGTCAAGGATAGGAAACGTGCAAGTGCAGTGTTCAAGGGTTTTACCATGTGATTGCTCTATCTCCCCTCCAGGAGGGTGGCCATATTATTTCCCTTCCCTTGGGTCTGCTCTTCAGGTTAAATGTCCCTTTGTCACTCTGCCCTTGTTTATGTTTCACCCCTGACCCCCCTTTTCCATTCCCATGTCCAGGTGTTTGTATTCTAACTTGAGATTACACTCCAGGATGATGTCATCCATCCTGGAATAGTGACATGTGGAACATCAAAGTCTCAGGGTGATACGTTTTTGAAGCTATCAGCTGGGAAGGTTCTGAAGATGGAGATTGCTGGCATGTCTACAAGTAAGCACTTTAATCTTCACTTGCTCAGGAGTGACGGCTGCAAACCCTTATCTCAACACTGGGCAAACTAGACTACTGCATGTGTGCACTTCTGGACCACCCATCTACTACTTTTCTCCCCTCAACAAAGTTCTCTACTTTGCTGCTGGCACCCTCGTCAACCTACCTAGATCCTTCCCATCTCAGTCTGCCGCCGCCATTGCCGAGCCATTGCTGGATGACTCTCCATGCAACACCACTCTTTCTTTAAATTCCTGCTACTCATCTATAACTTCATACAATGCCATGGCATTCACTTCCTTGCCAATTGCATCTCACTGTACCCTCCTTCTCGCTCCATCCGTTCCTCTTCAATCTTTGACCTTTCTGTCCCTTGCCCCATTGCCTCCTTTCTTGTTCACTCCCTTTCTCTACATTTGTTAAGGGGATTTTTTCTTAAGGCCCGCTGCGAGGGTCCTACGGTTTCTCTTCCTGACTCAGGTTCCCTACGAATGATTCTCTCAAGCTCACCAGGTTCTCCATGTGGTAGTCATGACAGCGCAGTCCAAGCCTGACTCAAAGGTGATGGAGTGAGGGGGTTCAGAGGCACAGGACACACTTTTGTTATCAAGTAAGAGAGATTTTCACACAATATGTTTGTATGAAATATAGTCTTTGTATTAAGGAAAGGAAAAGAGAAAATAATACATTAACAGGTAAGTAAACCTTTCTACTGAATATAGGGTAGAAAGTTAAGTATCACTTTGAAATACAGGTTCTTTCAGTGTCAATAGACAAGTCATTCCTGAAAGAGAAACAGCAAATAACAGGCAAACAAATGAATTTGGATTCAGGTAGGCACGCTTTCAGAGACATGGAGGAACCAGTTTTGTGAATATTTATTTATTTGATTTGTGTATTGAATATTAATAAGGCACACCATACAGCAGAACAGTGCTTCCATGCGCCACAAGGCAAAAAAAGGGGCTAGGGGAGGAACAGGGGAAATAAACAATCATAACGGTACTACTAGGCCATGTGACATTCGGATCGTGCAAGTCCAGTAACAAGAAGTGCAGGGGGGAGGGGAGTAGTGGACGTGGGGGGCAGGGGGAGGTAAGTGACGGTCAGAGGAGGGGGCATAAAAAGCAGGGGGGAATAGGGGAAGACTTTGGCGGGATGAAGAGGCCCAGGGAGGAAGAAGGAAACAAAGAAATGCCCCCCAGCTGGGGGTGAGGAGAGCAATACCATGGTACCAAGTAAGCAGTTCTGAAGGATTTGGTTGTCGGTTTCCAGAGGTGGTTGCTGTGCACGTTGTTCAGCAAGCACAGAGGGCTCCAGAGATGGCACACTGATGCAGGCGGGTCCCGCAGACTCTTGGGAAGGGCAATTATTCAGAATGGGTAGATTCCGAGGGCAGGGGTCAGAGGCAGAGGAGCAGGCAGGAGAGGTGGCTGTGGTCAAGAGGGTTCCCACGTCGTCCTATGGCACAGAAGCTAGCTTCTTAGGATGGGTGTGGCTTGGTGAGACTACCAAGGAAGAGTGGATGTTCAAGAAAGTTGAGGAAAGTGTAGTATTCAGCATGGGGACAACACGCAGGAACCACGCAGGAGAGAGCAGTACAAAAGGGAAGATGTATTTTATTACTTCAAATTAGAGCTAAAGGTCAGGCAGGAACATAGGGAGAATACATTTTTCAGGCCCAAGCTCCCATGCTGACGTGCCGAGCAACTGTCACTCAGAGAACTTCCAGTGTCTTTCATTCTACACAGACACAGCACTACTCTGGACTAAATCATTCCTAGCAGACAGAACAGAAACTGTATGGATTAAACCCTTCAAATCCGCTCCAAATGTTAACGACTGTGGAGTGCCACAAGGATCCTCACTATCACCACTGTACTTCAACATCTACCAAACCCCGGTTATCCGAATCTTCAAAAAGTACAACATTACATGCTACAACTACGCAGATGATACCCAAATCATCTACAAAATCAATGACATCCAAGCTGATCATTCAACCCTCATCAAGTGCCTAAAAGAAGTCTTCAACTGGTTGGCGGCCAATAACCTAAAAATCAATCCAGGAAAGACAGAAATCATGTTCATATCCAAAGACCAAGAGAACAAAATCGCCATCCCATGGCCAACGGAAATGGGAACCGCACCATCACCATCTAAGGTAGTAAAAAATCTGGGAGTCCTGATGGACAACACCCTAACCTTAGAACCGCAAGTGAACGCAACAGTCAAGAAATGTTTTTTCCTCCTCCACATGGCAAGAAGAATCCTACCTTTCCTCTCCTTCACGCACAAAACAGTCACTATCGTCGCCCTCATCATGTCAAGTATCGACTATGCAAACAGCCTCTACCTCGGAATACCAGAATACCTCCTGAAGAAACTACAACGGATCCAAAATACAGCAGCCAAACCACTCCTCAAACTATCAAGAAGAGCACACATCACCCACCATAAAAACCCTACACTGGCTCCCAGTAAAACATTGCATCACCTTCAAAACAATGTGCATAACGCACAGGGCAATCAGTGGACAGGGAGCAGAATTCCTACAAAAAAAAAATAAGAATCTACAAGCCAACAAGACCCCTCAGGTCAAGCAACGAAATCTGCCTGGAACCTAAACCATACCTCAATAAGAAACTGGGAGGCACCTCTTTCTACCACTTAGCCGCAAAAACCTGGAACAACATCCCAAAAGACATAAGAAACATCAAAAATCACCTAAAATTTAGGAAATTACTAAAAACCTGGCTCTTCAACACCACAGACTCAAACTGAAAACAGAATCGGAAAGGGATGAATGAACTGGACTTGGACAAACCCCAGTACAGACTGTGGACATCTCCCTATGTGAAGAAGCTCCCACGGCACCTGGATGAAGGACACCGGTTAGAGGGGAACACTGACAACACCCAAACTGAGACGGAATAAACTCCCCACCCAACAACTGCACTCGTCCGTAAGTTGCCACCGGGTACCACAGTATAGTGGAATTATCGGTATATTAGCATTCACCACAATATATGAGCTGTGGACATGGGCAGGTGGGCTAGCCGTATGGGTGGGAAGGGAAGCCTGGGGGAGGAGGAGGCCAGATGTGAAAGGAACCTCGAAGGCCGGACGGACTAAGATCTAGACAGAAGCACAGGGGCGCTCCCGAATCCCACCTGGGGAAATTACAGAAGCCCAGCGCCTCAATTCAGGATAAAGATGCGTACTAACCAATTGCACTAACAATTTCCCCCTCTGCATACACCTCTCAAACTCCAAACTCCAAACCAAACACAACCACAAACCTGCAGCACAACAAACCGCAAAAACTTCACTACATTGCAACAACAAAACAAAAACCCACAGAGACTCGCACAACAGTACATGACGACTACCGGATGCAAAACACCCCAGGCCCAGCCAACGGAACCACCGGGCTGCGGCCGCCAACAGCACATCAATGCTCTCTTGGACTTTTCCAACTACTTCCCATTAACCACCCTTTCCTTCCTCTTTCAGAGCCGCCAGAGCGCCAGGGGACCACTCCGGTGGTGATAGTGCACGGTACAAATGTCCTTTAACATTAACATTAACATACACTCCAACAGGCATTCTTCTGGCATCTCTCAGCACACATGCATGTAAGATACCATGCAGATAGCACAGTAAGCACCAGGGAGAGGAGAGGAGCCAGCCATGGGAGGTGGACCAACAAAACGAGTTTGGCGGTGCGGTTGCACGTTTCAGGGCCGCACGACCTTTGGAGCTTACGCGGCGAGACAGAACTAGACCGATTGCCGGGTGTTATGCAGAGAAGATTCTCAGGTCAGTTTGGTTCGAAGAGTCTTCAGGGTCCTGGCAGCAAAGAGGCACCTACTTGTGGGTCCAGCGATTCAGGTACAGTCAGGTGCGTCAGGGAAGCAAGGCCTTTGAGCAGGACCTGTGATCCAATTGTCCCCACTAGACCAGGGGAAAGGAGCGCTGCTGCCAGTTCTTTCTGGTCTTCACTAAGAATGAGCTTCCTCATTGGATTGCTCGGGAGGGGAAAGGGTGCTAGTGCAGAGCTTCGGTCCTTACTCAAGAAGCAGGCCTTACAGAGTGCAGCTTCGGAGAGCCAGTAGTAGACAAGGTGATTAGGTGTTTGCGTATATCCCCCTCAGGAACCAGTAAGTGAATAAAGGAACCCAATCACACATCAAGGATAATTCAAACAGAGGGGTCGTCAGCCAATGGCAGACTATCTCTCCAAATATACTTAGGCATTCTGGAAGGGTCTCTCATACAAAAGAATGAATCCACGCTGTCCCAGGCAGACATCCACATATACCAGTGAGAACTGGTACCAGGCTGACTACAGCCCACAGTCCTGGGACACACACGCCCAGTGGCCAAAGATGGCCCCCTCCCCACATACACATAAAGTGGGGCAAGGGTTAGTCATGATTCCCCTCAAGTCTTCCAGGCAACACCTACTACTTCCATTTTGACAAATGGTGGGGTGGTGGGGGCGGGGGTGGGTCAAAAGGGACTTACACAAGTAAATTGGAGTCCGCTCAGTGGAACCGTTTTACACAGGCAAAAAAAAGACGACCAGCCTAGACACATGGCTAAAAGAAAGAAGTTATTCTCTCTGGGAGACTAAGGGGTACTTGTTGGTTATTGTTGCCTTAGGAGTCATAAGGATTCTTAAGGCAGAGCAAAAAAGGCAGTGCCACATTCTCAGCCAGGCTTTGATTTAAGCCTGGCTGGGAGAAAACGTATTCACAAACAAAGAAAAGGCAGCACAAAGTCCAGGGGCTTCCAAAGGTGGTAAATAGTGGGCTTCCTGCCTAACGGTCTTCTGGCCCCACTCCACTGGAATCCTCTCCCCCATCGATGAAAGCCATCCCCTCCTTTGATGTCCCCCAAACAAAGCTCAAACTCCATTTAGCAGTGGAAACAAGCCCCCCCCCAAGACTATCCAAACCGACTGCCAAACCCATCTCTCCTCCAGTCAGCTCACAGGTCTACTCCTGCAAAGTGAGAATGAGTAAATGCAGGCGCTGGGCTTTAACTGGCCCAGGAATCGCTCAGAGTCAGGATGACTGGCATTGGGGTGGTTGTACTGGGGTTATCTGATCTGTTCAGTTGGGAAAGAGGGGTGGTGGATGATCAGTGTAGGTTCCTGCTTCAGTTTGCGCGTGAGACTGGGAAGTGGGACGGGATCCAGTGGGGATGGTTGGCTGATTGGTACTTATTTTGGGGAACATCATTTAATTAGATGGAAATCGCCGGCTCCGGGATTCTGGAGTCACCCTAACAAGAAGAAGACGACCATATGGGGTGTCTTGTCCTTGGTTTAGGTTCTCAACCAATCACTCAGTACCCTTCCCTATGTAAAGGCACCTTAGCGCAGGAATGTCTCGACGATCTGTACCTGCCTACCTTGTAAGTCATTTATGGTACAAACGGTCCCTTGGCCCTAAATAAATACAAATACAGAAGACTGGTGTGTCCTCTACTCTTACACATATCTATAATATCAGTGTGGCATTTAAGATTATAAAATGAACCCGTGTGTACCCTTAGCCCTTGCGCACCCCTTGCTCCGCAACTATTAGCCGCTGTCCAAGCCCATGGGCTGTCCCGTGCCCACGGGAGCAGCATCTCAGCTCGGGCCAGACCTGCCTCCATTTGTAAAAGAGAAACTGAGAGAATTACAGTCCCTTTGGTCCAAGTCTCTGGCCCCCGCCCCACACCAGCATTTAAAAAAACAAAAAGCAACCTGACGTCAATCTGAGCAGGATTCGCGCTCAACACGTTGTCTCTGCCCACAACCCCCATGTGATTGGCCACTAGCGGCCTCTTTGTACCAATTGCATGGAGGCATGGGCGGAGTTGCTCAGACTGCCGGAAATGCCAGAGACTCCACGCTTTTCCCAGAGAAGAGAATTAGCACCTGAAGTCTCTGGGATAAACACGGAGACCAGGCAGGTCTGGCTCAGGTAGACTCGTTCCCAGACTCGGACTTGTATAATAGGGCAATTGGCCAGTGCCTAAAGTATAGACCCAAAATGCTGGCGTGGGCCAGTTTTTGGGGTCAATGTGGACCCGTTTTTTAGCCAAAGTGGGCTCGTTTGATGAGTTACTTCACTGCGCAAGCCAGTAGTTTTGACTCGGGAGAATAGCTCAGGGGCAACGTGCTCAGAGCAGCACGGTTTCGATCCCCGGGTCCGCGCTTAGAAACCTCTGGGTATTAAGCACGTTATAAATAACCTATCATAACATCATCATAACATCAGTGTTACTGAACAAATATTCTTTAAAATGCACAATTTGCAACACATTTTACCAAAAAACCCCGGCCTTTGGTTATCAGTCAAGCAGCATGCCATAAAAGGAACGATCTGCCATTTGCGACTGTGGGGCTCTTTTTTCATTGATGCCAGAGCTCAATGTAAACCCCAGTGCGACCCTGCCCCTGCCTAATCCCTCCACGGCCACCCCCGCTCACTTGACGCTGAAATCTCACGCTGCCCCCAGCGCCGCCGAGTAGAGAGCACATTTACTTTCCCTGAGAGGGTTCGACTCATTACCATTTCTTTGCATTACCTCCGCGAGGCAGGGCGGGTAAATTCAGCGCCTGAATCCCCTAAGTGAGTTAATGCCGCCTCTTGGCTGCCGGTTTGCATCGCGCGCGCCTGTTTCAAATGCGCTCTGGGTGATGGAGTGCCCTCGCTGACCCTCTGCGGGGAGAGATGGGCCCTCACCTATCCCTCCGCGCCATCTCGATGGCATAGCGTGCGGCTGCATAACAGCATCGGCTATCCCCAGGCAGGAGGCTGCAGAGCCGAGATGCGAGGAGCACGAGCATCCAATCAAGAGTGCGTCAGACGAGGGCATTGGATTCAGAGAATTACCAGATCCTCCAGGAGGGGCGCCAGAGGCGAGCGCCATGTGCGGTGAGCTCCCCTGGAGACAAGCTGTGCGCAGTGTGGGCTCCCCTGGCAAGGGCGCCAGGCACATGCTCCCCAGTCACAGAGCATAGAGAGGGCATTCAGCAATCCCATCTGGGCCTCATTACAGGTGGTGCGCTAGTGGTAAAGCGGGTGATAGTTCAGAATACTACCCGTTTTACTAATCTACACAGCTATGGGATAGATACACATGCGCCTGGGTGCAAGTGGGGGTATTATACATGGCAGCCTGCAATATCTGGAAATCAGTTTCTTATTACAGGCTAGTTGTGACATCACAGCTGACCTGCTATAAGAAAGTGACATCACAACTGAAGCATAAACAGTTGTTACACTTCAGTTGTGACGACACAATGCCTCCTGCTTGAGCCAGTACAGAACTGTGACCTGTCACTGCAGCACTTCAGTAAAGCCGTCAAAAGCGTTTCACATTCCTGGCTGGCGTAGTACTTTTCTCTGACACACTGCAGCGGGTAATTAACATGGAACCGTGTCTGGTTGAATGTTTATTTTCTGTACCGCTGGAATTTAACTGATGTGTGCATTAATCTGCATGCTATTACTTATTTAAAAGCAGAAAATGCTATTAAACTGCCCAACTATTTTTCTATTCAGTGTTACATTGTTGCTTTTTTAAATTCTGTTTCCACATTGATTATACGGATCAGCAAAGGGCAGATCTCTTACATTATATTAAGCAAGAGACAATGGGCCTCATTTCGAGTGTGGTGGCCTGGAAACAAGGGTGCCGGTAAGCTTACCGGCACGCTTGTTTCCGGACCGCCACTCTACGAGTTTGCCTGCCGGGCCCGTCGCACCCAGCAGGTCTGACCTGCTGGGCGCTGCGGCCCCAGTGGGCAGACTTTTCACAGAAGCACTAGCGCCGTTAGCAACGGTGCCGGTACTTCTGTCTCCCCACTCCCATAGAGTCTAGGAAAGGGGAGTTACATAATCCGGTCTGACTTCCCGAGCCGGCGAGACTTGCCGCGGTGGCATCGGGAAGTCAGACGCCGGATTCGGTGTTATAGGGTTGACAGCAACACGTCTTCGCACCGGCGGGTTACCGACAACCTCGTAATGAAGCCCATTGTATTAAAGAGAATGACAGTGCGTGCTCATGTATTATAAGGAATAAAATACACTGACCATACAAGGATATTGCAAGTCACCTTGGAGTGCTGTGACCTTATAAAGGAATACTGGTCACAAAACTCCTTGGTCTGTTGCAATATCCTTATAATGTACGATAGGGGGGGCCATTATCCCGTAAATAATCTGCACTTAATATGGTGGTAATAAATTAGGTGGAATTACTAGACGTGGCAAAAGGGGGAATAACTACATCTCCAAATGTTTTAGAAAATGACTTTGACTCCAAGCAGTGGCAGTAATTCCCTAGCGCAGAGTAATACCATCAAACGTGTAACGAGGCCTAAAGACTACAGTGCAAGCAAAAGGTGGTGAAAAGGCAGGGTGAGTGGGACAGGAAGCGGCAGCATGAGGGATGAGGGCAGTATGTGCAGGACAGCAGTGCCACGCTATCACCACAAGAGAACCAGGAGACCGAGTCTGTCAGGAGGGGGACTCTTGTCACCACTGGAGGCAGACAAGAGTGGGAATTCTTCACCCACAGACTCCAAACCGTCTTCTGTTGCACCCCACGCCCCCACCCACACAGCCCTCCCCAGGCGCCGGTCCTCTTGAGTTTGGCACCTCGCTTCTTGGCCGCTCCTGAAGGGAGCCCCGCATGCGGCAGCATTCCGCGTGGAGACTTTTGTTTTCCCTACGCGGCCGCCTATGAAAAGGGAAACAGTTGTTCCCTCTGCCCCAGAAACATGGCTGTCCCTGGCGTGTGATTTACATCTGCGCGCGTTCTGCACGCTTGGCAGAGCTTTCACTGAATGGCCGTCCCCAGAGTTCGGAAAATCTTCATTCGCCATGTATTCTTGTCCAGGGTCCAGGAGCCAATGCGACCAAGCACTGGAGGCGAGCCCAGAGGGATTGCGAAGAAGGCGTGGCCTCAGTGTTCATTTGTAAGTATATAAGGGCCAGGGCCCAAATATTTTCTTTGGCGTGGGCAACTCCATGCCCACTGGTGAGCCTACCCACAGCTGCTCCATACTGTGTCCATATATTTGTGATTAAAGCTGCAACTCCCACGGGTTAATGAAGGGTGATGGATCCACGGTGCGATTTACAGATATCAATCGACATAACATATTAGTGTGTCTTGAAATAAACAAAATGTTTAAGTGTTTCTTTAAAACACATCATAATTGACATTTTGCTCTGATCTTATCTGTGGCAAGTGGAACATGTTAACCACCTATCCATAGAAATAAGAGCATGCTTTCCTCCTACGGTACATTGAGGGACATATGCAGGTAACATCATTACTGAACTGATGAACCTGCTTAGCATAAACTGCAGCAAGATTGTCTTTTATAGGTTGTCACTCATGAAAGGATCTCCTCTTCGATATTGGCCTTTTCACTGAACTTGCCCCTGTGTTGGGGCTGCTGGCCGGTGACTGCCAAGTTGTTGGCAACCCACCTTGATGGTTATTACAGTAGAGAATATGCAGCAATGTCCTCCAGGCTGAGTGGAGCAGTGTGCGGCCGTGGCCAGCATTAGTGCCCAGCATTGTCACTGTTCAACTCATTCTTATTCATGAAAATGGATACATAGCCCAGCCAACCTAGGTCATCAGGCTCATGAATAACAATGAGCTAGACCATGCGGGCCAGTGCACACTGCAGTGCTCGAAATGAAGGTTCAATGAGCAGGAGCTGAAACCAGTCCCTGGGTGTCAGGCAACACCCAGTAAACAGGAGTTACGGCTAGGCAACTAGGAGCGGGTACACAGCACACCACAAATCTAACTCCCACATGAGATGCAAAGTCATTTTCCGGCTATAAGGTATGATCCATTATGTTTAGATGTGTCCTAGTTCTCCTTTATTAACATTTTCAAACACTCAAAGTTAAGACACCACTTGGACTGGGGAGCCAAAAGTAGTTCCTGGTAACTGTTGGATTCAAGGAGCCCAGGCTCGCCTAAGGTAGAGGTAGGTAGGGGAGCTCCCAGCAGTTTCGAACCTTGCACTGTTGTTTTTATATTCCTATAACTGACTGACAGCTAAAATAATAAAGTTGCCAGAACACCACAACATAAACAAGCTGGAATCAGCAATAAGTGCAGGGGCTCAGAAATAACGGCTGACCCCTGGCAAGCACCCCCACAAATGAAGCACTGCGTGCCCTCAATGAGCCAATTGAAACTCAATAGATTTTATTCCCACAGTGCCAAGTCAGCACAGACTTCAAAGCACTGCAAAGGCGGGGAAATGAGACCTGCAAAATTACACACTGTATGACATGTTGACAGAAGGATTCAAACCAATGATGCATTTAATGCAGGATTTTTGCCGTTATGCCACAGTTGTCTCCTCAGAGACGAGCCAGAAATTATTTTTCATGATGGATTTTCATCAAGCCGGTTCTAATATTTGTAAGGTCCTGTGCAGCAAAAGACGTAAAGGACATCCTCATTTTGATTTTTTAACGTCATCAAACATATTACAGAAAATGGCATCACAGGAAGTTGTCTTTCATAATTAAGGACAGTGGCCGCCTATTTTTTTTATTTTTATTGGAGGGGTGTAAATATTTCCGCCAAATATGCTCAAGCAAAGGGGTATGGCAAGGGAGCCTAAATCAATTAAGGAGGATTGGGGGGTGGGAGAGTGTCCCCTCGAGAATATGTTTTAAAAATAATTGTTTAAAATGGTGCATTTTACAGGCCACTTTTAGAAAAATTGGGTAACAAGCCAAATAATTTGCAATTGGCTATGCAAGTCACCAACAGTGAACAGGACCATCTCTCCAACACAGTTGCATGATGTCTTCGCTCGCAAAATATGCCAGTATACAAATATTTTCATGCTGGCTGCGGCCATACATTTCCATGTGGCTGCACCAATATATGCCCGTATTCTCACAGAGGAACATACTCATGCTTGCTTTGGGCATATTGCCAGTAATGATACTATAAGAAAACATGTTCACGCTTGTTCTGACAATATATGGCATTATCCCAATGCAAGAACATGCTTGAATTGGCTTTAATATTAAAAATGCTATGCCACAGTATGAAAACATGTCCAAACAGGCTGCACCAAAATGCCAGTCAAGCCACATAATAACAGTCATTATGCTTGCTTTATTAAAGATCCCCAATAGAAAATGTCATGCCACAGTAAGAAATGGCTAGACTAACTGCACCAAAATGCCAGTCTTAGCTACATAATAACACGTCTCATACTTGCTTTATGAAAGATGCCCAAAAGAAAATGTCATACCACAATAAGAAATGGCTAGAACCGCTACAATAAAATGCCATTCTAGCTAAATAACACTAATCATGCTTGCTATATCAAAGACACCCGATACAAAATGCCATGCCATAATAAGAAATGGCTAGATTGGCTACACCAAAATGCCAATCTAGCTACATAATAAACTTTTCATGCTTGCTTTATCAAAGAAGCCCAATACAAAATGTCATACCACAATAAGAAAGGGCTAGACTGGCTGCATTAAAATACACAACCCCTTGATTCCCACCCATCAAAATCAGCTCCCCAACTCAGCCAAAATACATTCACACAACATTCACATACAGAATGCACTCGATCAGTCACACATTCACCCATCAACATACACTACTCATTACACAAGCATACATGCATACATAAACATATTTAAATTAACATTAACTACCTCTGCCCCAGTCCTGAAGGTTCCTCCTAGCGTTCAAGCTCCTGCATAGCACGAACAGGAATCGGGAAGCAAGCGCTTCCTGCACATGCGTGCAGGAGCCAGGGTGCTGATTATGAAGCACCCGCTCAGTTTGTATGTCTGGAGGCACACGAGTGCCCCCTCTCACATACAAGCATGCAATTCCCCAGCTAGCATTCCCAATGGGCTATGCAAGACCGGGGAAGCAGAACCATGTTTCTCTATGGCAGTTCAGCAAACCCAGGATCACTCCCACAGCTGCAAAAGCAGCTGAGGGAGCACTCAGTGTTTACACTGGGCTGGCTACTTGGCTCCTACATAATGGGCGAGGGTGCCAGTGGGTCGGTGCCCCCTTGCATATTTGGCATGAGCCGCCAGTACTCAAAATATGATTGAGGCTTTTCCAAAAAGGGTACACTATAAAGTGAATCACCTCTAGAGACTGGTCTATAGACTGAAGGTAAAGCAAGCTAAAATTAGTTTCTGAAGCTCACACACGTTAGTCAATTGGAGAAGCTGAGATTTCAGCCCACTCTGTAGTTGTGGCCCTTGACTGACTGCGCATCTTCTCTGCTATGGTTAATAAAAGTATCTAATACCCGGATCTGACAAGTGTACACGTCCTCGTAGAAATACATAAGCAAAAGGAGCACGATTGCAGCTTTGCATTCCCCATTCAGAATGGAAGTGTGCAAGTAGCAGGCGGCAAAGGAGAGAAAAACTAATGATTCTCGGTGTGCAGTCAATTGGTCGACAGCAAACTGGTCGACTGCAATTTGGTCGACACCATTTGGTCGAATGCAACGTAATCTGAAGCCTTAAAGAAAAGCAAGCAGCACGCAGCGTGTAATTATGCACAATGCAAAGTGAATGTAGAGTTCAGCAAAAAAAGAAAGAAATCCCTACATTTTTATGACACCATGGAAATAAAATAGAAAGTTTACACGGGGCAGAAGGGGTCCTTTTAAGTGGCAAGATGCACATTTCAGTCGCCAACTTGAGTGGCTCTGAGGGGACTTTCAGATGCAAACCCCCCATCGGCTGCTATAACCAACACGCCAATGCTATATTAGAGGACCTGCTGCTATTCACAGCTGACAGAGAGCAGCCCTTTCAAGCGCTGGGATATAGTCAGGGATTTGCATAGCCCCAATGCCAGCTTTGGGGAAGTGGTGTTAGGTACACGTCCCCCTAAAAAGCATCTTGCTACTCACCGTTTTAGAAGTGAGTGGGGAAAGTAAGGCCCCCAGAAAGTGAGGCCCTGGGGGGGCTGCACAGACTGCCCATGCACTATCCCTGGCCATGTGTACATTGCTATTTTATCTGCCAGAATGTTTTGCCTGGCATCCAACCCTTTGGGTTAGTGTTGAAGTTGGTATTTGAGCCTAGTCGACATTTTAGGCACTTCTCCCAGTTCTAGTTGATACAAAAATATATATTGTTTGTTTTTCAAGAGCTAAAATAATACCCTGTTATGTAGATGTCTCAGAAAGCACACAAATCACATAATTAAGCAACATTACATCATATAAAAGTCAAAGTATGTATGTGGCAATGGTTGCAAGCACATATTTTGGCTAGGTGCATGCAGGACAGTGATGGATGGACAGCACTGGATGCGCAAGGAAATGGCCCAAAATGTCGCCCTCACAATTGAGACGGCCGAAATGCTCATTTTTTTTTTCTAACACCCCCTTTACACCACATTTATATATGGGGGGTGTGGGAAATTATATTAATATGGGGAAGGGTGCGGGGGTCTCCCCCCACACATCTATGTGGTGTAAAGGGGGTTTAATGAAAAGAAAAGAAGAAAACTAAGTCGCAATTTTCGGCCGTCGCAATTGTGTGTGGTCTCAGTGATCACATAGATCCGATGGGCAACACAGGCCGACTGACACATGGCACTTGATGGGCGACGCTGGATGGACAGCACTAGAGGGAGATCGCTAGAGGGGACAACGTAGAGAGAGTTTTTTAATCTTCTCTGCAGACAGAGCTGAAACTGGTCAAAGTTGGTCAGTGATGTCATCTACGGTTAAATGAGAGTACAAGTGAAGACTCAAACATTTCACAGCTAGAACAAACCTCAGCTGGCATCTAAAACGAATTCTTATCTGACCAATGTAGGATATCAGGGAACGCCATGAACATTATTCTCAAGGGATTACTCTAGAAATACAGTCCAGCCTTGCATTTCTGAATACTTTTCAGACAGACTCATTTTGCATCCACATCCCAGAGCCCTGAGATAGGCAGATATAACTGTGTATTATCCACACATGGGGGAATGACGAATCGCAAAATGTCAGACTATTTTGGTGGAATAGATGGGACCTCCAAAATGTATTGACTTGAAGATTTTACAATAGGCCCTGAAGACGTTCGGGCTGCGGGTGGGAAACCCTGGTAGCTTCTAAAGGAGAGAGAGGGGCCACATGAAAAATCTTCCCCTTCCTTCCCATCGGCCTAGCTTCCCCATTATGAATGGATTGCGAACTGAAAAGCAAGACATCCGGTAGACACGGTAGAACCAAATGACCCTAATCGAGGAGCAGAACGCCAATGCGAAGCCTACCATTCTACAGTCGGTAGAAGGAAAGAGTTTTTAATCTTCTCGGCAGGCGTAGCAATAACTGGCGGCATTGTATTGTTATTGTTATTGTTATTTTGCACTTATATAGTGCCTTATATACCATTGGTATGGTCTGAAGGCGCTGGTAGGTTGAACGCGCTTGGGAACCGAAGTTCAGATCAGTAGAGAAAGTAGGGAGAGTCAAAAGGTGCATGTGAGCACCGGCTATGTGTGCAGCTCGTGCGGTACTCGTGTAATAGCTGCTTCTTAGCGGTAGGTGTGGTGGTTGAGAGATCAGGAGAATGTGTTCGTTCTGGCAGGATTTATCCGGAACGGATGTGGCTGCATTAGGCCTGAGGAAAACGCCTGGATGGGGGTGTGAAACCAGCAGTGTTTACATAGAATGATGTGGAGTAAGCGGCAGATGTTGGTATGAGAACAGTTATACCGAATGGTGTCATAGTATCTCTGTGTTCTAGTTGAGTGGTGATGTAAAGGAGAGAGTAAGCGCGGTGGTGTGATATGATGGGTTACAAGCTCTTTCAATGAGCACACTTCTAAATGCAACTTTCCCAGAGAGGGCACTGGGCGAACTTCTAAATACAATTTTCCACAGAGAGGCTATTGGGCACACTTCTAAATGCAACTTTCACAGCGAGGCCATTGGGCACACTTCTAAATACAATTTTCCACAGAGAGGCTACTGGGCGCACTTGTAAAATCACTTTTCCAGAAAGTCTATTGGGAACACTTCTAGATTCAATTTATCAGAGAGGCTATTGGACACACTTCTAAATGCAACTCTCACAGAGGCTATTGGGTACACTTCTAAATGCAACTTTCACAGAGAGGTTGTTGGGCACACTTCTAAATGGAACTTTCACAGAGTGTCTATTGGGCACACTTCTAAATGCAACTTTCACAGAGAGGCTATTGGGCACATTTCTAAATTCACAGCGAGGTTATTGGGCACACTTCTAAATGCAACTTTCCAGAGTGTCTATTGGGCACATTTCTAAATTCACAGGGAGTATCGGTATCAGGGAGGCCACATGTTTTTTCTACCATTAAATGAGTGAATCCCCAACAATTTCACAACTTGCACAACCCTCAGGTGACATCCAAAAGCAGCCGGCTTATCGGACGATTGTCGGCCATCGGGTAGCCCGTTGCAGGCACCAGCAGCATACTTTTCAAGGGATTAAACTTGAAGAGGTGCCCACCCATGTATTTCTGAATACTTTCCAGTCAGACCAAACCGAATCCCCACCTGGGAGCCCATGCGACAGGCAGGCATAACTCTGTGTTTGCTACATTTTATCGAAAGGAGATAGGGATGTACGGATATCACATGTCTCAGTAGACCCATGCAAAGAATAAAGAAACACGGGGATAAAAAAGAACCTTGAGGGTGCCCACAACCAAGGGTTGTAAGGCATGACCTTGCCAGCGAGTGTTGGACAAGCTGAGAAGGATCAGTTGGAAAAGACAAACACCTGGTCATGAAAAACCCCACGAGGACCCTAGGTGGCTTCAAGGTGTGCAGTTGTGTCCCATTACCTTCCGTGCCAAATGCCGCTCAGAAATCCAACAACGCGAACAGCGCAACCCCTCCCCCATCTATTCCGCTTCCTAGGTCACTGGGGATGTGAAAAGTAGCACGTGCAAAGTGTGGTGGGAAACCCTGCTGGCATTCTCCAGGTAAATTGTCACTAGTATTGTTGCAAATAGAGGTCAGTATGTTCAAATAGGTATACACAGTCCCTATCTATATAATGACATCTTACTCCAGCGATGGGGATATCAATTTGTATAATACAATAAAGAGCAAGATGGTACGTATTCTCTACTTACATCCAACCCACTCAAATAGGACCCTCTGTAAGATTTTCCGGCACCACTAGTCCTGAAAAAATGGACCGCGTGCTATGATTAGTTTGCAAAAATATATAACATTTATTCAAAATATTACAACTGAATTAAGCATAAAACACTACCCTCACCTAACACAGTGCAACTAACACTAAAAAACAATTACTAAAACATAAATCACAATTTTTACTTATTTGCACGACACAGAAGATATCACTTAACAAAACACATAAAATTCTCAATGTGTCATTAAAACAACAACAATCCCAACATGTTTCTGTTCTTCACAGCCCCGTTCGGGCGAACATTCTTCAGGGGATACATTTAAAACATCCACTATTCTCCTCAACACCGTGTTGAAAGGGTAGTTTCAGGCACCCTCAAAGGAAAAAAGAAGAAAACCCCCGGGCCTGTAGAAGTAAGGGAAAAAAATAGAGAAAACTAATGAGTTCCAAGGGGGGAAAAAGGTACTACAGAATGCAGATGGAGGCATGGCTCGAGAAATGTGCCACACTCACAAGGGTCCCAATGGACACCCGAGATTTACCTTTAATTGGTGAACCTTCAATGCACGTCCCAAAATGACAAATTTGCTAGTTTCTCGCCAAATGAGAGACCAATACTTCAGGGGGCGTCACAGTCCGCCAGGGTATCGCCACACCTAGATGAGACAAAACCAATACACAGAGACCACATGCTCTGTTACATCCAGAAATCACTCTGACAGGGGCTTCAAATAAAAATAGCGACTGCAAATAAAAATATAGCACCAGAGCTATAGTCATATTTACCTCCACAACTGTGGGGACCAGTACTGCAAAAAGCAATGCAGCAGTCAACGTGTTGCAATGGAAAAATCCACACGATCATACAGTTAATTATTGTGTCAATCTGTAAGACAAATGGGGACATGAAGATTAACAGAAATGCCTAGCACAACCATATCATCAACCATCATCATATCATGCACTGTCACGATAGAGATTGCCCAAAAGGGTATATCACCCGCGTGACAGAAAAAGCCTAGGTGATAGTGCAACGTATCATGCAGATACGACTTCGCGTGTAAAGTGCGGCCCAGGACCCATGCAGAAAACACTGCGGACAGTCAGTCCTAAAAAGCGTGAAAGATCGAAAAAGTAGATGACCAGAATTGCACTACCGCATGTGTAAAAGGATCACAAAACCCATGCCAATACAGAGATGTGTCGGCTACCGGTTAGTGTCACACACAGGATAACGAGCAGGGGCAAACTGCAGCTGACACGCTCACCTGCACACAAAGGAGGGTTTATTCACTCTGCCAGCAACTTCCACAAAAAACATCCAAAGAACCCAGACGGCAATGCAGTCCGTTGGCCAACAATCCACTGCTGTGTACACACGCGGTCAAAAACGCTGTTGATACATCTATGGTTACAACGCGTGTAGCCACCACTAAAAAAGGACTATACTCCTCAGTGTGATACCATGAAGCTGAAAAACGGGTGGCCATATTGGAAAGGACCCAGGAACAACCGGTGTTGAAGAGTTTAATGGACCCAGGTCATGGAATGTGGACCCATTGAACACCATACCAGTGCGAAATGAAAGGATTATAACACATAGATGTTATGGAATTGATGCATATACAAAAAACAAAAAGTAAAAAATATATAATGCATTTTTTGCAGTATTCATTACCCATTTACCACAATATTATGCAGGCACAGTCAAAGTTTAGTAAAAACATTGTATATATCCATCATATAATCACACAATGTCCAAATTCATATTTGGCTGACCAAATGCCAATCAATACTTTAATTGAGCCCTAACACATTACTTTGTAACTTGAAGATAATTTTTTGCTCCAGATTCAATAATTTTCGATCTGTTTCAGTTTTAGTATGTCCATACACCTTTTTCAAAATAAGCCAAGTGAAATCATTAAAGCCAAGTTTCTTTTCAATTAAATGTTTGACTAACGGGGCATTGATCACTTGATTTTTGATGCAGCTTCGATGTTCCACCATTCGAACTTTACATTGCCTATTCGTCTTGCCCACATAATGTAGGCCACAAGGACAAGTGATTAGATATACCACATTGGCTGTGTTACAATTCGTCATTTCAGTGAAAACCCACTTAACATCAGGTAAAATTTGTAACAATCTGGTTTCTTTTGTTTGTGCACACATGCTACAATTACCACATGGAAAATGTCCTTTCACTTCCGGAAACCCCCACAGTCTTGTTTGTCTAACTTGCGGTGTCTGAATTTCTGTCACATCATTTCTGATCAATATATTCTGTAAATTATGACTTTTTTTGAAGGCCACTAGAGGAGGCAGCACTTCTTTACCTCGATAGACTTTCTTCCATGTTCTCATAACAATGGTTTTAATTTTGTAGGACAAGTTGGAAAAAGTGTTCACAAAAATAGTGCTGATCTTTCTGGTAGTTTTGTTGCTTTTCTCCAACAGTGCCTCACGATTGTTATTATAGGCTCTTTTGGAAGCGTTTCTCATCACTCTAGACGGGTAGCCCTTGGCTAACAATTTATTGGTCAGTACATCCGCACTCTGGGTAAAGTCATTTTTTAAACTACTGTTGCGCTTCAATCTCAAAAATTTTCCAAACGGCAAATTGTTCTTTAAATGTTTGGCATGGTGGCTATTAAAGTGCAATAAGGAGTTCTTATCAGTGGTCTTATTGTAAGGCCTCACTTTCAGAAGTCCATTATGATGAAAAATGGTAATGTCTAGAAAATGGGTCTCAAAATCACATATAGACCCCGTGAATTTCAAAAACCGGTTCTGTTGGTTAAGCCATGTCACAAAGCAAACAGCCTCTTCTCTCGAGCCGTCCCATATGATCAGTATATCGTCTATATACCTCAGCCACTTCCTCAAATGATGGATAAAAGGGTTAGTGGCTGGGTATATCACTGCTTTTGCAAAATACTCAACATAGAGGTTAGCTAAATTGGGGGCCATGGCAGCACCCATAGCAGTGCCCTCAATCTGTTGGAAAACAGTCCCTTGGAATTGAAAGAAATTTTGAGTCAGGGCAAACTCAGTACACCACAAAATGAAAGTGTTACTTACTGGATGTCCGTCCTCTCTATTCTTTGTTGTCTAGAAATAGACGTGGCTCATTTCTTACTATGAGGCCTTGAGGAAGGGCCTGGTTCTTCAAGTACTCTAGCATAATATCTCTGTGTAATTGAGTACGAATTTTGGAACCCCTGTCAAAATTTGCAGACTTTTACCTAAGACCCTCCATTTTGAAAATGAAAAGCTATTTGAGAGACACCACCGATGCCATCAACAAAATAGAAAGCATAGAGTTTATCCCTGGCCATTCCCTGTTGATAGGTTTGGATATTCAATCTTTATACACTGTGATACCCCAAAGAGCCACATTAGAGGTTGTTGAAGAGGTTTTGCTGAATAGAGAGGACAGACATCCAGTGAGTAACACTTTCATTTTGTGGTGTACTGAGTTTGCCCTGACTCAAAATTTCTTTCAATTCCAAGGGACTTTTTTCCAACAGATTGAGGGCACTGCTATGGGTGCTGCCATGGCCCCCAATTTAGCTAACCTCTATGTTGAGCATTTTGAAGAAGCGGTGATATACCAAGCCACTAACCCTTTTATCCATCATTTGAGGAAGTGGCTGGGGTATATAGATGATATACTGATCATATGGGACGGCTCGAGAGAAGAGGCTGTTTGTTTTGTGACATGGCTTAACCAACAGAACCGGTTTTTGAAATTCACGGGGTCTATATGTGATTTTGAGACCCATTTTCTAGACATTAACATTTTTCATCATAATGGACTTTTGAAAGCGAGGCCTTACAATAAGACCACTGATAAGAACTCCTTATTGCACTTTAATAGCCATCATGCCAAACATTTAAAGAACAATTTGCTGTTTGGACAATTTTTGAGGTTGAAGCGCAACAGTAGTTTAAAAAATGACTTTACCCAGAGTGCGGATGTACTGACCAATAAATTGTTAGCCAAGGGCTACCCGTCTAGAGTGATAAGTAACGCTTCCAAAAGAGCCTGTAATAACAATCGTGAGGCACTGTTGGAGAAAAGCAACAAAACTACCAGAAAGATCGGCAGTTTTTGTGAACACTTTTTCCAACTTGTCCCACAAAATTAAAACCATTGTTATGAGAACATGGAAGAAAGTCTATTGAGGTAAAGAAGTGCTGCCTCCTCTAGTGGCCTTAAAAAAAAGTCAGAATTTACGGAATATATTGATCAGAAATGATGTGACAGAAATTCAGACACCGCAAGTTAGACAAACAAGAATGTGGGGGTTGCCGGAAGTGAAAGGACAATTTCCGTTTGGTAATTGTAGCATGTGTGCACAAACAAAAGAAACCAGATTGTTACAAATTTTACCTGATGTTAAGTGGGTTTGCACTGAAATGACGAATTGTAACACAGCCGATGTTGTATATCTAATCACTTGTCCTTGTGGCCTACATTATTTGGGCAAGACGAATAGGCAATGTACAGTTCGAATGGTGGAACATCGAAGCTGCATCAAAAATCAAGTGATCAATGCCCCGTTAGTCAAACATTTCATTGAAAAGAAACATGGCTTTAATGATTTCACATGGCTTATTTTGAAAAAGGTGTATGGACATACTAAAACTGAAACAGATCGAAAATTATTGAATCTGGAGCAAAACATTATCTTCAAGTTACAAAGTAATGTGTTAGGGCTCAATGAAAGTATTGATTGGCATTTGGTCAGCCAAATATGAATTCGGACATTGTGTGATGATATGATGGTTATATACTCTGTTTTTACTAAACTTTGACTGTGCCTGCATAATATTGTGGTAAATGGCCAATGAATACTGCAAAAAATGCATATATATATTTTTTACTTTTTGTTTTTTGTATATGCATCAATTCCATAACATCTATGTGTTATAATCCTTTCATTTGGCACTGGTATGGTGTTCAATGGGTCGACATTCCATGACCTGGGTCCATTAAACTCTTCAACACCGGTTGTTCCTGGGTCCTTTCCAATATGGCCACCCCTTTTCAGTTTCATGGTATCACACTGAGGAGTATAGTCCTTTTTTAGTGTTGGCTACACGCGTTGTAACCATAGATGTATCGACAGCGTTTTTGACCGCGTGTGTACACAGCAGTGGATTGTTGGCCAACGGACTGCATTGCCGTCTGGGTTCTTTGGAAGTTTTTTGTGGAAGTTGCTGGCGGAGTGAATAAACCCTCCATTGTGTGCAGTTGAGCGTGTCAGCTGTAGTTTGCCCCTGCTCGTTATCCCGTGTGTGACACTAACCGGTAGCCGACACATCTCTGTATTGGCATGGGTTTTGTGATCCTTTTACACATGCGGTAGTGCAATTCTGGTCATCTACTTTTTCGATCTTTCACTCTTTTTAGGACTGACTGTCCGCAGTGTTTTCTGCATGGGTCCTGGGCCGCACTTTACACTCGTAGTCGTATCTGCATGATACGTTGCACTATCACCTAGGCTTTTTCTGTCACATGGGTGATATACCCTTTTGGGCAATCTCTATCGTGACAGTGCATGATATGATGATGGTTGATGATATGGTTGTGCTAGGCATTTCTGTTAAGCTTCATGTCCCCATTTGTCTTACAGATTGACACAATAATTAACTGTATGATCGTGTGGATTTTTCCATTGCAACACGTTGACTGCTGCATTGCTTTTTCCAGTACTGGTCCCCACAGTTGTGGAGGTAAATATGACTATAGCTCTGGTGCTATATTTTTATTTGTAGTCGCTATTTTTATTTGAAGCCCCCGTCAGAGTGATTTCTGGATGTAACAGAGCATGTGGTCTCTGTGTATTGGTTTTGTCTCATCTAGGTGTGGCGATACCCTGGTGGACTGTGACGCCCCCTGAAGTATTGGTCTCTCATTTGGCGAGAAACTAGCAAATTTGTCATTTTGTGATGTGCATTGAAGGTTCACCAATTAAAGGTAAATCTCGGGTGCCCATTGGGACCCTTGTGAGTGTGGCACATTTCTCGAGCCATGCCTCCATCTACATTCTGTAGTACCTTTTTCCCCCCTTGGAACTCATTAGTTTCCTCTATTTTCTCCCTTACTTTTACAGGCCCGGAGGTTTTCTTCTTTTTTCCTTTGAGGGTGCCTGAAACTACCCTTTCAACACGGTGTTGAGGAGAATAGTGAATGTTTTAAATGTATCCCCTGAAGAATGTTCGCCCGAACGGGGCTGTGAAGAACAGAAACATGTTGGGATTGTTGTTGTTTTAATGACACATTGAGATTTTTTTGTGTTTTGTTATGTGATATCTTCTGTGTCGTGCAAATAAGTAAAAATTGTGATTTATGTTTTAGTAATAGTTTTTTAGTGTTAGTTGCACTGTGTTAGGTGAGGGTAGTGTTTTATGCTTAATTCAGTTGGAATATTTTGAATACATTTTATATATTTTTGCAAACTAATCATAGCACGTGGTCCATTTTTTCAGGACTAGTGGTGGCGGAAAATCTTACAGAGGGTCCTATTTGAGGGGGTTGGATGTAAGTAGAGAATACGTATCATCTTTCTCTTTATTGTATTATGCAAATAGAGGTCAGCAGCAAAACACTCAAGCATCACACCCAAGAAGAGCCGTACAGTAATTGGTTGATGGTTCTCCAGCAGCTTGCGATCTAAGGTGTCCTTTTTAAAAAGAGGCAAGACCTGGCCTATTTTTTTAAGAAGCCAGCACAAATCGAAGATTGAGAGATATATTAGTAGCCTCCACTCATTGGTCATAAAAGCAAACATTTCCCTATCTTGGCCCCCAGCACAGGAGGCAATGCTCAATAGACTGATTGATCCTCCCAAAGTAGGGAACGACGAACCAGCTCCAATCTGATTGCCACTTAACCAAATAATGGGAGTTCGAATCAGTTCAAAAGATTCCAACTATCTGGAGCTGAAGTTCCAAATGTTTCGTGCCTTTCGTACCGGAATTAGAGCTGCTCGTACAGATGTGATCAATTGATGGTTCAGCTCAAATTAAACTCTCTATTAATGCTGAATGCTTGGATACATCTGGATAAGTAAATAATGCAATAGGGCCATTGTTTCCCACCTGGAGCCATTCTGGTGCACTGGGAGCAAAGAGGCGTGCTTCTAGGCCTAATGTGCTTCTTTCTAAAGCCTTCCTTACGCAAAGTCCCATCTAGTTGCAGAACTTTGCTTCATTTTTTTAGATGGATCCTTTTATTTTAAGAAAAACTCTCTATTTTGATGTACTTTTGATTTTACTTTAATTTAATAAAAAGAAATAGAGCTTACTGCCTTGAGCCGCTGATCCGTGAGGAAGCTGCCGACTAAGCCAATGCCTTTTTTCTGACATAGAACAATTATTTTCAGAACATTGTTCATAGGAGGCATTCTTTTTGCTTTCAGTTAATTTATTTTTCATCTCATTTAAAATTAAGAAGCATTTTGTTTAATCTTCTTCGATTTGTGAGTTAACAGTTTTACACAAATACATTTCCATGTTCCATTAAATGTGTTCTGGTTGTTTCTTTTATTTCTGTAAAAGAATAAGCATTTGGGCAAGACATTGCTTTGTGATTGAATACCTTCCACTTTCATAGAGTAGGGTAGAGATTTTAATTTTAATTTAATATTTTATTACAATTTATTTTCCTTCTGGGACCTGACATTTTTTGCAGATTTCTATGCAAACAGTTCATTCTTTTTTCAGTAAAAATCAGCTGATTGCTCTGTCCCATTTATTTTCTTTTGCTTCAAGCCCTAGTGCTGTGATTGGCTGACTAGTAAATTGTAAAAGCAGAGAGAGGGAGAGCCATTACAACATTTGAGAGAGCAGCATTTCTGAGCGAGAGACCCATTACATTTTGAGTGTGCAGCTTTTCTGTGTTGGATAGCCATTTTAATGTATTTGAGTGGTTATTCTCTTTGAATGAGAGCCATTGCAATTGTCCAGAGAGCAATTGTTCTGCGAAGGAGAGCCAGAAAAAATTGTGTGTGAGAGAGTGGCTTTTCAGTAAGTCTCTGAGGGAGACCCAAATCTATTCACCTATTTTAAATGGAGCTGCGTTTCTGTGAGAAAGAGCTGTATACAAAATAAATGCATAACATTTGAGGACAAGGCACTTCCACTGGAAATGTAGCTTGTGACAAAAACTGCTGATGTGTCACGTGGTTCTTGGTCTTGCAAATTAATGATGAGCCTGCTATGATTTGATGAGAATTTTAATGCAGTGACTTAGACTAATCTTAAGTGCAAACTGGAAGCACCTATGTTGGCTTATAGAGCCTGGGTGTCTCTAAATTATATCAAATTTGGGAGCCTTAAAACCAGATCACAACAGCTCAGTTGGGCAGCTAAAAATCTCTTTAACCATGTTCTGGTTTTTAATAGAGCATTTAATCGCAGAATGCCGAAACGTCTTAGTAACAGCGACCTTGATAAGACAACTCTTCATCCCTTGGTTTGATGAATTATATATGAGAGACACATTTCATTCATTGGTTTAGAAGCATTGTCCTCGATTAACTGTTTGTGAGATGTATGTATTGTGATAATGTTGATTAATTTCTTTTGTATCTGTTTGAGAATTGGTTGATATATTTTTCTTGATTTAGGGTTTACTAAAGTATTTATTGTATGAATTTGAGTACACACATGTTGCAGGTTTTACACATTAATATGCCACCTCATGTATGTTTTAAATCAAAAAGTATTTTTTTTTTAATTGGACTTTTGTTGCATTTACCAAAAAGGATAGCCGATTAGGAACCTCCTCTTTGTACACATGTGTATTTCACCCCATACAGTCCATCAGTTTCTTTCTGGCCCTTAGAGAATAAGTTGCTCATGTTTCCGACTCAAGGTAGTCACAGGAATGTGTCCCTTCAGAAAAAAGTAATCAGAAAATGATTACCGTTAAAATGGGTGACAATGATAATGATAATTATTATTATAGTGCTTAGTGGTGGGAGGTCTACATTCCATAGGGCTTTATGAATTAGGATGTATGTACTACTTTTTGCATTAGTTTGATTTTGTATTTTTTGGTGGGATTTTTCTAATTTTATAATTGTGTTGGTTTTTTTAGAGCAGAGCCGTTGCTGGGGGGTGGGGGCAGACGGGCAGCCCCAGATATTTTGGTTGTAGTCCCGGATAGATGCTCAGGAGCTACAACCAAAAGGCTAGCTAGCCCCGAGTCGCGACAGTCCCGACATTATCGTCCCCCCAGATCTTTTCCAGACCTAGCAACACCCCTGTTTGCGAGTAAAAGATAAAAGATGGGGAAGGGAAACTTGGACAACAAAGAAAAGGGATTTTTTCACTGAGCCTGGTGCAGCTGGTCTCCATGTGGCAGCACGAAAGCTCAGGTGCGACACCCAGGCATCACCTCTAACTTGCACTAATGCCCCCGGCGCCACCATATGACGTATGACAAATGCTGCATAATGGAAAGAAATCCCTGGGAAGCAGTCCCTGGGCCTCATTACGACTCAGGCGGTAAGGGGTTTACGGCGGCGTAAACAGCGCCGACCCTTACCGCCTGATTCCGAGGTCCCTTAGCGCCATGGAGGTTTTAACACCTGCTTTTAGCAGGTGTTAAAATCCATGGCGCTAAGGGACCTTGATGTTAATTACGCCACCGTAATTTACGGTGGCGTAATTAACGCCTTCCCCACTCCCATTATGCCCTATGGGGCAAAAATGGGAATGGGGAATGGTAAATGGGGATTGGGGACTTACCGCCCCGCCAACCTCGGAATGGGGCGGTAAGTCCGCCAACCACCATGGCGTAAACGTAGTTTACGCCATGGTGGTAAAGGTACGACCCAGGCGGTAACTTACCGCCTGGGTCGTAATGAGGCCCCCTGTGTCCTTCTAGGGAGAAGGTTTTTCCAGCAGGCTCCTGTGGGCACCTCCTTTTTGGATGGGAGTGGTAGAAGGTTCAGCTGCTATTGAGGCTCCTGCAGTGACATTCATGTTTGGTTCCTATCCAGGTGCTGCATCATGTTTGTGGTGGTTAAATTGATGCCTTTGCCCTGGACTATCATCTACCCATGGAAGTTGTACACACCGTTGAGGCCTTTTTGTTTTGGGGTTCCCATGGGTCAGTGATGATTTATCACCATGCCCTCACCTTTTGTGATCCACCTTCCCTGACATTTGTGGTCTTCGCAGGTTTCCCTACTACAGCACTGGTGTATTTTTGTATTTGTACTTATTTGTTATTTATTTCCAATGTGCTGTACAAAACCAATTTACAGTACAATAAAATGAACACGTGGATACAATAAAACAATATATCTTGCAGCAGGACTTAAAATACAATTAAAGCTGAAGTAAGAAGGTTTTTAGAGCACCCCAGGAGGTAGAGTAAGAAAGAATAGACCGCAGGGAGAGAGGGAGAGCATTCCAGTGAAGAGGAGACAGAAGAGAAAAAGTACGGAAGCGAGAGGAAGCACATGGGGACGAGGCACAGTAAAAAGAATGTGGGTTTGGGAACAAAGTGCACGAGAAGGGACATATAAATAAACAAGAGAGGCAATGTAGAAAGAAGCAAGTCCATAAAGAGATTAAAATTGTATGCAGAGAAAATTTTATTTAAGTTGAGAGTGAAAGATTAGCCATCGAAGAGAGGCCAAAAAAGGTGAAATAGTTTCGCGAATATGTAGGGAATAGAGAAGATGGATCAAATTGAAAATAGATTTAAGGGAGCAAGATGAGAAACAAGAAGCCCAAAGAGAAGAACAGAACAGTAGAATAACCAAGAGAAAATTAAAGAGGAGATTAGAATCTTTGTGACACTAAAGGTAAGAAGAGGTCTAAATTTCTGGATGTTAAAAAGAGGAAAGCGACAGGAACGGGATGTGCTCGAGATATGATGAGCAAAGGAGAGATTAGTATCAAGATGAAGACCAAGGTTGCGGGCAGTCAGAGAAAATGGGGGATGAGAAGGAGAAACAAGGACAAAAGTAGGGGGCACAGGAGGAGGGATGGTATTAGAAGGAAAAAAGAGGACTTCAGTTTTTGACGGATTAAGGACAAGAAAATGGTCTGACATCAAAGTTTCGATTGTGGCGGAAAGACAGGCAGGGAGGTTCAAGTGTATATCAGGCATGAAGGAGGAAAAGGAAAGGAATAGTTGGTGTCATCGGTATTAAAGTGATTAGACAACCCAAAAGAAGAGATAATCTTGGCTAAAGGAGAAGTATACAGAGAGAAAAGAAATAGGCCAAGAGCGGACCCTTGTGTAACACTGTGTAGAAGAAGGAAGGATTCAGAATTAACACCAGTCCAGGATACTGAGTAGGTGCGATTAGAGAGATAGGATTGGAGTAAAAAGAAAGAGGATTCAACTTGGGAATCCTCCCGTCCCCTGCACACTTTCAAATGTTTGGATTAATCCAATACAGTTGTTCAAATTGAGTTATAGGCATTGTACATATTTTTGTTTCTAACAAATATGGTCAGACACAGAAGTGTGAGATAAAGAATAATTTCTGACCCATAATTTCTAGATAAGGAATGCACAAATCTTGTTGGTAAATTTCAGAACAGAGGCTACCCACCGGAAACTTTGGAATTTGTCAAAGATAGAGCTTCAGAGATCTCTCGTACAGATTTATTGAAACCTAAATCTGTTGTTAAAGATACCCCACTTCTATACATTTCAAAATTCTCAAGACATAGTTTTCAGATCACAGAAAGTATAAAGAAACATTGGAATATCCTTCACAATGGTCAAACTCTATTAGAATTGTTCCCCACACCTCCAATGATGTGTTTTAAAAGGGGTACAAATATAAGAGACAAGCTGGTGAAAGCTGAAAGAGTACCAAAGGAGAAACAACTTTTCCTAGCCACCAAAAAACTAGGCACCTTCCCTTGTTTAGGGTGTATACACTGTAATAACACAATCAAAGGTAATGTAGTGACTCACCCCAGGAATGGTCAAAAAATAAATTAAGAGTCTACTCAACGTGTCTGACATCAGGTGTCACATATATGTTGAAGTGCCCTTGTGACAAAGTGTATGTAGGACAGAGCAAAAGACCTGTCAAATCAAGACTGTCTAAACACAAGTCGAACATAAGATGTAATAACCAATACTCACTGGTAGCCCGCCACTTCAACATGCAGAAACATTCAATTGCCCAATTAAAATACCCGGGGCTAGAAGTTGTCAAACGACCTACAAGAGGAGGTGACTATCAGTCACTCTTACTACAAAGAGAGGCGTATTGGATTGACAAGTTAAGCTCTTTACAGCACTGGGGTTTAAATGAAGATTTCACATTGAACTGTTTTTTGTGATTTGAATTTGTCAATAAGGAATGCTTGATCTTCAACAACATAAACTTGAAAGTTACTTTACTATTCCAGTGTCTGACTGTGATCTAAGGCACTTCTTTGTTGAGACTAATAGATGGTTGCCATAAAAATCATTGCCGGTAAATTCAATGTAAAAATTGTTCTTATTGTTTACTCTTATTTATGTCATTTTTGTTAAACCTAAGATCTAGGGTTAGTTTCTCCACCTATTATAGAATGAGAGGTTACACGCAGTCATTCAGTGACCTTGCCCTGATTATTTGATAATTATATTTATTTTTCCCCCTCTTAGATCAGAGCGTTCTGTCCAATTTACAACCTTTTTCTCATTGCTTATTTCAATTCTATTTCACATGGTAAACTATTATTCTTAGCTTTCCTCTCCCCGTTGTACTATGTGCGGACTAGTATTTGTTATGCCCGATTTACATTTTACACTAGGTATCTGCACCGCATGAATTTTTCGTATCAATCGATCTTATTTCCCACTTTTGCGCTTCTTGATTCAAATGACTTCTAGTTTATTGAATATCTAGAGGTCCATACTCTATCACAGTGGTCTTCAAACTTTTTTGGCCAGGGCCCCCCTGAGCAAAATTTGGGCAGGTCGGGACCCCCCAGAAATGCCAAATGGACAGTATATATTGCGCGCCGTCACCTGCTCCCATCAAAGTCGCTGGGCTCCCTCATCCCACTCCTACCCAGTCGCTGGTCTCTCCCCACCCCATCACACACCCAGGGCTCTCCCCACTCTGCTCCCATCACTATCCCATGGTTCCCGCCCATTGTTCTCCCACCATAGTCCCTCGGTTCCCCCATCCCGTTCCCAACACAGTCTGAGGGCCAGTGGCGGCTGGTGAATCTTTTTTAAGTGGAGGGGCATTAAGGGGAGGTTCGGGGGGGTTTCCCCCTGTGAATTTCTTTTTAAATAATAGGTTAAAATGTTGCATTGTAGAGCATACTTTTAACAAAAAATGGGTAAATAGCCAAACAGTTTGCAATTGTTGCTGGGAGTCCAGGGGGCAGGCATTGATATTTTATTTCTATCGCGCTCGTACACAAGTGTTTCAGAGCGTGACAAGGCAAGGGAGGGGAACAGAGGAGAATAAAACAGCGATCTTACTAGGCCCAGTGACATTGAGAACGCGCAAGTGTGAGGGGAAAAGTGCATGGAAGGGGGGAGAAGTGGAAAGTGCGAAGCAGAGGAGAAACAGATAAATAACAATAAATAAATAATAAAGGCAACAAACAGTGGTAGTGCAGCCAGCAATTTGCAAGTGCTACGTTTAAGGCAGCAGACAGGGTAGGTCTGATAAGTGCAGGAAGAAAGATGGTTCTCCTCAAGTTTTAGAGTGGCAGGGCGCTGTTCCAGAGGGAGGCCCCAGCCGAAGACGGAGATCTACCCCCAGCTCGTTTCTTTGATAAACGACTGACCCTGAGGGAGTTGGAGGTAGAGGAGTGAAGAGCTCGAGAGGGGAGGTATTTGCGGAGGAATAGCTGAAGGTATTTTGGACCCAGGCCCCAGAAAGCCTTGTGGACAAGGCAGAGGGTTTTGAATGATAGATGTCCGGTAAAAAGATACCATCCCTGTCCCCTGGGCCCCACTGGTCCTAACACAATGAACATGATTATGTGTATATGCAAGGCGCTGCACATTCATACAGCAATCACTCTATCATTCACATGAGCATCCATCACCATACACTCACTCATAACGCATCCATACACCTGTTTAAATAAAAACAATGAACATAAACGTACCTTCTGCATTGGCCTGTGTGTGGGTGCTGAAACGGCCTGCTCCAGCTGCTCTGTCCGTATGTGCGAGGAGGCGCAGGAGCTCCCCCTCGGACATACAGACATGCAGTGCCCCAGCCAGCATTTCCAATGAGCTATGCAATGCTGGCGAAGCAAAACGCCCCAGCACTTGCATGGCTCAGTGAGCATGTGCGGCTGGGGAACTAAACTGAACTGTCAAAGGGAAACAGTGTTTCCCTTTGACAGTTCAGCCAGCCCAGGAGCACTCCATTAGCTGGATAAAGCAGCTGAGGGAGTGCTCACTGTTTCACTGGGCTGGCTCCTTAGCTCCACCATAATGGGTGAGGGGCCACTGGGTGGGCGCCTCTTGCCATTATGGATGAGCCGCCAGGCTCGGACAGGCCTATAGGGCAATGCCTGTACCAAAAATGTAAAATGCTAGTTTGGGCCAATCAAAATGGGCCACCATTTTGGCCAATGTGGACCATTTTGATGAGTTACTTAACTATGCAGTTAGTAATGTTGACCATTGTTGCTGAATATATCACAATTTACTTACATTTTAACACAAAGCACCCCTTTGGGTACTATTGAAACAGTGGGCTTCATAACTACTCTGGCGGTAGCTGTGCCGGTAAAACCGGCACGGCTGCCACTGGAGTTGCATCCGGGTCTGGCACCCGCGAATGGGCAATTACTAGGTCATGCCGAGTTAGGCGGACATGATAATTGCCCTTTCGAAGGTGCCGGTAGATCCCCATTCCCATTTGAGCCCCATATGGCTCAAATGGGAATGGGGAGCTCGGATGCACCGGCACCGTTAATAACGGTGCCGGTGCATCCGACGAGCTGAGGTCAGACCTGGCGGGGGCTGTCAAGCACCCACGAGCACAACTCTTACTATGGCGGAACGGTAGCAACGGTGCCGGTAGCTTACCAGCACCGTTGTTACTGGTCCGCCATAGTAGTAATGAGGCCCAGTCTGTGACTAAAGGAATGAATATCCATTTACAACTGTGGGCCACTTTTTCATTGTTGCCTGAGACAGTTTCATGCTTCAGCCCGCCCATGTGGGCCACCCCTGCCCATTTCTTCCAATCTAAAAAACAAAAAAACAAAAAAAAAAAAAAAAATCTTTTTTCATGCTGAGCTCTCAGGGCCCCCCTGGGATGCACCCGCGGACCCCTAGGGGGTCGCGACCCACAGTTTGAATACCACTGCTCTATCACAACATATAACCTTGTTTCAAGATGGTGTCATGATCTCTGCTTCCAAAAGGTCAGGGTTTTCCCAACGCCCTTGGAAGCAGATCCATAACCCAGGTTCCGAGTGCCAACCAGTCCCAATTGGGACCTTTTGGACCCAGTCCTGGCGCCAGTGGCACCAGGCTCATAAATATGCCCAGTCCCAGCGCTGGAAGCGCCGGGCTCATAATGCTTGGGTGGACTTACCTGCAGCAGACCATGCTGCTTACTTGCCTGCCAGTTGAGCCTCTGATCCTCTTCTGTTTGGAACTACTTTTCCTGTTGGGTGGGGCAGGAGCCACTCCCTAGGTTCAGAACACTGGAACTCTTCTGGAAAGCAGGAACTCTTTTCTTACCTAGGCGTGGCTGTGGAAGGAGACACCTAAGCACTACAGGAGGCTATTTAAACCACACCCGATGGATGAATCTTGCTTTGCGTTATTCTGCATCCTCTGCAGCAGAACGCTCATCGTGTCTTCTGCATCTGGTCCTGGGCCTAAGGAAAAAGGCTTACCATCCTGAATCCAGTCTTCAGCAACACCTATAAAGACAAGAAAGAACAGGTTAGCATTACGGTCTTCAGTGACAGCGCTTCACTTACCTGGTCCATCGGCTGTCACCAACGCCTCGCGCTGCATTCCGGCATCTGAAAGACAAAGGCTTACCTACTCTTCGTGCGCTCCGGAGGTCTTCGCACTGCATTCCGGCATCTGAAAGACAAAAGCTTACCAACTCTTCGCACGCTCCGGAGGCCTTCGGCGCTGCATCCCGCATCTGAAAGACAAAACAAGGTGCGTTTAAAGACATTGGGGAACTTTAATACTCACGTGCCATTACTCCTTTCCACATCTAACCCAGTGGGCATTCCGGCACCCTGCAGCCGCTCCGAACTTGTACCTGCAAAATAAAAAGACAGTTAGAGCGCATCGTGAAGCAGGCAACAAGCGCTTACTTACGTGCTTCCAGGCGCTTCTATTCATCACACGGGCTCCATCTTCAACTCACTTCAGCCCGTCATCCGCCATCGCCGGAACCCTGCAAAACAAGAGACATCATTACTAAAGACTTTTAAAGACATTAGAATTACTCGAAACTTACCGTTCGTGCAGTAAACGACGGACAGCAGTCCTCTGAAGTCAAGAGGCCTGCTCCCCTTATCCAGTGAAGAAACTGGTTACAGCACCCTGCCCCGAGGCAGATGGAGAGCACGGCGTTCACTTACCTAAGACATCTTACCCTTCGAGTCAGACATACAGTGCACAGAGGTCCAGCCCAAAGAGCCAGCCGTGTGTTACACATCACCTTTGAAGATACGGTATACGCCCAGTCAAGACCGGCGCCTCTACGGGAATCAGGTGAGCGTTACAGAACGCAAAGCCTACCGCAAAACTCCCGTCCAGGCGCTATGGAAACCTCGGATACCGACCAGCTAGCCCAGTTACTTGGGGAACTAAGGGCAGAAGTGCATGCAGCCCGTCAGGAAACGAACGCTCTAAGAAGGGAACTGATTATTTCCAAGGAGCGAACCGATGATCTCGCTAGACAATTGCTACAGTCTCAAGCCGGACAGACCCCGTTACCCGCATCTGGGGGAAATCTTCCTTCTACATCCTCTATGAATCCAGTGCAGATCAACCTACCTGGGAATGTACCTCTGGCTCCGCCCGAACGATTTTCTGGTGACCCAAAGAGGTTTGCAGTATTTATCAATCAGTGCCGGTTGCATTTCTTATGCCGGCCAGCAGCCTTTCCAACTGATCAAGCTAAAGTAGCTTTCGTGCTTTCGTACCTTAGTGGCAATGCGGCAGACTGGTCGATCCCTCTAGTAAATCAAGATGATCCGGTCCTCCATGATTTTCAAGCTTTTCAGCTCAGTATGGAAAAACTGTTCGCAAGACATTCACAGGGGCAGGCCTTGGACAATGAGCTTCTTTCGTTGCGACAAGGTAATCAAGACCTTTTGGCTTATATTGCGTCTTTCAACAGACTGATAGTGGAAACTCAATGGCCTGAGGATAAAAGGATTACGCTGTTTTATAGAGGTCTACGTGGAGAGCTCAAAGATGTGTTAGCCCAAGTAGTGAATCCCCCACAAGATTGTTCGGACTATATAGACTTAGTCGTTCAAATAGATCACAGACTGCAGAACAGGAAGGCCTATCGTTCCAAGTTTGATGCTCGAGTATTTTCCAAACCGCCAACTCCTTCCAAAGGAGTAGACTCTGGGGAACCCATGCAAATAGGGGGCCTGAAAGGTCCTCTAACACAAAAGGAGCGGGAAAGGAGAAAACAGTTGCAATTATGCCTCTATTGCGGAAACTCAGGGCACTTTCTTCGAGACTGTCCGGTGAAACCTGCCAAGAAGGCAGTAGGAGCTGCAGTTACCAAAGTTACAAACTCTGAGCAGGGAAACGACCTCGCCCGACAAGAATAGAGGTCCTCTTGCCGAGCGTGAAAACCAGTTCCGTGACCTCGCATTTCGTGATACCTATGGTCCTCATTAGCCCTGATAATCTGGATCGATTACATGCAATTGAAGCTTACGTCGACAGCGGTGCCATCGGCAATTATGTGGATCATGAAATGGTTTTGAGGATGAATCTAACTCTTTGTCCCAAGGCTGTAAAGGACGTCATTACTACGGTGGATGGAACGGAGATAGCCTCCGGACCAGTAACGCATACCACTCAAGAAGTGACGCTAGTAAGTCAAGATGGACACCAGGAGAAGATCGTGTTCGATGTGATCAAGGCTCCTCAGTTTCAGATTATTCTAGGAATACCTTGGTTAGAGAAACACAATCCTCTGAGCGATTGGCGAGCAAGAACGGTCCAGTTTCCAGAATGTGTCTCTACTTGTCACCCTCCACCTGGTGTTGCACTGGCAGCAATTTCTTCAGAAACTCCCCAGTTACCTCCCGAATACCTAGAATACCAAGATGTTTTCCGGAAGGATCAGGCTAACTCTCTACCTCCTCATAGGTCTTATGACTGCCAGATAGACCTGATACCTGGATCTACTCCTCCTTGTAGTAGAATTTATGCCCTCACCGAGCCTGAGAACCTTCACCTTCGAAAATACCTGGATCAATACCTGGCAAATGGGTTTATTCGTCCTTCCAAGTCCCCTGCTTCTTCAGCTTTGTTCTTCGTTCCAAAAAAGGAAGGAGACCTTAGAACTTGTATAGATTATGGCTCCCTGAACCAGATCACCGTCAAGAATAGATATCCGTTACCTTTGATCCCTGAACTCCTGGACCAGGTCAGAAAAGCATGCATATACACAAAGCTGGATCTTAGAGGAGCCTACCACTTGGTACGAGTAAAAGAGGGCGATGAATGGAAGACGGCCTTCCGCACCAAATATGGGCTATTTGAATATCAGGTCATGCCCTTCGGACTTTGCAATGCCCCGGCCGCCTTTCAATATTTTATGAACGATGTCCTCAGAGAGCTCATAGACGTGTGTGTTGTTGTTTACATTGACGACATCCTTGTTTATTCTTCATCGGAATCTGAACATCGGAAACATGTGAAAATGGTCCTCGAAAGATTGCGTCAACACAAACTTTTCGCTAAGTTGGAAAAATGTGTTTTCAACGTGACTGAAGTTGAATTCTTGGGATTCATATTATCACCTAGCGGAGTGCATATGGATTCAAAGAAGGTCGATGCAGTTCTCAAATGGCCATCACCATCCTCCGTAAAAGGTGTGCAAAGCATGTTAGGCTTCGCTAACTTTTACCGCAGGTTCATCCCCGAATTTTCTCGAATAGTCCAGCCCATCACTGCCTTGTTAAAGAAAAACAAACGTTTTGAATGGTCTACCGAGGCGGAACAAGCTTTCCAGGATTTGAAGACTACATTTATCTCTGCACCAATCTTAAAACACCCTCGCCCCGAACTCCCCTACATCGTGGAAACTGATGCTTCAAGCCTTGCCATGGGGGCAGTTCTATCACAAAAGGACCCGGTATCCAATCAGTTGCATCCCGTGGCATTTTGGTCCCGCAAATTCTCGCCTCCTGAAATCAATTACACGGTTACTGACAAGGAACTTCTGGCTATCAAGTCTGCCTTTAAGGCTTGGCGGCATTATCTGCTGGGGGCCTGACACACCGTTACTGTGATTACGGATCACCGAAACCTGTAATATTTGAAAACCGCAAAAGCCCAATCCTCTAGACAACTCCGTTGGGCATTATTATTTGCCGAGTTTGACTTCATAATTACCTATCGACCTGGTACAAAAAACGGTAAAGCTGATGCCCTTTCTCGGATGGGAGTGGAAGAACACTTGATCAACCCTAAACCTGTACCAATCATTCCCGAACAAAGAATTCTGGGTGTAATCGCCACACAATCCATAGAGGAAGTTAAGGATGAAGCCAGGCAACTTGTAACTCCAGCAGACATACAGAATTGGCATCTGCAGGGAAAGGACTTTGCAGTAAAGGACAACTTATTGTATTTCCAAGAACGATTATACCTACCCAGCACAGATTTACAGAAAAAAGTAATCTCTTGTTATCAAGATTCTTTAATGGAAGGACATCCCGGTATGGCCAAGACCTCAGAAAAGATCAAGCGCTACTTCTGGTGGCCGTCTTGGAAAAAAGATATCAGAGACTTTATAATGTCCTGTGGAGTATGCGCCCAAAACAAGAGTCAAAAGGAAAGACCAGCAGGTCTCTTACGCCCTATTGACATCCCACCTCGCCCTTGGCATACGCTTTCTATGGACTTCATCACCGATCTACCTCCATGCTCCGGATACAATACGATTCTGGTAATCGTGGACTTATTCTCCAAGATGGCGCATTTCATTCCGCTCAAAGGCTTGCCAACAGCAGCAACTCTGGCCCGAGAATTTCTCGAAAACATCGTCCGACTGCACGGTTTTCCTTCGGTTCTAATTTCGGATCGAGGTAGTCAATTTATTTCTCATTTTTGGCGAAGTTGCTGTCGGTCGGCTCAAATTGATGTGAGACTATCGACCAGTCACCACCCTCAGGCCGACGGACAAACCGAGAGGACCAATCAAACTCTGGAACAGTATTTACGCTGCATGCTGCAACAAACTGAAAAAACTTGGAAAGACATCCTTTGGATAGCCGAATATGCCTACAATACCTCTGTCCATTCGGGAACTGGGAAAACCCCGTTTTTTCTTTTATACGGCAGTCACCCTCGAACCTCGGAGTTGGATCCCCTCCAAGATCTTGAAACACCAGCAGTAGACTACCTGCATTCTACAATCACCCAAGCCTTTAAGGAAGCTGTTTCTCACCTTCAAAGGGCTAAAGAACAATACAAGAAAGGAGCAGATCAACATCGGAAGGAAGCCCCTCAATATCAAGTAGGGGATCAAGTCTGGTTATCCACCAAATATCTACCTCTAAAAGGGCCACGCACATTCAACCCAAGATACCTTGGTCCCTATTCCATCACTACCATAGTAAACCCAGTAGCGGTCAAGTTGGACTTGCCCCCGCACATGAAGATACATCTGGTCTTCCACGTCTCTCTATTAAAACCCGTGCAACCTCAAACCCGACTAACTAAATCTCCAAAACCCATCCTAGTTGATGGAGAACTCGAGTTTGAAGTCAAAAGCATTCTGGACTCCAAGATCTCCAAATCTAAACTATTTTACCTAATTGACTGGAAAGGCTACGGCCCCCAAGAGAGATCCTGGGAACCTGCTGAATATGTCCACGCTCCTCGCCTAATCAAAAGATTTCACCGAACATTTCCTGACAAGCCAAAACCCCCGGAGAAGCCCGGTTTGGGAGGGGCCTTGAGGGGGGGTACTGTCATGATCTCTGCTTCCAAAAGGTCAGGGTTTTCCCAACTCCCTTGGAAGCAGATCCATAACCCAGGTTCCGAGTGCCAACCAGTCCCAATTGGGACCTTTTGGACCCAGTCCTGGCGCCAGTGGCACCAGGCTCATAAATATGCCCAGTCCCAGCGCTGGAAGCGCCGGGCTCATAATGCTTGGGTGGACTTACCTGCAGCAGACCATGCTGCTTACTTGCCTGCCAGTTGAGCCTCTGATCCTCTTCTGTTTGGAACTACTTTTCCTGTTGCGTGGGGCAGGAGCCACTCCCTAGGTTCAGAACACTGGAACTCTTCTGGAAAGCAGGAACTCTTTTCTTACCTAGGCGTGGCTGTGGAAGGAGACACCTAAGCACTACAGGAGGCTATTTAAACCACACCCGATGGATGAATCTTGCTTTGCGTTATTCTGCATCCTCTGCAGCAGAACGCTCATCGTGTCTTCTGCATCTGATCCTGGGCCTAAGGAAAAAGGCTTACCATCCTGAATCCAGTCTTCAGCAACACCTATAAAGACAAGAAAGAACAGGTTAGCATTACGGTCTTCAGTGACAGCGCTTCACTTACCTGGTCCATCGGCTGTCACCAACGCCTCGCGCTGCATTCCGGCATCTGAAAGACAAAGGCTTACCTACTCTTCGTGCGCTCTGGAGGTCTTCGCACTGCATTCCGGCATCTGAAAGACAAAAGCTTACCAACTCTTTGCACGCTCCGGAGGCCTTCGGCGCTGCATCCCGCATCTGAAAGACAAAACAAGGTGCGTTTAAAGACATTGGGGAACTTTAATACTCACGTGCCATTACTCCTTTCCACATCTAACCCAGTGGGCATTCCGGCACCCTGCAGCCGCTCCCAACTTGTACCTGCAAAATAAAAAGACAGTTAGAGCGCATCGTGAAGCAGGCAACAAGCGCTTACTTACGTGCTTCCAGGCGCTTCTATTCATCACACGGGCTCCATCTTCAACTCACTTCAGCCCGTCATCCTCCATCGCCCGAACCCTGCAAAACAAGAGACATCATTACTAAAGACTTTTAAAGACATTAGAATTACTCGAAACTTACCGTTCGTGCAGTAAACGACGGACAGCAGTCCTCTGAAGTCAAGAGGCCTGCTCCCCTTATCCAGTGAAGAAACTGGTTACAGCACCCTGCCCCGAGGCAGATGGAGAGCACAGCGTTCACTTACCTAAGACATCTTACCCTTCGAGTCAGACATACAGTGCACAGAGGTCCAGCCCAAAGAGCCAGCCGTGTGTTACACATCACCTTTGAAGATACGGTATACGCCCAGTCAAGACCGGCGCCTCTACGGGAATCAGGTGAGCGTTACAGATGGCCGATCTTTCGGCCTGATTACTCCTTAGTCCTTCTTCTTTATCTATAACTCTAGTCCTCTATTTATCTCCATGGTCACATGCTGTTTCCATGGTTTGTGAACAACAAGCTGCTCGGCTCTCTTCAGGATTGTCCCCCTATGCTCCAGGTAAGCGCTAATGCATCAGCATTTGTCGATCTAGGGACCAGGTATAAAGTTCCTTAGTCTCATTAGTCTTTTTTCCTTACACTTTCTTTAGTTGATACTCTACCTAATCCATTACTGCCGGATTCTTCAGCTGTAGACCGGCCGCACAATCTCGACATCAGTTTCACATCAGCTTCAAGAATTGTGCCTTGAGCACATCCTAATTATGGTAATTTTTAACATTTCAGTTTGCCTTTATTAAACATCACGTTACGTTTTCACTAATCCATTTTAGATTGCTGAGTTTTTTATACTAATCAGGACTCCATTCCTGCTCAGCTTGTTTATTTGTGTGACAGAACTCCTACATTCTGAGGCACTCCTGCAGCGACAGCGGGATATTTGAGGTCCACACTTCACGTGGGCTCTTCTATTGATTATTTACCGCCATCCACATTCTGGCTAGGTATGTTATTCGATTTTTATATATTTCATACTAATGTCCGTTACTTTTAAACAATGAGCTTGACATTGATCAGGCTCTGTTATTTACAGATTTCTAGTATCTTTTTGGGAATTGGCCGTGTCTCTAGGAACTAACTGAAACACGAAGACAGTCCGTTTACTTATTTTTCCTGCTTCGTCGGATTCTTTGTTTCCGACACTTTCTACACACAAAGGTAACGACTTTTGCATTTCTTCCCCACTAGATCGATAGAGCTTAGGAACTACTAGCTTTTTTTCCCTATATGTTCACTTTAGCTTATGTTTCACCATCCACTTGATAGGTCCCATTAGAGGGATCATTCCACTGAACTATAATATGTTGTACGTTTTACTGTCTATTTTACAGGAAGGGGTGTATTAATTGACCTTCAGTTTCTCTCTCTCAAACATGGACCACATAATTCACCTTATAATGTTGCATGTATTACAATGCATATTATGACATGTTACAACTAACGTCACCAAATTTTCTAAATTGTAAAATTGAATATGTTATGAACAATCCATGATTTGGGGCTACAATATTTTCTTTACTGAATTTGTGTTTTTCCTTTTACATTAAGAGTCCAAGTTTGGCCTTATGAAGAAGAGGAGAACTTCCTCGAAATGCGTCGCTATTTAATTTGGACTCACTATTTCCTCAATTTGAGCTTCATCTATTGATTCCATTTTGTTTCTATGCACTGTAAATAATTTCTCTCTGAACTATAATTCTTGCTGAAAATAATATAGTTTGGCTATAAATATATATTTGTTTATCTCACACTTCTGTGTCTGACCATATTTGTTAGAAACAAAAATATGTACAATGCCTATAACTCAATTTAAACAACTGTATTGGATTAATCCAAACATTTGAAAGTGTGCAGGGACGGGAGGGTTCCCAAGTTGAATCCTCTTTCTTTTTACTGTTTATTGTCGGGGTCTTGTGCCATGACCCCAGTATCTCCCCTGCACCTAAAAATGTATTTAAAATAATCCTCGAATTTCTTTACTAAACTTACTTACCATAGGTGTGCACTTCTATCTAAACCCTTAGAGATAGGATTGGAACCATGTGATTACAGAACCAGAAAATCCATAAGAAGTGAGGGAGAGAAGAAGTAGTGTATGATACACTGTATCAAAGGCAGCGGATGAGTCCAAGTGTATACGATTAGAAGAGTGTTTAGCATAGCGGCAAAAAGGAGAGTCACAGAGAAATAAAAGAGCAGTTTCTGTGGAATGGAGAGGTTGAAAACCAGACTGAAAGCGTGGTAAAATAGAATTCAGAGTAACAAAGAAAGAAACGTCTGAGTAAACAAGACATTCCAGTAATTCAGAAAGATATGGAAGGAGAGAAATAGGACAGAAATTAGAAGGAATGGTAGGATCCAACGAAGGTTTTTTCAAAACAGGAAGAATAATAGCATGTATGAATAAAAGAGGGAAAATAGAAATAGTAAGAGATATTAAGAAGAGTATTAATGTAAGAATTAAGAGGATAGATTTTGTAATTAAGAGCAGGTGGAACAGGCAATATACGAGAAGCAGTAGGATGCACCAAAGAGACGTAAAGAGTTGTCAGAGTTAGAAATCGGCAAGAAACAAGAACGAACCGCAGTGGGAGGGGAAGGAGAAGCTGAAAAAGATGAAACCGGGCAAACAAGGGGAATGGCAGAACAGAGCAAATTCTCTTTAGAAGTGAAGAAATTGGCAAAGTCACATGGAGTAAGTGTGGAGAGAAGGGAGTGATCTGGCAAAGGTGGTGATAATAGGCGAGATGGATTGGAAGAAACAGCGAGGGTGGGATGATTGAGAGTGCAAAAGATAAGTGTAATAAAGACGTTTAGAAGAGAGAAGCGTCTCATCATATAGAGTATTATAGGAAGAAAAAGACCCACCGTCAGACACAGATCGAGATCTATGCCAATGAGGCTCCAGGCGACGGAGAGCCCTTCGCATGGAGGGAAGATACAGAGTAAGCCAAGGCTGGGAAGGCTTATGAGAAGGAGCAAATTTGGAGAGAGAATATAAAGTGTCAAGAGAAGAAAGGGAAGTAGAGAAAACTGAAGCAGCATCATCCATTGGGAGAGCTGAAAAAGTAGAATGAGATGGGAGAGTGGAGCTAGAGGAGGATATAAGGAGAGGAGTATTCAAGGAACGTAGATCACAACAGTAAAAAGACGGGGTAGGACCAGGGGGAGTTAAATAAGTATCGCAGACAGGAAAATAAATGGAGAATAAGAGCAAATGATGATCGGAGGAGTTGATAGAGCAAACTGAAACCTCTGAAGTAGATGTAGAAGAGGTAAAAATAAAATCCAAGGAGGATCCCGAGATGTGGGAAGGAGGAGTAGGAAGAGGAGAGAGACAATAGGAGTCAACAATAGCAAGACATGGAGAAAAGGCATGACTAGAAGAAAGACGCAGATTAAAGTTGCCCAATAGCAAAAAGGGATTAGAGCAAGGCAGAAAAACACTAAGTAAAGCACCAATGTCATCACAAAAGGTAGAAAGAGGGCCAGGAGGATGATAGATCAGAAGAAAGGTCATAGAACAGGACTTTGGGGGAGGGGGGGTTGCTGTTGCGCGCAACAAGGACGGCCACCTGATTCGGAGGCTCTGCAGTCCGAGACCTCGCATGACACAAAATGTGGCCTCTGGTGTGTGTGTTGGATCACGGGTTTGGCGAAACAGGAATTCCCCATTCCCCATTGGGCCCATTTGGGAATTCCACATTGGGCCCAATGGGGAATTTTTTCGCTGTGACTACCGTCGGCAGAATTACAGTGCAATAATTGTGCCAAAAATCAGCAAATTTGCTGCGGATTTACCCCCAGCAAGGTGCTAGGGGTAAATCCTGCCAAACCCTTTATTTGGCGTAACCTTAAATGCGGCAGTAATAGCGTTACCGCCGCATTTAAGGGTTACCGCCAAACTCGTGATGACCCCGATAGTCTTGGCCGGCGAAGGCTATGCTCTGTGGAGAGTTCCTAACCACCTCTGGGCCTCTGCTGATGCCTTGCCATCGCAGCAGGAGGATCCGCTCTGCTCGCCCTCCACCTTTGATACTGTTCATCAGTCCTTGCTGCCCTGCACTTTGGGCGCCCTCAATTGCTGCCGCTTGCACCCCCTACCTGCAGTGGCGCAACCAGTGGCTGGCTCCCTGTCTGTGGATCCCACGGACTGAATCTGTTCACTGACTGTTATAGCTGGCGCATCTGTGGTTCTACTGCCGAGTCTCGAGCTGCAGCGCCCTAAACCTGAGCTGCCCATCCCTCTTCCCTGACAGCCGGCTGCTGGACTGCTGGGAACATACATAGACTGGTGGTGGGCATGAATCCTGCCTGGGCTGCTGCAGCGCCGCTGGCGAATGGCCCCCTGCTCTTGGCTCCGCTTCAACCTACCCTGGTACCCGGCCCCAGTGGGGTTCGACTCTACAATCCTGTTACGGTGAGTGGCACGCTCTTCACCTGCAGGGAGTGTGTGCTGGAACTAACGGTCCCCCGACCTCCATGCTGGCTTTACGTTGTGTAGCGATCTGAATTGTGGCCAGCCCTGACTCTGACAATGCACAAGCTACACACACAATGGAAACGCCACGCAGAGTATTTCTCCGGCAGTAACTGAGGTGGGCGCAAACTGCTGCTGCCTCACTGGACTGAGGAATATTGATCTATTGGTTGGGGACTGCTGCAGTGTGAGACTTTGTAGGGCCTTGCTGCCACCTCAACCTCCCTGTGCCTCACTCGTACAAGCAACACTCATACCGCTGTGGTCGGAGGCCCACCTCATCAACCTTTCTTTAGCCCTCTCTACATTATGTGGTGGGCGGTCCCCTGCTGTATTGCGGTCCATTACTGAAGGTGCTGGAGGAGACAAGGTCTCTTGGTAATATACATATCGACCCTCCTTGAGCCACCCACTGAAACCTGGATTTGACTATTGTTGGTGTGTTGAGTAACACTGGTGCAGTCACAATAAGCCCTGTCAGTGTCCCTCTAGCTGAGTGACCCCTCTGCACAACCTTTGGCATTCCTCTTGCTGCACTGCTTCACTGTCATGGCCAAGGGTGGGGGAACGAAAAATCCCGGGAGGACCCGAGGGCGAAGGCGGAGAATCTTTGGTGCCGGAGGAGCCCAGCGAACTCCAACGCATGATGGACGGATTCACAGCCATACATTCCAAGCTCGACGACATGAGTGGCACAATCAGTGCCATAAAGTCTCGTAAGGAAAAAACGGACACCTTCATCACCGAGGTGGAGGCCAGAGTGGGGAAACGGGGGATGACATCACGGCACTGAGGGCTGATGTAACCTCACTCACTGGGCAAGTGCAGTCCATCAGTAAGAAAAATGAAGCTCTAGAGTCCTGCTCGAGGCGCACCAAACCTACGAACTATAGGTGTACCGGAAAACAATATGGAGGGCTCTATGGAAGATTTTGTTGAATATACTCTTTTAACCCTGCTGGAAGGCCCTAAACTCTCGCCGCAGTTTGCAATAGAGCACGGCCACCGCTTGCTGGCTCCCAAACCTAAGCCTGGGGCACCTCCTCGCCCAATTATTGTCCGGGTCCTTAACTACTGAGACAGGGACGCGCTGTTGAGGGCTGCCAGGGCCATGAGGGAGTTAATGTTGGGCTCCAGCAGGATCCACCACTATCCTGATTTTTTTCGATTGCGATATAACATGAGCGAAAATCCGTTTTGGCCGCAAAGAAGAGGCTCTGAGACTTAGGGGTCAAATACGCTATGTTATACCCGGCCAAGCTTAGGATCGAACACGCTGGGAAGGTATGACATTTCTGTATGAACATTTTCTTGGGTGACCTCTGTTTAGCAGGCATGCTCACAAGTCCTGAGGGGCTCATCCCTGTTGTGAAACTGGTACTGTACTCATTGTGTTTCCACACTTGCGTAAATTAAACTGACAGGACTCTGCGCTTCCACTTAGTTCCTGTTTACTTGTTGCAACATGCACTAATAATTTGGTTTAGATATGCAATATACTGTTGGGCTTTTGGGCGTGGGGCATTCGTCCTTCTGATTGGGAGAGGGGTGGGTGTGGGAGTTGGGGTATGTTGGGGAGTTAAACAAAATGTGCTTGACATGTGGGTTAAGTTTACGGGACGGCAGTATCCTTCTTGGATTACCCTGGTGAAGTACTCTCTTTCTGCCCATGCTGGGCCCATGATGCACTTGGTGTGCAGATTGGATGGTGGAGAAGACACTGCAATGTATGAGCTGGAATGTGCGGGGATTGGGCAATTCTGTGAAAATGCTAAAGCTACAATTATATATTGAACAGCATAAGGCCAGTGTTTTATTCCTGCAGGAAACTCATGCACTTGCAGTGGGATGGGACAAACTTGGTAGGACCTGGGGTACACAATGTCACTGCACGATTTATTCTACTCAGTGTCGAGGAGTCATGACCCTGATTCATAAAACAATACCATATGTACACAAGTCTTCACACAAAGACCCACTGGGGTGATACGTTCTGACAAAGGTGGTACTTATGGGCCAGGAAGTAGTGTTGATGAATATATATGGACCAAACAATGACGACCCAGAATTTTATTCACAGATTACAGACCTACTGGCACTATACACCTTAGTGCCCATTCTGTGGGGTGGAGATTTCAACACCATTATAAATACTAGCCTGGACAGATCTGGGTGTAAAGCCCGATAACTGTCTAGAGCTGCCTGTGCGATAATAGAAGGCCAAACTAGACTGGTGATGGTAGACGCCTGGAGACTGTTACACCCGTCAACCCGCATGTATTCCTTTTACTCTACAGTGCACGATTCTCACTCACGTATTGACATGTGGCTGATATCCGAAACTCTGACCGGCCGCATTGATGAGGCCAATATACTGCCCAGGACCTTTTGCGACCACTTTCCTATCACACTGACACTCACACTGGGGGTGTCAACTGAGACGAGACATCCATGGAGACTCAAGCCACTGGCTGATCCGGTGTTTGTGGCTGAGTTGGGTAAATGTATCGAGGAGTGCTTTGAGATCAACACTAGCTCGGTCAGTTCCCATGCAACCCTATGGGACACATTCAAGGCTTATATCCATGGCATAGCCCTGGTTAAAGAATCCGGGTTGATTAAGGCAATACGCCTGAATATCCAGGAGAGTGAAGCCACCCTCAGTCGACTCGAAACGCAATACGCGGCAGCTCCGGCTGTCGATACACTCGGCCAAATAGAAATGGGCTTAATAAGTTCAGGGAACACGCTGACCGAGAGCGGAATCTCTTGGATAATCCCAGACTGGCAAGGAAATACGGGGAAAGGGATTGCTCTGGTAGACTTCTGGCCAGGTTCTTGCGGCAGGAGGGAGGCAGCAACTACATTCCATTTGTGCATGACATGTCTGGAACACTAGTTCACTCAATATCGGAGGTGAACCATGTGTTTCACTCTTTTATGCAGCACTCTACGCTAATACTGATGCAGCGACCGCTCCTCAATGGTCTGCCGCTCTCCGTTCTGTCCGGCCAGGCTAGGGAGGCACTAGATTGTCCAATGTCAAGTGAGGAAATATCCAGAGCTATTGAGGCACTTCCCTCCAGTAAGGTTCCGGGCACTGACGGACTGACCATGGAATTTTTCAAACACTTTAAACCCCACCTTGTTCCCCAACTTGCTGCGCTACAGGAGGAATCGTGTGCACTGGGGGAGCTCCCTCCTACACTATGGGAAGCAGTATTTACAGTCCTGCTTAAACCTGAGAAGCCGGCAGTGCATGCGCCTACCTACCAGCCCATTTCACTAATCAATTCAGATGCGAAAATATTCGTTAAAGTACTCTCCTTCCGACTTGCCCCGTACATGACACTTATAGTCCACCCGGATCTGTCAGGCTTTGTTACCGGCTGATCCACAGCACTAAACCTGAGGTGCCTCTTCAATATCCTAGCCCAGATAGACCCTAGTGCACAGGCGGTCACAGATAGACTTGATATCCAGAAGGTCTTTGACTCTGTGTCCTGGCAATTTATGTGGGTGGTGCTCAAGAAGTGCAACTTCGGTGCTCGCTTCATTTCTTTGATACGTTTACTTTATACGCTCCCTGTGGCCATGGTCAGCACAAATGGGTGACTTTCAGCTCCTATTGTGATTGGTAAGGGGACTCAACAGGGCTGTCCGTTCTCGCCCTTGATATTTGCCATAGTGATGGAACCACTTATTGATCTGATCCGTCACAAACATGTGCATAGAGGGAAGAGACTCTGGGGCACCCCAAAGATCATCTCGCTATATGCAGATGACCCGTTACAGTTTGTGCGGGACCCAGAGCTATATCTAGTCCCTATCCTATAGGACGTCTTGGCCGGCTGCGCCCTATCTGGCCTGCAGTTGAACTGTGCTAAATCTCAGTTATATCCGTTGATGGACGCTACTGTGGCTCCTAGCGACCTCATGGGATTCACCTGGTCACCCCAAGGGATTAAATACCTGGGCGTTACTGTGACACAACATCAGGCATATTCTTGCTCCGGCGCTCGCAAAAGTTGAGTGGCTGGGCAAAACTTCCTCTTACTATCGCGTGGCGAGTGGTGCTACTGAAAGCTATTTAAGACACTGAAAGACGAGATTAACAACTTCATGTGGCACGAAGGAGCAGTGCGGCTAAAATGAGACACACTGACAAGACCCTACAACCAGGGCAGCCCCCGATTTCGAAAAATATTGGAAAGCAGCCCAGGCACAATTTGGAGGTTACTGGTTCAATGATGGTGTGGGTCTCCTGCATGTTAAGATCGAGCGACTCGCTGCTGACACACGCAATGTGCAGTCTTTGATTCTGCCACCACGATGGAAGGATTCCAGAGTTGCTGACCTCACCAGTGCAACAGCACTTGCGTGGGGAAAGATATGGGAACTAGTGGGCAACCCCCACCCATTCCACTGTAACCTGCCCCTGTGCAATTGTCTACCGACACTCCATGGGTGTGGGATGGGTGTGCCACATTCCGAGATGTCTACGACATGGGATCCTTTGTTGAGTGGCGTGACCTGCCGGGGCCCCTGCGGATGCTACCCTCTAGTTGGCTGCATTATGTCGGTCTGTACCGCACGATCCAAAACATGTGGATGGAATTCCCTGCACAACCCCTACATGAGCTCCTGTTAGACTTGGCTGTGGAGGGTACAGAATATATAACTTGCTGCAAAACCGGGCTAATAAACCACTTACTAAGCTCCGAGAATCTTGGGGCAAAGACTTGGATATAGACATTGCTGATGAGATCTGGGAAGCTATGTGCTTACAAACCTGCATTGTGTCATTCAACTCCAGATTCCTACTGGTACACTTCAAGCTACTCAACAGGTTTCACTACACCCCTGCCAGGCTTAGTCTCTTCTCACCGACTTGCTCTTCCCAATGATATGAGACTCCTCGAAACTAAGGGAGTTCTGGTGGGGGGTCTGTGATGTAGTATCTAAAATGTTTGACTTTGACGTTGGACCTAGCCCCTTGGCCTGCTTATTCCACAAATTTGAGACGCTCCAACCACGGTCCCAGAGGCTGGCTAGTCTCTGCATGAACCTTGCTGTACGAAGTATATTACCCCTCTGTGGAGCACTGGATGTGAGCTGTCACATGGGCCTCTGACCGTGAGGAGCGGTGGGTTTCACTGCAACCGATTCATGTAAACCTGCGGACATATGGTCCCACTTCCGGAACTACTGGCAGACGCTACACAGTGATGAACCCGATGCCGTGGTTACAACTTCCTGCTCTTGATTCATTCTACTACCGGCTCAAATACTACTCTTTGGACTCGTGCCATCACCCACATCTATCATACCCAGCCCAATGTAATGAATTGATGATTGATTGTAAATGTAAGACGCACCTCACTGTTCTACACTGCCTATTCTGTCTCTTGTTGTAATGTCAAACACTCAATAAACAAAGGATTAAAAAAAAACGGGACTTTGAGAAAGCAGTAAGAGAATATTCAAAAGAAGTGAAAGTAAGTAACTAGAGGAGATTAGGAAGAATTGTGGAGGAGGACCGGTAAAGAATACCAGTAACCCTTCCATGACCCAAAGAACGAGAAGTATGAGTAAACACAGTATCAGAAGTGAATAAAGAAGTGCGAATAGCAGAGTTAAAAGAAAATAGAGCCAAGACTCAGTAATGCATAGAAAGTGTCGCGTTTTCTTGTTGATCGACCAAGCGTTCCAGAGTGCAACATTAATGCAGGAATTCTCCAGGATCCAAGGGCAGATAGAGAAGATTCTAAGTATTACGAGAGACAGGAAAGTGAGGAAGTCTTTGAGGAGACCAATGAGTAGGAATAGAACTAGGCATAGAGAGAGACATAGACTTATTGTAATTGCTGAAATTTAGATGCAATGATGGAAGCAGCACTAGGATGGAATAAAGAAAAGTACCAACTAAGAGGCAAGATGGCATATCGCCTTCAGGGAAGTTGACCGTACTGAGGTATTAAAGCAAAAACCAGTAAACAACATTGTAAAAAAGTTGAGGATAGTACAGAAAAGCAAGAAAGAACATTCGAGGGTGGACCACTGCACCCAAAACTGGGTGTTGGTGTAACAAGCGTCCACAACAGATAAATGGTGGCCAATTGATGGGCCACTGAGAATGAAGACGTTCCGGACACACGTCGGAGAGTGGACAGGCACACTGACCAGGGCCCTCAGAGGGGCCGGCAAAACAGCACACAGCCTCCCAGAGGGACTGCAGTTCTTAAAGCGCGTATGCTCCACAACCAGGGGCAACTTGATGATATTTGGGCAGTTGACTGGACCAGGTGTGTTGCCAGAAGAGCCTTGTGACAGCAAAATGGGGCAACGTCTAGTGCCTCCGGAGGAGCTGGTAGCCAGTAGATTGAACAAGGGAGAAGAGACAACGTTCTCCCAAGTGACAAACCCTCACAACCAGGCAGCAGCTCGATGGAAAGCAGCAAAACAGCAGGAATGTTATTAAAGGCAGCAAGGATCAGGCAGATGATAATGCTGAGTGCAGAATGGCGGAAAGCACTCACCACGGCACTGTGTTCAATTCAGCAGGCCCCAGAGGGAGGCTGCCAAAAATGCACAGCTGAAAGGAGCTCACCAAAAATGCCCCACAGTCACTGTGAAGGCCTCAAGCACCGAGGGGGACAGCCCAAAGCAAAGGGCAAGAAGTACTTAGTACTTAAGTACTTCAGTAGGGACAAAGGCAATCCATAGGATGCCTCACTGGAGTGCAAAAAATAGAATGTAAAATGTTTTGACACTGAGGTGTAAAATGGAGCACTATGAGCCCCTTGCCAGAAAAACCCCAGATAGGGATGGCAAGCAACTAGGGGAGCGCATCTCCTAACAAACACCTCACCAGGGTTGAAGATACCAGATGAGCGGGTGCCGCACAGTCTCCTGTGCTGCCTCGCCAGAAGCTGGCATTGGGGAAGGGAATCCACAATACCTTGCCGGAGCGTTGAATGAACACCAACACTGCGCCCAATTCCTTTGAAGCAATGAAACGTTGAAATGCTGCGGTCGCTGTATCCGAGCGGGCCGGGACCGCTGCGACAACTGTGCAAGCCTTCCTTTCAGAGTGTAGAGGAAGGCACCTAGAGACGTCCCGTGTCAAGCTGCACCAAACCTAAAGGGAGCCTGGTCGCTTCCGACGCTGCGTCTGTGTAGCTGGTGGGGGCTTCTACTCCTGCACTTTAGGAGACTGAGGTGGTAGCTGCTGATGCTCCTGACCTGGGGTCTGTTGGGTTGGAGCAATGGAGGAAAGCACCACCCTCGACAGCTTAAAATGACCCTTGTCCCTTATTTTGCTGATATCCTAGCCCCTTTCCCTGTCTCTATTTTGCAAAGAAATCCCACAAACCTCACAAACACAGCCTAGGTACTTCCCTAGCTGTCCGTCTGCCTGTTTCACTTTTAGCCTGCACTCAAGGGCAACAATAAGAAACAGGAAGCAGGAAGTGCATCATTCACTTTCAGTTTATCTTTCAAGGTCAGGCTGACCCGACATTGTCTGAATGACTAGTGTCCTGTGGTTAAAACAAGATTAAGCTGATTCGAGTTATGTCTAGTGTTAGAAAAAGCTTAAACGCAATTCAAAGTGGATCAAGCCGATTCGGGCTGCATACTCATCGAATCAGACATTTACCGACTCGCATCAATTACACTTGTGAGCCATCACTGTGGTGGTTCGAATGGCTCAACCCGAGTTAAACTAATGTTTGTATTGTACGATCCAGCATTCCAGTTGAGCATTTTAAGACTTGCCCAACCTTATCTCAGGGAGTACAGCTAGTAGATGGCTGAAAAATCCGATTGCATTTCCAATTCCCCTAACTTCCTTCTAAAACTTTGGCACACACTTGGTTGCTCCCTCTCCAATATAGTATTTCTATGCAGACCATGAAGACAGAATACCTGTTCCACAAAATCAAAGAATGAGATCTAAGCAGACAAGTGAGTATCACACTCAGCACTTAGGCGGGGATAATAACTGGCATTGATTTTACAACTCATTGTGTACAGTGTGCCAAGCTTCCATGGACTTGTCTTCAAAGCTTGTCGTCGGACACTATATTTTAAAAGCTCCTGCAAGCCATCTTTCATGGTTCCATGACATCATTTGCCTTTGGGGTGGAAAAGTAAGAAGCCACAAGTATTGTTTGTAAAACAGAACCCCTCCTAAACATTGATGGGAGGAATCGTTAGGAAGGTTTGGTGCCATCACTGAGAATAGATTCCAAGTGTCAGCAATGGACGAACAAGTCAGACGATGATGTGTTGTTGGCCCTCCGCCCTGATCCCCGCATCACTAAATTGTGCTTGAAAAATCTATGCCATAGGCTCAAGTGCTAATGCAAATAAAATGGCTGAGAGCGGGCATCCCTGCACATTCCCCTCCCCAGTTGCCATCTGCGTGAAAACATTTTACCCATTTTTACCCATGCCAGGGGGTCCCAGTAGACCGGCCTGATCCACTTCAACATATTCGGCCCCAGCCCATTCCTCTCCAAGACCTTAAGTAGACACTCCTAATTGACAGAGTCTAAGGTCTTGACCGCGTCCAAGGAGACCACAGCCAATCCTTCAGTCGACTCCTGGACCTTTTCTATAATGTATCGGAGCCTTTGAAGATTCATCGTGGTGTTCCTCTGGTTTGAGTGCGTCCCCCTCGTTCAATCTGGGGAGCGAGGCCTGGTCCAGCACCTTCCCCATGTCCCGGGGTGGCGGCGGTTCCCTGCTCTTGTACATCTGTTCATAATACCTTTGGAAGGCTGCGATAATGTCCTCCTGTGTTGTGGCCAGAACCCTGTTCCCGGCCTCTACCTGCGTGATCAAGCCATGGGGTTGGTCCCTCCTGATAAACCAGGCCAGGAGCCGCCCTGCCTTGTGCCCCTCCCCATGGATCCTCACTAGGTGTTGTGCATAATCAAGCTTGCCCAGGCGCTCCTGTGCCTGCTGTCTGTGCACCCTCCCCCAGAGGAGCTCTGCCCGCATGGTACCCCCTTTGCCATGTCTCCCTCCAGTTCCTCTCCCTTCCTGAACCACATTAAACCTGTTAACAAGAACCTCAATTAACACGGAAACCTCCGTAAAATACCTGCAATGTGCAGCTCCCGCCCTGCAACATGGGGTAGGCACCATGTATTTGCCCACTGACTTGACTTTGAATCTGTGTGCTGCTGCCTCCCTGCAACATGTGGTAAGCACCATGTATTTGCCTATTGCAGGACTTTCACATCTGTGTGCTGCTGCCGCCCTGCAACATGGGGTAGGCACCATGTATTTGCCCATTGATGTGTTTTTGCATCTGTGTGCTGCTGCAACCTTGCAACATGGGGTAGGCACCATTTATCTGCCCATTGATGTGTTTTTGCATCTGTGTGCTGCTGCCGCCTGCAACATGGGGTAGGCACCATGTATTTGCCTATTGCAGGACTTTCACATCTGTGTGCTGCTGCTACCTTGCAACATGGGGTAGGCACCATGTATTTGCCCACTGATGTGTTTTTGCATCTGTGTGCTGCTGCCGCCCTGCACCATGGGGTAGGCACCATGTATTTGCCCATTGATGTGTTTTTGCATCTGTGTGCTGCTGCCACCCTGCAACATGGGGTAGGCACCATGCATTTGCCCATTGATGTGTTTTTGCATCTGTGTGCTGCTGCCTCCCTGCAACATGGGGTAGGCACCATGCATTTGCCCACTGACTTTACTTTGCATCTGTGTGCTGCTGCCGCCCTGTAACATGGGGTAGGCACCATGTATTTGCCCATTGATTTGACTTTTGCATTTGTGTGCTGCTGCCGCCCTGCAACATGGGGTAGGCACCATTTATTTGCCCATTGATGTGTTTTTGCATCTGTGTGCTGCTGCCGCCCTGCAACATGGGGTAGGCACTATGTATTTTCCTATTGCAGGACTTTTGCATCTGTGTGCTGCTGCCACCTTGCAACATGGGGTAGGCACAATTTCTTTGCCCATTGATGTGTTTTTGCATCTGTGTGCTGCTGCCGCCCTGCAACATGCATTTGCCCATTTATTTGTTTTTTATATCTGTGTGTTTATGCCACCTTGCAACATGAGTTAGGCACCATGTATTTGCCCATTGATTTGACTTTTGCATTTGTTTGCTGCTGCCGCCCTGCAACATGGGGTAGGTACCCTTTATTTGCCCATTGATGTGTTTTTGCATCTGTGTGCTGCTGCCGCCCTGCAACATGGGGTAGGCACCATGTATTTGCCTATTGCAGGACTTTCGCATCTGTGTGCTGCTGCCACCTTGCAACATGGGGTAGGCACAATTTATTTGCCCATTGTTGTGTTTTTGCATCTGTGTGCTGCTGCCGCCCTGCAACATGGGGTAGGCACCATGTATTTGCCTATTGCAGGACTTTCACATCTGTGTGCTGCTGCCACCTTGCAACATGGGGTAGGCACCATGTATTTGCCCATTGATGTGTTTTTGCATCTGTGTGATGCTGCCGCCATGCAACATGGGGTAGGCACCATGAATTTGCCCATTGATGTGTTTTTGCATCTGTGTGCTGCTGCCGCCCTGCAACATGGGGTAGGCCCCATGTATTTGCCCATTGATGTGTTCTTGCATCTGTGTGCTGCTACCGCCCTGCAACATGGGGTAGGCACCATTTATTTTCCCATTGATGTGTTTTTGCATCTGTGTGCTGCTACCGCCCTGCAAACATGGGGTAAGCACCATGTATTTGTCTATTGCAGGACTTTCGCATCTGTGTGCTGCTGCCACCTTGCAACATGGGGTAGGCACCATGTATTTGCCCATTGATGTGTTTTTGCATCTGTGTGCTGCTGCCGCCCTGCAACATGGGGTAGGCACCATGTATTTGCCCACTGATTTGACTTCACATCTGTGTGCTGCGGCCGCCTAGCAACATGGGGTCAGGCTCAATGGATGTGATCACCATGTACTTGGCGTATGATGTATTACCTTTTGCAAGTTCCATGATGTAATTCACCTCTTACGCTTTCTTTTCTATAACCTGAAGCACTTACCGTAACTGTATTCTTAAGTTAAAAGTGCCTAGATACCTCTGGGTTTTGTGTGCTATATAAGTGACAAAATAAATAAACAAATAAAAGTGGGCACAGCACTCCAGTCAACTTCCCAAACAGTGGGGGGCCGAACCCTGTGCTCATGCCAGGGGCATGCAATTCCTGCACGGGCTCATGGGGATGGCAGATCGGCAGTGCCCTTCGAGGGACCTGGGGTAGTCATCCATGTATCAAATGACCCGCAAGTGCAATCTCCTTACGCCCAAATCACAGTTGCAGTTTACCCGTCTGTACCTTCTCCATTTCCCTGCGTGATCAAGCCATGGGGTTGGTCCCGCTTGATATGCCAGGCCAGGAGCCGCTCTGCTTTATCCCCCGCACTGTGGATCCTCACTAGGTGGCGTTACAAACCAGAAGGTGCCTCACCCACTAGTCCCCGGTGATCTGTCATCCAGGTGGCCAGGACATGGCCATCGCTTATGAATCCAATCCTGGGGGTGGACCAGTGCAGGAGGATCATCTGGGTGAGTGGTCCTCAGGGAGTGAGAGCTGGACACCGGATGGTGAGATGCGGTATCCCCTTCCCTGTAACACCTTTACCCCATCCTACCCGGTAGGAACTCTACCGCACCCCCCTTTTACAACACAAAGGGCCTAATTACGAGTCCGCCGACCCGGACTTAACGCCACCGGTATAACCATACTGGCACTGTTTCCGTGACCGTCAAATCACGACCCACGATTCCGGAAAAACCACCACCACAATCTGCTACCGCAGAGTTAAGGGACCCCTAAAATGTGTTGGCGTGGAAACCCCCCAGTTACCGACAACACCAAACACCATGGGCATTACGAGTACCACGGGCATGGAAACACCACCATAAAAATGGCGGAAAACCCATGGCCACGGAGGCGATATCGGCGCCACCGCGAACATGACGTTAAACAGTGCCTGGTGAGCTGAATCAGGCCACAGGTGAAGCAAATGAGCCCAGCTGGCCACACCCACACCCAGGCCAACCCCAAACACAACTATGCAGGCAGCAGCTGCAGCAGCATTGGGACTCGGGCTATTGAACCTACAGGCAGCACTTCACATGGTTGCAGTAATGGTGCAGTGGAGGATGAGGCGGAGGAAGCGCAGGCGGCAGTTAGCAAACCCTGCACCCATGCCAAACCCAATTGTGCAACTGGCACGACCCCGCAGGCAGCCTGCAATACCTCACACCAGGGCCTCTCTCTGGAACCTGACCCCAGGACAGATCCACACATTATACCGGCTGGACCGTCCAACAATCATGTACATCACCACCATGATTGAGGACGACATCAGCAGCCACATTGCCATTTCAACCGCAACCCCCCCTCTTGAAGGTGGTGTCAGTACTGCATTTTCTAGGCACTGGAACTTATCAGCACACAATTGGTGAGCTGCACGGGCTCTCACAACCCTGTTTCTCTAAAATATTGGGACAGGTACTGGATGCCCTGCTGCGCCATGTGTCGGAACACATCGCCCTACCCCGTACCCTTGCACAGGTCATTGGCACGAAGTTGGCCTTCCATGCCATTGCGGCCATGCCAAATTGCATAGGTGCAGTAGACTGCACCCACATAGATCTGACAGTACCACGTACAATGGAGATGGTGTACCGCAATAGGAAACAGTACCACTCACTGAATGTACAGATGGTATGTGACGCCGGACAAGTGATTACACATTGCTGCACACGTTTCCCGGGGTCAACACATGACTCAATGGTCCTGCAGAATTCGACATTGCCACGCTACATGGAACGTTACGCTGGACAAAGCACATGGCTATTGGGTGAGTACAACTGCCAATGCACAGGCCTTGTGGAAGGGGGATGTGTGTCCAGGGCAATGACCTGTGTGAGTGGGCTGCCACAGCTGTACATGCATCGCCCCCTGGCCCATGTAATGGACGGTCAGCATAACCCACACATCACAAAGATACACATGACAGGTTGGCACAGTGTGCCCGTACACACCCTGCCAAATGATACATACAACCAATACTACCACAAGGCCATACAACTGGAGCCACTCAATACAGCCACCCACAGAATGCACCACCGCCCCCCCAATGCACATGATGACTGCACATGAGACATCCTGCAACAACCACATCATCACAGTCTATTGATTGACTCCTCCATGTGTGTACATCATTGCACAATGCCATACTTACCAACCACTATTGTCCGCAACTACATATGCACACCAAGTCATTGGGCAATGTCCAAATGCCAACGTCTACAACAATTACCCATGAATGGTAATCACCCACCCGTCCGACCACTGTTTGGCCCACATGGATGAATGAATGATGACTCAAGATTGCACTGCATCTGATCAAGAGAAGATACCACAAACACTGACATGTCCCACACATTTCCATCCCATGTAGGTGATGCTGGATATACACTCAGCCATGGCTGATGACGCCTGTACGGAGGCCAAGGAACAGGCATGAGGAGGCATACAACAGGGCACGTGTACGCACACGTGGCATGATTGAGAGGTCATTTGGCCTACTGAAGGCCAGGTTCCGCTGCTTGAGCTGATCTGGAGGATCACTGCTCTCCAACCCAGTGAAAACGGGTAAAATGATGCTTATGTGTGCCATGCTGCACAAACTGTCCATGCGCAGGAACATTCCTTTGCCCCCAGACACAGAGGATGATGATGGAGGTGAAGATGGGGACGAGGATGGGGTGGCTCCACACCCTCCTGGGGTGCACACTATGGCCAACGACCACGGGATACACTCATTCGCATTTACTTTTGAGAGACTGCACATTGACAGAATTGCATGGATATGACGATGCCGGTGAATAAATGGATTGTCTGCAAATGAAATGACGGTTGTCCACTCATTATGTTTTTTTTCAAAGGTGTTGTATTATAAACAAACCAGGAAAGAAGGTGCATCGGGTAGGGAAGCTGTACACCCGTGACCACTCACCACACAACAGCTACATCGGGCACACCAGCTGCATCGGGCACACCGGCTGAATGGGGCACACCAGCTGAATCGGGCACACCAGCAGATGCCACCATCCCCATGCAGGCACCCACCATGGCCCAGATGCCATCTTGCAGCCCATGGGCCTCATCACAAGTTGGGCGGTAACCTTGGCGGTATTACCGCCAGGGCTATTTGCCCTACCGCCAAATCCCCCAGCGCTATTAGCGCCGGATCACGGGTGTGGCAGAACGGTTGGTTCCCATTCCCCATTGGGCCCATTCCCCACTGGGCCCAATGGGGAATGTTTGCACTATTAGCGCCGGCAGTATTAGCGCCGGCGGTAATAGCACCGAAAATCTGCAAAATCGCAGCAGATTTGGCCCCAGCTCAGAGCTGGGGGGCAAATCCGCCAAGCCCATGATCTGGCAGACCCTTAAATGTGACGCTAATAGTGCTACTACCGCATTTAAGGGTTACCGCCAGACTCGTGATGAGGCCCTTTGAATAGCAAAGAAACTTTGGCAAAGAAGACCCTGATGTTGAAGTCTCGAACTGCATTCTCATGCGAGAGAGAGAGTGTGCTAAGTTCGAGTGTGCCGCCCTGCCCCATGCTGAAAACGTGGGGAAGGGAAGCCAATGGCTTGAATATCCTGACATATAATTTCTTGAACACTTTTCCTTTGCATAACATTGTTTCCCACGCTATTTGTATTTAGAAGTAAGGATTGGCAATAGGTTTATTAGTATAGGCCCTTTTATTTTGACAAGACACCACTAGGACTGCATTATTATTATTTGATGGTCATAGCTTGCTCCCATCTTTAGATTTAGGATTAGATAGGCATTTTTCAAATCCAAGTGAAGTTCAATAAACACCCTTCAACTGTGATCACTTGTGTCTGTCTTACTGTTTGATACCATGCCTTCCTTACAGTGGTGTGCATAATCATGCTTGCCCAGGGGCTCCTGTGCCTGCTGTCTGTGCCTCCTCCCCCAGAGGAGCTCTGCCCCACATGGTACCCCCTTTGCCATGTATCGCTCCAGTACTCTGATTCGTTCCTCCAGGTCTTTCAGGGAAGCCAGCAGTAGATCTGAACCCCCTCTAGGGATCCAAGGGCTGAGTGCGCTTCTCCTCCGGTGGGGTAGATCCTCACAAAGTTCTGCGGGCTCCCTGTCAATGGTCCATCCTCCCCATGCAGCTGGAGTAATCCTTGTTCTGCCACTGTGACCCTGCTCATAGCTGCCTGATCGTCTGGGCCGTGCCTCCCATCCATCTCGGACGGTCTTATGCTGCCTCCCCTGCCAGGCCCCTGCTACGCCTTCCCTGGCGAGATTCCATAGACCAGCTGCCTTCTGCCTCCCACCATTCCCATGCCTCCTCTGGGGCGTTACAAATACCATATCATATCATATTACATAATCATTGGCGGCCCCCTTTGATAATTTTCTGCTTTGTGGGATACAAACGGATGTCATGTTCTCTGAGGACCCGCTTTATCTCCTTGTAGCTGTGCCGCTGTTGCTGCACCCATCGCGTGTAGTCTGGGAATACCCTTATTTTTGCATTGGAGAATCCAATCGGGCCCCTTCTCCTGGCTGCCTGTAGGAGGAAGTCACACATCTCGGTAGTTGAATATCCTGGCCACCACTGGTGGTCAGTAAAAGGAAGAATATTGAATAACCCAACTTTGTTAATTAAATAATTTTTGTATTGGCTTAATATAAACTAAATGAGAGAGTGTTGGCTCAGTTTTAGGCCACCACTTAGTTTTTGCAGTTTCTGTCTGTTTTCTTGCAATTTTTGAAGCAAGAGTATTATTATTTCTGGTAGTGCATTTTCAATTTTTAACTGTCTAAACCAATAGATTAGCATATTCATTTTCTTAGCTATGCATGCATTTCTTATTTATGATGTTTTCTGGCAAAATAAATATGTTTATTGTTTTTAATTAGAGACTACCCCGATTGCTTTCTGAGTCTGCAGTAGCCCAAATTCAGTGGTTCAGTGATACCTTTTGGTACACCAACTAAATAATTCATTATATAAGCAATTTTCAAATTGAATTTATAGCAGTCTGGACCTTATTGGTTTTGCTTAGTTTACAGTCCCTCTCCATCACTGCTTTTGGGACACTTCCCCCTCTCTTTGTGTCAAACATCACTGGCCCAGGTCTGTCCCCCGGTGCAGGTTTTTTTGCTGCGACCCTGCAGGCTTGCTCTACCGCGAACCACTCGGAAAGGCCCTTCTCGCTCAAGTATTGTGGCAACCACTTTTCCAGAAATAACTCCATGGAGTCACCTTCTGCATTTTTGGGAAAGCCTACTATCCTTATATCATTCCTTCGCGAGCGACCCTCGGCTTCCTCTGCTCGGACCTCCAAGGCTCTAGTTGTCTGCATCAAAGCAGCCACCTTTTTTTTGAGGGTCTGTAACTCTGCCTCCTTTGACGTGACTCTCAGCTCGGTTACCTTGTGCTTCTCCGCCGATTTGTGCATGTCCGCCCTAATAAGGTTCAACTACTCCCCTATGTTTCCGATCTTTAATTCTAGGGCCGACCTGGAGCTCTGTACTGCTTGCAGGACTTCAGTGGTCCTCTCCTCTAGGTTAGGTGTTTGCGCCTTTTGCTGCTGGGGGAGTTCAGGCCCCCGAATGCTGCGACTGTGGGATTTGATCTGGAATACTTGTCCATCCTGAACTGACTCCTTTTCCCTCCAATCATGGTCTGCTTACTTGTCTTAGGAGTGCAAGTTCAAGGCGTGCCGGTCCCTGGCCTGGATCACTTGCTTTACTATAGTCCCCCTTCGTAATGTGACCAGGGGGGTTAACCAATACCCAGGTGGGGTTGGCCTCAGCCACGCTGAAGGCTTCTGCTAACCCGGAATTTCACCAGTCTCCTATTCCCTGGGGTCAGTGTGGATTCCCGCCAAGCACCCTCGTGTTCCAGGCACCTGAGCACCCCTGCCGGATGAGTCCCTCCTCCTCCACTTGTTTGCCCGCCTGCTTGCCACCAGTGTGCCCAGATGGCCCCTGTTGTTCTCAGGGCCATCTTAAGCACTTTTGGGGCCCTGGGCACAGACATTTCTGGGCCCCCCTCCACCAATCCAAAGGAATTAAGGAATCAAGAATACTGGTTGCGCCCCCCACGTGTCGCACTCACAACCTATAGGTTGATATGCTGTCTTGCAGCATAATAAGCATGTTTACTTCCTTTAAGACCCCTTACCTTCTTCATTCTTGCTCTAATCAGAATGATAAACCAATTGCATTTGAAGACCAACATTAGCAGTCTACAAAGAGGTTACTGTTCTAGTACATACAGGATACTTTTTATCAATAACATCCAGGAAGGAATTCAGCCTGCAGTATTAATGCAGGACCATATGTTAAAGGTACATGTGACCCGTAATAGACAGAGAACTCACATTAGCTGCCTCACAGAATGTAAAAGTGCTCAAGCATGGATACAGACCAATAATTGGAAGGAACGAAACGCTACACATACCGTAGCATGGATAGTGGAGGCAGATTAGAAGCTACCAGGAAGGTGTCTTTATCCAGACAGACTGAGATTAGAAGTGGGATATGGTTTTCAAATAGTGTTGCCATTAGATATCAAAGGAACACATGCCTGTGGTGTGCGATATAAATATGCTCACTATTAACACAGTGAAACCATGAATAAGGCTTTTATGAAGATAATACCATGAGAAGGAAATCCTTCTGAAGGGATGACAATTTTGAAAGGTTTAGGGACTGGTAATATTGAGAGGTTAGGCAATACAAGATTAAATGAGATGCCCAGGATCACACATTGGTTAAGGGGTGAAGGGGTGAAGCTGGGACTTGTGCCAACTCTGCAAGTTCTGAATTTGAACATGTTCTTTTCCAGTTCTTACCATGAACTAAAACAATCTCATTTTATAAAAACGGACTTGGAAAGTAAACACATCACATTACCGAACATGACCATTTTTAAACAAAATATTATAGAAGGGTGTTATGCAAAACGGGAATGATTCCAGCTTCATTCTCTCCATCAGCAAGGGAGGTATATAAGAACCAACATGCCAATCTATGTGATTTAACACATTTAATCTGGGTTTGCCTTTTGTATTTTAAAGCTTTAAATACTTCCAAAATAATGGCTTGTGACATTTTCATTTATAAATGTGCATAAAATCCTTTGACGTTTACCAAAAAGCAAACAGTTTTTTTTGTGTCAAAAAAGCAGACCTTAAAATAAGCTTGCCTGAGGCCTGCAACATATGGGCCGCTCTCTTCTGTCTACCAACCCTTCCACCCAAATGGCCTACATAACAAGAAAGATCAAGTTATGGGCTAAACGATACCAGCAGCATGCAAGAAGGCAAACCTCACAGAAGACAGCACAGTAATGTAAGATATATTAGATGATTTGACCAGGATCACTGTATTGTCTGCTGGCAAATCCAGGATACAAGCATGAACGCCTTCGTTCCATGGTCTTGAATTTGGATACTTAATCACCTCTTGGACTAACAGTTTATGCCATTGTTGGAGGCGATTGCTGAGGTTTTACAACACCCCACCTGAACAAACCAATTTCTAGACCTTCACCATACAGATGATCTGTTAGGTTTTATAGCAACCCTAATCTGGTGCAGGTACATTTGTGATAATAGCAGGTGTTGTTCTGCAAAACCAAGTACATATGCAGGCAGGTTTATAAACTTCAGACATAGGAAAGGCTCAGCCAGCCTTGCTGGAATGTGATATTCTAATTTTGCATATGAACACATATTTCTGAAATGGGTGCTTCACACACTGAGCTAACTTCTGAACCATTGTGCCACTCAATTCATCAATATGTATTTCACTGTTGCCTATTGCACATGATCAACATTATTCCCACAGGAAGAAAAGAATGCTACAGAGTTGTGCCATAAGGAACACGCAACTATGTTCACACAGTGAACACAGAAAGCAATACATGATGAATTGATTGAGGCAGAATGTACTTGTCAAAACAGAAAGGCAATGGGTTTAGAGCCTCAGTAGCACCCCATAAAATGTCCTGACGTATGATATGTAAGACTGGTGAACAATTGAATCTTATTTCTTCAGATCAGGCAGCCTAGTGGGTCCCCCTCCAAGGTGGGGGCCCTTGGCAAGTGCCCCTTTTGCCCTCCCATAAAAACGTCTCTGGTTGTTCTGGATAATGCGGCAAGTAGGTGCAGTCACCCCGACTGGCACCAGATATCAGTCAGGAGTCATTAATACGTGCCAACTCCCATGCTTCCCGATCTGGCCACTCTGGCTAGTTCATCGCCTTCTCTAGGCTTGTCCTGCCCCGTGTCTGCTGTGGGCTGACTTGCAGGGGTGAAAAGCTCCTTTATGACCATGTGGCTCCCTGGGGTTTATTTCACTGAGGCCGCGTGCGTTCTGATATGGGTCTCCCACTGTGAGGCGTATTCCCAATATCCTCCACTGTCGTTACCTTATATACTGATGCCTGGACACTCTACTCGGTAGTCCTTCATCTCCCGGGGCAGCAAGACCGCAGTTAGAGGCTGTGACCCGCCAGGATGCGGTGGGTAGCCCTTGGAGGCTGTGGTGATGCCCGGTGGAGCTGCGTTGCACAGAAGTCAACTGACGCCTCCCTCTGACAGGGCTAATACTGACCCTGGTGCGCGGCGAGTCTCCCAGGCCTCCTGACCCTCTGAGTCCTGAGAGTCGCTTCTTTCCTGGCAGACACTGCCACCTTCACTGCCCTCTCACTGTGTTCCCGGCATATGAGAGTGGGGGCGCCAGCAGAGTACCTGCTGTTTCCCTGGTAGTCGTCTGTGCACCGCAAGTTGGACAGTCCCAGCCTGCAGACCCTAGGTGCTAGTGGAGGCTTGGTTCCTCCACTCCTCATGTGGTCGAAGTCCGGCCAACCAGGCAGGTCCAGCAGCTGGTGCATGGGCTCTCACAGGGTCTCAGTGCTGGAACCACTGGCCCGTTAAATCCGATCCTCCTCCTCATCCATTAGCTGGCAGCGGCCATTTTGGTTGCTCTGTTCGCGCCTTTCTGGTGAAACGTTACTTGTCTGAAAAACTGGGTCAGGAGACCGTTTTTGTCATTAATGGTTCCTCCGGTGCCTCCCCCAGAGTTCCACTGACTGGGGACCTAGCTTTAGCACTCACTGAACTGCTACTCAGGATGTTTGAGCAGGATGTTTGCGGGCAGCTTCAAGAGCACCGAAGGGATCACGGCTTCATCCCTCGCTTGCTGGCCATGCCCCCGCGTTTGGTGGTCTCTGGCCATTAGATTCACCCAGATCCCACCAAAATGTATTACTGTTACCGCCACTTGCACAGTGGTATTACCGCCAGAATAAAAGTGCTGGTGCGGTGTAAATGCCCATTTTCTTTTGTCCCTAGTACTCAATGGGGTATTTTCAGCGGAATTACTGTGGTGGTAATTGCACTGCAGTAATTCTGCCAAAAATGGGAGAGAGTCGGGAGATTTAATTCGAGCTGATAGCCGGAGGTGAATCCTATAACTTTCTGCCCACCTCATAATTGGGCGGTGCAGTAATGCAGTGGTATATGGTAATCCAGCTGCATTTAACCCACACCACCCAACTCGTAATGACTCCCATAGTCTTAATTTGCCAGACACCTTGCGGACTACTATCAAAGGTGCCACGATTCCGTGGCCTCTATTCTTTCTATTATACCGTGTCTCTCTGTGGCTTGCAGCTCATTCCGCATTGTGATGGGTATGTTGCAGACCCTCTGTATTACCAGTGATGATCCCGCCTTCATGCTGATGAGATGGATGAAAGCCTTCAATCTCCCAATGGCCACCCTAAAGACCCTGCAGTTGTTACTTCCTTTTCTCCTCAGGTGTTCTCTTCTCCCATATCTCAGCATGCCGGCACCGCCCCCTCTCCATGTGGGTCCAATTGCATTAATCATTTTTGTTGGTGCCCTTTGCCAGACACATATACCTTTCCTTCTGCTAGTCTACCCTTAAACAGAATTTCAGCATGGAACCAACCAATCAAGTCAATTTGCTTTCCTCCGTCTGCTGGGGGGTTGATATCAGTTATTCTACGGGGACTTCCCGCTCCAAATGTCACATTGCATTTTACTTTTTGGCAGGAGGATGTATTTGGCACCGGAGTCTACCATCATTTGGATGACGCTGGTCTCGACTGTCACCATGAACTTTTCCACATTATCTTCCCCATCTTCCTCTAGTTCCTCACGCCGCTCCTCTACCAGGGTGAGGCCAGGTTTGCTTTTGAACATCACGCAAATCATCCCGACGGGAGGGCACACATCACTGCTGACTATGTGAATTGTGCTGTCACCTCTGAAACGCCTTCGTTCTTGCCGTTCTGGCTGGATTCCATGTGCTTTTCTCCGTCTACTACAGGGGTGCACAACTGATTTTGACAGAGGGCCGAAAGTACCCTACATGATGGCTATAGTGGGCTGAAAAGTAAATGTGGGTGGGGTGGTTGGCGTGGCGTGGCGGGAGGCTTTTTCAACCCCTAATTTTTATTAAACACTATGCCCCATGGCTCCCACCCCTCATGCAAACACTATGCCCCAAGGCCCCCACCCCTCAAGCAAACACTATGCCCCATGGCCCCCACTCCCCAACCAAACACTATGCCCCATGGCCCCCACCCCTCATGCAAACACTATGGCCCAAGACACCCCCCCTCAAGCAAACACTTTGCCCCATGACACCCCCCTCAAGCAAACACTATGCCCAATGACACCCACCCCTCATGCAAACACTATGCCCCATGGCCCCCACTCCCCAACCAAACACTATGCCCCATGGCCCCCACCCCTCATGCAAACACTAGGCCCCAAGACACCCACCCCTCATGCAAACACTATGTCCCATGGCCCCCACTCCCCAACCAAACACTATGCCCCGTGACACCCACCCCTCATGCAAACACTATGCCCCAAGACACCCACCCCTCAAGCAAACACTATGCCCCAAGACACCCACCCCTCATGCAAAAACTATGCCCCATGACACCCACCTCTCATGCAAACACTATGCCCCATGACACCCACCCCTCATGCAAACACTATGTCCCATGGCCCCCACTCCCCAACCAAACACTATGCCCCATGACACCCACCCCTCATGCAAACACTATGCCCCAAGACACCCACCCCTCAAGCAAACACTATGCCCCATAGCCCCCACTCCCCGACCAAACACTATGCCCCATGACACACACCCCTCATGCAAACACTATGCCCCAAGACACCCACCCCTCATGCATACACTATGCCCCATGACACCCACCCCTCATGCAAACACTATGCCCCAAGACACCCACCCCTCAAGCAAACACTATGCCTCATGCCACCAAGCATGCACCATGCATACATACTCATACAGACCCCAAAGCCCCCACCCCTGCATACAAACTAACAAGCATACACCATGCACCCATACAGACCCGAACCCCCACCCACAACACAGCACACAAACCCACAAGCATACACCATGCACCCATACAGACCCGAACCCCCTACCCAAACTCAGCACACAAACCCACAAGCATACACCATGCACCCATACAGACCAGAACCCCCCACCCGCAACTCACCATACAAACTCACAAGTATACACCATGCACCCATACAGACCCGAACCCCCCACCCCCAACTCAGCACACAAACCCACAAGCATACATCATGCAATCATACAGACCCGAACCCCCCACCCCCAACTCAGCACACAAACCCACAAGCATACACCATGCACCCATACAGACCCGAAACCCCCCACCCCCAACTCAGCACACAAACTCACAAGCATACACCATGCACCCATACAGACCCCACCCCCAACTCACCATACAAACTCACAAGTATACACCATGCACCCATACAGACCCAAACCCCCCACCCCCAACTCAGCACACAAACCCACAAGCATACACCATGTACCCATACAGACCCGAACCCCCACCCCCAACTCAGCACACAAACCCACAAGCATACACCATGCACCCATACAGACCCAACCCCCCACCCCCAACTCAGCACACAAACTCACAAGCATACACCATGCACCCATACAGACCCCACCCCCAACTCACCATACAAACTCACAAGTATACACCATGCACCCATACAGACCCGAACCCCCCACCCCCAACTCAGCACACAAACCCACAAGCATACACCATGCACCCATACAGGCCCGAACCCCCCACCCACAACTCAGCACACAAACCCACAAGCATACACCATGCACCCATACAGACCTGAACCCCCCCACCCGCAACTCACCATACAAACTCACAAGTATACACCATGCACCATACAGACCCGAACCCCCCACCCCCAACTCAGCACACAAACCCACAAGCATACACCATGCACCCATACAGACACGAACCCCCCACCCCCAACTCAGCACACAAACCCACAAGCATACACCATGCACCCATACAGACCCGAACCCCCCAACCCCCAACTCAGCACACAAACTCACAAGCATACACCATGCACCCATACAGACCCCACCCCCAACTCACCATACAAACTCACAAATATACACCATGCACCCATACAGACCCAAGCCCCCCACCCCCAACTCAGCACACAAACCCACAAGCATACACCATGTACCCATACAGACCCGAACCCCCACCCCCAACTCAGCACACAAACCCACAAGCATACACCATGCACCCATACAGACCCAAACCCCCCACCCCCAACTCAGCACACAAACCCACAAGCATACACCATGCACCCATACAGACCCAACCCCCCCCCCCACCCCCAACTTGGCACACAAACTCACAAGCATACACCATGCACCCATACAGACCCCACCCCAACTCACCATACAAACTCACATGCATACACCATGCATCCATACAGACCTGAACCCCCCCACCCCCCAACTCACCAAACAAACTCACAAGCATGCACGCATACAGACCCGGACCCCCCACCCCCACATCTCAACATACACTGAACGTGCACACAACAAACATTCAGGCAGACCCGACCCCTCCAACCTCCCCCCCCCAGCATCTCAACATACACTTCACTTGCACACAAACACATTCAGGCAGACCCGATACACACCCCACCCCCGCATCTCAACATACACTGAACTTGCACACAAAAACACATTCAGGCAGACCCCCACCCCTCTCCGCATCTCAACACACAATCCACTTGCACACAAACACATTCAGGCAGACCCGACCCCCACACTCCCTCCACATCTCAATACACACTGCACTTGCACATAAACACATTCAAGCAGACCCGACACACCCCCCATTCCCGCATCTTAACATACACTGAACTTGCACACAAACACATTCAGGCAGACCCGACCCCCATACCCCCTCCGCATCTCAATACACACTGCACTTGCACACAAACACATTCAAGCAGACACGACACATCCCCCACCCCCGCATCTCAACATACACTGCAGACATACAAATACAAACACACCGATACACACCCGACACACTCCCCCACCTCCGCATCTCAACATACATACAAAAGCAAAAGACACAGGCCCTCATTACGACCCTGGCGGAAAGTGACTGACCGGACCGCCACAGCGTAAATAGCGTTTCCGCCATTGCACGATGGAGCAAAGTGCGGCCCATTCCGACCCATCGGGCACGAGCACCACGCCATGGCGGAAGTGCAAAGTCCGCGATGGCGGAAATGACCCCAAAACGGCCCACACCGCCGCCGTACGGCGCCCTAGGTGCAATACCGCCACCCATCATAGCGGACACTGCAGTGAGCGCCAACCGGAAAGTACGGCGACCGTAAATATACGGAAACGGAAGTAAAAACATGGGCCCGGAACGGGAAACAACACCCCGTACACCTATAAAACCACAAAATACACACAACCACTAAAAACACCACCCTGAGACACATCCCAACCCGTCATCCACCCTAGTGAAACCAAGAAAAATGGGAAAAGTAGCGAAGAAAGCGTGCGACCGCAAGCGGCAGGTCCACTTCTCCCGTGAGGAACTCACCGTACTCACAGAGACCCTCCAGGAGAATGCCGCCGCCGTCTTCTCCACGCAAATGACCAGGACGGCACTTGCGAACAAGAAGGCCATATGGGCCCTGGTGGCACAGCGGGTAAGTGCGGTGGGGACCGCACCCCGCAACCCACAGCAATGCAGGAAGCGGTGGGACGACCTGCGGATACGCGTCCGTAGCATACTTTCTGCCAACCGCAACATTGCCACAGCCACCGGGGGAGGGTCGGAATCACCCATCAAGTTGACCCCCTGGGAAGAAATCTGTGCCTCCACCATTGGAATGGAGAGCATAGAGGGAGTCGGAGGGATGGAGAAAGGAGTGCAAACATCCGGAGAATCAGGTAGGTGGCCCAAATAAAACCATGCCAAATCCACAATGTCCAATCATGTGACTCACATGTGTCCACATAGCGCAACAGCAACACATGGCCAGGAGAACGTCCACACACATTGGCCTGATAGCGCACTTTAAAACACACAATAAATACATAAATAAGTAAAAACCCCAAAAACACCCACTACACGTGCAGCAGGCACACCCTAACTGCAGGCTGCCAAACAACTGCACCCTCACTCCACACACAAATGAAAGCACCTCCAAGGCCCCGACCCAAATCACCCTCAGGTACCACCCCAATGCATGTGATACATTGCCATTCCAATTCCCACAGACCCATTAATAACGCTTGCCCTCCTTTACTCCACCACAGGGTCCGATCCAAACGACGAGCTCCAGGACACCCCTACCAGCACACCTGCAAAGAGGGCCAAGACCGACGGCCAAAGACCCTCCACCTCAGCTGCACGCATCAAGACACGGCAGCAGCACATATCAAGTGGCAGCACACAGGAGGGAACATCAACAGGCACCCCAGCAGCCAGCATGCCCACAACAGCACCACCACAGGTCCCCCCAATGGATGCCACAGAAGGTACTGCCTCTGGTGGCAGCAGCACCATAGGTGACACCCCATTAATGGCAGCATGCTCCGACACAGAAGACGGGGATGTCGAAGTCAGATCCATCCATGACCTGTCCCAATCCCCCTGTCTGTTCCATCCCGTACACCATGAGGATACCACGCAGGGGCACCCACAAGACGACGACTGGCCATCCCCCACAAGCCCTGTGGCAGGGCAACAGGAGGCGAACAGCCCCTCTGTGACACCACCGCAAATGGCCATGGCCCAGCAGAGGCAACAGTCCCTCGACCAGTTAATCGTGCAACAGCAGCAACTGGCCACGCTCCTCAAGGACCATGCCGATGGATGTGGGGGCACTAAGGCAGACATAGAAACATCAACTGAGACACTTAGGGCACAAATGGAGAGTAGCACCGAGAGCCTGAGAGTCCAAATGGAGAGAAGCACCGAGAGCCTGAGGGGGGAACTGCATGCGACGTCCAAAGACGTATGTGCCGAACTTGCCGCAGTGCGCCGTGTGCTCACTGAGCTCTCACAAACCCTTAGGGACATGCATGGACGTGAGCAGGCAGAGACATCATCCGTTGCAAGTTCCGTCCAGGGCAGCCCCCAACGTAGATCTGGGAGGAACCTGCGCTCCACAGGCAGGGGTGCCCCTGATACCCGCAGAGGGGGCTTGCAATAGCGACTGCCCACTGACAATGAGCATCTTTGGACACTGGTGTTCGGGGGGGAGGTGGGAGGGTGGAGGGGGTGTGTTGGGCTCACTTGGGTGGCGGGTCGATAGGGTGTTCCACATGATATCACATATGCCATAAACAATGCACGATCAAACAATGAGATGTGTGGACAATGATCTTTGTGTACTAGGCCATCATAGGCGTACAGTCCATATTGTGCATGTACCAGACACACACAGTGCCACGAGTCCCGTGTCCATGTATCAGCCACCAGGCGTGAGTGCTAGAAGCATGCATCTATGAGATGCTGACGAATTTCACGGCCCTCCTGTGCCTCGCAGACTCCTTGAGGTGCTGCCACATCCCCACCCTCATCATGACCATCTTCAGGTGCTTGCAGTTCTGCGTCAGGGGGCATGGGCACATTTCTACGTACGCACATGTTGTGGAGCATGACACATGCCATCACCATCTTTGCAACCTTCTCATGGCGGTACAGGAGTGCCCCGCCAGACCTGCTGAGGCACCGGAAACGAGTCTTCAGTAGGCCGAATGCCTGTTCAATGACTACACGGGTACGTGAGTGGGCATGGTTGTAGTCCTCCTCATGCTGGTCCCGTGGGTTCCGGACTGGTGTGAGGAGCCATCTCTTCAGTGGATATCCGGCATCACCTGTATGTGGACGATAAACAAATTATGTGGAATGCCATTGCTACGTACGCACCCCCCCCCTCCTTCCTGCCAGGTCATTGCCGCATCACATACCCCACATCATCATGCATGAAATGAGACTCACCGAGTAGCCAGGATCTGTTCCCTGCGTGTCGCTCCATGTAGCGTGGTATTGTAGAGTTCCTCAAGACCATAGAATCATGGGTTGATCCAGGGAATCGGGCACAACAATGTGTAATGATCCTGTTGGAGTCACACACCATTTGTACATTCAGTGAATGAAATTGTTTTCGGTTGCGGTACTGGGCCTCCATGGCATGTGGGACGACCAATTCCACATGGGTGCAGTCGATGGCACCAATGCAACCCGGTATGCCGCCAAGTGCATGGAATCCCACTTTTGTGTTGGTAATTTCCTGCTCCGAGCGTGGTAGAGAGATGTAGTTGTCTGCGTGCTGCAGGAGGGCATCGAGCACTTGCAATAGTGTCCGTGAGAACAGTGGCTGAGAAATGCCATGCAACTGTCCGACTGTGTGCTGGTAGGTGCCTGTGGCCAGGAAGTGGAGTACAGACACCACCTTCAGTAGGGGTGGGATGGCGGTTGGGCTATCTATCATGCTGACAAGGTCAGCCTGTGTCATGTCCAAAATGGCGGCTATGGTGTCCCGGTCAAAACGGTAGAGGGTGTGGATCTGCTCATCAGTGAGGTTGAACGGATGTGCTCGGAGGCGTGGGATTGCGGGCTGCCTGCGTGGTGGTAGTGGCTGTGCTGGCAGCCCTTGCTGGCCCTGCCTTGCCCTCCTCCTCCTCCTGCGTCTCCTCCATGCGGCCGGTTGTAGTTGGTGTTCGTCTTCTTCTTGGAGTTGGAGTACTTGCAGTGCTATCAGGTCCCATAGGGCCAACATCGCGAGTCCTGCCGGTAGCATTTCGGAGTGGTTGTGGGAGGAGACTGGGCGTGCAATTTATGTGTTTTCAGGCTGTATGGCCTCCACCTGTGGTGATTCATTCCACCTGTGCAAGCTGCTCTCCCCTTTGGGCGAGCACGTCCCGCACACAACGCTGCAATTCGAGGAATGGCATCTTGCTATTACAATCATGTATTAGTACCCGATGGCCGTGTAACATTGGTTGATATGTTCATTCGGCTATGGTCCCATTGTTTCACATGCATTCTTTGCAGTCGCGAACAGACTTGTGAAGGGTCAGTGGAACGTAGTACTCGAGTAACGGTGGGCCCTCATGCATCACTGTACCGAGTTGCACCGACGGGCGGGGCGTCCCATTTGTGGGTGAAGGCAGTTGCCATTTTCACACACAGCCGCACTAGATGGATTAATTTGTGATTTCAAGCGGCCACAGATGCCTTTTCGACGTGATGTTGCAAATGAGGAATTCGAAGGGCGGCGCTTTCGGTCTTCAGCTAGCGGCGAGGAGATGCCCACAGGTCTGACTGCAAATATAACGTTCTATTGTTCAGTGTCCTTGGGACAGGGGCCATGGCGAGGATGCAATGATTGATATGAATAGTTTGGGATGCGCTATAGCGAAGTGGATGATGAGGCCGGACGTTCCCAAATACATGTTACTTCACAACACTGGAATTACGGGCTGGGGCACAGTGGATTTTGCAGGCTGCATAACGCACAGACTCAATGGAATTCTCACATGTTATGTGAGTATGGAAACAGGCGTTATCATTACGGGATGAGGGAATGATGAATGGATGCATGGGCAGATGATTTGATATGGTGTTTGCCATGTACAGGGCTTCTTGGAATCTGTCCGCCTCCCCTGCGCTATGTGATGCAGGGCTGCCATAGTGGGACCATCGTCTATCTGGCCTTGTTGAGCCCTCCCTGTCTCGACGCGCCTTCAGACACTTGTGTCCATGCACGTTACCAATCCCATCTGATGGATTCTGTTTTCACAGACGCATGCACAGGTACACTCGTTTGTGATGGTGTTTTCACCTCGATATGGATAGTTATGAGTCGCAAGTGGTTTTGGGGTGGTGATGATCCTTTGGAGTGGGCTAGCATGCATATGGCTGTGGATCTAGTGTGATCATTGAAGTGAGTTGTTCGAATGTAGTTCTGATGGCCATTCTTTTCTTTTTCTTTTCTTTTGGTTGACAGGTATCTCCTCCCCTTTTGCCACTGCCATCTGTATGCCACTCCTGCAGATGGGTTTTACTCCCGACACCTGCTGCTTCGTGTTAATCAGTGGAGCAGCATTACGATCTTATGGGACGATCGCCAATGGGCCACATGCCCTTACGCAGTACTAGTGGCTAGGAGCAACATTTCGGCCTTTCAGCTGGACTAGTGCCTCCCTATTGGGACGGCCCTGCGGTTCTAGGCGCTTCCATGTTGCCTTTTCGTACGAGAATGTAGCCCCTGTGTACCATGAAGGAACAGGGCGTCACACAAGAAGTAGCTGGTCATTTATTGCGGATGCAGCCCACAATGGTGAAATGTGTTTTGGAGTTCATGGCCTGATGGCTGTATGGGCTTGGTGAATTTGTTGTGCATTAAATTTCTATTCTGATATGGGCCGTGTAGCGTTCTTCTTTGCAAGTGATGTGGCATATTCCTATTTGGGGAGCGATGTATTGTGAGGAGATCTGCATTGGGTTCCAGCTTCGGAGTATAGTTGCGTGGTACTGTGCTGGGCGCGTTTGCCTACGAAGCCCAGTGAGGTCAGGGGTGAGGGCTGCCAATATGACTGTTTGGATGATGTCATGCTCAGGGGCGGGGGATTAGGTTTTGTGTAGCAGATGCCGGTCAGCCAGGTGGATTGGTGGAATGATGTGATTATCGGAATGTTGCTGGTCACAGGTGCCTGTGTTTGCGTGCGTTTCTTGGTGGGAGACTGGGGTCATGTCCATTGGTATAGCTTCTGTATTCGTGCCATCTGTGCCCTGCAGCTCCCATTGGCCCCTCTTGTGATTCTTTTGTTCGTTGGCATGCATGGGTGACTTGTACATTTCACTGGTTGCATTGTGACTTCGTTGCACCTACGGGGAGTTGTACTATGTGGCCAGGGAGCGGTGTACAGGCACTCAGTGGGGCCGTTTACGGTTGATTCGCGATGCCGTACTTCTCACCATGGCGGAATGGTACTTTCCGCCGTGCTTGATGGCGTTAAGTACATGTCCGCTAGGGTCGGAATTCGCGTACCCTTGCGCCATGGTGCTAATTACGGTTTGGCATGGCGCGCGGGCGCGTACTTGGTGCAGTTAGCGTTGGCGTTCACTACGGTGTCGCTAATGGCATCGTACTTTACGGTGACGGGTCATAATCGCACCGAGCGCTATTCGATGGCGGTATTGCATTTCCACCATCGTTTTTCGATTTCCGCAAGGGTCGTAATGAGGGCCACAGTCAGGACGGACCCGAGACAGACACACACACACACAAACATACAGCCCCCCCACCATGTACTTACCCAGATGTGCTGGAACGCTGGCGAGGCTTCTGGCACTATGGCTGGCATGGCAAGCAAGGCTGAAATGTCTTACTGGCCACGCCAGCCGTAGTGCTGGCACTCCATTGGTGCAGCACACATGCACTACGTGGCTCATAGGAGCTGCGTGGTTTGTGTGCACTGAACTAATGAGGGCCAGTGTTTTGTCCGGCCCGAAAGACAACAAAGACTTTCCTAATGGAGGGCGGCCGATGCTGCTTGCGGGCCGCCCTCCATTAGGAAAGTCTTTGTGCCTCGCGGGCCGGACAAAGCGGCATGGCGGGCAGCAACTGGCCCCCGGGCCGTATGTTGTGCACCCATGGTCTACTAGATCTGCCTCCCTCACTTGTTCTGCTCTAAAGTGAATGGACCTCAGTTGGTGTCTGTGTTTGTTCCGCTAGTCACTGTTCTGCTGCCTTCTTGGTCAGTGCTTTCTTTTTAATACTTTGGGTCTCATCACGAGTTGGGCGGTATCCCGTCAGTACTACCACTGGGATACCGCCCGGATGAATAGTATTACCACCAACTATTAGCGCCGGATCAAGGGTTGGCCGGTAATGGGTATTCCCCATTTCCCATTGAGTCCGTTGGACCCAATGGGGCATTTTTGGCGCAATTAGCATGAGCTAATACCGCCGGGCTAATTGCCCAGGAAAATGGGTGTTAAGTTGACGCATTTACCCCCAGCTTAGAGCTGGGGTAAATGCTGCCAGACCCGTGATTGGGCAAACCGTTAAATGCAGCGTTAGTAGCATTACTGCTGCATTTAATGGCTACCGCCCAACTCGTGATGAGGTCCTTTGACTCACTGTAAATGGTGTTGCATCTCTTTTGCCACCTGTAGGACTCTGTCGAGGCTGGGGTCGCCTCGGCTTGCTCGCCCTGCACCCCAGCATGGACTAGTCTCTGAAGTGCTTTTCCAGTTGGGTTCTGAAGATGCAGGTAGTTGCCGGTCCCTGCAGGGCTGTGCTGTACTGTTACATGGATTTTTCGTCTTCTTGTAATCACTTTCCAAAAGGATAACGTTGTAGTGCTATGTTTGCTTTCTTTTCACAGTGCTTATCAAGCATTCGTACGCATCTTTAGTGCATGATGAGTCCATTGGCCTCACTTGCTGGCAGCAGAGGTAGGTTCTCAAATGTGTCCTTTCCCACGTTGCACAAGCAGTGTATCAGGGGTGATTTCTTCTTTTCCACTCGAAAATTGCCTCCATAGGCCGAATGTATAAATTGCAGATTGACTGGCTAATATCACGGACCTAAAGCAGGCGGTCATATAGGTGACTTGGCACCTGCCAGTTAATTATTCCCATAAACAAATTGAGTCTCGGTCTGACAGGCACCCGGCGTATTGGGTCGGGTCGCCTTATTTTCTCAAGACATGTTTGGAACATTGAACTAAAAATACCTGAAGAAGAAGCAGGTCGAAACATGTGTCGGCAGACACATTGCAAATAAATCTTTACTTTGTTTGGATTATCTTGCTGGCGCCGGTCCAGAGTGAAAAATAAACCTTGCCCTTGTGCCTGTATATACTGGTCACACCTTTTCTTCCATTCCTTCCATTTACTTATTTATTTTGTTTATTTATTTGTAACACGTTGGGAACCCGCAGGCATCTGAGCGCACAAAAACACAAATGGACGAACATATAGGACAAGACAAAAGAGAATTAATTTAAGATCAAGCAACAGCTTCACCATTATGGGAGGGGATGACTACTATTTAAAAAATAAGGTCTTCACTGATGTGCGAAACATTTTCACATTTTTGTCCAGACGAAGGGTAATAGGCAGGGAGTTCCATACCTGAGCTGCCCGCATGGGGAAAGCCCTTGCTAGGCCCCCGACCATTTTGAACTTGTGCCTGTTAACCATTCCAAGATTGGCAGAGAGTAGATTACGTTTGGGTTCGTATAAAGTAACACACGGCTTCCGGTATGCTGGCGCCTTGCCATAGAGGCATTTATGCACGAGGGCTGCAGTTTTAAAGTGAATCCGTGGATGAGGAGTCAATGTAAGGATACCCTCCCAGATGATATGTGCTCACGTCTCGGGATGCTCTTAATGATTTGGACGGCATCATTTTGAATAGTTTGAAGTTGATGCGGGCATTTTTTGCTGGCTCCTATCAATAATGAGTTGCTCTAATCGAGACATAAAAGAAAAATAGCTCGAGCACCTGAAGAGCAGAAATAAATGGCTTGATATTCTTAAGAAATCTCAAGTAGTAGTGACAGTTCTTTGAGATGTAGCTGGTCTGAGTCTCGGTGCTAAGTGATGTATTGACGAAGATCCCCCTAGTGCCTTAACTTTTCCGGCAACTGAGATGGGACAGTCCTTAATGCTGATACACGAGTACTCGTTTCCCAGTTTAGCACTGGTCCACGGGCTTCCGAATAACAATAATTCTGTTTTAGCTCCATAAAGGCAGAGCCAGTTTTCTGTCATCCACTGTTCAATTACACTAGAAATGCAATTCACATTCCTGGTCTCCATTTCATGATCCCCACTGATTTCCAAGATCAGTTGGATGTCACCTGCGCAGTTTGTAAAAGGGATCCCACCGGTCTCTAACAGAGGGCAAAGTGGTCTAACATACAGATTAAAGAGCGTGGCCGAGATGCAAGCCCCCTATGGGACCCCACAGTGGATAGGAGCAGGTTTTGCGGAGGCACTCTCCCAAGAAAGCAAGGAATTTCAGCCATATAAGAAAGATTTCATCGTGGCCTTTGGAGCGCAATTCCCTACGTCTGAAAGAGTGTGGAGCAAGTGATTATGATCGAGCAGATGAAATGGTGTGGATAAATCGAAGAGAACCAGCAGCCCCACTTTCCCCTGGTTCAGCATCTCGAGCATATCAGTTTGTAGGTCAATTCAGGCTGTCTCTGCACTGTGGTTCACACTAAAACCTGATTGTTTGCAGTGAAGAATAGATGCTGATTCAAAATAAGCCTGCAATTGGCTGGTAGCAACTTTATCCAAGACTTTCAGCAACAATTTGAGTTGGTAATTGGCCTTAAGTTTTTTGCATCTTTAGGATCCAAACCAACCTTCTTCACCAAGGGAGTGATCGTAACAACTCTAATAGTTTCAGGGACTGAATTGCGATCAAAGGAAGAGTTAACGAATCTGGTGAGAAATGATATAAATCCCAATTTTGTTATCCAGCAATAATTTTGCGGAAATGATGTCCTCTCGGCAGGAAGTAGGGTTCATTGAGGAAAGGGCGGAATCTTGTCTTGAGATTTGTAACATGTTTAAAGGAGAATTTTAGTTGGCCTTCATGTTGTTTTAATGTCGGGTAAAAAACAAGGTCTGTTCGACCAACCCGATTTCCAAATCTTTCTCAATTTTATCAGCACCATCAGCGCCCTGATCTGTAGGATGAATGGGTTGTGCTAAGGGTTTAGGACTTTCAAGGAGTTCCAGAATCTCAAACAGCTTTTTAGAATAGTTTTTTGCTCCAGCTATTTCTTCATTGAAGATATTCTTTTTTGCTGTAGTGATTTTGAGTTTATAGGCCTGCTTGAGTGACTTCCACTTCTTCTTGTTGGATGCTATGGGATGTTTTAGCCAGATTTGTGCAGCACTCCTTTTCTGTTTTTTAGAGTGGAAAGATCAGGGGTGTACCATTTTTTACGATTAGTGTTTCCCCTCACCAATTTCTTCCTAATTGGAGCGATTTTATCCAGCATTTTGGGCAAAGCATTATGATACATCTCTACTAGGCGCTCCGGGGTGTCTGGGCTAATGGTGGTAGACATGATGTCATCAAGACAGCTCTGGAGGTGGTGAGATTTAAAATGTTTGAAGTTACGATTATACACCACTATGAAATGTCTCCTAGGCATATGGTAAACTCGATTACGCAGTAGCCCGACTATACCACATTGAGGTTTCTTGAAATCACCCAGTCAAGAATATTTCCTGAGATAGCTGTTGGTTTGTTATTTTCAACCTTAAAACCTATTTCTGAGAGTGACTCTTCCAGAGAGACAGCTTCCTAATCTCTATTGTCGTGAAGCCAGCCATTAAGATCGCCTACTACAAGAGAAGAGCAATTCAGATCATTCGTATTTTTTAATAACGGAATCACGTCTTTGTTAAAATTAACCATTTCACATGGTGGACGGTCGAACACTACGAGGTTAAAACTGCTGCAAGAGGTCAGAGTAAGTTTCCAATATAATAACTCACAGTTATCACAAGCACTCAGGCTTTCAAAAAAACTGAAATCGCTTTTTAGTGATCACTGCAACTCCACCCCTATGGCCTAATGCTCGGTTTTTGCAGATAATTAAATATCCACCTGGGATTACGATGCGAGTATCGGATCACTCGCAGCTATCAGCCATGTTTCGGTTAGACAGAAAATGTCCAAATTATGAAGAATAATATAGTCATGAATGTCCAAAGCATGTTTGCTTAATGACCCGGTGTTCAATAGGGTGATTTTAATATCCAGGCCATCAATCAAATTTATAGGGCAACAAAGCCCTTATATCAAAGTTATGGGTGTTGGTTTGGACTTGTAAGTCTGCATGTTTCTGTGGCTCAAGGTGTATTGAAGCTCTATCCAGTGGGCTGCTTATATTGGATAGATCTGTTTTCTCTGGCCACTGTAGGGACTGGGATGGATCTTGCTGCTGGGAGTCCTTATTAGACGCTGTCTCAACCACGCTATTTGTTGGAGTGGGGAGAACTCCATCCAATTTTAGCGTTAGATATTTATTGACAATTGCGAGCCGTGAAGGTTTTTGTGCAGCCAAAAGCAAGTTCAGCTCAAAGTCCTATGGCTATATTCGAGCTGTAGAGAAGCAGCTGGACACGTCATCCCGAGCTCCCACCCCCTCACCTCCATCATATTGGAACAGCAGGAGGAGAGCCCTATGTGGGACACTAGGTATTGCCCCAGACAGCATCTAGTGTATGAGAGGCGATATGAACTCAGACAACCGTATCGAATGTGCTCTCGGACTGAAAGGATGCCTGCACACACCATTGGAAATCGAAGAGCTATAATTGAAATCGGACATGGGCAGAGTGAAGTCATGAAGGAAAGACACGAAGACGCACTGAAACGATATGCAAATACTTAAAGAAGGAAGATATAACTAGAAAAGCAAAGTAAACATATATATGAGTTTGAAGAAAACATATATACAAAGAAGATAAGTAACCAGAGATTTAGCAAATGTATATACGCAGAAACCCATGGTAGCTCAGGCATATAGAAGCTTGCTAGCTTGCTGCAGAAGAAAACATAACGTGACTGAAGCAGCCATGAGAAAAAGAAGCCAGACTCATGTTGAAACCAATCAAGCTGCATCAGAGATAGACCAGTGCTGCAGAGTCAGGAGATACTGGAAAATCAGCTTTAAGTAAGGAACAAAGCGAGTCTATTGGCCTGGGATCAAGGAAGCTACATCAAGGAATAATTGCAAGGCACAAAGGCAATCAAGAGGAAAAGCCATGCACGGAAGACCTATTTCTCTTAGATTAAGCAAAAATGAAAACATCTGCAAGCGTCAAGTATTGGATAATCAAGGATGCGAAAAGCATATGCAAGGTGAAGTGATCAAGTCTCCAGAGGCCAAAAGGAGTAATAATATCCAGCATAATTAAATTAAATAGCAGTAAATAAAAGGTCGAAAATCGCCAAAATCATGGTGTCCTCACATGTGATTCAGAAGTCGAAAACAAGCACTATTTGTTAAGCTCCAGATGAAGATAATGGTGTACCTACACTCCCTTGAAAGTCCCAAACCAGATAACCAGCTGCAAGGTCAACTATAAAGAAGTAGCCTTGGCTTGGGGCCTGACCGATGAGAGATGATGGACTAATTGGGCAAGTGGGTAGTAGACAGACGTTGCTCTCTGCTCCTGGGTTTAATTTTGCTTACCTTCTGCTAACAAGCCGAAAGTCCAAGGTTGGGAGAGAACGCCAACCAAACACAGGGTCTATGTAGCAGCATGCTATACAATGTTGCACAGGCCAACCTGCTGCTGTTATTCTGCTGTAATCTGTATTATACATATTGAGAGGTGGTTCAAAGGGCATCCAGTAATATTAATAATACTTATATGATATATAGGTATACATGTTCCATTAACCAATCCCTCCCTTCAATAGGTTTCACAGTTTGCCATGTGGGATGACGTCATAGCTAACGTACATTGAGGTATAAAGTCTTTGTATAATCAAAACCTAAGTGTGAGTGCGTGGACTTCTGTTTGTTGTTCGACAGATTGCCCTACTTTATTTTGAGCTGACAATAAAGTAGTGCTTTGCCATATTTTTTGAGTGTCCATTTATTTGGGTCTGAGATCATTATTTGTAATTCCATCGAGCACACAGGACGCTTCAAGGTGCTAGAGCACAGAGCATGTACCATAAACATGAGCAAACTACAATTTTCGTTTATACCAGCACGTGACCCACAATGAACCAAGGGTCCGGTAATGGCACACCGTTATCATATACCAGGGGATAGTGTACGCTAAAAGGAGTTTAATAGCACACTTAATGTGTTCACAAGAGGAGAGATGTAGGAGAAAGGACTTACTCAGGGTGGGAAAAAGCAGTGTCTCCCGACAAGCCGCCGATGCTGAACGATGACAGCAAAAGACTGGCTTGCCACAGACGCGCTGGCGCAGAAGTGCCTGATGTTCGGGAAATATAGCCCAGGGGAAGGTAGAGGAGCAGGTAGAGGTCTCTTCTCTAGTCCCCGCCCCTCCACCACTGTCCTTTTGAAGTAGCAGATGAAGGGCTACCATTGGGAGTCCATGCGTGAGTTTATGTGACATGTCTATACTGTGTTGAATGTATGAAAGACGATATGCACTTAGACAGCCATTCAGAAGATATCCTCACATTGAGTCAATGGAGGGAAGTTACCAAGAAGGATGTCAATTGCCTAAATGCAAGGAAGTGGCTCTAAGAGTTCTGGATGAATGCTAAAACAAAAGTCTTATGACAACGATATGATGTCATAAAGAAGACATATATGGGAAACTATAGTAAGGAAGAAAGAAACAGCATCATCAAAAAATGTTAATAACATTAAAGTTTATCTTCATGTATACAAATGAATTGTGTGTTTGAGGCCTGCTCATTTCCACATGTATGTGCACCATGAGCTGAGACCAAGAACATATGACAAGGTTAACGTCTAGATATATAGCACCTTTTCAATTTTAATATTCTGACTGTCAGTGAACAAAACCACCTGGTTTATATATGTCAGTGAACAAAAACAAGTGACCCAGATATGTGATGTCATCAGTGATGTCATCAATGACATTTGTGATGTCATCTTTGATGTCCTGGGTATTAGTCTTAGCAGTGCACGGTGGTGGCGTGAGTTATGGTTGTTTAGCTTACCATCACTGGCGAATTTCTGGAGTTTTTCGGTTTTCGGTTTTACTTGTAATCATAACGTCCCTTTGACAGTGTTTTTTCATTGAATTTCATAGGTTTTGTTTAGTGAAACTGAACCATAAAGTCCCTTTAACAAAGTTTTTTCAGTGAAATCTATAGGTTTTTATTAGTGCAACTTAACCATAACGTCCCTATAACAAAGTTGTTTCAGTGAATTTCATGGGTTTTTACCAGTGCATGCTATTTTCCTACAACTTACTAATATCATACTTACCCAACATAGCAACATTTGTGTGCAATTTACAAAGTTTCACCTCAAAACTCTGCCATTTCCCACATTTTAGCATCATTTTTAACACTTCTATGCACATTTTGCAACTTTTTCAACTGGTTTTGCATCCGTAGATGTCCACAAACATCTGGATTCATCATGGATATTCCGGACAGTGCCACGTGACCATACGCTGGCACACGGCATGATGACGTGTTCCAGAACGCGTCTGCACTTCACAATCAGATCCATGCTTCGCGTACAGTTCGGAACTGTATTTTCTACTGATCTAGGAACTTTCAACTTCATAATTTTCCTTGCACAGCTCCTACATCCATTCTTACTCATTATCCATTAACAATCTAGTACACAATACATACTTGGAAGAACTTTAGCAAAACTGCAATTTATTTTGAAAATGGCATCACCAACTGCGCTCCCTCCTCCCCAAGAGCCACCACCACCATCAGCTTGAGGACCTTCACAACAACAAAAAGTGCAGTACTTCCAAAGACAATGAAGAGGACCAAGAAGATGAGGTAGAGAAAGAGCCTACCTCTAGCACCGAGAGAGAATCACCAGTGTGGCAGTTCTTTACCACTGTTGGGAATGTACCAAATGCTAAAGCTGCCACAGTGAAATGCTCTGAGTGCAGACTCCCAAGACAGTACTCCTACGAGACCACCTCCATGTGCTGCCACGCCAAATCCAAAGACCGCAATGCTCTCAGAAACGTTGTTCCTTTCTTAGCAAGTAGGAGGATATCTTCCTCCACCTCATCTTCCTCAGCCAATATTGTAACCACACAGCCTACTTCTGTGGGACACAAAATCCCACCAGCTACATTGCAAGCAATTAAAGATGCTGTTGATCCATATTTTCTTAAAACAATAGTCCTCTGTATATACTACAACACATCATTCTGCAGAGGGAAGCAATTTCGAAGTGCTTTTGAAGTGGTAATCAAGGAGCATGAGAAACGCTGCCCCCTACCTTAGAAGTAACACGTGCCCAACATCTTCCCCTGTCAACTGCCCCTCCATATTAGTGCTTGGTTCCTCTTCCCTCTTTTCCCTCCCCACCTTTCGTTCTAAGCTCTCCTGCCAAAAAAATAAATACATCAAAAAACAACAAAAGAAGTGTTCCTTTAGGAACCACCTTTCACAGTTAAAAAATAGAACTAAAAACTTAGACTCCATCTACTTTACATTTCTCAGTAAATCACATAGACTCAATAAGATTTTCCAACATTTCCATTAGCATTTTGTGTTATGCTAATGGGAATATTGTAGCGTTCATTCCCCGTTCTAGGGACTGGAACAGTGGATACCAGCTTGGCAGCCTTAGTTATCAGGCCAAGTGAATTGAGGGTGGATAACGAGCACATTTTTCTTCCCTTTCAAAGCTATCCCACTTTCAAATAACTTTACCACAAAGCCGGTCGTAGGTGGTTATGTGTTGTCCCTCATGGTCATGGCCAGTAGCCAGATTGTCCGGATCATGACCTTATTCCATGACCCAGACAATGTGGCCACTGCCCATGGCTGCAGGCTACACCTCAGTCACCAAAGGTATATCACAATTTTTGTACCTACATTTTGACAATTGTCAAAAATAAAACAAGGGCACATTTGCAAAACCATGCTTTAAGGTCCTTCCCAATGCTCCTTACACAAGTTTTCTGGAAATCCAAACGTTTTCTTTTTTCAGCAGTGTCACACTACACTGCACATACAATAGTCATATAACTTAGCCCCCACTTCACTAAATCCATTCAGACTTCACAAAAATATTTATATCTAGATCTAAAATCTTTTTCCAAACTTTTGTGTAGATTCGTCAAATTGAACCACATTTATAAGCCTTTACAATATTTTTGGATCCCGCCTCTACTTTTGCCCCCTCTTGACAGCATCTCACCAGACTTTGCAAAAACATTTATAACTAGATCTATTTTCTTTTTGCAAACCTTTGTGTAGATTTGTCAAATGGCACCACATTTATAAGCCTTTACATTATTTTAGGACCCCCCTCTAATTTTCCCCCTCTTGACCGAATCCCACCAAACTTTGCAAACTCATTCAGAATCGAGTGAAGAATTTAATTGCATAATTTCATGCATTTTCATTAAGTGGCGCCAAAGTTATAAGCCATCCAAGAACTGCTTTTCACCCACCCTGCAATGTTCGCAGACTTTTACGGTGAAAAACACCTGTTTTTTTGCTTCTTGAAGCCATATCCCATCCCATCCTCATCACCCCTCACACCCCAGAGATTATTTGATAAGTTTGACAAGTGCAGTGTTGTGTTTTTTAATATGTTTTTACCACGATGTCCCCGGACACCGGCCACTGTCCGTGAATCCAAGATGGTGGCCGTTTCCAAAAAATCTGACGCACTTCACGCTTTTAAGCATCCAATCAGTGGGCAGGTCAGAACAGGGAAGTGAGTCCACGGACCGGATCCAGATATCACTCATTTTTTTGGACCTACTACAGTACAGATTTCCACAAAAGTTACAAAAGCACCCTTTGGGAACCAAGCTGCAGCTCCTGCCGCAAATTTGGGGAAAATTTGTCCAGCGGTTTGGGCTGTAGGCATGAGCAAAGTTTTCTCCATTAAGTCTATGGAAAAAAAAGACATTTTGGCATCCTCCCTATAACTTTGCCCCCCCTTTCACCAAACTTTGTAAGAAGATTCAGAGCAGGCATTATACTTTTTTTTTAATCAAAGTTTGGTGAGGATTCGTCCAGGAGGAGCGAAGTTATAAGCCACCCAAAAAGTGCTCTTCCTATGGGTTTAGCAACTGAACCATAACTACACGCCCGCTACCATATATATATATATATATATATGGTTTAGGACAGCCATTGGAAGAAAATGGATGACGGCTCGTGTTGACAAATAAACCCAGCTACCTTAAAAACAAGCATAGGACCGCAAATCAAAAAATGTACGAAGACGCTGTTTTCATGTGCGGTATAAGGGAGTATGCCGGCCTGAAGTCAAGCAGGCTATTTCAAGAGATGGGCGTAAGGCACAAAGAGGGGCGAATTAATAAACCTTGTGCATGAGACATATTTCTAGAAAGATTAGGAGGGCAAGGACATTAGTTGATGCCAAGTATTGAACAACCACGAAGGCAAACGGATACCTGTGGTGGAGCGAGCAAGTCTCTAAAGGCCAGAAATGGTAATGATACCCTGGTTAATTAAATCAAATAACAGAAATTGAGGGACAGAAATTGACAAAATTGTGGTCTCCTGACACGTGATGAAGAACTCAAAACAAAGGCTATTTATTAGAGCTTCGAGTTAATATAGTGGTGTGCTCACACTCCCTCAAATGTCCTAGAACATTGAGCAGGCTACAAGGTCATCTACAAACGGTAGACCTTGGCTAAGGATCTGGTCGGTGACATACGATGGACTATTTGGGAAAACAAGGAGATAATTTGATGCAGCTTGACCGCCTAGGTTTCACTTTGTTCAAGTGCTGCTAAACGAGCCGAAAGTCCATGGTTGGATAGGGTTGCCAACCAGTCAAAAAGGCCTACCATGCACTTTCATATACAATGTTGCAGTTATTAGCGTGCTGCCACATTCTCTGCTGTAATCAGTATGTGACATGCGTAGAAGTAGCTCAGGGCGTATGCCCTACAGACAAGGTGCAGCCAATGATATATTAAAACTTATGTTATTCTATAAGCAGATATGTTCCCCTAAACCAATTAGGTTTTTGTGAAATGCCACGTGTGATGACGTCACGAATGATGTACATAAAACTATATAAACTCTGTGCAAGCAAACATTGTTGTGAAAAATCGAGCATCTACTTTGATAGTTGTACCCTGCTTTCTTTCATTGAGATTAAAATAGTGTCTTACCACCTTCCTTTGGTCTGACTGATTATTTGGTCTGTGATAATTATTGGTAATCCCATCTAGCACAAAGAAGACACTTCAAGGTGCTAGAGCACGGGGAAGCTGGGTAATGTAGTCTGAAAAAGGACTACAGTAACGCCAATTTTCTACAAGTCTTAACAATGAGAGCGCTTTTCTCTCTTCTCTGAACAATATCAAAAATGCAAAATGCAGAGACACCGTTTGCAGTGTGTAATATCAAAGCATCCAGTCAAACAACTTGACACTATCTTTCAGAATAGACAAACAGCAAGAATACTCAGCCGTGACCTGCCAAATCAAACTTTTTAATTTCACAGAATGCCCATCTAGGAAGACATTGGGAGGAGGTAACCTCTGCATTGGGGACTATAGGTCCTGCTCATCGGTTTTGGTCATTTGGAGACATGGCTGGTATCGCTGCAGCCTCTGGTTTGACCTCCCCCTGCATGCTCACTTGGGCTTGCAGACAGGTTGATGCATTCCAAAGTGTTGATGAGCTCTCTTAATTTCCTTTTTATTTTATTTTTGTGTGTTCTGCTCCAGGTCTATTGTGCTTCCTCACTGCCTCAGGAATCCTTCATGTCGCTCTTAGCGCAGTGTCCCACTGTCTGGACAATGCCCGTGAGGCGTGGGGATCTCAGGGTAGTGGCATTCAGTCACGCGCGTGTACAGTATTGGTTGCATGACACATTACGCCGTGTGCATGTGCGCCAGGTCTTATGCATGTGGTTACTCCCCCTGTTTTATTTATTGTATGTAATCATGCCTCCTGCATTGCCTACCGTGCCCCTTGGCCGTGTCTGGGTCCGGTTGGCAGTGGTCATGGGTGCCGTTGGGTTAGGGTATGCGATAGGGAGTCGATGATCGTGCACCAGTGCACAATGAACCATCAGCTGATGCAGCCTTCCTTGAGGTCAAGGTAAAGGTACCTGGAGAATTTGGCCAGGAAGGCACTCCTTGTGATGACACCCTCATGTGCCCAGAGGTAGAATTACAAGTGCATTGCAGGCTCCAGTTATCATGAGGAGTGTACACAGGATTACGCAAAACACAGGGATATTTCCTCACCTTTATTTATTCTCTGCAGGGAGGGGCTGGGGGTATTCTTACCGGCCAACTCAAAACAGGGTCGATTTTCACAAAACAGTATCAAGATGGAGGCATAAAGTATATCAAGTGAAGGGCCTATACTAAGAGTACCTAAGGTCTTCAGTCCAAAGTCAAATCCCTGCTCTCCCAGGGCACCTGCATTGGAAATGGCCTCTAATACACACACAGTCTCCATGAGTAGTGTAATGTCCCACAGCACACTTCTTTCCTTGGCCTTGGCAGGTGATCACACCGATAAGAAGACTCTGGAGATATGTGATGCATGACTCCTGGGGCAAGACCTTGCAGCTTCTGCCCCTTCCTCTAGGGGTCTCCTGGTGCCCCTGCTGGGGCAAGACCTTGCAGCGTCTGCCTGTTCCTCTAGGGGTCCCCTGGTGCCCCTGCTGGGGCAAGACCTTGCAGCGTCTGCCTCTTCCTCTAGGGGTCTCCTGGTGCCCCTGCTGGGTCAAGACCTTGCAGCTTCTGCCTCTTCCTCTAGGGGTGTCCTGGTGCCCCTGCTGCTGCTGGGGCAAGACCTTGCAGTGTCGGCCTCTTCCTCTAGGGGTCTCCTGGTGCCCCTGCTGGGGCAAGACCTTGCAGCCTCGGCCTCTTCCTCTAGGGGTCTCCTGGTGCCCCTGCTGGGGCAAGACCTTGCAGCGTCTGCCTGTTCCTCTAGGGGTCTCCTGGTACCCCTGCTGGGGCAAGACCTTGCAGCTTCTGCCTCTTCCTCTAGGGGTCTCCTGGTGCCCCTGCTGGGGCAAGACCTTGCAGCTTCTGCCTCTTCCTCTAGGGGTCTCCTGGTGCCCCTGCTGGGGCAAGACCTTGCAGCGTCTGCCTCTTCCTCTAGGGGTCGCCTGGTGCCCCTGCTGGGGCAAGACCTTGCAGCGTCTGCCTCTTCCTCTAGGGGTCGCCTGGTGCCCCTGCTGGGGCAAGACCTTGCAGCGTCTGCCTCTTCCTCTAGGGGTCCCCTGGTGCCCCTGCTGGGGCAAGACCTTGCAGCTTCTGCCTCTTCCTCTAGGGGTCGCCTGGTGCCCCTGCTGGGGCAAGACCTTGCAGCGTCTGCCTCTTCCTCTAGGGGTCGCCTGGTGCCCCTGCTGGGGCAAGACCTTGCAGCGTCTGCCTCTTCCTCTAGGGGTCCCCTGGTGCCCCTGCTGGGGCAAGACCTTGCAGCTTCTGCATCTTCCTCTAGGGGTCTCCTGGTGCCCCTGCTGGGGCAAGACCTTGCAGCTTCTGCCTCTTCCTCTAGGGGTCTCCTGGTGCCCCTGCTGGAGCAAGACCTTGCAGCGTCTGCCGCTTCCTCTAGGGGTCTCCTGGTGCCCCTGCTGGGGCAAGACCTTGCAGCGTCTGCCTGTTCCTCTAGGGGTCTCTTGGTGCCCCTGCTGGGTCAAGACCTTGCAGCCTCTGCCTCTTCCTCTAGGGGTCTCCTGGTGCCCCTGCTGGGGCAAGACCTTGAAGCTTCTGACTCTCCCTCTAGGGGTCTCCTGGTGCCCCTGCTGGGGCAAGACCTTGCAGCTTCTGCCTCTTCCTCTAGGGGTCCCCTGGTGCCCCTGCTGGGGCAAGACCTTGCAGCGTCTGCCTCGGCAAGACCTTGCAGCTTCTGCCGCTTCCTCTAGGGGTCTCCTGGTGCCCCTGCTGGGGCAAGACCTTGCAGCGTCTGCCGCTTCCTCTAGGGGTCTCCTGGTGCCCCTGCTGGGGCACGACCTTGCAGCGTCTGCCTCTTCCTCTAGGGGTCTCCTGGTGCCCCTGCTGGGGCAAGACCTTGCAGCGTCTGCCTCTTCCTCTAGGGGTCGCCTGGTGCCCCTGCTGGGGCAAGACCTTGCAGCGTCTGCCTCTTCCTCTAGGGGTCGCCTGGTGCCCCTGCTGGGGCAAGACCTTGCAGCGTCTGCCTCTTCCTCTAGAGGTCGCCTGGGGCAAGACCTTGCAGCTTCTGCCTCTTCCTCTAGGGGTCTCCTGGCGCCCCTGCTGGGGCAAGACCTTGCAGCGTCTGCCTCTTCCTCTAGGGGTCGCCTGGCACCCCTGCTGGGGCAAGACCTTGCAGCGTCTGCCTCTTCCTCTAGGGGTCCCCTGGCGCCCCTGCTGGGGCAAGACCTTGCAGCGTCTGCCGCTTCCTCTAGAGGTCTCCTGGCGCCCCTGCTGGGGCAAGACCTTGCAGCGTCTGCCTCTTCCTCTAGGGGTCGCGCCTGGCGCCCCTGCTGGGGCAAGACCTTGCAGCGTCTGCCTCTTCCTCTAGGGGTTCTCCTGGTGCCCCTGCTGGGGCAAGACCTTGCAGCGTCTGTCTCTTCCTCTAGGGGTCGCGCCTGGTGCCCCTGCTGGGGCAAGACCTTGCAGCGTAAGACCTTGCAGCGTCTGCCTGTTCCTCTAGGGGTGGCCTCCTCCTCGGGGTCTCCTGGTGCCCCTGCTGGGGCAAGACCTTGCAGCGTCTGCCGCTTCCTCTAGGGGTCTCTTGGTGCCCCTGCTGGGGCAAGACCTTGCAGCTTCTGCCTCTTCCTCTAGGGGTCTCCTGGTGCCCCTGCTGGGGCAAGACCTTGCAGCTTCTGCCTCTTCCTCTAGGGGTCTCCTGGTGCCCCTGCTGGGGCAAGACCTTGCAGCTTCTGCCTCTCCCTCTAGGGGTCCCCTGGTGCCCCTGCTGGGGCAAGACCTTGCAGCGTCTGCCTCTTCCTCTAGGGGTCGCCTGGTGCCCCTGCTGGGGCAAAGCGTCTGCCTCTTCCTCTAGGGGTCCCCTGGTGCCCCTGCTGGGGCAAGACCTTGCAGCTTCTGCCGCTTCCTCTAGGGGTCTCCTGGTGCCCCTGCTGGGGCAAGACCTTGCAGCGTCTGCCGCTTCCTCTAGGGGTCTCCTGGTGCCCCTGCTGGAGCAAGACCTTGCAGCGTCTGCCTCTTCCTCTAGGGGTCTCCTGGTGCCCCTGCTGGGGCAAGACCTTGCAGCTTCTGCCTCTTCCTCTAGGGGTCTCCTGGTGCCCCTGCTGGGGCAAGACCTTGCAGCGTCTGCCTCTTCCTCTAGGGGTCGCCTGGTGCCCCTGCTGGGGCAAGACCTTGCAGCGTCTGCCTCTTCCTCTAGGGGTCGCCTGGTGCCCCTGCTGGGGCAAGACCTTGCAGCGTCTGCCTCTTCCTCTAGGGGTCCCCTGGTGCCCCTGCTGGGACAAGACCTTGCAGCTTCTGCCTCTTCCTCTAGGGGTCTCCTGGTGCCCCTGCTGGGGCAAGACCTTGCAGCGTCTGCCTCTTCCTCTAGGGGTCGCCTGGTGCCCCTGCTGGGGCCAGACCTTGCAGCGTCTGCCTCTTCCTCTAGGGGTCGCCTGGTGCCCCTGCTGGGGCAAGACCTTGCAGCGTCTGCCTCTTCCTCTAGGGGTCCCCTGGTGCCCCTGCTGGGACAAGACCTTGCAGCTTCTGCCTCTTCCTCTAGGGGTCTCCTGGTGCCCCTGCTGGGGCAAGACCTTGCAGCGTCTGCCTCTTCCTCTAGGGGTCGCCTGGTGCCCCTGCTGGGGCCAGACCTTGCAGCGTCTGCCTCTTCCTCTAGGGGTCGCCTGGTGCCCCTGCTGTTGTATGACCGTGTACCTTTCCCCCCTTGCTCTATGAATCTCCTTGTTTGTGCTTTCACCGGGCAAATCCATGTAGTTTTTTCCTACTGGCCCGAAGGCCTCCTAAGTAGGAATCCCCACCTAGGCCCTTTTCTGGCTGTACCAATTATAACTGCCCAGTGAAGGGTTGTCCGCCCGGGCTTGATCCCACTACTGCTGTTCTCAGTCTCTCTTATTGTAGCAGCTCTGATGACTTTGTAGCTAGCAAATACCAAAAGCGTATGACACTAGTTTGTATAAGCGCGCTGCCTTAAAGTGCCCTTTCTTTTAATTGTGCTGCAGGAAAAAAACAAATATACCTTTACACACAAAGATGTTAGTATAGTGACATGATTTTGTACTGATTTCAAACATTATTTGAATAAATACATGAAAGTCAAAAATGCATCAATTGACAAATATGTCATTGTTATAAACATACATCGATACCAAATGATAATTCGCTACCTGTTACCAGTCAGAAAACGAACAAAAAAAAACCTATGTCGAACCTAGCACTAAACAACCAAATATATAAGCACCTAAACGCTTGATTCTAAATGTAAAAAGGGGGAACTGTTGTGTGTTTCTCCAACACTAGTAGGCGCTGTTGAGATTCCTATGACGCAGCACTACCAGATCTTGGCTAGATCCCGGCAGGCTTCCTTTCTTGCTTTTTCTCCTCAATGTCCAGCCCCTTCCTGCTGCCTCCCTTGCAAGCCTGATCCCACCTACAGTGTAGCTTATTTGATGTAGCAACCTCCAGTTCCTGAACTTTACTCCTGGCCTCCTCTGTCTCTCCTGCTCCTCTCTATGCCATAACAGCATCTCTCTAGAACACCACCCTAACCTCACACAGTTTAGGACTTCCTGTCTCCGCTCACATGTTAGGTGGACCACTAGTTCATGAAATAAGCATTGGAATTGGTGGATCCTGTATCCCTCCTATCCCAGGGTTGTGTGATTGGTGGAGCTTCAGGTGTTCTATTTCCTCACAAGTACATGCCCTGGTGTTCATGTGTTGTGGATTCACTGACAAATCAATTTGGCTTGCGCCACGGCCCCCAAGGGCTCAAGGGCTCAAATCGCATGTCCATCATCTTGGGATCAGGCCCATGTGCCATAGTGGCCTGCTGTCCTGTGGGCTATCCACTGAGGATGTTTGTAACGGCCCTTGCTTGCTCTCAGCATGCTCACGCGGAACACACATGCTCTGTTGGAGTCCCTTTCCTCGCAGATGCTGGGTCGTCACTGGACTCCAGTCCACAATTCACTTCAGGGCTTGCGCACCTCGAGTATGCCTGTAATAGAATCCACCCCCGCTTGTGGACTTGCAACAGAGCAGGAAGTGAGAGGCGAGGTGTGTAGTGCACTAAAGGCAACCGTTCCTGAGGCCGATTGTCTTAGGGTTCCGCCGCTCAACACTGGTCCCCACAGATGACGTCAGGCCGGGTGACGGTCACCTGCAATCATTATTCATGAGGCATACTATAGACCTTTCTTTGAACTGGTGACTCTAAGGCACATAACATGTTGTGCGAGAGAAGACTGGGCTCCCCCCCTGCAAAGCAGCACGTAGCTGGTGGCTTCCCCTTTCCCCCAGAGTTCCCCAGTCCACCTCCACGGTCTCTCCAAAGGTCACTCTGCTGCATAGTCTATATGAAAGTTGTGATGGAACACCGTTGGCCTCTTGCGCCTGTGGAGGAATGTTTTTAAGGGTGGAGAAGGGCAACAATCTGGGCCCACGCAGCAAGGCAGCATGCGCAGTCCCGCACACAGAGCGGCGAGGCCCACCTGAAGACGGGTTGTACGCACGCGAGCAGCGATGATGAAGTGGTAATGCGCTTCTGAGGGCCGGGCTGGGGTTGGAGGCTGCTCAGTGCATTGACCTCTTGGCACGCGGGAACTGAGTTTTGTGCAAGTGAACATGATGCAAAGGTGGGTGCTACTCCACTGGAGTTGTTTTGAGCACGTGCAAAGGAGGCGTGAAGTTGGCAGTGGCGTGTACAGCCCCATCCATTGTGGTGTGCCCATGATCAGCATTTGGACACTGCTTTGTGAAGAACGTTCTGTGTTGGCTTTTCAAAAGGGGAGCGCCCACAAAACCTGCTGCCTGGCAATATGGAACCCCCCTTGCCCCCTGCTGCTGAACGTGCCCTGGCCATTCCCTGGCGGACGCCTGCTGGGATCTAAGTGGCTGGAGCTTGCATTTCCTTTGGATAAATTCATTGGATTGGAAGAGACTTTGGAAAGGCACATTCTTCTAGTCGGGCATGACCAGGGACCAATGTCTCACTCCCTGCTCAGGCTAACCAGATCACTTCCCACTAAGGCGCCGCAGATTGCAGCACGGCCTTGACCTCTCTGCAGGCAGGTTCAGGAGCTAGTGCATGTGAAATGAGAGCTCTGCTGTCATCTTTCCACTGGAAGTGACCTGGTGGCTCTGATCCCAACAAACAAAGGCAATTTCCTCCAATGCAGTGACTCTACACTACTCTGCACTGGAAGCCTGCACATGGTAGGGTGCCCCTTGTCTTGTGCGTGTGTGTGTGTGTGTGTGTGTGTGTCACAAACCTTGACATCTGTTGGCATTAGAGCATCTGACTGGGTTGATCGAAGGCAATATTCCTGGACAATGCCCTTCATTGTTGGAACAGTAAGTATGTTTTTAGTGGCATGTGTAGGTGCACACCCCATAGTCAAGAAGTGGCACACTCACCCTCAGAGTTGCGGTAGCATATGGAATGATAAGTACAGTGTGCTGTCTCTGAATACTGAAAGGGCCTCTTCCTGCCCCTCACAGAACCTACCTAATCACACCACAGTTTGATGGTGGGGCCGTTAATCAGACTGCTATCTACGCCGATTAAGGCAACACAAAACACTCTGGACTACAGCCCTCGGGCAGTCTGAGCCCCTCGCCCTGGAAGGAAAACACCACCCTTCAACATTCTAGAAGCTCACCCCTCCCACTGCAAACGCAGCCTTCTCCAGCAGAAGCACCTGCCCCACTGACAGAAGCCAAATTCCCTCCCAAGCTGAAAATGTTTCCCTTCGGAAGCCTGAGTTTTAACCATCATCAACCCAAGCCCCTTTCCCTAAAAGATCAAATCCCACTATCTTCAGGTCCTTTTCCAATCCCCTGAAAGTCCATTCTCCTCAAAAGACACTTTCTTCAAAAACAATGGTTTGTCTCAGAAGCAAAAATTCCTTGTCCCAGAATCCCAGGCACCTCACCTAAAAGAGTAACCTAAGCCATCCTGGTGATCACGTCACACCTCCAGAAGGTTAATCCCACCCCAAGAATCCTGTATGTCAAGTAGGATCCCCCTCATACATTCCAGTGTTCCCCAGGTCTAGGCCAGCCCAGCGTCCTTTTCGGAAGCCCAATCCCTATGACAGGAGCCTTTGACACCGCCACCAAAGCTCAGGTCCAAGTCTGTGTTCTTCCCCAAAACAATGCCTCCAGGGACTGAAGCCCCTCCGTAGGAAGACCACATTTCTTCCTCTAAGTCCAAGTCCTCCGGTGGCTCCCGGAAAGCCTGCTTCTCACAGAATTTCACCCCCTAACCCTTCTAGAGGTACAACCCAATCTTCAAGAAGTCCCAACCCCACCCATGAAAGCTCAGGTCCCTCCCCCAATAGAGAAGGCCTTTCTTTATAAGCACAGGATCCCCTCCCCCTCTTGATAAGTACAAAACAACTTACATGTTTAAGTTCGAAGAGCACCTCCCGTGTCAATTCAATCCTTTTCCGATTGATGTGTTTCACAGCCACAATATTCCCCTTCAAAGACAAAAACAAAGGCCACAATCAAAAGCAGGGGTCAGAGGTCAGACACGTTTCTAAAAGGGTCACAGTGAGGAGAGATGTGTATTAGAGAAAGGCAATGAGTAAAGTCAAAGGGCAGAAAGTGAGTTGAGTATGGCACCAGAGAAAGGTCATGGTTGGGTCAGAAGGCAACAAGAGGCCAGCAACACAATAAGAGTGCAAAGACAGGTCAGAGAAAGGTCTCCAATGGGGCCAAAGGGCAGAGAGGTTGAACACAACAGAATAGAGAGGGAGAACTGTGTCACACAAGAGTCAGAGTGCAGAGAGAAATGGGTCCTAGGGCTAGAGTGCAGAGGAAGGTAAGTAATATGGCTAGAGTGCAGAGGAAGGTAAACACCAGGTTCAGAGTGCAGAGAGAAATGGGTCCTAGGGCTACAGGGCAGAGGAAGGTAAGCACCAGGGTCAGCGTGCAGAGAGAAATTAGTCCTAGGGCTAGAGTGCAGGGGAAGGTAAGCACTAGGGTCAGAGTGCAGAGAGAAATGGGGCCTAGGGCTAGAGTGCAGAGGAAGGTAAGCACCAGGTTCAGAGTGCAGAGAGAAATGGGTCCTAGGGCTAGAGTGCAGAGGAAGGTAAGTAATATGGCTAGAGTGCAGAGGAAGGTAAACACCAGGTTCAGAGTGCAGAGAGAAATGGGTCCTAGGGCTACAGGGCAGAGGAAGGTAAGCACCAGGGTCAGCGTGCAGAGAGAAATTAGTCCTAGGGCTAGAGTGCAGGGGAAGGTAAGCACTAGGGTCAGAGTGCAGAGAGAAATGGGGCCTAGGGCTAGAGTGCAGAGGAAGGTAAGCACCAGGTTCAGAGTGCAGAGAGAAATGGGTCCTAGGGCTAGAGTGCAGAGGAAGGTAAGTAATATGGCTAGAGTGCAGAGGAAGGTAAACACCAGGTTCAGAGTGCAGAGAGAAATGGGTCCTAGGGCTACAGGGCAGAGGAAGGTAAGCACCAGGGTCAGCGTGCAGAGAGAAATTAGTCCTAGGGCTAGAGTGCAGGGGAAGGTAAGCACTAGGGTCAGAGTGCAGAGAGAAATGGGGCCTAGGGCTAGAGTGCAGAGGAAGGTAAGCACCAGGTTCAGAGTGCAGAGAGAAATGGGTCCTAGGGCTAGAGTGCAGAGGAAGGTAAGTACTAGGGTCAGAGTGCAGAGAGAAATGGGTCCTAGGGCTAGAGTGCAGAGGAAGGTAAGCACTAGGGTCAGAGTGCAGAGAGAAATGGGTCCTAGGGCTAGAGTGCAGAGGAAGGTAAGCACTAGGGTCAGAGTGCAGAGAGAAATGGGTCCTAGGGCTAGAGTGCAGAGGAAGGTAAGCACTAGGGTCAGAGTGCAGAGCGAAATGGGTCCTAGGGCTAGAGTGCAGAGGAGGGTAAGCACTAGGGTTAGAGTGCAGAGAGAAATGGGTCTTATAACTAGAGTGAAGAGGAAGGTAAGCACCAGGGTCAAAGTGCAGAGAGAAATCAGTCCTAGGGCTAGAGTGCAGGGGAAGGTAAGCACCAGGGTCAGAGTGCAGAGAGAAATGGGGCCTAGGGCTAGAGTGCAGAGGAAGGTAAGCACCAGGTTCAGAGTGCAGAGAGAAATGGGTCCTAGGGCTACAGGGCAGAGGAATGTAAGCACCAGGTTCAGAGTGCAGAGAGAAATGGGTCCTAGGGCTAGAGGGCAGAGGAAGGTAAGCACCAGGGTCAGAGTGCAGAGAGAAATGGGGCCTAGGGCTAGAGTGCAGAGGAAGGTAAGCACCAGGTTCAGAGTGCAGAGAGAAATGGGTCCTAGGGCTACAGGGCAGAGGAAGGTAAGCACTGGGGTCAGAGTGCAGAGAGAAATGGGTCATAGGGCTAGAGTGCAGAGGAAGGTAAGCACCAGGGTCAGAGTGCAGAGAGATTTCAGGGGCGAGTAATTGTGATTGGTAGAGTCTGAGTGCAGAGAGATAGGTGCGAGGGTTAGAATACAGAGGGAAAGGTGGGCGGAAGGGTCAGAGTTCAGGGCAGTGTCGGTGGTCCTGAGGTTCCAAGACAAAAACACCTTGAAAACATATTCACTGTGTTGTAGAGACATTCATCATCACCATCAGGTGCAGGACCACAATAGGACCAACAGGCAGAGTGTGGTTGACAGATCAGATAGGAGTACACAGGAGACCAATGTCCTAATCAGAAAGAGTAGAACCTTTGAGCCTGTGACGAAAGAGGCTAGGGGCCATAGAGGAGTAGATATCACATAATCAGAGAGAGTAGTGTAAGGAGCCTGCGGTGCTGTGAGAGAGACTAGAGGAAAGAACCATCAATGTCACATAATCAGATATTACTGCTAAGAGCCTCTGGTCCTCTGAGGGAGAGACTAGGGGACATCAATAAAGCAATATAACCTGAGGAGGGGGGGCATTACTGGTGGGGAAATGCCCCTGGGGCAATAGTTACAAGCCAAGCGAAGCGAGGGCCTTAACTTAAGGGGCCAGACAGAGAACGGGAAGGAACTTCGAGGGATGCAGTGAGCGTCCCTCGAAGCCAGGTAAGTGTTTTGTTACAATCTGATTGTCCCTCGCCGGGTACTAATGTGATACAATCAGAGAGAGTAGTGCAACTGAGTGTCTGGCGCTCTCACAAAGAGGTTAAAGTCCTCAGTTGGAATGAACTGACATGTGCATCACCTTCATAAAACGCAATAAAACAGTTTGGATATGTGTCGGTATTTAGATTACAGCACATTCAGAGGACAAGAGCATGGTCAGAGAGATTAGTGCTGGGGTGAAAGCTAAGCAGGGTTGTAATGAAGGCAAAGGCCTATGTCAGAATGTGAGCGAGCTCAGTGCTGAGGTAACGGGACCAGTGAGATCAGTGCAGCGAGAGTTCAACGGCGGATCACACTGTAGAGAAAGGGCACCTCGGTTATCTAAAGAGAGGAGGGTCTATCCAGGACCCGGCCAGACAAAGTCTTCTGCGGAAGGGCATACATCAGTCTGACAAAGTGACAGCTGGGGTAAATCCTTCTTTGCAATTTCCATCTCTTTGTACCCTCTTCTTGTGTTCTGGTAGCACCCCTTCCCGCCTCACCTCCTTTCATACGAACTGTCAAACTGGCTCAGGTCCCCTCTCGTTCCTCCCCCTGTATCCAGTGGTGAAGTCATCAGCCCCTCCTCTCTCGTTATGTCCTATCCCTGGATCCAAAACCCACTCCCCTCTTTCCATTGTCTTGTGTTTCTGGATCCTGTCCTAAATCCAGATCCACCATTCTTTCATAGGAAGTTGTTAGTGCTGCTCCAATGCAAACATTCCCACTGTCCTCTTTATGTGCCCCCTGGAGCCTTCATAAGCCAAGACCCCATCTTTAGATTCTTCCTGTGTGGCCAGTCAAGCTCTTAACTGAGCTCCAGTCTTTTCCTCTCCATATCTTGCTTTTTCAGTCCTAAAGCAACCCCTCCTTTCTTGTGTTATCTGGTCCAGTCAGAAGCCAAGCCCCATCTGTCAGTCTGTTACCTGGTTCACCCCTAAGCCCCAGTTCCCCTTTACCCTTTTCCTTGTGTTGGCAGGCCCCGTGCTAAGACCATCTCTTCCTTTTATCCCTCTTTTTGTGTACTCCAGTCCAGTCCTAAATCAAGCCCTTTCCTCTAGACCCCTTTTTTGTAAACATGTTTAGCCCAGCTCTTCCCTTTAACCATCTTCTTATGTATCCAGCTCCATTCATAAGCCCAGCTCTCACTTTAGGCCTTGTCTTGTCTTGAATAGCCAGCTCCAGTCCTACACCCAGCTCCTTGTTTGAACCCCCTTCTTGTGCTGCAGGGATCACACCTAAAACCGGCTCTCCTATCTTTGTAAGCCCCGTCTGTTGTTATGCTACTTGTTTTACTCCTAAACTCTAGTTCCCCTTTAACGCTCTACTAAGCCCAGCTGTTCCCTTTAACCTTCTTCTCGTTTTGCCAGATCTAGTCCTAAACCAGTCTCTTTTTTTAACCCTCCTCTTGTGTAGCCAGGTCTAATCCGAAACCCAGCTCTTCTCGTCACTGTTCTTATTTAGCACATCCCTTAAGTTCGTGTCTTGTGTTGTCCAGCTCTTGGGTAGCCAGGTCGAGTACTAAACCCAGCTCTTCTCGTCACTGCTCTTATTTAGCATTTCCCTTTAGTTCTCGTCTTGTGTTGTCGAGCTCTTCCCTTTAATCCTCTTCTGGGGTAACCAGGTCGGGTACTAAACCCAGCTGTTCTCGTCACTGCTCTTATTTAGCACTTCCCTTTAGTTCTCGTCTTGTGTTGTCCAGCTCTTTGGTAGCCAGGTCGAGTACTAAACCCAGCTCTTCTTGTCACTGCTCTTATTTAGCACTTCCCTTTAGTTCTCGTCTTGTGTTGTCGAGCTCTTCCCTTTAATCCTCTTCTGGGGTAACCAGGTTGAGTACTAAACCCAGCTGTTCTCGTCACTGCTCTTATTTAGCACTTCCCTTTAGTTCTCGTCTTGTGTTGTCCAGCCCTTTGGTAGCTAGGTCGAGTACTAAACCAAGCTCTTCTCATCACGGTTCTTATTTAGCACTTCCCTTTAGTTCTTGTCTTGTGTTGTCAAGCTCTTGCCTTTAATCCTCTCTGGGGTAACCAGGTCGAGTACTAAACCCAGCTCTTCTCGTCACTGCTCTTATTTAGCACTTCCTTTTAGTTCTCGTCTTGTGTTGTCCAGCTCCTGGGTAGCCAGGTCGCGTACTAAACCCAGCTCTTCTCGTCACTGCTCTTATTTAGCACTTCCCTTTAGTTCTCGTCTTGCGTTGTCGAGCTCTTCCCTTTAATCCTCTTCTAGGGTAACCAGGTCGAGTACTAAACCCAGCTCTTCTCGTCATTGCTCTTAATTAGCACTTCCCTTTAGTTCTCGTCTTGTGTTGTCCAGCTCTTGGGTAGCCAGGTCAAGTACTAAACCCAGCTCTTCTCGTCACTGCTCTTATTTAGAACTTCCCTTTAGTTCTCGTCTTGGGCTGTCCAGCTCTTGGGTAGCCAGGTCGAGTACTAAACACAGCTCTTCTTGTCACTGCTCTTATTTAGCACTTCCATTTAGTTCTCGTCTTGTGTTGTCGAGCTCTTCCCTTTAATCCTCTTCTGGGGTAACCAGGTCGAGTGCTAAACCCAGCTCTTCTCATCCCTGCTCTTATTTAGCACTTCCCTTTAGTTCTCGTCTTGTGTTGTCCAGCTCTTGGGTAGCCAGGTCGAGTACTAAACCCAGCTCTTCTCGTCACTGCTCTTATTTAGCACTTACCTTTAGTTCTCGTCTTGTGTTGTCCAGCTCTTGGGTAGCCAGGTCGAGTACTAAACCCAGCTATTCTCGTCACTGCTCTTATTTAGCACTTCCCTTTAGTTCTCGTCTTGTGTTGTCCAGCTCTTGGGTAGCCAGGTCGAGTACTAAACCCAGCTCTTCTCGTCACTGCTCTTATTTAGCACTTACCTTTAGTTCTCGTCTTGTGTTGTCCAGCTCTTGGGTAGCCAGGTCGAGTACTAAACCCAGCTCTTCTCGTCACTGCTCTTATTTAGCACTTCCCTTTAGTTCTCGTCTTGTGTTGTCCAGCTCTTGGGTAGCCAGGTCGAGTACTAAACCCAGCTCTTCTCATCCCTGCTCTTATTTAGCACTTCCCTTTAGTTCTCGTCTTGTGTTGTCCAGCTCTTGGGTAGCCAGGTCGAGTACTAAACCCAGCTCTTCTCGTCACTGCTCTTATTTAGCACTTCCCTTTAGTTCTCGTCTTGTGTTGTCCAGCTCTTGGGTAGCTAGGTCGAGTACTAAACCCAGCTCTTCTCGTCACTGCTCTTATTTAGCACTTCCCTTTAGTTCTCGTCTTGTGTTGTCCAGCTCTTGGGTAGCCAGGTCGAGTACTAAACCCAGCTCTTCTCGTCACTGCTCTTATTTAGCACTTCCCTTTATTTCTCGTCTTGTGTTGTCCAGCTCTTTGGTAGCCAGGTCGAGTACTAAACCCAGCTCTCCTCGTCGCGGTTCTTATTTAGCACTTCCCTTTAGTTCTCGTCTTGTGTTGTCCAGCTCTTTGGTAGCCAGGTCGAGTACTAAACCCAGCTCTCCTCGTCGCGGTTCTTATTTAGCACTTCCCTTTAGTTCTCGTCTTGTGTTGTCGAGCTCTTCCCTTTAATCCTCTTCTGGGGTAGCCAGGCCGAGTACTAAACCCAGCTCCTTATTAGAAGCCTCGTTTTGGGTGGAAAGCTCCAGTTCTAGGCTCAAGCCCTCCATTGAGCCTTCTTCCTGTGTTTCCAGGCTGGATCTCGCTAATCATCCTAATCCCAGGTTTCCCATTCCCGCTCCATGTGTTCCTGTTTTTTTATTTACCACCGTGCTGCCGAATCTCATTCCAATGTTGCCTGCAAATGGAATGCTTTGCAAAGATGTGCATTTTGATAACTGTAGCTATCCATTGCCTGACTCCTTGCACAGTACCCAAAGTTTTTTTTTTAAGGCGTGTCCCTCCAATGTTACGGAACAAAGCTATTTTTCTGGTGCTGTGAAAGTATATGACCTCCCCCATGTGACTGCCACAGTGGGTGGGAGAGCAACCCAGTGCATTTCTGTCCCTTCTAACATGTTTCATATGTTCTCGTGGAGCTCTCCTGCCAGGACTATTTATGTGTCTTCCATCAGGATAATACTTGGAATACACAGCCCCAGAGAGCAGCAACAGGACGATGATTTACTGGGAATTCAGGGCTGGAGCCAGAAGCCTCGCCAAGCCAAGATGCGCTGTAAGAGTTGGGCGGGCAGAGGATGGAGGATTGGGACAACTGAGAAAAGCAGAGATGGGGGATGTCCAACTGAAGAGAGAGTGGGACTGGGCCACTAGAGCCAGAGGTCGAGAGAGAGGAGGCAGAAGGGGGTAAGGTTAACTGAGAAAGGAGGGGGGTGGAGGGTAACTGGGGAGTAATGGGAAGGATTCGTGTAACTGGAAGAAATGGGACAGAGAAAGAGGGATCTACGTGATTTTTGTTTTTAATTTTCCGCAAATATATATGTGGGGGGAGACCCCCCTCAACTCCCCCACCTTACCCCTATTCATGTTTTATTCACTTTACCCCCCCCCCACATATATATATGTGGAAAATTGGGGGTCAGACTTTTGGGGGTTGAACTTTTGGGAGTAGGTAATTTTGTACAATACCGAGAAAGAGAAATACAAAGACAGGGACTGGGGGGTTGTAAATGAGAAGAAACGAGTATGAAAAGGGAACCGAAGAGAAAAAGAGATATGGGCAACTGAAAAGCGGGTAAGAGGGGAGGAAAGATGGCAAATGAAAAGATAAAGAGGGATGGACAAAAGGATTAGGGTAGTTGAGAAGACAGGGGTGAGAAAGCAACTTAAGCAAGAGTGAGGGATTTGAGTCACTGAGGAGAAAGCAGGAAAGAGGGAACTGGAGAGAGAGAGAGAGAGCGAGAACAGGGGAAGAGTGGGAAAAGAACGTAACATGAGAGAGAGAAAGTGGGTCGCTCGTGAGAGAGATGGGTGAGTAACTGAATAGGGAGGGGAAGGGTGTAATTTTGGAGGGGCCAGTTAAGGAGAAGGGAATGAAGAAGTAACTGAGTAGAAAGAGAGTCATACAATAGGCAAGAGAAGGGAAGGAAAGTGCCGTAGGACAGGGGGACTCGGCAAGCGAGGAGCGTGGAAAGCCTGTGTGCTCATGGATACGTCAGCAGTGTTGTCCTGGCTGTTGATTTTGGATGAAGAGTTGGGGCCTTTGTACCCCATTCCTTCATGTGTCCAGTGCAGCTGGCTGGAATGGGAACATGGTTGCTGTTCCCAGACATTTGCACACTACTGAACTGTGTACATGAAACAAGCCTGTTTTTGTGCACAAACACATTAACACATACAAGAGTGGCATGCTACCCCTCCCTTTTACAGTGGGAGACCGTCTGTGAGTTTCCTTCAGCACACGGGACAAGACGCTAAGTGCACAGATGGATGCTTTGATATTCTACATCCTGCCAATTGAATCCTAGATGAGGAGAATGTGTAACTTCATCAGTGCATGATAGTAGACCTGCTTTAATATTCTACATCCTGCCAATGGAATCCTAGATTAGGAGAATGTGTAACTTCATCAGTGCATGATAGTAGACCTGGAAAACCCAGATATGTAACTGTCAAAAGGATGGCTAATAATAGGCATATCTCACGAAATTCTGTTCTCCAGTGTGGCAACTACCATTGAGAATGCAAGATTGTTGGGGTAGTCCTGTGATTTAATTTCTGGTTGCAAATTGGTTTCTCTGTCCTGATGAAGGCCTGCATATACATTTGAGGAGAACGGTATTGGATGGGCAGATCTCAGTACAAGAGCTGAAACACACAGTCTCGACTAGCTTTTTGAAACATGCATCCTGTTTAATAACGTGATTTGTTGTTGGAATAAACCCATGGGGTGAACACGGTTAAATGTCTCTGATTTGACACGCAGCAGAGACATAGGTTCATCTCTTTTTTAAATTTTTTATTACATTTTTATAGAGTGCCACTTGCTCCTGGGCCTCAGGGCACCCGAAAAAGAACACAGAACAGAAACATGACAGACATGGGTCAAAGCTGGGGGAAGGAACTGCTAGAAAAGGCTCCCAATTCAGCTGGGTTTCAGATCTAAAAGGTGGTGCTTTACCGGTTTTTTAAAGACACTGAGAGTGCCTGCTGATCTTATGGAATCTGGTAGAGCATGCTACGCCAGGGGAGCCTGGACATCAAGAGTAGTGCCGCCAAACCTGACGAGCTTGTATCTGGGTTGAAACAATTTAAGATTGTCCTGGGAGCGCAAGTGCGTACCGATTTGTTCACCATAATCTGATCCTTAAGGTATTTAGGGCTAGTGTACGTCCAACATTTATAGGACAAAGTCAGGATCTTATGGGTGATACCGTGTCCTATGGGAAGCAAGTGAAGTTCCCTTCTGCAGTCGGAGACATGATTCCGTCTAGACAGAATGTGAATAGCACGGACAGCACAGTTTTGAGATACCTGGAGCGAGTATAGATTGGCATGCGTGGTGCCTGCCAGCAGACTACAATAATAGTCTAGCTTTCAGTTTACTAGAACAGTGGTTAGAAGAGAGCAGCTACTTGCAGAGATGAAGTAACGAATATGACAGAGAAGCTTCGTTGTGTAACCACATGAAGCACGTGTGTTTGAGACATGAGTTTTCATGGTGAATTTGGCATTTAAAAAGACGCTAAGCGTCTTTTCGCTCTTGGAGACACTGGTGGAATTGCCATAAATTCTGAAATGGCCATAGGTTGGATCAGGTTTCTTCAGACCCGGACCTGAGGCTACGATCGACAGCTCAGTTTTGTCTCTGTTTAAGGCTAGTGAGTTATCGGCCATCCAGGTCTGTACTGCATCATAAACTTTGTTGATTGCATCAGAGTCCTTTGCATAATCCCTGGTAAACTCAAGGAGGACCTGAGTGTCGTCTGCACAGTTGGTATACTGAACACCCAGGTGGTCCAAGAGTCTAAGCAGGTGCCTACTATAGATATTTAAGAGTGTTGGAGCATTACATGGCCCCTGAGGGACACTGCATGTTTGTGCGGTAGGTGATGAGCTTGCCTCACCAACTGCCACTCTAGCAGTGCATGGCCCAAGAAAAGAAGAGATCCATTGAGCCGCCAGATCTGAACCCTGGGCCTGGTCCCTAAATCTGTTCACCAACAGGGAGTGAATGACCAGGTCATATGCAGTGGAGAGATCTAATAGCATCAGCAGCGCAGCGTGACCCCGATCCACTATGCTAGCCAAGGTGGATTTAAGGTCCGGCTTGGTGATTTCTGTCCCATGCTTAGCTCTAAAGCCTGACTGGAGAGTCCCAAGGATACCATGTTCTTCAATATAGTCTTGCAGCTGTAAATAGGCTACTTTAGCCATCATTTTCAGGAGAAATGGCACATTGGTGATGGGTCGATAATTTTTGCCACTGCTGGATCGAGACTACTCTTCTTAAGCAAAGGCGTACTCCAGGCCTCTTTGAGACGATGGAACCGTCCCCTTGCTGAAGGAGAGATTCATGAGTCTAGTTATCCAGGGGACAAGAAGCTCTGGGAACCTCTTCAGATGTTTACCAGGCAGCAATCTCGCAGACACGAAGTAGGTTTCAGGGCGAGGACAATCTTAAGGATTTCACCCTCAGAGCAAAAGCTAAAGTTAAAGGTGGCTTTTTTAGTCTGGGGGTGCTTATCAACCTGAGATGGAAGCACTGAGGGTGGAAGCACTCTATTCCCAGTAGAGCAATCTAATGGTCTGCCTATGGCCCAGTGTTTTAGCAGAAAATCTATTATGAATGGCCTGACACCAGGCTGAGTCTTTGGAGAAAACCTGATTGACATTAGGTGTGTCATCAAATTCGGAGAGGATCTTAAACAATTCGTGTGAACTAGATTGGGCGATTACCATTCTGGTGTTAAGGTAAGCTGATTTAGATCCTGTAATAGCTGTTTTAAATTATTTCATTGCCTTTTTGTACTGGGAGAGAGAATTGGGAAAAGGGTTCTTCCGCCACTCCCTTTCAAGAGATCTTTTGGTATGTCTTAGACTGATGATGCTATCATTGTACCAGGTGTTCTTGTCAGTCTCACTTTACAATTTCTTTGACTTTCATGGGAGCAAGGGTTTCAATGGCAGAATTGAGGGTGGCCGTAAGGTGTGTCACCAGGTTTGAAGAGTCTGTACAACTTTTGAGAGGCTGTAGGCTGGTCGCCAGCAATGCTGCAAATTTGGGGGCAGGGGGCATTTTGAAATTTCTTGATTTTGTCTCAGCTCTGGGCAATGAGTCCATTCTAAGAGGAGACGCTGGTAGGGAAACATGTACTTTCACTAAATAGTGGTCGGACCATGGGCAGGGAATGGCTTGACCGACATGGAGGGAAAGAAGGTGTGTTAAAGCCCAGTCAAGTGTATGTCCTCCTATATGGGTAGGAGTTTTGGCCCATTGAGTATAACTGATGATGTGGAGGGCCTTAATAAAGGAGGAAGCTTGCCTATCGGATGGATATTCAGCCCATAGATTCAGATCTCCGGGAATAATTACCAGAGTCTTGGCCTTAGTAATGAGATTAAGAAGGTTGAGGAATTGTTCCTCAAAATGAGGCATGTCCCTTGGAGGACTATAGAACGAATGAAATACAAACGGTAGTTTAAAGCATTAGGGGATTTATAAACCTTTGTTTACAAATACTTCAAAGTGTTTTCTCATGGCCCCCATAGATGTATTGCAAGAAATGCGGTTTTTCATAATGTATTGTATCACATGAGTGGCACTTTATACCAACCTGAAAAGCACTTTATTCTGGCGCATTCTTTGCACGTGTTGAATGTTATGGTATAATGTGATGTTTTATGTGAAAAGTCTCTTTGCAATATACATTGTGTGGATGTGCTAATACTGCTTTTAGTGTTTTTAAATTAAAGCAAGTGGGTGAAGATATTTCTGCAGTGGATTTTTCACACCTGCATTATTTCCTCAAATTGTAAAATACCACTGTGGGGGGAGGGGCAGCCTGCCACTTTTACATGTGTTAATGTGGTTGTATTTTTCCCGACTGTAGAGGCAGGCCCCTCTACCCCCAACAGAAAATAGGGGAGAACCCTTGTGTATAGCGGTGTGCACAACCACATGCAGGAAGGTGACTTTGTGCACAGAAGTCCTCAGGGGGGAGGGTCCTACTTGCTTGCAGGGGACATATTCCGCCGCCAGACTCGCACAGCCCCTCTGCACCCCAGCTTTATGTGTACTTGTGTTTAATGAAGGAAACGCTCACAGCACCAATTGGCGGTGTGGTGCTGAACGTAAATGTATAAAATGTACATTTACCGGTTAACACCTTATCTTTACTCACTTCTGTGCACGTGGACAAGGGCGTGATTGGTGATTAGATGTTTTTATAACTCACTTTCCAAAAGAGTGTTTTTAAAATCTTAGAAAAATACTTGGAATGTATCCATCCCTTTAAACCCTGAGTTTAAACGGTTTATTGGAATGCCTGGGAAAAGCCTTACCCTCCCCCACTGTCTACTTTCTGGGAAAACTCAGTCACTGCTGCCACCCCCTTTCTAAGGGCAGAATAGGGGTGCCTGGATTCTCATCCAGGGATACTCTGCCTGCTGTAAACTCAGGCTGAAGGCGGCTCATCGGGAACTGAGGCCATCACCGGCGGCCTCAGAGCAAAGGTGCGCGGTTCCAACTAACCGCTACATCGATTGGATTTTAGGGGTAGTGTGGCATGAGAATTAGGGTGTGACATCCACATTTATCTGGACTCGAAGATACCACACTGCCAAAAATGAAGGGTAGGTACCAATATAGGCAAAAGTTAGGAATGGGCCTTCAATAAATTTTAACTGACACCAGGCAGGTAGTGGACAGCCTTGGACTATGGATTGCTTAGGCAAAGCAAGGAGATACACCTCTCTGACTCCATCCCAGGACTAGTGGCCAACCTTGGACTATAGATTGCCGGACAGAGTCAACAGAGCACCCTCTCTGACTCCATCTCAGGACTAGGGCCCAACCTAGGACTGGACACAGATTGCCTGGCAGAGTCAACAAAGCCACCAGCCTACCTCCATCCCAGGACTCGTGACCAACCGTAGACCGGACTACAGATTGCATGGCAGAGTCAACGGAGCTACCACCCTACCTCCATCCCAGGACTCGTGGCCAACCGTAGACCGGACTACAGATTGCATGGCAGAGTCAACAGAGCCATCTCCCTGACTCTATCCCATGACTAGTGGCCAGCCTTGGACTAGAGATTGTCTGGCAGAGTCAGGAGAGCCCCCTCCCTGACTCCATCCCAGGACCAGTGTCATGCAGAGTCCCAGAAAAAGAGGGACCAGTCAAGAGGCCTGTGTTGGATCAGCAGAGTATGTCCACAAAGTCTACATTTTGTAGCTCGAAGCCCTGTGCACCGCTGGAATAAGGGACCTGAACTGATATATAAGTGTTGCAAAAACACCACTAAGTAACAAGGGACTGTGGAATTCCAGTCTGACTCCACACCAGCACGACTTGCGAGCAAAGGACCCTCATCTTTTAACCTGCAGTGCATCCCTTCTGCATCACCGCAAGCACCAGAGATGGGAATGTGGGCGCTGAGCGAAAGTGTGCTGAGTCTTTCTTTTATCCATGTCGTGCGAAGGTTGGGGGAAGAGTAAATGAGGGGCGAGAGTGAGTGGAAAGAAAGTAATTGAGGGCAAGTGATAATATTAACTGTTTCCATAGTGTTCCGTGCCTCGTTCCTCCCACTTCTGAGGCGGCTAATAATAAGGTGAACTAACAATGCATTCATGAATGTAGAATTAATCTGCAACTAAAGTGGAACAAGCATTTACTAATAAGTAACTAATTAAACAAAGATGCACCAGCACTTCAATAAGCCAGATATAATGACTATTGTGTAACACACATCACGACCGGCTCTGGGGTCATTCCATACAGCAGGAGTGATTCACCGGTGTTAACCAAAAGTGCTGTCGCTATTAGATCTTGGGCTCTTCCCTCTGGATAACATACGCCTGCGTGTCTCCGACAAACCCATAGAAAGCAGATTGGCACTCAGGAACCGGGTACTTCCGACCTGCACCCATCAACACCAGGGGTTTCGCATCTCCCTTTCCCATTGTCCCACTAATGGACCTCACCCCCACCACCCCTCGGCCCCCTTTTGTCTTACAAGTGCAGCAAGGCCACTAGTAGGGATACGCAGGTGCTATACAAGACCACTCACATTACATTATATATTACATTAAAGAGTGACTCCCACTCAGTTGTGTCCAGTGCACATTTCTGAGACCCCCAAAGTATCCTCTTTCGTGTATTTCCCGACACAGAAAACCTGCCAGTGACACCAATCGAGTGCTATTCAGAGGTGAACACCTTACACATGGCCTTGCTGCAACCATGTGGGGTTCCCTCGCTTAAGTGCTAAGGACGAGTATGCTCGTCCTATTTGCATAGACATGCATAATAGCCCAGCAGTTTAGGGGTTAACACTGGTGAGTCATTGGTGAATCATTCCTTGTGTACAGCCCAGAGCATAATAGTCACCTGCACGTTACACAATAAGAATAATCATGAGTCACTCATCAGGGAGTGACCATGTGGCCATTTCAGGGGCCTGCATTCCCAATCTCTTTGCCGACTAATGCATGGACGGACCCACCTTTCTTTTTCGGGCATTAGTGGTATCACCATTGCTGCCCTATCTACCTTTACATATTGCGCAAGCAGGGGACATGGTTTACAGAAGATGCCATGCAGAATTTCAAAATTACTACAGGCCTGTTTCTGAAATTCTGAATATTTGCCGTAGAGGCACTAAACTCATAATTAGGCTGATTCCCACAGATTGCTGCATGGGCTGATGGCAATTACCACATGTGGAAATCTGAAGCATAATACCACCCAACTTATAAACGAGAACCTAAGAGCAGTAAAAATAGGTGTTCTTATTACCCAACTCCATGGTGACCTCAGGAAAATGAAATGCGGAGTCAGCCCTCATGGGATTTCAACTCATGACTTCAGGTTGCATGTAGATCTCTGAAGCAAGCACTTAACCTGCTGAGTTACCTTGCCAGCATATGTGTCTATCATGTAACAGCTGCAAAAGGGAGAGATGGAAGTGAGCAAGAGGAAATTGGGGCAGGAAAGTAAATGAGGAGGGTGTAGAAGAGGCTAACCGAGAAGCGAGGGGAAAGACATCAACCATAGAGAGAGTAGAGAAGGAGAGAGGATAGGAAGTGAGTGGGCAAAGAGAGGAACTGAGGGAAGGAGAGAAAGTGAGCAGAGAAGCCATGGGGAAGATAGAGAGGGGGAAGGAGCAAAGAGAGGAACTCGGGGAACAGCTGTATAAGCCTAACTGAAGAGTGGGCGAGAGGGGGGGGGGCTGAGAACTGAGAGGAGAATTTATCTTTAAGAGAAAGGTGGAGCAGATTAACTGGGGCAACAGGGGATTGGGTAACCGAGGAGAGAGTACAGTAGAGTAACAAGTGGGGGTGTAGCTCAATAGAGCTCAACAAGGGAACAAGGGGAACTGGGATGAAATGGACGTCGGAGGTAACCAAGGACAGAGGTGATCTCACGGCTGAGACTGAGGACAGGAGGGTAAAGATGCAAACTAGTCAGTAAGAGTGAATCGAGTAATAGAGTAAGGGGAGTAACTGAGGAGAAAAGACAGTGACTAGGGGAAAAGAAAGTCATTGCAGAAAGTGGAAAGAGAGCCATTGAAGAGAGGGAGAAAGAGAGTAATTGATGGGAGGGAGAACCATTAATTGAAGAAACAACATGGAGTGAGCTGGGAGGGCACACACCTGCAGAGAAATGGGGGATGGTGAGGTCAGAGGAGGAAATGGGCTATAGCCTAGTGACACAGGGAGACCCAGAAAGGCCAGCTGCCACGTGTCAGGTGGCACACAGAAGGATACAGGATGGGCATGACTCTTGATATGAGAAGGCTTGGGTAGTGCATTTAGCTTCTGACAAGTATCTGGGGACACCAGAGTACAGGCGACATACCTCTAGGAAATGAGACGGGGTTAGCGATGGGTTACCCCGCTGCAGCAATCATACCCATGGAGTACCTACCCGGTAGTATGCAGTCTTCGCGTAGACTTGGAATTGCCCTTCGGTGGTCAGCAGGGAGCCATAGTTGGAGCCTCTCTGTTGGAAAATAAGAGATTGAAAACCTGTTTAGTGAAGAACTATTGAACTGTGCAGAAGAACCATCCTGATCCTCATGGGCGCCTCCCCCACTTTGAGGGGCTTTGTGAGGAATCCTGGGGCATCCTGATACTAGCACATGATTTGATTAGGGTGCACTTGTGCTTGTGACGGGATGCAAGGCCTTATGTCCCTTTGTTTCTGTACTGCGTTCCAGAGTTTACACTCTTGAGAAATTCCTGGTCCCCAAACCATGATAAGAGGTCCCCAGGCATTGAACCCACACTGCGCTGATCATCTAGAGGGGGCATGTTTCTAGGCCCCCCCGCCCCACTGATGAATCCTCCTCCCCCTTCACCGTCCCCGGTGTGCCAGAGTCAGGTGCTGTCTCCTTTCGCAGGTGTAATAAGAAGGAAAGGAGATCTGGTTTTGTTAGCGAGTAGGAGCATGCTAGATCAGAACATTTATCGCATGAAATCCTTCTAATGATTGCACATTTTTTGAGGGTTTTGGTTATCATGTGATGTATTCATTTATCATTGTATATTTGTAAAATGCTATTGAATGCTTTGTAATCAATGTATGGATTTGTTGTTTTATGAAATGATTGTATTTCGAAATAAACATGATGATGATGTTGGGAAGCGGGGGCGCTCGTCCCAGGCCCCCAAGAGGTTTTGAATGCGGCAAAGGCCTAGCACTCTGTGGTAGATGCTTGGGGGGTGTATAGGAGGAAGGGGGGCGTTGACAGGGATTGTGTTTAGGGATAGAATATAGCGAGAGTGGATGTACATTGTATTACACACAAGATGCCATTTTGGATAACAGTAGCCATCTTTAAATTTAGGCCTGGAGCCGTGCTGCAGCCAGAAGAGTAAGCCCTGGCATAAGGCATAGTTATACATGTGGGAATACAGGAGTAGGGTACGACTGGGGAGGGAATGGGAAAGGCCAGGCTCACACAGATTCATAAACCTCTCATTGTTTTGTATTGTTAGCACATGTAACCGAGAAAGAATGCGCCCTGCAAAGCCATGACAGGGCCGAGAGCTCCCTGAGAACAGTTATATCAGGAGAAGGAGGGCTCGAGCCCCTGACCCAGACCAACCAAAATTCTAAGTTATGTCACCCAGATGCCCCCATCCCAAGACCCTAACATTCGAGGGCGTCAGCCAGTCCAAGATCTAACCATAAAACTGTTTAACCACCCATTTGTTATATGGATCGCAGTAGACTGTCTGTTGCCCCAGTGATTTGTGCTGCGAGGTGCCAGGGAGGGAAAGTAACACATTTAACAGCAAGGGTGGGAATATTTAGAATGGCGCTGACGCGTCTTGTATCGAGCTGGAGTTTGCTGAGATAAACGACCTCAAATGTGGCCTCTGCGCCCATGTCTGCGGTATCAGGTGCACATTAGGCCACTGATATGGCAGGCAGTAAACTGCATCTTTAATTGGCAATTATCGAGCCCAGCATCCAATGACGTTGTGAGAAGAGCCCCATATGGAAGAAGATGGACAAGAAAAGCAGGGGCCAATGACCTAGCGTCCATATGGAGCAGGCCGTCTATGTATCGGGTCGCAGAAACCAGCTCCATGGATTTGTACCCTATGTGATGTACGTCATTGTGATGCTTTTTGCCCTTATAAGCTGCCGTCCATGTTGGATTTTGTTAGAGCACCCCGTGGCAGCAGAGCTCTTTGCTATCATGTACCTGTTTTTTAAGAGAATAAAGACTTGTTCTCCTTGCAAGAGGTGTGCTGGGATTATTTCCCTAGTGGGTTATATTTTTTTCTGGTGTGAGCATGAGGGGCTTCTCTACAATGATTATCGCAACATTAGAATCCACCCACCCTTTGGGAGGAGTAACTAGCAATGAATTTTGTCTAGTGCCAAAAAACTAATCTGACACTTTTCACAACACAGAAATGAATGTTTATTCTCATAGATTATTTACAAAATATAATATTAAAAAGTATGTACATTATGAAATTCAATAATATTTATTTCAGAAATGTTTACATTCCATAAAATGATATATTAAAAATGTACCTTTAAAACCAGAGCCTAAAATCGGATATCACAATTGCATTTGCAAACAGTACATTTCAGCTAACAGAGTAATAGGACATAATAACCATTAGATAATTAATAATCCCACAAGGATGACGAAAAACCACAATATTATCTACAATGTTCCTCCATACTCTATACTTGAGTTAGCAAAGAGGTCTAAAGAAAAGGTGTTATCTGAGTGGTCTGAAGCCATGATAGAGGCACTACAATCTCTGGACGTAGACCTCGCTTTGCTAATGGAGAATCCGACAAAGGCTAAGTCTCGCTTGGAAAGAGGGGACTGGATACAGACCAGCGAGGCAAGACCAATCATGCCAAATACATTTAAATGGTGGATTGAGAAAAAAAGTTTAAATGAACTACGAACATATTAATGCACATTTCCATCACCCTCTTTTCTATGGATCTCGTGTTTCGCTGCAGAATGAATATTATGCCAGCAAGAGAAATCCAGTATGGGGGATTGAAAATAACATCTGCCGTTTCTGTAACAAGATCGATGAGGTAGACTCCCTTCATCATATTGCCATGATTTGTGAAAACCTTCCTCCGGAACCAACAAATGACATGGGACCTTACTGGCGGAGAGCTCTAAATGCTGAAGAATATTGGGATTGGATTTTGATTGGCTATCATAAAGGGCCCACACTAAATTTATAAATGCAATGATTGGCCAATAAAAGGATGGAGTGTAAAGAGGAGGGTAATATTGGGGCAGGTCTGAGGGGGGGGGAGGTCCGAATGACTGGGAAAGAAACTGTGAAAGCAGTGTAAGTATGGCTGGAAGTCGGGAGGGAGGAATTACTGATGTTTTCTTTTAAATTATTAAAGGTTTCGTTTGTACTATTAATGTATGTTCTCTTTTTTTTGTATGAAACCAATAAAACAAAAAATAAATTCTTTACAATAAAAGGGATACATATTTCTAATTTGAGCAATATTAAAATGTACAGTGCCTAATGGAGGAAAACCTCCAAGTAACCAAGAAGGCACAAGACATGCGGGCTATGGGCAAAAAATGGGGTGATCGCAGAGGAACCCTGAAAGAAAAGCCCCCCATTCAACAGTGAATATTTGCTGGAGACTGTACCAACGGCTGATCCCTGAATCTACTGGGAAAGAAAGTCCACACTTCACCCCCGCCACCTAAAAAGAAGGTGTTGTTAGGATAGCAATGGGTGACAAAAAAAGGGCCGTGGTAGTTTCGGAGGTTCCTCCTCATGGGAGGAAGGAAGTGTTCCCCTTGGAGAAAAAGCAGGAATTGACGAAGCACTGCCACGGTGTTCCCACTCCAGATCTTTTTCCTTCCAGGCCTCTTTGTAAATGCATTTATAGAGACCCCATCACCTGCAAGGAGCCCACCTTCTTAAGACGGCGATACATTATCCTTGCCGACACCATTCATGAGCCATTCCCTGCATGCCCTCAACCACAATCTCTGTGCACTCTCCTCACTCACACTATGCACACGTTATGCCAGTGTCGACAATGTAATATTGCAAACTACTAGCCATCCTTGAAACTCACTCATCCCTTAGGTTGAATTCCAGTTTCCCCCATGCACATAGTACACACTTTCTTATTCACCAAGTCAGTCATCACTCATCAAGGGATATGGGTGAGTGCAGAGTGTATAGCCTTCTCCAGGCTATGCTCAAACATGCTTTGAACACCCCTAGCCATGCCCCTCAAGACCTAGGGTGGCATGCTCTATTAAGCTCTGCACACCTCCAGTCAGACTCTGCCCACCATGCTCTCCCCACCCTAGGGGCACAGGGAGCAGAGGGAGAGAACCCTACTGCAGAAGCATTCTAGAGGCCGTCAGAGAGAAAGAAAATTAACACACACACACCACATATCTTTAAGGAGAGGGGGAACCCACAGAGGTTGAAAGCATGTCTGGCGTTGTTCACTAAAGTCACAGGGAGACAACACTTTACTTCTGCTTTGCTGTTTCTGACCATTGTCTGTGGGCAGCTCGAGTTTTCCACTCACTAGCCACCCTGCACATCTCCCAATGCGCGCAGAAATAGTCAAGAGAGCACTTCTAGAATTGGTGGGCAATACTCAACCATGGAAGCTATGATATGTGTCATTCTATGTGATTTTGTCGAATTTATTTCTTCGCAGTAGAATTCAATCTATTTTTTGACTGGTTGATTTGTCGAAGAATAAATGAGGGGGAGACCCCCTGCAGCCTTTCCCCCCCGTTGCCCCCCTACATTATTCACCATATATTTGCGGCACAATGCGGGATTTCTACTATGACGAAATATGCTGCAGCAACAACTCCCTGTCCTACCTGTGTCTGACCCTTGATTGCTCTTAGCACCATTCAACCAAATGCCTGCAAGGTGACTGTAGCCTTCTGATCTTGCACGAGACCACAACTACCATTGGAACCTGCAGAAGTTCAGAAAACGAGACGCGCACAGCAGAAGCGGCAGTAGACACTAGCTAGGGACCACAGAATGAGCACTGGTCTCGGCGCTGCTCCAAGCAGTGATCTCCTCCTGCTTACATTGCACTCCGGTATTTCATGCACCTTACGAGCCATGAAGATAATCGTGTAGGAGTCAAAAATGTAATTTGCTACTAAGATACTGGAGACAAATTCTTATTGGAGTAATCACAATACCACAGCTGGCGACGAGCGATGGGACCGGAACCCATTGCAACAAAGCGAACCAAGAGTCACTCCACCACCCCCCTTCTTGCCAACACAAGATAAACCATCCATTCCATGGAAACAATGGATACCGCTCTTTCCACTTGTATAGACGCTATCGGGGATACAGCCAACGCGGTATTCAGCTAAAAGGCAATGCTAATAAATTTGCTTCGTGTAGAAGTCCAAAGAATATTCATCGGCATAAAGCCCTCCCCTCCAACAGGTGAGCCTGATAATGATAATGTATACGCAGAAGCGATGCACAGAATGGCCATGAGGTTGGAGAAGAAAGAAAACACAGCACTACCCTACATCACTTCTACACTCGGATCCAAAGCCAGACAAATAACGAGAGCCGCAGAATAAACTGTGCATCTAAGAAAAGAACAAGTGAATGTACAGGCTTCAAGGAGAAGTTCATTCCCTCCATGTTAGAAGCAAAACTGAAAGACAATACAACAAAAGAGAGCCGTAAACTGTCCAAAAGAGTAAAGTGCCCCAGGCGCAGAAGGTACAATCACTTGCCGAGCGACCATTCGTGACCTGCCAAACATAAAGACTGTACCTTTTGTTGCAAATCCAGTCAGTTCACCAGAGTGTGTAGACAAGGAAGAATGGCGGTCTCAACCGTCAACCTGCCACAAACCAGGAATTAATAAACTTCATCAGAAGACGAAGACCTGACCATGCCGATGGTCAACTGCACAAACAGAAGAAAGCCCAAACCGCACTGCAATGAGAAAAGAGATGGCACAGAGACTAACATCATGGCGGACTCTGGCTCAGATGTTACCATAAGTCCCATCGATACCTACAAGTAAATGATCCTACGTGATAGAGAAACAATCCAAAGATTGAAAATAGAGCCCGCAGAATACGGAGGAAGATTGAACTGTTGGGTTACATAAGGTGCAACCGTGAGTTCAAAGAAGAAAATCAATCACAAAAGTAAACTTTGCAGAAAGCGGAATGCCCATGTTAGGTTGGGATGACCAAACTAAATTGAGCATTAAGCTCCATCCAGCTGGCGAATTGGAGGATCCAGCAACTGAAAAAGAAGAAGACCTTTGAGCGAGAATGTTCAGAGCATACAGAACATTGTTCCTCGAAGGTCTAGGATGCTTCGAAGGCTGTGAACATTGCATCAAGCTGAAGTCAAATAGCACTCCCATAAAGCACAAAGTCTGCCGAGTACCTGCTACAGCCAGACAAGCCCTGCAAGAACAGCCGAGGAAACCTCATAACTAAGGCACGATCAAAGCTACAAAAGCATGAGAATGGCTCAACCCAGTAGTCCTGATAAAGAAAAACGACACCCAACAAATAAAGGGTATGCATCAACCATCACAGGGGAAAGCAAGAAATAATAACTAACAGCTATCCACTACTGATGATTACAGAACCGATCCTGATGCGTCAAGATACAAGTATATTTCCTAAGCTAGACTTCCACAATGTTTACCACTAACTGAGATTACATGGTCAACATACCTCGCAGTCTTCCTAACACTGTATGGCACATGCCATTCTGTCTATCATCAGTTGCCTCTGTATTTTAGAGACTTATGGATTAAATACTGAGAGGGACTAATAATGCTCTATACTTCCAAGATGATATACTATCAGAAAGAACAACGTGGAGGATGATTCATCGCTGGACAAGGTACTCCACAAATGGCAAGAATCCAGATGTATCCTCAAAAAAAAGGATCAAACACAGTAGAGTACCTGGGGTATGCCATTACTAACATGGAAATAAAGCCGAAAATAGACCTCGTCAAGGCTGTTATCAAATCTCCAAAACTGCCAAAGAAAGCTGAGCCAAGGTTATTCCATGGACTTGCTGAATAGTATTCCAGGTTCATTCACTTTTTTTCAGAACCGACCGAATTCATTCAGCAACTGAGTATATCTAGTCGACCAAACAGCAAACCAAAATACGAGTCATGAAAGCGAGCATCACCAATGCGTTTCACCCGGAAGCAAGTACTTCACCACAGAAGTCAGGGCATATTCACCTGGAGTCACACTGACCCAAAGCAACAAGAGTGACACAAGAGTGGTAGCCTTTGCACCAAAAACCTTATCTGCTGCTGAGAACTACTCTGCACTAGAGAAGGAACTTCTGGCCTACGCATGGGCGGCAGGGTATTTCAGGACTTGCGTGTGGCGAACTAAGTGTTACCAGACCATATTACCAGACCACAGGGTTCTAGTGCATCTCAAAAAAGCCCTGGTGGGACCAAAACATCCACCCCTAGAATAAATAGCACACTTAGCAGCAAGATTGCAAGAATGCCCATTATTCATTCAATGTATTTCTGAATGGAAAAACTACCACGCTGATTACATGCCCCGCCTTCCCGTGAAGTATGGCAGAGACTACACTTTCATGAGAGATGAATGCATAATAGCTTCCATCGAAGAAATGTCTGACGATGAAGAAAGGGGCATTTTTTAGCACTGCCCGCGCCATTACAACCATGTAGAATCCCCACAGGACGGACATACATAGAAGACATACTATTCAGGCAAGAGATGGCAATTCCTCCACAGAAGCTTCACTAAAAACTGATTGAAAAGGCCCATCAAGGTCATAGGTCGTATGGGGATTACTCTAGCAAGGAGGACCGTTCGAAAATACTATTGGTGGCTACAAATCGATCAAAAAATCGAACCAGCGTTAACTGTATGTATGAGTGAGTGGGCGGTGACAAGAGACTCCATGTCCACGAAGCTTCAGTCACCGGTGTGGAAATGCTGAATGCGCCATGGAGAATGATCGATTTGGACTTTAACGGTCCCCCGAAAAATGTGGCGGTTAACATTCGCTAGAGTATAGTAATTGTGCTTTATTTTTCCAAGTGGAGTGAATTACAATGTGTTTCCAACATCACTATGAGCACATATTGACATAAGTCTTTTATCAGGATGGAAATGATCAACTAATAGAGACAGACATGAGTATACAGTTCACTTCCCTCGAGATGCAAGAAAGAGTTCCTTAACTTGAGCAACATAAAGCAATGCAGAGCAGTCCTATACCACCCCCAAGTCAGTGTGCTGGTCGAGAGAACCAATCGAGGCATACAAGGGAGCACGCCATTTTCATTAGCTTCAGACTTGGACGCAGTAAAAACTGCCCTCACGGCTTTCGCTGCTCATCACCTTACCCCAATAGTACAACAGGAGTGTCTCCCTTCATGAAAGGCCAAAGAACCAACTCCTTGCTCACTCCTCCATGACCTGCTGATGTGTGAGAAGATACTTCTATCGACATGAGTGCCACGCTATGCAGCATCTCTAGAGCCCAAAGGAAACAAAGGAAATGGCAAGATGGCAAGACAGCAAAAAGACTACCCATTGCAAAGGCAAGTGACTTGGAAAAAATCAAGGTCAATCACAAAAACTGTTCCAAAAGGTCTAAGTTCGGTGAACGCTTGCGTGTAGTCGAGAGATTACCAAGGCATGCAGTAACTGATGGTGGCAAAACATGGACGGCAGAGTGTGTAGCCCAATATGCAGCTGGAGATAGATCACGAAGAATAAATGGAACAAGACGCAACAGGACCAGTATACAGGAGACCGGTGAATGTTCCAGTGTACGCAGCAAAACCGAACAAGAAAGGGACCTGATGAATGGCCGAACCTATGGGCACGGAAGCAATAATGGACACTCGGAAGGAGAGACGGTAAGGTCTGAAGGACCAGTTGCAGAAGAGAATGATCCCAGCAGATGTATGTCAGAAACCAGCAAAAGAACACAAGAGACTGTCAGGGACATACTAGTCACGAGACCACGCTAAGCAATGAAGCTCCTCAACAGGTGCAAAGACTATGAAATGGTCATTCTACAGAGAGATACTTAATGTTTCTATTCTCACAATGGACTAAAACCTCTGTTCAGGAAAGGAAAAACGTAGAGTGGAAGGGCCTGGCAGACATCAGCTAGGCGGCCAGAAGCTGTGACCTCCTCTCGCTTATCTTGCACCCTTTGAGCCATGAAGAGAACGATGTAGGAGTCATTAAGGAAATCTGCTTCTAGGATACAGGAGTCGAATGTTTATTGGGGTAGTGACCTACCGAGGCAATGCAGTGAGTCTGGCCTGTCATTTTGGAGCCTCTGTTTCCATGACTACAGCTAATGTTAAATCCTGCTGACAGCATCTTTCGTGACACTATTGAGTAAATGAGAGTCCACCATGGCCAAGGGTAGCTGCCCAGGGCTGGAAACAGATGGGAAGGAGACGCCAGACCGTCGTTACTTTGAGGGGACACAGGTGGGTGGGTTCTGTTGCAGCAGTTGCAGAGTTGGAAGTAGGAGGGGGCAGCATTCCTGGTCACCAAGCTACGCCATCAGATCTGACTACAAGGATGTGATGTCGACATGGTTATGACTGGATTATAAAGTCTATTGAGGATGGGGCTCTTTTGCTGTTAATGGAGCTATAGCGAAACAGCCCTTTTAGAAAAAGAGCGAAAGATCTCCTTCATTAGGAAAAATTGGTTTTCAAATAATTAAATTTGGATAGTCGCCCAAAACATACCAAGAGGTGGGGGGAAGGGTTAATTACAGGGGGTAGAGGGAGTGAAAAGATGTAAATTAACAATTACATTTTGAAAATGGCCATCATCAAAAGCAATTCATGGATCAGCCATGACGCCAGCGCAATGAAGCCCTACCCGCGTCACCACCAATGAGAAGCGCGCCAGTGGAGCGAGAGACAAAACAGCAGCAGCTATTGACTTGGCCATCCTCCCTCGAAAGGAGCAGTGACTTCAGGAGCTGAAAGAACAGAAATGCCACAAACTAGAGAACCCAAAGCGCCAGTTCACTTAATTAATCACATTATTAAGTAGAACCCTTGGTATCACAGCAAACTACCTCAGCCCATCACTGAGACGCCCAAAATACAGAATTTCCAGAGCCCCATTTTACTATATATGTAGGTATAGTATGGTATTGTTTATTTATATAGCACCTATACACAGGCAAGTGTTTCATATATATAGATATGTGGGGGTTGGTTAAGTTAATTAAAAAGGTGGAGGAGTATCAGATCAGGGAGAGGTGAAGGGGTCAGCCACTGCATATATATTCCCTAAAATGGGGTTAAAAAACCTCTGTTTTGGGCTTCGAAATTTTAATTTCCAAATGATCACATGTTTATTTTTTATTTATGTATCGTATTTATATGTAGCACCCAGACCCAGAGGTATCACGGTGCTAAGATAATGGTACAGAATAGGTAGATCGACATTTCAATAGGATACATGTTAGAATCCAGAATATGTAGTTGCAAGCATTTGTCAAGGATGTTTCTTGTGGAACAGCGAGTAGGAAGGCTTGGAGGCAGGGCGTTCCATAGGGTGGGGGCGTTGGTGATGAAGCTGGAGCCCCCTGCTTTGTTTCTGATGGATCTGGGGTATTTATTTATGCATTGATTTTATATGTAAATCCGAACGTTTCACCAGCTGCCTAGGGGAAATTACTGGACTACATCGTTCATAGAAAGTCCAGCTTTTCTACCATTTTGAATACCCTGTGTCAGACTAAGGCTGTCCCTTTTGAGAATCGAGTACATTCCCTGATCCCACTGCTCATTTGTAAAGGTTTAAACCCATGCCATCCTTGTGGCCGCACTGTGTGGCAAGGAACCACATCCCAAAAAAAATAGATTCTCTGCTATTGGTACATCCCTGGCAGCATAGTGTCAGTGCATTGGAACAGGAAATACTCTGGGGGTAGGTTGCCCGATGCCTACTAGCAGCAAGGTGAGGGAACAATAATACTGCCATCCTGGGCAGTTTCTTCTACTCGTGCCCCAATAAGGTCGAGATGAAGACCAGACATGATAGGTGGGGAGTTCCCTGCATTCTGCGGATCCGGGTTCTGACCTTGCCTGATGGCCAGGGACCAAGTGCGCGGTGTCCAAGCCTTCATGCTTTCGTTGCGCTGACACATCCCCACTGCCGATACAGGCATGCTGAGGAGGCCTTGTTATCAATCCTTTAATTAAACCTAAGAGCAAATCTGTGTAAGATTGGTAAACCTTTTATTTCAGTCAAAACTGTCCTGAAGGCATTTGTTTTGTCGGAGCAAAGTTTCTCTCAGTAAGGAACAATGAGTCGCACAATTCTTTCAAGGTCGCTCTCTAATGCTCCCCGAAAACCTCAAGCTTTCCCACAAGGATTTGGCCCCAAAACCACAAGAGGTTGTCTTCATCTCCCGGAGCTAACATGCTGTATCCCTTTGGTGCACCTAAAATGGCCGTTCAAACATGGGAGCAGTGTTGTCAGTTCCACTTACTATAGGAAATACTGGGTTTCTTCCTTGCACAATGTTGGTCATGAGTTTGGGAAGCGGCTTGCAATGTTTTGGGGGCACTTTTTTTTACCTCAAGGATGCACTTCTTCTGGGTTCTTTGAGAGCTTGTTTCCCGGCTTCTGCTGTGAGTGACAGCAGTTGCTGCTGGGAACTGTGCCAACTCCTGGGCAATAACAATGCTATGCTAAGGGGAGCCCTGTAAATCACAGAAGCAATTTAGAGCGGCGGGCACTGTGCCCACGAAGGCTCCCACAGCCTGGATTCTGTTAGCACAATATACATATCCAAAAAATCGTCTGTAATCAAAATATGCCAAAATAAACAAATGAAAATAAGAATCTTTACTGTAGACGAAATAATCACTAGATCTGCTTTCCTTTGCTTTCTTATATGCAGCTGCATTCGTGTTCTCCATTTCTTGTTTGATCCGTTTTTTAAGTTTAAAAAATAGTAATGTGTGAATTTTATTTGACTGAATACTGTCTTCAGAGTTATGTTCAATAATTTTATTTTGGAACCCATTTCTATCACTGAATGTGTATGTTGTGTTATATGTCACTTGTATTCAGCCTACTCGCATTAGTATGGCCTCGAAGCGCTGTGGGATTCGGAAGGCTATAGTCAGAGATGTAAGAGGCAAAGGAAGGATTTCTAAAATGCTCGTGTGCATTTTTAGCTGGCACAAAGGTGGGACGGGGCGGCTATGCTCCTGGCGGCTACCCGTAATTATCTTGTGAGAGAATGGGTGCCGTGACAAGTTGTCTGGGGAGTGGGATAGTCAGAAGGGTCAGATTATGTGAACGGCTGGTCCGAATTTTAGCATGAGTCTCAGCTGTATTCTGTAGGATAAGATAATGGGCCTCATTCCGAGTATGGCGGTAAGGGATAGCGGCCACCGCTAACGAGAGCGGTGGCGGTAATCCCTTACCGCCATACTCCGAGTTCCCTTTGCGCCATGGTGGTTTTAACACCTGCTTTTAGCAGGTGTTAAAAACCATGGCGCTAAGGGACCTTGATGTTAATTACGCCACCGTAATTTACGGTGGCGTAATTGACGCCTTCCCCACTCCCATTATGCCCTATGGGGCAAGAATGGGAATGGGGAAGGGTAAATGGGGATTGGGGAATTACCGCCCCGTCAACCTTGGAATGGGGCGGTAATTCCGCCATCCACCAAGGCGCTGCCGGTCCGGGTACGGCGTCAACCAAGGCTTTAATAGCGCCATTGGTTAGCGCCGTACTCGGAATGAGGCCCAATGTGTGTTATGGGTGTGTGTAAACGAGTAGGGTTTGTTGATAGGTAAGGAGGAGTGGGCCGAGCCTGTGCGTATGTGAATATATTTTGTTGTGAATAGGTGCTTGCCGTTCCATCGAGGAGAGACTGATACATGTTTGCAGAAGATCCTACTGAGCGTGTCATACAGGCTTGACTGGTGTTCCTTCAGAGTGTCCCACCTTGTCGACCCTCATGTGCCCCAGCATTCCCTTGAAGGAGTGAGAAAGATTCTTCCAGGAGTTGGGCTGAGTTTGTCAGGCTGCTGGAGGGAAGAGCCAGGTTTGGAGAGCTTTCCTAAAAGCTTAGTGATCTTCCATGCTACGAATGGGTAAAGGGATCGACTTCCAGATGGTGGGTGTTTGGAGTGAGAAAGATGAGCCCCCTATTCTTGTTGATTTTGTACTGTTATGACGAGGAGAAATGCCACGTCTGATTGGAGGTTTCTGTTAGGCCTGTATTTTGTGAGTTTGTGCTCCAGGAATTCTGGGCCTGTATTGTGGCGAGCCCTGTGGGTGATGCACATTGTCTTGAAGGTGGATCATCGCCCGATTAGGAGCAAGAGAAGGACACAGAGGGCGGGTGAGATGTGTTCTCTGGGGCATTGCAGTTTATTCAGCTGTGATGCAGTGGCTTCTAGCTATAGGGCATTGGCATGGACTAAATGTGGAAGGGTGATAGCCCTCATTGCAGAGACTCTGGGCATCATCACCAGTTGGGCGCTATCTTGCCAGTATTACCGCCGGGATACTACCTGGACAAATAGCGCTACTGCCATCCGGTCCAACGATATTGCCACCGGATCAAGGATTCGGCGGTAGCTGCCATTTTCAGTGCAATTACCGTGCACTAATACTGCTGGTGGTAATTGCACCGAAAATTGCAATTTCTTCAGCATATTTACCCCATGCTCAGAGCTGGGGGTAATGCTGCCACACTTGTGATAGTGTCAGCCCTTAAATACAGCGGTAATACTGTTAATGCTGCATTTAAGAGCTACCGCCCAACTCATGCTGAGGCCCTCTGTGAGGGAAGGACAGGTAGGGAAATAAATGGCAGAGAATATAAATGTGTACGGAGCAGCTTAAGTAACAGAGTTTATGTGATGTTGGAGGGTCAGGCCCGCGTCCATGATGCAGCCAAGCATTTTATTGTGTTGGAGGAGGTGGGTGGAGGGCCTTGAGAGAGTGGCCATGGGGTGGGTTGGGGAAAGAGGGCGGCCTTCCCGCAGTGTATGATCTCATTTAGAGCACCTCACCACTTCGGTGCTTTCACCATGATCTCAGGTTTGTCTGAGTTGCGTGTGAGGTGGTTGACAGTCGTCCAGTGCGCAATTTCTGAGAGACATGTTGTGAGATCGGTGTCATCTGCATAGTTGGAGGTTGAGCCATGGGCTAGAATTAGCACGGGAAGCGGGCTCAAGTAGAGGTTAAAGAGCGGTGGGGAGAGAGAGGCCCCCTGCGGCACACTATGGGCGACTGGGCTGGAGGTATAGGAGAAAGGAGGCAGGTGTACACATTGGGTTCTGTTGCACAGGAAGGAGGATATCCACTTCAGAGCCGAGTCCCTGATGGTGAGAGAGTGAAGTCTCTCCATAAGGGTGCGGTGGTAAATGGTGTCCAATGCTGCCGAGAGGTTGAGTTGGATTAGGGTGGCGCAGCTTTACATATCTGAGTGTCTTTTAAGATCATCCCAGATGCAGACAAGGCAAGATTGCAGTTACTTTGGGACTTTTACGCATAAGAAAGAAAGAGTAGATGACTTATTTTGAAAGAGCATTGGGCTTGCTTTTGTCTTCAGACCTGATAGGTCCGGGTAGCAGGAAACTGTATTTTCCAGGTAGGAACTAGATCAGCAGATGTGCAGTTGAGTAGGATAAAACATGAGATATTTTCATTTGCTCGCTTTGTAGTAAAATGTGGGTGTAAGCGAGTGTTCTGGTGCACTCAGTTCATGTCTATTTAGAGGCTTGAACGCCCCATGATGAAGGAAAGGGACTTTGCTGAATAATGAGAGCTGGTGGGCCAGCGACAACACATCCAAGGGCACCAATGGATCCAGTATTTGAAAATCCTACCTCTAGAATTGGGCGACTGGAATATGCTCCTGCACGTAAGTTGCAAACCAATGAAAGGTTGCCAGCTGGAAATTCCCCAACGCCTTGGAGAGAGACAGAGGGAGGTTTGCCACAATTAATTCTGGAGGTCTTTTCCAGTGTAACCAGCCAAAGCCATTGCAAGCAGTCTGCTAATCTTGGGGATCACACACCTAAGCCTGGGACACAGCCTTGCCCCAACAGGAAGAGAGAGGGAGAAGCATGGCTTCCTCCAGTGTTAGGGTGCCTTGCCAACAACCCTCTTTGTAGTCCTGCTTGGAGCCTATAGGCAGAAGGAAGGTCTCCAGCACCTGCAAGGTGTACACAGCCAAAATGTGGCAAGTTTGCTCCAGACCGTGAGTTCCGTTGACCTGCTTTGGCACCACTGGTGGGGAATCTCCAAGAAGAGGCCTCATTGCACCTGACTTCATTGCCTTCAGCACTCCGGGTTCCCTCCAGAATCCATTATTTCTGAACTCCTGATTGTATCATCTATTAACCTTCATCTTTCCAGGGTTAGAAATAATATGTGAAAAACCTCTGCAGTCTCATAATTACTTTTCATACCAGTCAATCGGCTTATGGCACATGTCTCCTCAGCCCTTCTGGCATGTGTGGGTTGTCTGTGCACCGTGCCCCTCTGGTGGGAATTCAAACTTATAACAGACTATTTCTTAATGAACTGTTCTCTGTTTATACCTTTGTCTATTTTAATTGAAGAAGTTGTGGAGATCTTCCGGCTCTTGTCCCCTCTGGGGTAGCAAAATGGACTTGGATTACTCTTCCACAGACTGTATAGAGCTAAATATGTTTTCTTTTTAATAAGCAATTTTGAACTTTGTGTGTATTCTCCAACTTTTGGTATCTACGGTTTTCCCCATAATTAAGATGTTAGTGTCAGGGATCTGTCTCGTGCATGCTACTACTTTCTGAAATAAAGCAGGATCTGCAGGCGCTTCAGGTAGGTTTCCAGTAAGATGGATTAATTCTGTTTGCTTTTAGGAGAACCGCTGGCACCCATCACCCAGGTAAGCTCCTTCTAACTGCCTGACTGTGGGGCCCTCACACAGAACATTCTCTCCTACATCATCAGTCTCAGGCATCCAGCCCAAGCACTATGCAACACCTTCTGTCAGCTGTTTTCACCCTGTGGTGTGTGCAGGGTATCCAGTGTGAAATAGGCACTGTATGACCCTGCCTACCCAGGAAAAGAAGTGCTTCTAAATCAGGACCGTTTAGTCTTTTGGCGTGTCTGTTTTTAAAGTTTTTTTAAACTCCTCATAATATTTGTGAAATTATCTGCCCATGCAGTTTTCAGAATTCCTTTACTGTACACGCTATCTATATGGCTGTGAACTGTGGGATCTTAAAACATTCTTGCCACACCAACACGATAGAGGGGAAATGCTGGTGTATATAAAGGGGGTTGCCACAGGGCACCGCTGTGGCCTATATTCAGTCCGATCTCTGCTGCTGAAGTGCTTGCCAAAGGCACAACACATCGATGAGCGCAGTGAAGAACGTGCTTAATGCCTATTTCAAGAATGCCCTTCTTGATAGGACTTTGACCAAAGTTGCAAGGAATGTATACATTAACTAGTCTCGAGTACCCCAAGTGATCCATAAATAGATAATATAACTTTGGAAATCAAAGGTTAACTGCAGGACATTGACCACAGTATCAATGTTTCCTTGAAGAACCATATTAATGCCACAGTATATATAAAACATTTTACAAAAGTAGATCCAGCATGACCTTGATTGGATCACTTTCCTGGTGCCCACTACAGAAGATATAACATTAGAGGAGGTTTTCGCTCGCTCGCTTGATTGGGGTTCAATCGTGCCTGGAAAGGAACACCCCGATCATCACGCACTTGTCGATTCTGTCTCGGCAAAACCTCAAACTATATCTGGTTTATTGTCCTGGATTTACACTCTGCACATTTCCAGCTTGGTCTTAACGAATCAACTGACTGGGAGGCGATTTTGGTGCAAATCAGGTCTGGGGAGGATTATTATAAGTTGTATGCGGTATTAGAAATATGAGATGTCAAAAAGCAGACTATAATAAACGCCGAGACTATTTTTAAAGCTATTAATCATAGTGGATAGTCATTTCTCAGATTGTATTATTCTAATGATTGCCACTCACTGTAATGAATTATAAACGGTTTCATGTTTATTGACTGTATTCTGAACAGCCAGATTATACTTAAGTAAATATTTAAATATGTATTGATAGACCCCATGATCTTTTCAAGGGGACAACCTGAGTTGAGTCTTAGTAGAACCTAAGAAACACTGTATTAAACTACTGCCGTAAATCCTAGATGTGCACGGTTCTCCAACCCAAACCTGTCCTACACCGGAGAGAATATTATAATTATAATTGCTCTTTCATAACGCGCGTAATACCAGCGAGTGGTTTCTTAGCACAGGATCGGGATTCAAACCAGTGTTGCTCTTCGTTGTCTTGCTTCCAAGACAAACGCGTTGCCCCTGAGCTATCCTTCCTGGAGTAAGATGCGGGCGCTGCATCCCTACATCTACAGTTGTAAAAGTGCAAATGTCTCCATCCCAAAAAGGCAGTACCAGTGAATGTGTCTGCATTAAGAAGACATTCAGAGCCTGATTCACAGAGTGTTTTCCTATAGGATGCGCCATTATCAAAGGCCTTTGTGAATCGGGTCACCAGCCTGGGGATGCCTAGCTCGGTAGGCTAAAGGGCCTGCAACCTACAGTATGACAGCCAGGGGTGTTGCTAGGTCTGGCAAAGATCTGGGGCTACGCCAATGTCAATGTCGGGGCTGTCGGGACTCAGGGGTAGCTGGCCTTTTGGCCATAGCCCCAGAGCTTCTATTCAGGGCTACAAACGAAAGCCCCAGGGCTATAGTCCCCTCAACCCCCCCCCAGCAACGCCTCTGATATATGATATGATAGGTTATTTATAACGCGCTTAATACCCAGAGGTTTCTAAGCGCGGACCCAGAGATCGAACCTGTGTTGCACCATGTCGTCTTGCTTCCAAGGCGAGCACGTTGCCGCTGAGCTATACTCCCGAGAAAGCCAATCTGATGACAGCCAATTTAGTTTCTGCAAACACGGACTGCGGCCACCAATCCAAGCATGTCTTTGCAGCGACCTGAGTATCCCGGCACCCACCTGCTCTTCTCTGCTTTCGCCTCACCCTGCGCTCGCCATACTGCTGGTCCCCCTAGACTCCCAAATCCTCCATGCTCTTTCCCTCACTTACCTTTCTCTCTGGCCCCCGGACGACCCTCACCTTATGGCCCCACATCTCTGCTGCGGACCTCAAACTCCTCTCCCTCGTCAGATCTGCCCACATATGCCATAGAAATGGAAGTGGGTCACTGCTGTAAGACTGCTTCTTTTTTCATGGCATCCTAGTTTGAGCTAACACATCCCGCTCACTGCAGTTGTTTATTTTTATACAACACACTATTAGCCCCTCGATGGTGGTAATAGCACCCAAACCCTCGTTGGCAGGCTGGATTGGGAAGTAATGCCACTGGGCCCCAATGTTATGGCCTTCACAGCCCGGTTGCCGGCCCCGGCACCGCCCCGATGCAGCCAGTCACTTATTCAGGTTATTGGCATATTCTAAGTAGCGAATCGCCTAATAGTCTCCCCAGGTGGACTTTACTTTTTTGCTGTCTTCATGTCCATCTTCCTATTGTGGTTAGGGCAGTGGCAGATTTACGGCAAAGGGCCTGGGGGACAGCACCTGACACAGGGCCCTACGTGGGCGGGTCAAGGCGGTGGAGTTTAGGGTGGGCTTAGTTAATTGTGGTCACAAGTGCACAATTGCGAACTTTAGGTACAAAAGCTATTTTTATAAAGTTTTCTTTATTACAGTTACCTGTGTCTGGGGGTTTGACTAACTGGAAAGAGCTGGGCCTCCTCTGCAGGCTTTGCTATCAATGGTAATATTGGAGGATCAAGCCTGAAACTAATGTCGGAAATGAACATGTTTCAAGGCTAAGGGCAAAAGAGAATTACAGCATATGAAGACCACACAATTTCCTCGAAAAATTGCTGTAAGAAAATTAGTTGGATCCAATGTTTGTAATTACAACTGTGGAAATGTTTCACAAAAGTACAACACCATGTCGATATATGTCTTTAATAAGTACACATGTCACAGTACAAAAAACTCCCTATTGTGCAAAAAATTAAAACAGTTCCTGTATAGACATTCTTGTGCAATAATTGGAGTAAAAACACAATTGCCAGCTAAGCTTAGTAAAATAATGCAATGTGACGATGTCAATAATAAAATGTCAATTCATATATTGCACACCACAAAATTCTCTTGGTTTACACAGGAATAGTTGGCATCCAGGATGGGGAAAATAAATGTATAATCACATTCTTTTGCTTAACCTGTTTCTATAATGTATATATAGTTATGTATATTTATTAGGTGATTTGTGCACTTTTCAAGGCATCGCTAGACAAATAATGATTTACCATTTTGATTACCAAGCCTTAAAAATACTGATATGAAGTATTCCTGGGAAGATATGTGGTCAAGTTCTTGCATCTCCAGCTGGGACCGAATCCTGGTTTGGCTACATAAAGTGTTTAATCCTGGGCAAATCACGCTATCTCATTGTGCCTTTTCTACCAACATTGGGAGCAATTCAGTTTTCACCTTTTGTTATGCACTCTTAAGAGTCACCAAACCCGAGTTAATGATAATTATTGGTTCTGTAAATAGCGCTTCGCCAAACCACTATACATAGAACATGTTCATATACAATAATCACCGAGCTAAAGTTGGCATTGATTTAGCGACCTTGGAAGGATGAAAGGCTGAGTTGGCCTTTCCAGTATTAGAATCTTCGACCTGCAGATCACACACACCACAGAAATAAGTGCTCAACCCACTGAGCTACCTTGTTACATGATAATATACTGTCCATTCATATAGCACACAACATGAACCCCTTGATTCAGGATGAGAAAAATAAACATCTCACATTCTTTTTGCTTGACCCATTTCCATAATGTATATACATTGGGAGCCCTTAATTGAAATTCAGTTTGCAACTTTTCTGATTGGCCATTTTAGATGCCACCCCATTATCCTAAACTACGACCATTATGTGTGTGCGCTCGTACTTCATGCCTCCCCTGCATAAGTCGGTGCCCCACTTTGGGCCACCCCAGCCAAACGAGCCTGGAAAGCCACTGCAAAGCACACTTCAAGCATTTGTGCGGCCCATTTATTGTTTGGGGGAGCAAACTGGGAGGAAAGTCAGCTGTCAAGACTGCCAACAAGTGGTCTGTGGACCAAGTGAAGCGGCACTTCTGTTTTTTGCCCCTCGAAGTGCCTCATTGATACCACTGGCCCCCACTGCCTGCGGCCTGATAGCCACTGCTGTGGGTTTTAAGTAAATGATGTAGCGCCATGCAGCGCAAACCTGTTACGATTCTCCACCAATCAAGCTGTTTTGTTAACGGATTGCGTGTGGAAATTCTGAAGAACAGCCTCAAAACAGCTAGAATGTTTCCCAACGCAAAAGCAAGAGCCCCACTGTAAAATGTGTCAAGATTATCTCAAACAAAACAGTTAGAACCTGTGCCATGCCATTTAAATACCAAAGGGAGGGGGCGGTGGATTTCCTTACCATCCCTTTACAGTTATGTGTCGCAGGCGGGATCCGAACATGGGCATCCCATGACCTAATGAATGCACTGAACCACTGCACCAATGCGGTTCTTTTAACATGGCGAATGCTGCGGCAGAATGTGTCCTTTGAGTTCCTTCCTCACTGACATTTATGGGAATGGATGCCACTGGCTGGAGTCACGCAGAAAGGGCCTTGCGGCCTGTGTCTCAGAGAGAGACTGGGAAGGGAAGGGGCGGGGCAGGGCACAGAGACCCGCTCACTGTTTGTCCGCCTGGCGACCGTTAAATCCGCCTCTATTTGTGCATGTTACGATCCCTACATAAAAATATATATAAGCTCCAGTACACTATTTAAAGCGCCCCTCAGTGCTTTGAAGTGGTCTCTGATCAGTGCAATTGCTATACAAATGAGCCCCCTAAAGACTCTCCCACAGCCCACAAGACTCCACCGTAGAGCCCCAGTAGAAGTCTTCCTCATCCCGGGGGGCCACTGCCCCCTTTCGTTCCTCCTCAGGACTTTGCACCCTCCATCCCCATGACTACACTCTTCCCGTCCTCCCCTGGAACACTCAGCTGCGGTTATCTAATTGCCACGGCAAATGGCCGCACATCTAGGGACCACGCTCGAGCAAGTCAGAGCTCTTTCCTTCTGACACTCTGTTCCCGCCAAACATCATTACCTAGTCTCTTCCTCCGCGCCAGTGGGGACATCTGTCTAAATGTCCCCGCGATCAGAACTGCAGCCTGCTGACATGGAGCACAGGGAAAGGGTGCGCTCTGACAGCGGGTGAATGGGGCACTGTGCAGCTGAGACGCAGGTGGGGGGCTCTGTGCTTCTTACCCAAAGCATAGGCATCTGTGTGTGTGGGAGGTGGGTTGGCGGTATGTTGTGCATTGTGCTGTGTAAAAGTGCAGGCTCCCTTCACACACACACACACACACACGCACGCACGCACGCACGCACGCACACACACACACACACACACACACCTACATCTCATCCACCACCGAACCTACTCCGATCCTACTCCTCACCCACTCTTATCGACCTGTAAATTGACCTAAAACATTTGACCACATTTTTTTGCCCTTTTTTTCGGTCAAATTAAATGAAATATAAATATGGGCGTGGGTAAGGTTATAGGGAAGTGGGGGGAGGGTTGCAGGGGTATCCCACTGCATTTTAGACCAATAAAAGGTCAAATAAATTCGATCAAATGTGATTAGGTCAAATGTTTTAGGTCAAATAGACCCAAACCACACGTACACCTGCCTATCTCCCTCGTAGTTGCCTCTCAGCCACCCTTTGCTGCCATATCAACCCTGGCTTTCTGCACTTTCCTTCTAGCCCTGCCCTGCCTAACCCACTCAACCTTTATACGGCCACCACTTGACTCCTTCCACCCTACCCATCCCTATCTTCGCTCACACCTCCACCTTCCTTGCTTGCTTCCAAAATACATTTTGACCACCCTTCCTACTTCTCACCCACTTTCTACCCACCCTAACCACTTTCCTAAGCATAGTTTCACCATACCCAGTATCCACATCCATATCACCCCCTTTTCACCTAACCCACAACCAATCCCTCAGACCCACAATTCTCACCACCCACACTTACACCTTATACTCCCTCTTCCAATTACCCCCACCCCTACCTCCTCATCCCTAATATTCCCTCATCTTGTTCTAACTTCCAATCCCCACCTGTCCTTTTACCAAGCCTCCTCTATCATGCTGACCAGGCACCCCATTCTGTCCTTTCACGCGCCCCTTTGAAACACCCAGTATGCCAAAATGTCCCCAGCCCTCCCATTGGGTGCTCGCTTGTTAAAGCATCACACTGCCTCGCCACGTGACACCACCCCACTGCCCATCGGTCTATCCATGCCCCCATTTCCCTGCGCTTCTTGCTTTCGTACTCTTCACACGGCACAGGAGTGCTGTTGCAAGCGTCCCGGGTTTGGCTGCTCAGCATCTCCCCACAGTCCCTGAGGGATACAAAAAAGACCTGTTAACAGCTCCACGTTTGAAGCATAACTCCGGACCTGGGGATTTTAAGGGTTGGGGTGATTCCCCCCTCACCTCTTGCCTGGCAGGAAAGTCCATCCTTCTCCTAGTCTGCAAAGGCATGCCACCAGTTGCACTGTGTGCCCAGGTGTGAATCTGTTTGTGTGAGGAATTCGACCATCCGCATGGTGGGTGTGTGCTCACCTGGGCTTTTTAAAAATGTCAACCTCTGGGAAATGTGTGGGACTAATACGCACACATTTTCCTTTTCTCACGGCTCAACATACACATAGACCTGTTAGTTGGGATATGACAGCCAGTATTACACCATGCCATCTCAGAAGGGGAAGGGCCAATTCTTCCACCTGCAATGGCCAACCTAATTAACTAACAAAGGCTCCATGGACTTGGCCTGTCCTTTTGTTTACCTCTGCTGCTTGTGGCAGCTTCACATACTAATCAGAGTGTAATTCAAACAGGCCCACATGGGCCTGGCTGCAGAGGCTAACAAAGGAGACAGGAAACCCCAAAAACCTTTGATATTTCCAATGTGTCCACCTGAAGCCAGCTTCCACCCTTAGTATCAATGGACAATGACATATCATGTCTGGGACTACCTGTATTACAATAGTCATCCCCACAGGAGGACCCCATTCAGATGGTATATGTATGTGGATTGATGGCACCAGGAAGTCTGTTCCCACTGCAGCTTCAAGGGAGACCTGCCGCTTTAATCAGGAACCACAGAGAGCACCATTAACTAGAGAGACCCTTTGATTCACAATAGACAGGAATATGGGACTTAATATTACATGTTTCTGTTGCAAAGCACTCCGGTTATGACCGCACGCATACAGGAGATAGTTGGTGGAGACCCAGGATTATTTCATTAAGGTAGGCTTCGCCTACACCAATTACTGTGGCCCATTGCCTTTAAAAGAGGACTGAACCCCTCTTCTGGGCAGATCATCTGAAGACTTTGCAAGGGGTACCAAGAAGAACTCAGCATTGGACCGCGGCTGAAGGTACAGTCTGTCTTACATCTTCCGCCAGTGAAGGAAGACCAGGACCTACAAAAAAGCAAGATCCCTCCCTAAACATCTCCCAGGGAACAGAGGGAGATACCAAATCCAGAAGACCCTCCAGCAGCTCCAGAACCGGTACCCAGCCAGCGAATAGCATGGCCTTCTGGGTTCTGCAGCAAGATTCCTAGGTGGGAGGTGCCAGAGAGTCTCTGAACCAAACCAAGGACAAGGTAGCTGCCTGCAACACTCTCCTCAGCGTTGGGCTGCCCACCTTCAAGGACGACACAAGCCCATTGAAGAAACTAGTAGGGGTGAATCGACAAGCTTCTACCAACGTCCGGCTTAAAGGACATTTTCGAGCCAGTCGAGGCCTTTGCACTGCAACCGACTGCACCGCTGACTATTGTTACGTGGCAGTTGAGAGACCTCGACCAGTGCTTCAGACCCAACGACCAGCACTGAGACAACAATTCCCTACCCTGAGCTGCTGTGTAGGCCAGCCTGCAGCCTTCTGACAATCCTCGCTTGCTGAACTGCCTGCCGCCTGTTACCCACAACTGTCTCCTGTCTTGAACTCTGTTGCAGAAGCTGCAAGACGCCCTGAAACTGACTCGACCCTGTCAAGCACCAAGAACATCTACAGCACAAGGTACATTGTGGTTCTGTCCCGCTGGTCCTTCTCCGAAGGTCCCTAGTGACATTTTACGACCCTTTGCTCCCTTTGTGTTGAAACCAAGTATCCTTTTGTGATTAATTACTTTACTGACTGCCCTCCTGTAAGTATTCAGAATTAATCCCTTTTCCTTCTTTGAAACTGTCTGTCCTCTGTGTTCCTTTACAGGGTAGGTTGCATTTTTTAGTGTGCTAGGACTGTATGTTGTGATAATAATAAAGTAGATATGTTCATACAACCTTGACTGGACAGTCCCTTTCATCATTGGGTAATAATTGTATTTCGCTGTGTTGCAACTAACCAACGATCCATGACCTTGCGTAGATAAGCCTGCTGCTCCATCCACGTTACCAAAATTGGAACAGGAGGTTAATAATTTGCTTGTGTTTCCAATCTGTTCGGATCCCTTCTGGTGTACTAGAGGTGTGGGGCTGATTGATGATTAAGAAACCGATATTCATCCCTGGACCAGTGGTGCCCTGGAAGTTGGTTCATCACAGTTTGCCGGGACTACATTTGCATTCAATTGGAACAGGGCTCATCCACATGCCAGTTGCTACCATTGGGTGGCAAGCGGCACAGGTGGTCCTGCACCACCAATGCCACATGGTTTTATTTATTCATTTGTTGGTCATTTCTTTGGTCCTTATACAATTAGTAAAACGGTTTCAAAGCAATAGGATGGGGACAGGGGAAGGTAGACAATAATTACAACAAGATAAATAATTGAATTAATAGTACAAACAAATACTGTAAAGGTAGGGGGGACACACCTACTATGCCTTGTGAGTGTTCAGAATGTGCAAGTGCAGTGGGGAGGGGGGAAGGGATAGGTGCTATGGTGCTCTGCTCATGGAGCAGTGCTCAATGAGAAGTGCTAAGAGGAGAAGAACATACGTGCAACCTCCTGTGGGGAGGGCAAGCCTAAGTAAGTGCAGTAAATTAGACAGCGGCTGGGATGAGAGATGCGGGGGGGGTCAGGACCCCAGAGATATATAAGGGCCCTGCACATCAGTCGTGCTACTGTAAGATTAGCAGGGACGAGAGGAGGAGAAGGAAGAGGTCAAGAGAAAGGTCTTGAGACTTTTACGAACTTAAGGAGGTCCTGCTCAAGACACAGAGGGAAAGGGATGCTATTCTACAGGAGGGAGTCCGCCGAGGAAAGTGATCGACCACCAGCTCTCTGTTTAGCAAATTGCTTCACACGCAGGGAGTTGGCGGCAGAGGAACGCAGGAGTCTTGAATTTAATTTAATCCTTGCTGAGACCGGGAGTCAGTGAAGGCTTTGAAAGGCAGGAGAGATGGGGCCCCTGGGCTTGAGGCTAAGGATAAGTCTTGATGCCCTAGTCTGAGTAACCAGAGGGGTGGCAGGGTGGTCGAAGGAAGATTAAGGAAGAGGCTGTTGGAATAGTCTAGCCTGGAGAGAACCAGAGCACGGGTAACATTGAGTCTCTGGGGGAAGGTGAGGAAGGGTAGAGTCCCTTTGAGTAGGAAGAGCTGAAAGTGGGACTTTGTGACAGTGTCTTGAATATGAGAAATGAAGGAAAGGGAGGAGATGAAGATGACTCTGTAATTCCTGGCTTCGGAGGAGGGGGCGGGGTGGGCCACGGGGGAAGGCCAGAGTGAGGGGAAGACGTAGGGTGTTGCTTTTAATGTAGACTGCAACAATACCTCACCTTTGCCATCTCGGTAATCGACGGACGCACATGTACTCATGGAACCAGCCTCCCTTTTCTGGCTTCCTCTCATATCACCCCCATAATCATAGTTGCAGCCTCCCTAATAGCCCATGTCTGAACTACCCAGACTAATGAGCTTTCCCCAGGCTCGGGGAGGAACTCAAGCTGGAAGAGCTCTAAAGGCGTTACCTTTGTTATGCTTTTAGTCAGATTAAGGTTTATTAATTCAAGATGGCTGCAGACAAGTCAGCAAGATGGTGATTGGGAGAGAGATGCTATTATATTGAGAGATGCTATTGTTGTCCTTCAAGGTAAGGATGGTGGCTAATTAGCAATGCGAAGAGTACAAACAGAAGCGTATTTAATGAAATAAGGACCATAAGAAGGTGATCACATAATGCATTTGACTAGATTATTTTCATGCTCACCTTACTTTGCATGCTGCCTATTTTAGGCACCCATTGAATATGGGAATATGAAGTTTTTGGGCATACTCTTTTTGCTCAACATGTTATACAACATTTTATATATTGTCCACTTCATTTGTTATGTGATTTGTGCATGTTTCAAGTGATCTCTATAACCTAGGTTGTTATATCATTTTACTCTGTGTTTTTACACAGTGACTGCTATGCACCCACTGGGAGCCCCATCCCCATCACTCTGCTCTCCCTGTGGTGAAACCAAAGAGTATGGTTTTCCATATCCAGCACTGCATACACTGTAGGCATTTGGACTTGTCCATCTGAGTTTGGCAGACTGTATCTTATGCCACCTGTTGGCTAATCAGTAGAAGCTTAGATTGATCATGCATTGAGAAAGATGTTGAGCAAGGGACCAAGTTCTTGAACACCTGCATTGGTCACTATAGCCGGAAAAATATGTGGCACGAGTTATGTTTCCTTAACTATGCAGGCCGCATAGGCAAGTCATGGTGACATGCCAGAGACCACTACAAGCCTTCCCCCTGCTTTTATAATACAAATGCAGGCCAGGCCTGTGCTTCAGCACTCTGGAACTGTCACCTGACCTCCAAAATTTCCAGGGGTCCCCAGAACACCTCACCTCCAGGCAAATGAAGAGACACCCTGATAAGCTCCTGTCCCTTACCAACCATGACAGTCATTAGCAGAAACTTTAACTGCACAGTGCACAGAGTGCTTTAAGGAGGGGGAGGGGGATATCATGGGAGTTACCTAAAAAGACGTTGGTTGTGAAGGGTTATTCATTTGGTCTCCTTTTTTGGTTGCAGTTTCCCTTTTTTCCCTCCTGCTCCTGGGACTGCTTACTCCCTCCCCTGCTCGCCCCTGTGTGGCTCCTACCCATTACCTATAAAACTCAGTGGTTTGTGTTGTGCTTGTTAACATGGGCCCCCGGAGGTGGAAGTCCCAGAGGCATAAGGTGGGAAGTGGGCTTGTAGGAGGAAGCGTCACCCCCACAGGGAAATGGGCGACACTTACCCGGTGCATTTCCCGTGGCACCCGGGTGTGCAGGGAGGGATGCAGGACAAATAATACAAAGGGGACCCAGACTACTGGGACAGATAACATGCACCTGCCAAACAGGTGATCCCAGCCCCTGACAGCCAAGATTAAAGACCCATCCTCCAATCCTGACAGAAGGGAGGACACAGGGCCTTTGATGTAACAAAAGGGACTACCTGCCCTCAGGCCGTTTTTGGCCTATACCTGTGGAGGGCAGGGTAGCCCCCGTCAGTACTACCTTTGCCCTGGCACTGGGCACAGCTGTGGCGAGGCCTGGCGCACATTGGCACCTGAGCTGCTACCTACTGCATACCGCACTGTTATGCTGCAGTGGCAAACGCCGTCCGAGATGCCTCAACCAGTGCTTCAGAACCGGCAACCAGCACTGAGGCGATTCCTGACCCGAGCCGCCATGTAGACCAGCCTCCAGCCGCCCGTCCAGCCTCACTCGCTGAACTGCCTGCCACCTGACACCCACAGCTGTCTCCCGACTAGAACAATGTCGCAGAAGCTTTAAAGCGCCCTGAAACCGACAGGAACCCTGACGAGCACCAAGTACATCTACAGCACAAGGTACATTGTGCTTCTGTCCCCCTAGTCCTTCTCTGAAGGCCCCTAGTGGCATTTTATTACCAATTGCTCTCTATTTTGAAACCAAGTATCCTTCAACTATTACAATTAATTACTATACCAGCTACTCCCTCTGTCAGTATCCAGGGTGCATCCCTTTTCCTTATTTGAAACTATCTGTCCTCTGCATTCCTCTACAGGGTGGGTTGTATTTTGTAGTGTGCTAGAACTGTCTGTTGTGATAATAATAAAGTAGATATTTTTATACAACGTTGATCTTACAATCCCTTTTATCATTGAGTAATAATTGTATTTTCGCTGTGTTGCAACTAACCAACGATCCACGATCTTATGGAGATAAGCCTGCCATTCCGTCCACGTTACCAAAATTGGACAGAGGTTACAATTGACTGTTTTTCCATTCTGTTTGGATCCCTTCTGCTGTATTAGAGGTGTGGGGACAATTGATGGTTTTGAAACTGATATTCATCCCTGAACCACTGGTGCCCCAGAAGTTGATGCGTCACTAGTTACCCCACCAAGCTCGCATGACGTTCAAGACAGCTTGCATCACCTACAGAGCTCTAGTTGAAAAAATCACCATGTCAGGAGATCAACGCAACACCAAGAGCCAAAGTATGCCCAGACAGGAATCCAAGAAGTGCAAGAAGAGCAGGAAACAAGCATTCTCCTGCTATGCTCCCATGCTCTGGAATAACCTTCCTGCTAACATCAGACTGGCTGCCTCTGTCCCGTGATTCAGGAAAGACGAGCAGACTGACAAGATGATTCTCCTCTGCACGATTGTCTACTCAGTTTAATAGCACTGCACTCTGTTGCTTTCCAGCTCGGTTTGAGCAGGATGAATCGCCACCTAGATACATAGGTGAAGAGCTGGGCGTATGAGAGGAGTTGGCCAAGGTCACACAGTCACTATGCTGACCCAGTGTGCCCTTTCAGAACTGTGTTATGACTTTATCTGAAGTATTCCCCTCTCTTCACCCCGGTTACGCTGTCCCACCTGGATCGTCTTCAATCTGCAGCCTGTGCCCCACGGTATGGTGAACAGATTTAAAAAGCAAAAATCCGGGACAGGGCAATTAACATAAAAGTAGGACTAACTCTTGAAAATGGCTGTCAAGGCACTACACTTGAGCAGCGTTTGGAGGAGAACGGAGTTTAAGTGTAACTGTTCGAAGAAACACATATTATAATTAATTCATCACCAACTAACACTATGTTAAATTGTAAAATGCAGCATTTCTTGTGTGCGAGATTGTGCATTCCAGCCTGCCAGCTAGGAAGACCTACCACAATAAAACGGGACCACTGCAGTTTCCAATGGGAACATAATCTTGCGAAACGGGGACAGAGCACGAAATACCGGGACAGTCCCGCAAAACCAGGACGTCTGGCCACACTACCCCAAGTTGCCTTCTTTGGGGGAAGGGCTGGACTGGGGCATAAAAGTGTGGAGGGCGCCAATGAAAATGTGGCCCACACTTGCAATTGGCATTTCATTCCTTTTGTGACGGACACGGACTGTTTCAGTAGGACCCAAGGTGGAGGTTTCAGATCAAATGTGACGCAAATTGTGCATTTTAAAGTTTATTATTCAGTAACACTGGTCAAAACTACTAGCCGTGTGGTGAATGATCAAACTGGCCCAGATGGCCCAAAAAAGTTGACCCCAAAAAAATCTGGACCACAGTATAATGTTGTGTTGTTGGTTCGGCCATTGCCCTGTTGCCCCATTGGCCAGTCCGAGTCCGGTGGGAGGATCCTCTCTCGTTTTCCTACGCCGTTAACACGAGCGGCACAGGCCTAACGCCAGGCCGAGGCTGCTTCTCCCTTCGGTGGGCCAATATGTTCTCTGTCCTGTCGCTGTTTCCCAAACACGCCCCCCCCCCTACCTCCCCTCCGCCCCCCACACTTCTCCCTCCTCTCCCCTCGATCTATTTTCCAGGGTTCAGAGCAGCGGGGCCTGCGGCGTCTCCTCGGGAGAGCGCGGTTTCCGATGCGTGCGTGCACGTGCCATGACCCACAGCAACTGGAGTGAAGAAATACTGCAGCGCCGCCAAATCAAATGATAAACATGTTTAAGGCACCACACCATAATGAGAGAAACATAGGAGTCATAGCAGAGCCAGGCCCGCTTCCAGTGCCTCTGGTAACGCGTGTCCCCAGTGCCTCGTCAAGGGTTCAAGGCCCATCCCTTGCAAAGACTCAGCTGCGAGGCAACGATCCAATCGCGCCGAACATCCCCTGTCGCAAACATTTTACTCTAATATTAACATTCACTATTTCCATAGCACTCGCCGCAAACGGATGGTCCCTCGGCACTCCACTCAAATGCGCCTCGTTTTATCACTGCCATGCAGTGCCATGTCACGTGATGTTTGCACCAGATGCGCTACAACCCATCGGACTACCTTATCCTAGTCCAACCCGTTCTCTGTGATACCCGGGGCCTGCGCGGGGACCTCTTTTCTCCCACAGTGCGTGCCTGCCCCCCTTTCTCAGAAGGGCGATTATTCCAGGGCTCGTTAATATCTCGCCAGAGGGGCTTTAATGTCCAAAGGGACGCCCCCCGGCCTGAGCAGAGAACCGGGCAGTCCTAATTAGAGCAGGCCTTGGGAGGCTTCGAGGCACAGGCTGAACCCCAACTGCCTCACGCAGAGAAGCAGTCTCAAACTCTTCACAGATGACAGGGGGAGTCACGCCCTCCTTTTCTCCTCGCTCCAACATTCCCGAATTCGAGAAGATGGACTAGCGCCATTTCATGCATTCATATTTATTACTGTTTATCACGGATACAAAAAGCCCCCTCGCCCCCTCCCACAAGGTGTAGATTACAGACGTGTTAATTTTCCAGGCCCAGAAAAGAAAGATCAGATATACATAGGCTAGACAGGGGGGGGGATGGGTTTAGGGGGGGTGGGGCGTTATGGAGGGAGGTGCTATAGCCCTGGGCCTTTTGGTGGAGCCCCGGATAGAAGTTCAGAGGCTACAAGCAAAAGGCTAGCTAGCCCCCAGTCCTGAAAGTCCTAACATTAGCATAGCCCCAAATCTTTTGCAGGCCTAGCAACACCCCTGATTGTACATATTGGATGAGTTTACAGCTATGACTCCATGGAGAGTTCTATAAAAGCAGCAAAATTGCATCGAAACACATAACACATCACATCATACATGCTTAGTAAGCTAAGCTTCTTTCTATTACGAGCTTTCGTCAATTATGAATAACTACAGCAATATACTATCTAGCAGCGCGTAGTGAACTGAGTAGCGTTCCAGGCGCTTGGGCTTTGCCAATCGTGCGTGGGGACAGACACTGTATCTGTGTGAAACTAGGCTATTAGACATGCAAGGTGTTGTGCTATTGGCTGGCCCTACGGCCATAAACGACACAGAGCAAAGGGTGTCCGTTACCTTTCTTTATTATCACTCTGCAAAACGGGTTTCTTTTTCCTTTTGCCCCTGCCTTTCCTCCCACCTCCTGAAGTCACGTGGTTCGTTCATGGTGTCACTTAACTCTTTTGTGCCCCGCAACACCCCCCGCGCTTATCATGAACGTTCTCTGCCTCACTTTTGCTCTATCAGCCGTGGTGGCTTCAGCACCATTCGATGTGGTCTTCCTGGTGACTTACGGGTCTCTCCTGGTCTTTCCTCGACATCCTGTCCATCTCTACCCACTTGCTCCTCCCTGTCTTTCTGCTCTTCCACTACTTTCGTCCGCTCAGAGGTTTCTGGTTCAGATGTATGGAGCCGGCGGAAGAACGAGGTGTTTGGAGTTATCTCGAGGAATGGTTCTGGCTCATATTGTGAGTCTGTTTTCTTTTGTGGTCTTTTCCATACTATGACAGGCTCCACAATTGGCAGTTGCTGGTCCTTTGCTCTTCTTCGCCTGTCTGACCATTTCTTGGCTTTTCTTTTCTTCTTGGCATCTCTCTCTCTTATGTCTGCATCTTGCTCTGCAGTGTAGTCCTCCAGTTATATTAGACGCGTTTGTGGCTTGTATCTTATTATCTCTATTGGTGTCTTCACTGTGGCTTCATGCGGTGTGTTCAGTAGCTTCTTAGCATTTGGCACACCGCTTGAGGAAAGGGCGTTTGGTCTAGAAGAGCTTTCTGTCTGGTTCTCTTGATGGTGGACATGAATCGCTCTACCATCCATTTGGCCTGTGGCCACAGGTGTGTGATTCTTTGATGCTGAAACCCTAAGTGCTCTGCAAACTTACTCAATTCCTTTCCTTGTAATGGGGGCCCATTATCTGTCTTCACAATTTTGGGACCCTCCATTCACTGAATAGTTCATCTTTTCCTCCTTGTGGTGGAAGGCTCTGGACTGCACATATTTGACTGTTGTGAATCTCAAGTATTCGACCATTGTTACTAGTAGGTGGTCTCCTTCTTCTAAGGGGCCATAAAAGTCCATCGCTACTCGGTGCCATGGTCCTTCTGATAGCGGCACTATTTGCAGGGGGCATGGTGGTGAATTTGTTGCAGCTTTTTGGCAGGCTTGGCAGAGTGTTAAAATGTCTTCAACTATTGCGTCAAAATATGGGAACCATACTTGGTTGTGTAGGATCTTTTTGGTGTTTGCAACACTCAATGTCCTTCGTGTGCAATGTTTACTATTGTCTTTCTCAGGCATTTGGGGACCACTAGTCGGTTTCCTCGCAGAAGGATGCCTTGCTCCGTGGTGGCTCCTTGTATTTTGGCTTTCCTTTCTAGCTCTTTTCTCTCCACCTCCTCGTTCTCAAATGGTTCCTTATGGTAGTTACTCCACCTGCTCATGTTGGTGAGTTTCACGGCTGCCTGTATGGTGTGGTCTGCTCTGCTTTTGGCACAAACTATGTGATGGTGAGCGTTGGTGGATGTGCGTTCTCTTACAGGTAACTGATGTAGTCTTCCACCTCCCTCCCCAAAGTTTTTTCTTCTTGCCCTTCTGGGTGCCCAGACAGATAGTCTGCTGGGTTTGCGTCCCCTCCAGGTTTGTGGATAATGTGGAAGTCATATTCCTGGAACCTGATGCCCCATATTTCAATGCGTAGAGGCCTTTCCATTTATTGGGTTGCCGAAGATGGAGATGAGTGCATGGTGGTTAGTTATGAGCATGAAAGTTTGTCCTATGATGAAGTGGTGGCATTTTCGCATGCCCATATGGCCGCCGGGCTTTCTAGTTCTGCTTGAGAGTATGCTCGTTCGGTGGAAGATAGAGCTCTGCTAGCATACACAATGATATGCCTCTTCCGCTGACCATTCTGTTCGGTTTGGGTGAGTATGGCGCCAAGACCCACTGGACTAGCGTCAACCGTTATTTCTGTGTTTCTCAGAATGAAATATGCTAATTTGCCGTTGTTGACGAGCTTGGTTTTTATTGCCTAGAACGCTTCTTGACAGGTCTTGTCCCATACGAATGGTGCACCTTTCTTGAGTAGTTGGCTTAATGGGTCTGTGAGTGTGGCATAGTTGGGAAGGTAGTGGGCACCGCATCCTAACATGCCCAGGAACTAACGTAGTTCAGCTATTCCTGTCGGGGAGGTTAGGTCAACTAATGCACTGATCTTCTCCGGGTCTGCTTTTATCCCTTGGTCTGAGAAAATCTGTCCAAATAATCTAAGGCTGACTCTGTTGATGTTGCATTTAGACCCGTTTAAGGTGTGTCCCACTGTGTTTAAGATTTCACACACCCGGGTCAGGGCCTGATCGTGTTGTTCTTGAGAGATGCCAAATACAAGTATGTTGTCGCTGTAGTTGAGTGCGGTGCGTACTGGTGTGATTACCCTGCGGATGGTCTCCTGGAATATTTCTGCTACGGAGGATATGCCAAAGTTGAGCCGCTTATAGCGGAAGAGTCCTTCATGTGTTTTGCGAACATAATGATGGGTCTTGAATCGGGGTGAATGACCAGCTGGTTGTACCCGTGGTTGAGGTCTAGTTTGGAGAATCGGTTTGTATGGTTGAGTCTGACCATCATGTCCTCTATATTTGGGCCTGGGTGCCCTTCTCTTTGGATTGCTGCATTTGGAATGCGCATGTCAACACAGAGGCGATATATCGGCTGTTTTCTTTGGGGACAATGATCAGCAGCAACACTCATGGCGTTGGGCCACTTACCCTTTCGATAATGTCGTTTTCTAGTAGGATTTGTAACTCTTGTGTCACTTATGCTTGCAGGTGGAACCCAACCCGGCATGAGTGTTGAGGTACTGGAGCTACCCTCGGGTCAATGTGAAGGGAGATCACAGACTCTTTGAGCATGCCTACCCCTTCAAATAGTGCAGGGAACAAGGATTTGATTGTGTCAAGCAACATCATTTGGTGTTACATTGTGTTCACTTTGTGTGCCCCCAGTGGGAGAACTTGGACAACTTCCAATTGGTCGTAGTGGATGTCTATCAGGGTGAGTGCCTGTGCTGTGCAAGAACGTAGTAGGCATCGCCATGTCGAGGGGATTTGTATGACGTGGATGGTCATAGGTACTTTCTGTCCTTTGTGATACCAATTACATTGGAATTGTCCAATGGACTTAAGTGGGTGTGCTGCGCCCCATTGGAATATTTGGGCTTGGGGCGGTTGTAGTGGGTAGCCGTCTTTGATGGCTTGGTATAGGGTCTCGTTCATCACATTCACAGTTGCCCCCAAATCTACGATGAACTGATGGTTTAGTCCTCCGATTTGGACATTGCCGCCTTGCTGAACAGTCTCACGTACTCTCTGCTGTGTCTGTCTTGTGGGTTGTACTTTCTCTGGTTTTTTCATTCACCTTCTTGATCCTAGAGTGGATTTTCGTATGGATCCAGTCCATGGCTGGATTGTGGGTTTGGATATGGGTCCATGTCATAATTGCTGTTGTGGGTTCCAGGTTGGCAAGAGAAGTGCTCTGCTGGACTTGTGGGTAGTCATAATCATCGGAGTATTGCGGCAGGGTTTGCACAAAAAGGTCTTCCATCGTTCTTACCTTTCTGGCCTGAGGTTGGAATCTGGCCGTGTTCCTTCGCAGGTTTGATCTCTGAGTGTAATGATCTGGGTATGTCCTGTAGCTGGGACATGGGGTTTGTTTGTTCTTCTTGTCTCATTGCTCTGAGGTTTGTGTGTGGCCTGTTATTTGGTAGTGCAGGGTTTTTCTCTCTGCGCATCGGTTGGAAATGATTTTCCGGCCGCATCTCATGCACATTTCTCCTATAGCTGGGCATTACCCACAGTGTGGGTACTTAAACCCACATCAGTAGCACTGTCTATGTCCTTGGGGCCTTTTATGAGAGCTTCTTGGCCCGGGTCTGAGCGGTAGTCTTTGGGTCCTGGTACTTGTGGTTGATATGTTCTGCATTGCTGCAACACTCACTTTTTCCCGTGGGTTTTCAATGGTTGCCACGTGCACCTCTACTTTCCCGTAAACTCTGGTTAGGTCTATGATCTCGTAACGAGAGGGGCTTTTTCAGAAGATGTTTCCTGAAGACTGAGGATGTGCACCCTTCTATTATTATCAGTATAATTAGCTCTTTGTCAGAGAAATTTGGAAAATCCCAGTGGGTTATCCTTCTTTGTAGACGTATGACAAATTTGCCAATGGTTTCATGGAGGAGCTGCACACACTGTTTGAAGGAGTGTCTTTCATAGTCCCTATTGGGTATGATGACTAACTTGTTGTTGATGGCTGCTATCATTTGGGCCTATGTGGTCTTGTCTTGCTTCGGGATGGTTTCCAGGATGCTTTTGATTTATTTCCCAGCCAGATTGGCAAAGATGTCCGTTTTGTTGGGCGAGTCCTGATCTCTATGACCCTAATGAAGTCTTCAAATTCTTCCATATAATAAACAGAGATAATCGGGATGGGGAGATCCAAAACCAGAGACAAGTAGGTGCTAAACGTGTGTGTTTATTGTATAATCACACAGAAAGTGGTACGTGACTGCACAATTTATTTTACATTACTTCCGATAAGCACGAAAGGTGTTTTAGAGAGGACGGACAGAGTGGGTCACGCAGTGGTGACACAGGTGGGTGCAAACCTCTGGAATATCGAGGTCAGCATTACATTGAAAATACAAGTTTCCTCGCATATCGAGGAACAAAAACACAAGGTGCACACAACAATCTTGAAAGTGAACAGGTACAGGTAGTGATGCAGTTGTGATGAATGGTTCGACACAGGGGGTGACACAGGGTGTGTTTCGGCCAAAAAAGTGGCTGGGAAGTCGCCGTCTTTGTGCTGGCCTTCGTCAGGAAAGAGGCACCAGTAGTGGTGCTGTCCGTGGTGTCTGTGGGTAGAACAGAGCTATTAGGATCTCGGGTAGTGATTCAATAAGTACTTAGAGTATTTAATACGGGCCGAATAAATGCCCAAGTGATACACCATATGGAGTATCTTAAAAAACAGCTTACCTGCCGCCGGAGGGGAGCAGGTGGGTGCTGTCGGGGAAGCCGCGAGGAGTGCGGGTTGACCGGTGCGGTGTATGGCACAAGGTGGAGGGCTATGATTGCCTTCGAGCCAACGTGGTCAAGAGTCTCACGAAGCAGGAGTGGGGCGTAAATATACCCAAGTCTAGAAGGAAAATTAAAAAGGTTTTAGTAACCTGTGTGAGTCGAGTGTTTCGGGAAACATGGGCTAGCCCGCGTTTGGGTGGGGGGACTTACTGTGGTCTGGGTGGTACGCTGCCGTGCTGGACGTAGACTGGTGGGAGCCGGATGAGTCGGACACCGAGGGTGCCGTGGAGGACAGTATAAATAGCAGCCTGTGGCTAAAGGCAGACGAATGGGATCCCGCGGTCCCGGGGCGGCAGTCTGCTTGGGCCAATCCAACGGCTGTGCGCCGTGTTCCAATGGAAAGGCGGTACTACGTGTGTGATGTTGGGTAATGTAGTCCAGTGGGGGCAGGAAGGACATCGGCAATAGGAAGTTCGCACAGTAAGACGGGCATGCCACATGGAGGCTGAGACGGTCATGTGATAGCATAGTTACCGCAAAACACTGTGGATGGTACAACACAATGACTCTGGTGTGCAATAATCATCACAAGGAGAAACCATTATATCTCGAAGATGCACAGAGGGATGGTAACAGTGCACAAGCAATTCTCAAGGTAGAAAAAACATAGGTGTAAAATGTACACATTTAGATCAATCTAGTGTAATGGACACTAGTCCGTTGCCAGAGAGGGGACGTCGGTGACTGATGGCTAATGGCAGTTCTAAAAATGTTTCCATTCAACGGTTATATTGAGGCCGTCTTGGACGGAGTTCAATCTGTGGACCCACTTTTGCTCGAGTCTAGTGAGGGCAATGTTGATGTCGCCTCCTCGTCTTTGAGGCTGAAGTTGTTGGATCACGGTCCACGTGAATTCTTCATGGGTATGTTTCTTCTGGCTAAAGTGTTCGACCAGAGGTTTGTCCTCAACTTTGTTTTTGATGCAGGATCTGTGTTCGTTGATCCTTTGTTTGACTGGTCTGATGGTTTTGCCGATGTAAATCAGGTCGCAGGGACACTTGATAGCGTAGATCACGTGCTTACTTTCGCAGTTGGTGTGACTGTTCTGTTTCCATACTAGGTTCTTATGGATGAACGTTTTGCTGTTCGTGGTAAAACGACAGGCGACGCAATGTCCACAGCTGAAGTGACCCACCACTGGTGGAAGATTCCACAGCGTGGTGACTGGTTTGGTGGGTTCTAGGAAGGTGTGGACTAATGAGTCTCTAAGATTTCTGTTTTTCTTGAAGGCGAACAGTGGTTTCTTCGCCAGGGTACCTTCATTTTTTACCAGATGCCAGTGTTTGTTGATGGTATTTTTGATGAGGTTACTGACTGGGTTGTACGTGGTGACGCAGACAGTTCTATCGTTAGGGAGTCTTTCTTTAGTGGTTAAGCAGAGGGAGCGGTCGGTGTTGGCCGCTCTTTTCTTGGCTGTCTTGATGGACTGTCAAGACAGCCAAGAAAAGAGCGGCCAACACCGACCGCTCCCTCTGCTTAACCACTAAAGAAAGACTCCCTAACGATAGAACTGTCTGCGTCACCACGTACAACCCAGTCAGTAACCTCATCAAAAATACCATCAACAAACACTGGCATCTGGTAAAAAATGAAGGTACCCTGGCGAAGAAACCACTGTTCGCCTTCAAGAAAAACAGAAATCTTAGAGACTCATTAGTCCACACCTTCCTAGAACCCACCAAACCAGTCACCACGCTGTGGAATCTTCCACCAGTGGTGGGTCACTTCAGCTGTGGACATTGCGTCGCCTGTCGTTTTACCACGAACAGCAAAACGTTCATCCATAAGAACCTAGTATGGAAACAGAACAGTCACACCAACTGCGAAAGTAAGCACGTGATCTACGCTATCAAGTGTCCCTGCGACCTGATTTACATCGGCAAAACCATCAGACCAGTCAAACAAAGGATCAACGAACACAGATCCTGCATCAAAAACAAAGTTGAGGACAAACCTCTGGTCGAACACTTTAGCCAGAAGAAACATACCCATGAAGAATTCACGTGGACCGTGATCCAACAACTTCAGCCTCAAAGACGAGGAGGCGACATCAACATTGCCCTCACTAGACTCGAGCAAAAGTGGGTCCACAGATTGAACTCCGTCCAAGACGGCCTCAATATAACCGTTGAATGGAAACATTTTTAGAACTGCCATTAGCCATCAGTCACCGACGTCCCCTCTCTGGCAACGGACTAGTGTCCATTACACTAGATTGATCTAAATGTGTACATTTTACACCTATGTTTTTTCTACCTTGAGAATTGCTTGTGCACTGTTACCATCCCTCTGTGCATCTTCGAGATATAATGGTTTCTCCTTGTGATGATTATTGCACACCAGAGTCATTGTGTTGTACCATCCACAGTGTTTTGCGGTAACTATGCCATCACATGACCGTCTCAGCCTCCATGTGGCATGCCCGTCTTACTGTGCGAACTTCCTATTGCCGATGTCCTTCCTGCCCCCACTGGACTACATTACCCAACATCACACACGTAGTACCGCCTTTCCATTGGAACACGGCGCACAGCCGTTGGATTGGCCCAAGCAGACTGCCGCCCCGGGACCGCGGGATCCCATTCGTCTGCCTTTAGCCACAGGCTGCTATTTATACTGTCCTCCACGGCACCCTCGGTGTCCGACTCATCCGGCTCCCACCAGTCTACGTCCAGCACGGCAGCGTACCACCCAGACCACAGTAAGTCCCCCCACCCAAACGCGGGCTAGCCCATGTTTCCCGAAACACTCGACTCACACAGGTTACTAAAACCTTTTTAATTTTCCTTCTAGACTTGGGTATATTTACGCCCCACTCCTGCTTCGTGAGACTCTTGACCACGTTGGCTCGAAGGCAATCATAGCCCTCCACCTTGTGCCATACACCGCACCGGTCAACCCGCACTCCTCGCGGCTTCCCCGACAGCACCCACCTGCTCCCCTCCGGCGGCAGGTAAGCTGTTTTTTAAGATACTCCATATGGTGTATCACTTGGGCATTTATTCGGCCCGTATTAAATACTCTAAGTACTTATTGAATCACTACCCGAGATCCTAATAGCTCTGTTCTACCCACAGACACCACGGACAGCACCACTACTGGTGCCTCTTTCCTGACGAAGGCCAGCACAAAGACGGCGACTTCCCAGCCACTTTTTTGGCCGAAACACACCCTGTGTCACCCCCTGTGTCGAACCATTCATCACAACTGCATCACTACCTGTACCTGTTCACTTTCAAGATTGTTGTGTGCACCTTGTGTTTTTGTTCCTCGATATGCGAGGAAACTTGTATTTTCAATGTAATGCTGACCTCGATATTCCAGAGGTTTGCACCCACCTGTGTCACCACTGCGTGACCCACTCTGTCCGTCCTCTCTAAAACACCTTTCGTGCTTATCGGAAGTAATGTAAAATAAATTGTGCAGTCACGTACCACTTTCTGTGTGATTATACAATAAACACACACGTTTAGCACCTACTTGTCTCTGGTTTTGGATCTCCCCATCCCGATTATCTCTGTTTATTATACGTATACCCACCTGGGTAAATCGGGACCTAGCCAGGTGCCCTAAAGATTTAAATATATTCAAATTCTTCCATCCATTCCTCCCATCTTTGACCCTGATTATGGTGCGGTTGTAGCATGAAAGAGTTGGGCTGTCTGAGGAATGCTGCCCGTGATGCAGTTCCCGCCACTGCTCCTACGGGCACTTGTGTGTTGCCTTCCATGGCACCTCAATACTTTGCCTGGCTCTAGTTGTGGCACCTGTCCTTAGTTAACAGTGTTTCAGATGCAGGCTGTAGACCTATTTTTATGTTATGATTTTGGGCCTCTGGTATTGCTGGGGGCCTTCTGTTATCCTTTCTTCCCCGTTGCTGTGCCTCTGTGGGTCTTGCCTTCTCCACCTGATCGTTGCCTTCCCCTTGTGCCAATCTTGTGTCCTCCCTCTTGTTATCACCTTTCTTAGTGGCTGTAGTGCTGCCTTAAATCTAATTAGTCCCTCCTTGCTAGTGTCCCTGTGGTGCGCACACGCCGCCCTCCTCGAGTGTGATTCACTCTCCGGCCACTGTTCCCACCTTCATTCGATGCAGTGTTTAGCTGGCCTGCCTCGTCCAGGTCCTTTCGCTTCAGCACGTGCAGTCTGATGTTTCCTTACACTTTCTCCTACCAGGACAGTGCCATCACGTGGCGGGCCTTCTTCACCACTCGGTGCTCCGTGCCACTCTGTTTGTCCCTCACAGTGCTGCCACGCGCCGGGCCTTCTTCTCTGCTGGGTGCGCCGTGCCCCTCCGTCTGTCGCTCACGCCACAGCAACTGATATTGCTGCGATCAGCTGTTCGAGGGCGCGCAGGCTCATGAGCCTTGGCGTCAGTTGTTGTGCTGTTGGCTGGCCCTGCGAGAATAAACGACACAGAGCCAAGAGTTTCCGTTACCTTTCTTTATTATCACTCTACAAAACTGATTTCCCTTTTCCTTTGCCCCTCCGTTTTCTCCTTCCTCCCTCACCCCACAGACGTCATGTGGTGGATCCACGGTGTGACTTAACTCTTTCGCGCCGCGCAAAATGAAATGTTAGACATCCGGCCATGCTGGCGAAAAACATGCTGGGCTCTGGGGTATGCGTTTTTGCTTATCTTCTGATACAATAAAAAAGGACCTTCAAGCCCCAGCATGCTTAGAATGGCAAGCAAAGGATATAGAAGAGAGGACATGTTGAAGATGGAGGATAGGTGGCAGGACCGAGAGAGCAGGTGGGGTGGAAGCAGCACATTGTGAAGATATCAGGCTGATGTGCACTGCAGCAGACATTGTGTGACTGCTCAAGAACTCTATACCCAAGAGTCTACAGGAGTGTGCTTTCGGGGGCTCTATCAAAGGGGGCACGGTGGAAATCAATAACTAGCCCATGGAGGAAAGGTCAATGTGGGCACAGACACTTGCCAAGGCTTACTGTGCCATAAGACTCACACTCAATGAGTGTGATACGAGCTGTGTGGGGGCATGAGGAGAGGCAGCCTTTGGATATACACTGGGCGAGGGCTTACAGAGAAACCTCCAAGCAGTTCTGCCTCTCGTAAAGACCTGTGGGCCTTGACAGAATTAGTGACTTGACAGGCTACAGTGGGGTTGGGGGTGGGTGGCGGGGGGAGTTTGCAAGGCTACAGTGGGGTTGGGGGTGGGTGGTGGGGGGAGTTTGCAAGGCTACAGTGGGGTTGGGGGTGGGTGGTGTAGGGGAGTTTGCAAGGCTACAGTGTGGTTGGGGGTGGGTGGTGTGGGGAGTTTGCAAGGCTACAGTGGGGTTGGGGGTGGGTGGTGGGGGGGAGTTTGCAAGGCTACAGTGGGGTTGGGGGTGGGTGGTGGGGTGGAGGTTGCAAGGCTACAGTGAAGTATGGGGTGGGTTTGGAGGGGAGTTTGCAAGGCTATAGTGGAGTTTGGAGTGGCTGGTGGAGGTGAGTTGGTCAGGCTATACTAGGTTGGGGGTGGGTAGTGGAAGGGAATTGGCCAGGCTATATTGGGGCTTGGGGGTGGGCAGTAGAGAGGAATTGGCCAGGCTATATTGGGGTTGCGGGTGGGCAGTAGAGAGGAATTGGCCAGGCTATATTGGGGTTTAGGGTAGGTGGTGAAGGGTAGTTTGAAAGGATATAGTGGGGTTGGGTATGGGTGGTGGAGGGTAGTTGGCCAGGCTAAGTGAGTTTGGTTGGGTGTGGGTGATGAAGGGGAGTTGGCCAGGCTAAAGTGCGGTTGGGGGTGGGTGGTGGAAATGAGTTGGCCAGGCTATATTGGGGTTGAGGGTGAGTAGTGGGAGTTAGCCAGGCTATATTGGGGTTCGGGTGGGCAGTGGAGAGGAATTGGCCAGGCCATATTGGGGTTGAAGGTAGGGTAATTGGAAAGACTACAGTGGGGTTGGGTATGGATAGTGGAGGGTAGTTGGACAGGCTAAAGTGGGGTTGGGCATGGATGGTGGAGTGGAGATGGCCTGGTTTCAGGGGGTTGGGGTGGGTGCCGGGAAAAAATGTTAGCCAGGCTATAATGGAAAATGGGATGGAGGGGAATTGGCCAGGCTATGGTGGCATTGGAGGTGGATGGGAGTTGGTCAAAAGTAGCACCTCCTTAAAAGATGTCCTTTGCCGATCAGTAAACTGTTCATGTTGCAATACAACAGCCGAGGCCTGTGAAATTGAAAGCCAAAGGCAGTTTTTGCTCTTTGGAAAGTATTGATGACATTGTTGTGAGACCCACCAAGAGTCTACTAAGGGTGTACCAGGCCAGACAGACTACGTGAGTGCAACTGAGGAACGGTAGGGAGTTTAGAGACCAGAATTCAGGTGACACATGCATAGAAGACACACAATGATGGGGGCGGGCGAGGGTTGGCATAGTGGGATTTTACCTGACCAATAGTAAGTAGGAAGAAATCTCTATTGCCATTTGGTAAAGCAAAAACAAGTGCCCCCCGTTTACCACTTTTGTCTTTCTGAGTCATGCCTAACCCGAGGAGACTGTATAGAGTTAAGTGTAATATTTTAGAAGGGCACAACGTTGTTACATCGTCAGGCTTTTTTATGCAGAGTTTTTTGTCAAAAGCTTTCAGCCGAAAAAACTCATCGAAAAATGGGGTTGGGGTGCGGAGATATAAGGGGTTGGGGGTGGAGAATAGGGACTATATAAATAGGGAAAGGGAGGCTTGGGGGGATTGCCCCTAAATATCAAAAAATAATTCAATGAGTTTTTTCAGCTGAAAATGTTTGGAAAACCTCAGCTGAAAAAAACTTGGTGATGTAACAACATAGAACCTTCAAAAGAACAAGCTACATACCAGCGGTAATGTTCTTTCACCATGGATAGTCTCAGGAGGATAGCTCCGTGGTAATGCGCTCACCTTGGAAGCAAAATGACTGGGAGCAAGACAGGTTTGATCCCCGGGTCTCTGCCTAGAAACCTCTAGGTATTCACCGCGTTATAAATAACCAAATACAATTACAATGGATTCTTCATCTTTTTAATGCCCTCCCAGCTGCAGACTTGATCAGAAAATTTTTTATCAGTCACCAGGGGGTGCAATGCCTGCTAATTAATATTCTTCAGTATTTGCCGCCACCTGCAAGGTTTGACAATGGAGATGCAAATCCATGGGGTCTTGGAATTCTAATCAGGATGCCCAAGGCTTTTGATGTACCTGTGGCTGCCAGGTGTCAGCTACACATGACTGGGGAGGGCAGCGCTGGTAAGTGTTGTCCTCCCAGAGTACATGACTATTTTTCTGCTGTGCGGTGAGCGTGGAAAATATGTGTGGAAATGGCCCCACATGTTTTCTGAGGTTGATCTCCCATCATTCATTCTTTTAGACAAACAAAAAAAAGCCCAGGCCAGTGCACTCTTCCCATGCAGTTGGTCGAATCCCTCACACCCCCTTACGCGAGTCCCACCAACTTTCTTATTACAAGCAATCAGTTAGAGGGGACTGATGGGCAGTGGATGAGGAATTTGTGGAAGGAATGACATTACAGCTCGCAAGGGACTTGTTCTTGTTACCAGATACCTTCAACCCACAGATTGCTCATTAAAAAAAAAAAATTCTAGATGCCATGTACTCCAGATGAGGGTGACAGGATGGCAACGCACCTATATGAAGAATCTCTGAAAGATAGACCAACCCAAACATATGGCCTCCCCAGCCATGAAATCGAGGGAGTCATATTTTGCAAACATGTGCAGCGAAGCCCACATTGAAGCCGGACAGGTGTCTAGTCCAGGACATACCTGCCTACATTTGAAAATCAAAATTCCTGAGATTTATGTCCCGCCCACAGCCACACAAGACTCCGCCCATTTGCACATGGCTCCGCCCACACGCCCCGCTCACCTATCAAAAAGGTAAACTCGGTTGTTGTAGGCCTCAGTTTGCTTACTATAGCATTGAAAATAATTGACAATGACATGGATTGAAAGCAGCATTATTTCGGCTGCGGCGCCGCCGTTCATTTTGCTTACTATAGCATTGAATGAAGGATTTTCAGTGCTATGGTGAGCAAAATGAACGCGGCACCGCCGCCGTGATAATAATGCTTTCAATCCAATGATGTGGATTGAAAGCACTATAATTACGGCAGTCGTGGGTCGCATTGAGGGAGCAGCTGCCTCATTTAGTGGGCATGAACATTTCGCATCGTTTCCAGGTCCCATCCACTTCTCCACCCGATTGGCTACCTGCGGCAGCCAATCAGGTGGAGAATAGGACGGGACCAGGAAAGAATCTCAAAACTCCTGAGATTCAAGGGACTTTTCCGGAGACCCGGAGAAATGCTTAAAATTCCGGAGTCTCCGGAAAAATTCCAGAGGTTAGGCAGGTATGGTCCAGGAACACCACTATGAAGAGTTGAAGTACTCCTGGGCCGCTACTGTTTATGGTTTACCTTTATTTACAGCCATCAAACGCCCTCTATTGACTCTGGTGTCGAGTGGACAATAGGCAAAGAAGCCTTCACCTTTACGAGCATTGACTCATCTGAACACTCGACTCTCCATTTACGGACTCACTCAGGACGGTTTACACTTACTGTCCTGAAAGGTAACTCCGTCACTTTCTCGTGTTTTCAACTTCTTTCAAACTTCCTCCAAGTGGACCACTATACGTAACGTGCGTATCTGTCCCTTTAGACACAGACTCCTGCAGTGCTGACACAAGGCCACTTTCCATGTTGCGTTCCACTAGGCTTTACATATTATCCAGGTACTTTTTGCAATTCTCTGATTTATTTTTCTGCTCACAAATCGGGGATAGGCTTATAGATATACACCATTTCTGCATGCTCCTATTACGATCTATTCCTCGGTATTACACTCATAGTTATCCTTCCGACCACGTCTTGATTCTCTCTCTCATACCAATTATCCTTCAGTATTCTTCATCTTGGGTCCTATTTGGACTTACTTACCATTCGCCTGTTGTAATGTCCCAAACAGTCTTTAATGGCTTTCTTTGAACAATCTTAATGATCCTTTACAAGATGTTTGTTATACTTAACAGGAATATATTTTACAATTGGTTGATCTAATATGAATTTGTACATATTTGTTATTCTGCAGACTTGTTAAACTGCACCTGATGAAGGGAACCTGGAATCCCGAAACGCGCTGTGCTTTTCATTTCTAAAAATAAAGAAGAACTAGCCAAAGAAACTTGCTTGTGTCTATTTTCATTCACTGATGTGTATGTATACTATGTATTAACATGTATATAATTCGATATTGGCTGTCATACAGCACAAAGGTGTGTAGGGGACGGGAGTGTCCGATACTTTTCGGACACTGCTTTGTTTCTCATGTGTTGTCCAACTCCGTGTCAGGGTTGTCTTGCCTCCCCCGCACCGAAATTCATCGCTATCTGATTAACATATTTCGTAAATCACTTCTAGAATTAGGTGTGCCCCTGTACAGATTGCATTTTTTCTACCAGGGGCAACAATTAGTCTTGAAGATCCAGCATCGGTAGGGTCTGGGATAGGGAGACAATCTTGAACTTGTCTTTCCGAAGGAACAAGTTAACGAGGCATAGATCCTGAACAGGGATCATGGTAACCCCATTTCTAAAAGGTCATAAAGTAATGGGAGTGCCACTCCGTTCCTCTCTGCAGATAGAACCAACTTGACTTCTTTCTTGATGAGAAGTTGCAACACCTCAACCAACAGGAGGCGGTCAGGGGTGGCCCAGTAACTTCTGCAGCAAGGGAAGGCAATACCCCTGGAAAACAACCTGCAGTGCCCACGAGCCAATGTGTTTTTATCCATTCCTGACGGAAAAGGCAGCCTGCCCCCACTGGTGATGAGTGTTTGTAGATCTCCAAATTAAAGAGGCTCGGGAGCCAGGGTCACACTGGGGACTCAGATGGTAGAGGCGATACCTTGAGGAACGCCTCAGCCATTAGCAAGACAACATTCCTTTTTTTGCTGATCTTACTGCCTTCCTTGGGAAACCTTAGGCCTACCTCTCCGGAAGAAGATGGAAAAGGCCAAAAGAAATGGCCTCTTGTGAAAAGAGATAGGCTCTTCTGAACGGCTAGCCCCACGGACATAGCAGCGAGTTTCAAATGCGAGAATTTTTCAAGTGAGTTGTCCACCTTGGCTCTAAGTGTCAAGGGGCATGCAGAGAAACCTCTAGTGTCTGGTGTCAGAGGACAACCTCCACTGTGCCCATGGACCTGGCACCGCAATCTGCCATCTCTAATCTAGCCTGCAGAATTTGCTTGGTCACTTCTTGTCATTGATGACTAGCCCTGTGAGGCCTCCATCATAACATCCTGTAGCTGTGAGAATATCAGCTACTCTACAACAGGCATTTGCTGGATGGAAATCCAGATACCTCACCATGAACATTCTGCGTCCAAAAGCATCCATCTGTTTAGAGACCCTGTCAGGAAGGATATATGAAAAGGGGGCCACCTGTGTTTTTCCGTGGATGCTTGGACCACTGTGCTCTTTGGGGTGGAATGTAAGTACAGGAATTGTGCGTCGTTGGGAGCTGGGCTTTTTCACCTGAGTAGATACCTCTTGTATATTTTTGGGCTTGTTCATAGTGCCAACTCGAGTTCACAAAATGGCCGCCATGAAAAGTAGCAAAGCCTCCTAAGGGAAATCCTCTGCCTACTGTCAGAAGAGGGTTCAGTTTGTGCTCCTCAGGGAAGGCCTGAATGATCAGATCTTCGACCGCCTGGCCACAGTGTGGTAGAAGGGCAGAAGCTATGAAATCAAGTTCAGTTGGCACGGCCAGCACATTGGCACCACTGAGGTTAAAAGAAAGCTCAGTAATGTCAGTGTTGTGAACATAGAACTCCCTAGGACAGCGTCATGGGTCGCTAGACCCTAAGGTCTCCTACCCAACTGGAGCAGGGTTCTGCCCTTATTGGAGGTCACCTCAAATCCAGATTTCTGTTGTTTTCTGGGGGCTGGCATTTTAAGATCCTCCTGGCTACGGCTTGGGGCAGTTCACGAAGTCTGGGGCTGGGACCTGTGCCGATAATCCTGAAACTCATGGTGCAGGACTGCGGTTTGGACATAGATGTTGCTGATGGCGCCGGGTCATGAGTCCTCGCCCTGCATAGTCCTGTCAAGCATGCAGAGGTGTAACATAGATGGGCTATCACTAACTATAGAGTATGCCATGGGCCCGGCTCCATTCCTGGCACTGAGATAGCAACCACCGGCGCCAGCGTCTCATCAAATAGGTCTAGAATCTATTGCCATAAGGTTTCCAATTCCCTGGGAGCAGAAGAGGCTGTTGGAACTGGTACCTGACTTACTGGTCCTAGTGAAGGTGCTGACTCCTCCCACTCTATCCTGGAGGAAGCAATGTTCCAAAGATGAGAAACTCCTGAAACAGAATCTCTTCATTTACTGCTTATCTTTAATTTACCCCTCTCCCTTCACGTATACCTCTGTTGTCATATCCGGCACCAACAAAGCCAAACCGAGGCAGCAAAGAACTGCAATGAACCCCCTAGTGGCTGAAGGAAACAGCACAGCATTCACTTATTGTTCCCCAAAAAATACAGCCAACAGCTTTTTTCTTTACAATTCCAGAAAGACTTGAGCGCATGTAACTCTATGGCCATCAGAGGTGGACAGACTTGAAGTTATATTTTTGTCATTCTGGGGATCTCCAGCTACAATGAGGCTTGGGGGATGTAACATAGGTAGCCGGGGTATCATACTACAGGGGTCACAGGTGCCTTGAGAGACTCAGCATTGGCCACTTTCTATGGGGGAGGAGGTCATTCCATCCCATCAACGTAGAAGATAGGGGTGACAAAACTGAAAAACCTTATGGGGAGAGCCCATTACTGGGACGAATACAATACACTGAACAACACTCCTTGAGAGACTATCTGACCTGTAACATTAGATAATGCCATAATTGCTCGGATTATGTTTAGCTACTTAGAACGTGGGAATGTTGTCATTTCCGTGTCCGGTATATACCTTCCATCCCAACATTCCACTGTTGCTCATTGGTCTAATCCGAACATTCTACCCTCATTGTATAGAATATCCTAATTGAAATAATGCCCCCTCTGGCCATTAGCAGAGGGGTTTCCTCTCTGTCTTTCCTTGTTTCAGAAATACCTACCATCATTGGATGGAAAGTTTAATAGCAATAACGCCCCTCTGTTCAGAACATTGCCAGGTGGTAAAGTCCCATGGCCTTTGTTAAAGGACCTTGTTAGGGCCATTATCAACTGGTAACAGCTCCCATAATTCAACGTTATTGCTTAAGGAAAGCTAAAGCATGAAGCATAACTAGCCATAACTAGCCAGAGAGGACGGTGTCTGACCAGACATCATTACAGACACGTTCTACATCCAGTGATGCTTAGCCAGTAGGTGCCAAAACTCAAAATGCAGGGGAAACCCCTATAACAGCACAGAGACAAGGGCAGGAGTGAAGGAATGGCTGGCAATAGCCCACAGCACTCCACTGCATTGATGGAATGAGTCTCTGCGTGCGTTGAAGGGCCTTATTTAAACATTCTAGATATTTCGTATACAAGTTCAGGATACCATGTTTATGTCAAAGTGGAGTCACAGAGTTTTGGCGGAACGATGGCCTCCTATGTTATTCCCAAATATTTCAGGAGTGCTTGACTTCCGGTTGCATTTCTATGTAGCCGCTTGTTTGTCTTTCAATTTAAAATAGCACGATTTAGTGGGAGGACACGCGTGTCACAGATCCCAGTTTGCCAATTCATCCCTTTCTCCATTATGCAAGGAGACGGATTCTATCAACAGCTGGTTGTAATTGCCTTGAGATTATGTGGTTTCTTCTGATGACCTGTGTTCATACTGGAGGGCATTACATGACAGCTGAAGTAGCTCCAGCAAACTAGAAGTATGATTAAAGGAGCATGTGAATCAAACAGACTTAACCACCAATGTTCATGGCATATCAATCCACTAGCCCGCCTACAGTGTAAACAAACCCCCATCTTGGGGCACTATTAGGGAAGGATCCTGGGGTTCAAGCCTTCTCTAAAGGCAAGGTGCTTTGGCTGAAGCCCAAGGGGGTGTGGAGGAAAGTTCCACAAGGTGAAGGCTACTATATAGAAGGTGCAGCCTCCTTCGTCCCATTGTGTGACTGTGACAATCAGCAACAGCCTTTGAGTATGTTAGAGGTGATGACATTTCTCTGGAAGGATCGAAGGTCTCACGTGTGTTGTACGTCTGGTGCTTCACATCAGTTCATAACATTAATGGATTGGTTCACGAGGGTCGGACCACATTTTTCAGTTTAGTGGAGACATGTGGATTTGTGAAGGCCTTTGTCAGCAAACGAGACCGCCATCATGTACTATCTCCAAATGGCAGATCAAACAGTTTGACGATACAAGAAATAAGGAATTGTCATAATCGAGTATGGCACCAATGGAGGCGTAACCGATGTTCAATCATAATCGAGTATGGCACCAATGGAGGTGTGACCGATGTTCTATCATAATCGAGTATGGCACCAATGGAGGCGTGACCGATGTTTATCATAATCGAGTATGGCACCAATGGAGGCGTGACCGATGTTCTATCATAATCCAGTATGGCACCAATGGAGACGTGACCGATGTTCAATCATAACCAAGTATGGCAACAATGGAGGCGTGACCGATGTTCAATCATAATCGAGTATGGCACCAATGGAGACGTGACCGATGTTTAATCATAACCGAGTATGGCACCAATGGAGGCGTGACCGATGTTCTATCATAATCCAGTATGGCACCAATGGAGACGTGACCGATGTTCAATCATAACCAAGTATGGCAACAATGGAGGCGTGACCGATGTTCAATCATAATCGAGTATGGCACCAATGGAGGCGTGATTGATGTTCAATCATAATCGAGTATGGCACCAATGGAGGCGTGACCGATGTTCAATCGTGTGTTTTGAGAAGATTTGGAAAGATCAGCAAGGTTCCCAACTAGAAAGGTACCTGATGGCCAAAACTCAATTTCTGGAGAATCGAAGCCTGGCCTGTATCCTTGACTGCCGGGTCGTTTCACCAAAGAAAGGGGGAAATATACGCTGCAATAGAAGCTGGCCAGGTAGCTGAAATTGACAGATTGTTGGTAACGGAACGCATATCATCCACAACTCGCAACTTTGCTGAGCTTTGTCCAGTGGTCATCTATCCAAGTCCCTCACAATTCTACACTTTCCTTAAATTGAGTGCTGGAAGGAAGAAACCCCTGACCTAAGATAAAGATATACCTGGGTAGGGTTTATGGTCATTACATCGAATTATTACCATCGAGGAACCATTCCATTGAAAAATGTGCATAGAAAAAATGTGCATCGAATGCATTTAAAAAAATGATAACATTTACTTGGGGGTTCCCCCCAAGCCCTTCACCCCGTTTTTTATCATATAAAACCCATTAAAATGAAACTAAACCCTTTACTTTTAAAAAATATGCATTTGATGCATATTGTTTCGATGCAAATGCCTCGATGGAAAGGCATTCGATGTTAATGCATTAGATGTAAAGACCAGATACCCCTGGGCAGTGATTGTGTAGCGATATAACCGGCATCTGAAGGACTCAATGGAATGCATGAAAGACAGAGCATACAGGTTGAAGGGCATGGATGGATGAGGGAACTCTGTGGAATGCTGCAGGTAATGGCACTATGCTGACACATGAAGGGAGGACATGCAGTGGCATGGGTGTGATCAGCTAGGAATGCAAAGCAAGTGTGGGTCTGCACCGCCAGCCTCCTGCAGATGATGAATCAGGATCGCGTGATCGACGGTGCTAAATGCTGCTCTCAGGTCTAACATAACCAGGGATACACACCTTTGTGGTTGGGTGCTTGCCTGAGGACCTCGAGTACAGACCCCAAGATCAACCATGACACCACATGCAATCATTGGGTAGGACACCATAAACAAGCCAGACACTGGCCACCACAAGTAATCCCTCCCTGTGACACCCCCACGCTATCCCTGCCCAGGACACCACATGCAATCCCTGCCTATGACACAACATGCAATCCCTCCCGATGACACCCCACGCAATCCCTGCCCATGATACCACATGCAATCATTGGATAGGACACCATAAACAAGCCATACCCTGGGAACCAAAAGCAAACCCTCCCTATGACACCTCACGCAATCCCTGCCCATGACATGACATGCATTAATTGGATAGGACGCCATAAACAAGCCATACCCTGGGCACCAAAATCAATCCCTCCCTATGACACCCCACGCAATCCCTGCCCATGACACCACATGCAATGATTGGATAGGACACCATAAACAAGCCATACCCTGGGCACCAAAAGTAATCCCTCCCTGTGACACCCCCACGCAATCCATGCCCAGGACACCCCACGCAATCCCTGCCCATGACACCACATGCAATCATTGGATAGGACGCCATAAACAAGCCATACCCCGGGCACCAAAAGTAATTCCTGCCCATAACACCTCACGCAATCCCTGCCCATGACCACATGTAATCATTGGATAGGATACCATAAACAAGCCATACCCTGGGCACCAAAAGCAATCCCTCCCTATGACACCCCACGCAATCCCTGCCCATGACACCACATGCAATCATTGGATAGGACGCCATAAACAGCCATACCCTGGGCACCAAAAGCAATCCCTCCCTATGACACCCCATGCAATCCCTGCCCATGACACCACATGCAGTCATTGGATAGGACACCATACACAAGCCATACCCTGGGCACCAAAAGTAATCCCTGCCCCTGACACCACATGCAATCATTGGATAGGACGCCATAAACAAGGCATACCCTGGGCACCAAAAGCAATCCCTCCCGATGACACCCCACGCAATCCCTGCCCATGATACCACATGCAATCGCTGCCCATGACACCACATGCAATCATTGGATAGGACACCATAAACAAGCCATACCCTAGGCACCAAAGGTAATCCCGCCCTATGACACCCCACACAATCCCTGCCCATGACACCACATGCAATCATTGGATAGGACGCCATAAACAAGGCATACCCTGGGCACCAAAAGCAATCCCTCCCAATGACACCCTACGCAATGCAATCATTGGATAGGACACCATAAACAAGCCATACCCTGGGCACCAAAAGTAATCTCTGCCCTGACACCACATGCAATCATTGGATAGGACGCCATAAAAAAGCCATACCCTGGGCACCAAAAGCAATCCCTCCCGATGACACCCCACGCAATCTCTGCCCATGACACCACATGCAATCATTGGATAGGACGCCATAAACAAGATATACCCTGGGCACCAAAAGCAATCCCTCCAAATGACACCCACACAATCCCTGCCCATGACACCACATGCAATCATTGGATAGGATACCATAAACAAGCCATACCCTGGGCACCAAAAGCAATCCCTCCCTATGACACCCCACGCAATCCCTGCCCATGACACCACATGCAATCATTGGATAGGACACCATACACAAGCCATACCCTGGGCACCAAAAGTAATCCCTGCCCCTGACACCACATGCAATCATTGGATAGGACGCCATAAACAAGGCATACCCTGGGCACCAAAAGCAATCCCTCCCGATGACACCCTACACAATGCAATCATTGGATAGGACACCATAAAGAAGCCATACCCTGTGCACCAAATGTAATCCCTGCCCCTGACACCACATGCAATCATTGGATAGGACGCCATAAACAAGCCATTCCCTGGGCACCAAAAGCAATCCCTCCCGATGACACCCCACGCAATCCCTGCCCATGACACCACATGTAATCATTGGATAGGACGTCATAAACAAGCCATACCCTGGGCACCAAAAACAATCCCTCCCTATGACACCCCACGCAATCCCTGCCCATGACACCACATGCAATCATTGGATAGGACACCATAAACAAGCCATACCCTGGGCACCAACAGTAATCCCTGCCCCTAACACCACATGCAATCATTGGATAGGACGCCATAAACAAGCCATACCCTGGGCACCAAAAGCAATCCCGCCCTATGACACCCCACGCAAGCCCTGCCCATGACACCACATGCAATCATTGGATAGGACACCATGCACAAGCCATACCCTGGGCACCAAAAGTAATCCCTGCCCCTGACACCACATGCGATCATTGGATAGGATGCCATAAACAAGCCATACCCTGGGCACCAAAAGCAATCCCTCCCGACGACACCCCACACAATCCCTGCCCATGACACCACATGCAATCATTGGATAGGACGCCATAAACAAGCCATACCCTGGGCACCAAAAGCAATCCCTCCCGATGACACCCCACGCAATCCCCGCCCATGACACCACATGCAATCATTGAATAGGACGCCATAAACAAGCCATACCCTGGGCACCAAAAGCAATCCCTCCCGATGACACCCCACACAATCCCTGCCCATGACACCACATGCAATCATTGGATAGGACGCCATAAACAAGCCATACCCTGGGCACCAAAAGCAATCCCTCCCGATGACACCACGTGCAATCATTGGATAGGATGCCATAAACAAGCCATACCCTGGGCACCAAAAGCAATCTCGCCCTATGACACCCCACGCAATCCCTGCCAATGACACCACATGCAATCATTGAATAGGACGCCATAAACAAGCCATACCCTGGGCACCAAACGTAATCCCTCCATATGACACCCCAACAATCCCTGCCCATGACACCACATGCAATCATTGGATAGGACGCCATAAACAAGCCATACCCTGGGCACCAAAGGTAATCCCGCCCTATGACACCCCACACAATCCCTGCCCATGACACCACATGCAATCATTGGATAGGACGCCATAAAAAAGCCATACCCTGGGCACCAAAAGCAATCCCTCCCGATGACACCCCACGGAATCCCTGCCCATGACACCACATGCAATCATTGGATAGGACGCCATAAACAAGATATACCCTGGGGACCAAATGCAATCCCTCCAGATGACACCCCACACAATCCCTGCCCATGACACCACAGGCAATCATTGGATAGGATACCATAAACAAGCCATACCCTGGGCACCAAAAGCAATCCCTCCCTATGACACCCCACGCAATCCCTGCCCATGACACCACATGCAATCATTGGATAGGACACCATACACAAGCCATACCCTGGGCACCAAAAGTAATCCCTGCCCCTGACACCACATGCAATCATTGGATAGGACGCCATAAAAAAGCCATACCCTGGGCACCAAAAGCAATCCCTCCCGATGACACCCCACGCAATCCCTGCCCATGACACCACATGCAATCATTGGATAGGACGCCATAAACAAGATATACCCTGGGCACCAAAAGCAATCCCTCCAAATGACACCCCACACAATCCCTGCCCATGACACCACATGCAATCATTGGATAGGATACCATAAACAAGCCATACCCTGGGCACCAAAAGCAATCCCTGCCCCTGACGACACCACATGCAATCATTGGATAGGACACCATAAACAAGGCATACCCTGGGCACCAAAAGCAATCCCTCCCGATGACACCCTACGCAATGCAATCATTGGATAGGACACCATAAAGAAGCCATACCTTGTGCACCAAGTGTAATCCCTGCCCCTGACACCACATGCAATCATTGGATAGGACGCCATAAACAAGCCATTCCCTGGGCACCAAAAGCAATCCCTCCCGATGACACCCCTCGCAATCCCTGCCCATGACACCACATGCAATCATTGGATAGGACACCATAAACAAGCCATACCCTGGCCACCAACAGTAATCCCTGCCCCTGACACCACATGCAATCATTGGATAGGACGCCATAAACAAGCCATACCCTGGCCACCAAAAGCAATCCCGCCCTATGACACCCCACGCAAGCCCTGCCCATGACACCACATGCAATCATTGGATAGGACACTATACACAAGCCATACCGTGGGCACCAAAAGTAATCCCTGCCCCTGACACCACATGCAATCATTGGATAGGACGCCATAAACAAGCCATACCCTGGGCACCAAAAGCAATCCCTCCCGATAACACCCCATGCAAGCCCTGCCCATGACACCACATGCAATCATTGGATAGGACACCATACAAAAGCCATACCCTGGGCACCAAAAGTAATCCATGCCCCTGACACCACATGCAATCATTGGATAGGACACCATAAACAAGGCATACCCTGGGCACCAAAAGAAATCCCTCCAGATGACACGGCACGCAATCCCTGCCCATGACACCACATGCAATTATTGGATAGGACGCCATAAACAAGCCATACCCTGGGCACCAAAAGTAATCCCTACCCCTGACACCAATTGCAATCATTGGATAGGACGCCATAAACAAGCCATACCATGGGCACCAAAATCAATCCCTCCGGATGACACCCCACGCAATCCCTGCCAATGACACCACATGCAATCACTGAATAGGACGCCATAAACAAGCCATACCCTGGGCACCAAAAGCAATCCCTCCCGACGACACCCCACACAATCCCTGCCCATGACACCACATGCAATCATTGAATAGGACTCCATAAACAAGCCATACCCTGGGCACCAAAAGCAATCCCTCCGGATGACACCCAACGCAATCCCTGCCCATGACACCACATGCAATCATTGAATAGGACGCCATAAACAAGCCATACCCTGGGCACCAAAAGCAATCCCTCCCGATGACACCCCACACAATCCCTGCCCATGACACCACATGCAATCATTGTGTAGGACGCCATAAACAAGCCATACCCTGGGCACCAAAAGCAATCCCTCCCGATGACACCGCGTGCAATCATTGGATAGGATGCCATAAACAAGCCATACCCTGGGCACCAAAAGCAATCCCGCCCTATGACACCCCACGCAATCCCTGCCAATGACACCACATGCAATTATTGGATAGGACGCCATAAACAAGCCATACCCTGGGCACCAAAAGTAATCCCTACCCCTGACACCAATTGCAATCATTGGATAGGACGCCATAAACAAGCCATACCCTGGGCACCAAAAGCAATCCCTCCCGATGACACCGCATGCAATCATTGGATAGGATGCCATAAACAAGCCATACCCTGGGCACCAAAAGCAATCCCGCCCTATGACACCCCACGCAATCCCTGCCAATGACACCACATGCAATCATTGAATAGGACGCCATAAACAAGCCATACCCTGGGCACCAAACGTAATCCCTCCATATGACACCCCAACAATCCCTGCCCATGACACCACATGCAATCATTGGATAGGACGCCATAAACAAGCCATACCCTGGGCACCAAAAGTAATCCCTGCCCCTGACACCACATGCAATCATTGGATAGGACGCCATAAACAAGCCATACCCTGGGCACCAAAAGCAATCCCTCCCTATGACGCCCCACGCAATCCCTGCCCCTGACACCACATGCAATCATTGGATAGGACACCATACACAAGCCATACCGTGGGCACCAAAAGTAATCCGTGCCCCTGACACCACATGCAATCATTGGATAGGGCGCCATAAACAAGCCATACCCTGGGCACCAAAAGCAATCCCTCCCGATGACACCCCACGCAATCCCTGCCAATGACACCACATGCAATCATTGAATAGGACGCCATAAACAAGCCATACCCTGGGCACCAAACGTAATCCCTCCATATGACACCCCAACAATCCCTGCCCATGACACCACATGCAATCATTGGATAGGATGCCATAAACAAGCCATACCCTGGGCACCAAACGTAATCCCTGCCCAGGACACCACATGCAATCATTGGATAGGACGCCATAAACAAGCCAAACCCTGGGCACCAAAAGCAATCCCTCCCGAATGACACCCCACGCAATCGCTGCCCATGACACCACATGCAAGCATTGGATAGGACGCCATAAACAAGCCATACCCTGGGCACCAAAAGCAATCCCTCCCTATGACACCCCACGCAATCCCTGCCCATGACACCACATGCAATCCCTGCCAATGACACCACATGCAATCATTGGATATGGGAAGTAGTGGATAATTGAGTCATTGAAGAACAAGGGTCTAAAGTTGTAGACGTCAAAATAGAGAATTATTACGGATGTGTTTTTCAATACACAGTTGGTATTTTTCATCCAAGATCGGTGCTGCAGAGAACATAACTGTTTACTTGTATGTTGTTGTTTATTAAGTGCCAGTTTGTGAATATCTAGTCACCTGTATTTGTATGGCAGTGCACTGTTGCACGTTTTTGGTGTAGGTACCTTTTTGTAAATGTTGTTTAATCGGAGTATAATAATGCAATGTGAATGAAATAACCAGCATTTAATGTCCCAGGGTATATATGTGTTCCCGAGACATAGGGCCTCATTACGACCCTGGCGGAATGGGTTTAACAGCGCCTGTAAAGGTGCCGGCGCCATTAAACCCATACTGCCCTATTACGAGGTTTCCTCGCGGGACCGGCTCTGGACGTCTGGTCGGACCAGACGTCCTTTGCGGTTCCCGCGAGGGGACCAGCATGCTAACACCGGGCCCGTCATTAATGGGCCCATTGTTAGTATGCTCCCCATTCCCATTGAGCCCTATTGGGCTCGAATGGGAATGGGGATTAATTTTTACCATGTCCATGGAATGGGCAATTACTGGCTCCACCAAGGTCGGCATGAACCGGTAATTGCCCATTCCATGGACCCGGTAAAATGTCATTACCGGCGGCAGCCGTGCCCTTAATAAGGGCATGGCTACCGCCAGGGTCCTAATGAGGTCCATAGTGTTCTAAATAAGGTGGTAGGTTGTACACACTAGGATCATTGGTTGGTTTTTTGATCATTGGATATGACCAGTGTTTTAATTGGAAATACATAAGTGCAGGTACTCACCAAACTACAAAGCCGGACATCTCAGCGCAGCGCTTTCGGCGCCGGCCATTTCTGCACGGCACCTTAGACACAGGTCCCTACTGGGCACACCATGTTGTTTGCAGGCAATGCCCAGTGAGATTAAATGATGTGCCAAGGAGCACACACTTTGATAAAAGCAGAGTATCGGGGATCCTTTCACACAAACTTCCAATTTGTTGTTATGCATAGTGTTAAGAAAGTTTGAATACATACAATAAATGAGACTTTCTTTTTTGCGTATCAAACTAGCAGATATCAGAGCTGTAAACTAAGCTTTAGAGGGGAAGTTTTGTTATGGCTCTCTTTCATTGCCTAATAAGACAGTCGGTAAGTAACTGCAGATGGGTGCGAGTTTTCAGTCGAAAAGTTCCATCACAACCTCAATTACTTAAACATGTACATATTAGACTAGGCACTGCTAATAACAAGGAAACATCCCCAATTTGCCAGGCTTTCCAAATCAATCCCTGCTCCCTCAAAGAGCACCAATGGAAACAGGTGAAGCCCACTTAGAGTAACAGTGTCCCGGGCCTGGTGAGCTGAGAGCACAGTAGCTGCATGCCTGTCTCTCCTTTTGTCATGCAGGCTGGGCCCTGAAGGAGACATTATGGGCACTGCGGGTGGTGGAGAGAGGGAAAGGGCTCTTCTTTCCCCAGCAAAGGCTGCAGAAGCTTAGTCCTTTAAGTTGCGAGAAAGTGAAATGAAAAGCTTTCATTTTCACCTGGCGAAATAGTTGAGTACCGGTACTCTCTTTCAGGCGTTGAGAAGTGCAGATACTCAACTGTTGAAAAATAAGAAGTGCAGGAACTGAGGCCGGAAGCACTGGATATGACGTCATAAACAACCATAGCCGGACGCCACAAGCAATCCCTCCCCATGACACCCCCACGCAATCCCTGCCCATGACACCCCCACGCAATCCCTGCCCATGACACCCCCACGCAATCCCTGCCCATGACACCCCCACGCAATCACTGCCCATGACATCCCCACGCAATCCCTCCCCATGACACCCCCACGCAATCCCTGCCCATGACACCCCCACGCAATCCCTCCCCATGACACCCCCACGCAATCCCTGCCCATGACACCCCCACGCAATCCCTGCCCATGACACCCCCACGCAAATCTTCCCCATGACACCCCCACGCAATCCCTCCCCATGACACCCCCACGCAATCCCTGCCCATGACACCCCCACGCAATCCCTGCCCATGACACCCCCACGCAATCCCTGCGCATGACACCCCCACGCAATCACTGCCCATGACACCCCCACGCAATCCCTCCCCATGACACCCCCACGCAATCCCTGCCCATGACACCCCCACGCAATCACTGCCCATGACACCCCCACGCAATCCCTCCCCATGACACCCCCACGCAATCCCTGCCCATGACACCCCCACGCAATCCCTGCCCATGACATCCCCACGCAAATCTTCCCCATGACACCCCCACGCAATCCCTCCCCACGACACCCCCACGCAATCCCTGCCCATGACACCCCCACGCAATCCCTCCCCATGACACCCCCACGCAATCCCTGCCTATGACACCCCCACGCAATCCCTCCCCATGACACCCCCAGGCAATCCCTGCCCTTGACACCCCCACACAATCCCTGCCCATGGCACCCGCACGCAATCCCTCCCCATGACACCCCCACGGAATCCCTGCCCATGACACCCCCACGCAATCCCTGCCCATGACACCCCCACGCAATCCCTCCCCATGACACCCCCACGCAATCCCTGCCCATGACACCCCCACGCAATCCCTGCCCATGACACCCCCACGCAATCCCTCCCCATGACACCCCCACGCAATCCCTGCCCATGACACCCCCACGCAATCCCTGCCCATGACACCCCCACGCAAATCTTCCCCATGACACCCCCACGCAATCCCTCCCCACGACACCCCCACGCAATCCCTGCCCATGGCACCCGCACGCAATCCCTCCCCATGACACCCCCACGGAATCCCTGCCCATGACACCCCCACGCAATCCCTGCCCCTGGCACCCCCACGCAATCCCCCCCCATGACATGCCCACGCAATCCCTGCCCATGACACCCCCACGCAATCCCTGCCCATGACACCCCCACGCAATCCCTCCCCATGACACCCCCACGCAATCACTGCCCATGACACCCCCACGCAATCCCTCCCCATGACACCCCCACGCAATCCCTGCCCAGGACACCCCCACGCAATCCCTCCCCATGACACCCCCACGCAATCCCTGCGCATGACACCCCCACGCAATCACTGCCCATGACACCCCCACGCAATCCCTCCCCATGACACCCCCACGCAATCCCTGCCCATGACACCCCCACGCAATCACTGCCCATGACACCCCCACGCAATCCCTCCCCATGACACCCCCACGCAATCCCTGCCCATGACACCCCCACGCAATCCCTCCCCATGACACCCCCACGCAATCCCTGCCCATGACACCCCCACGCAATCCCTGCCCATGACACCCCCACCCAAATCTTCCCCATGACACCCCCACGCAATCCCTGCCCATGACACCCCCACGCAATCACTGCCCATGACACCCCCACGCAATCCCTCCCCATGACACCCCCACGCAATCCCTGCCCATGACACCCCCACGCAATCCCTCCCCATGACACCCCCACGCAATCCCTGCGCATGACACCCCCACGCAATCACTGCCCATGACACCCCCACGCAATCCCTCCCCATGACACCCCCACGCAATCCCTGCCCATGACACCCCCACGCAATCACTGCCCATGACACCCCCACGCAATCCCTCCCCATGATACCCCCACGCAATCCCTGCCCATGACACCCCCACGCAATCCCTCCCCATGACACCCCCACGCAATCCCTGCCCATGACACCCCCACGCAATCCCTGCCCATGACACCCCCACGCAATCCCTCCCCACGACACCCCCACGCAATCCCTGCCCATGACACCCCCACACAATCCCTCCCCATGACACCCCCACGCAATCCCTGCCCTGACACCCCCACACAATCCCTGCCTATGACACCCCCACGCAATCCCTCCCCATGACACCCCCAGGCAATCCCTGCCCTTGACACCCCCACACAATCCCTGCCCATGGCACCTGCACGCAATCCCTCCCCATGACACCCCCACGCAATCCCTGCGCATGACACCCCCACGCAATCACTGCCCATGACACCCCCACGCAATCCCTCCCCATGACACCCCCACGCAATCCCTGCCCATGACACCCCCACGCAATCACTGCCCATGACACCCCCACGCAATCCCTCCCCATGACACCCCCACGCAATCCCTCCCCATGACACCCCCACGCAATCCCTGCCCATGACACCCCCATGCAATCCCTGCCCATGACATCCCCACGCAAATCTTCCCCATGACACCCCCACGCAATCCCTCCCCACGACACCCCCACGCAATCCCTCCCCATGACACCCCCACGCAATCCCTGCCCATGACACCCCCACGCAATCACTGCCCATGACACCCCCACGCAATCCCTCCCCATGACATCCCCACGCAAATCTTCCCCATGACACCCCCACGCAATCACTGCCCATGACACCCCCACGCAATCCCTCCCCATGACACCCCCACGCAATCCCTGCCCATGACACCCCCACGCAATCACTGCCCATGACACCCCCACGCAATCCCTCCCCATGACACCCCCACGCAATCCCTGCCCATGACACCCCCACGCAATCCCTCCCCATGACACCCCCACGCATTCCCTGCCCATGACACCCCCACGCAATCCCTGCCCATGACACCCCCACCAAAATCTTCCCAATGACACCCCCACGCAATCCCTGCCCATGACACCCCCACGCAATCACTGCCCATGACACCCCCACGCAATCCCTCCCCATGACACCCCCACGCAATCCCTGCCCATGACACCCCCACGCAATCCCTCCCCATGACACCCCCACGCAATCCCTGCGCATGACACCCCCACGCAATCACTGCCCATGACACCCCCACGCAATCCCTCCCCATGACACCCCCACGCAATCCCTGCCCATGACACCCCCACGCAATCACTGCCCATGACACCCCCACGCAATCCCTCCCCATGACACCCCCACGCAATCCCTCCCCATGACACCCCCATGCAATCCCTGCCCATGACACCCCCACGCAATCCCTGCCCATGACACCCCCACGCAATCCCTCCCCACGACACCCCCACGCAATCCCTGCCCATGACACCCCCACACAATCCCTCCCCATGACACCCCCACGCAATCCCTGCCCTGACACCCCCACACAATCCCTGCCTATGACACCCCCACGCAATCCCTCCCCATGACACCCCCAGGCAATCCCTGCCCTTGACACCCCCACACAATCCCTGCCCATGGCACCTGCACGCAGTCCCTCCCCATGACACCCCCACGGAATCCCTGCCCATGACACCCCCACGCAATCCCTGCCCATGACACCCCCACGCAATCCCTGCCCATGACACCCCCACGCAATCCCTCCCCATGACACCCCCACGCAATCCCTGCCCATGACACCCCCACGCAATCCCTGCCCATGACACCCCCACGCAATCCCTCCCCATGACACCCCCACGCAATCCCTACCCATGACACCCCCACGCAATCCCTGCCCATGACACCCCCACGCAAATCTTCCCCATGACACCCCCACGCAATCCCTCCCCATGACACCCCCACGCAATCCCTGCCCACGGCACCCGCACGCAATCCCTCCCCATGACACCCCCACGGAATCCCTGCCCATGACACCCCCACGCAATCCCTGCCCCTGGCACCCCCGCGCAATCCCTCCCCATGACACGCCCGCGCAATCCCTGCCCATGACACCCCCACGCAATCCCTGCCCATGACACCCCCACGCAATCCCTCCCCATGACACCCCCACGCAAACCCTGCCCATGACACCCCCACGCAATCCCTGCCCATGACACCCCCACGCAATCCCTCCCCATGACACCCCCACGCAATCCCTGCCCATGACTCCCCCACGCAATCCCTCGCAATCCCTGCCCATGACACGCCCACGCAATCCCTGCCCATGGCACCCCCACGCAATCCCTGCCCATTGCACCCCCACGCAATCCCTGCCCATGACACCCCCACGCAATCCCTGCCCATGACACCCCCACGCAATCCCTGCCCATGACACCTCCACGCAATCCGTGCCCATGACACCCCCACGCAATCCCTGCCCATGACACCCCCACGCAATCCCTGCCCATGACACCCCCACGCAATCCCTGCCCATGACACCTCCACGCAATCCCTGCCCATGACACCCCACCGCAATCCCTGCCCATGACATAACAATCAAACCAGATTCTTACATCACCAGCAATTCTTGCCAACTGCATAACAATAAACCCCACTCTATAACATCTAGGAAACATACGAGAAACTCGTGTGTACAGGCGCGTTATAAATGCCATTTCATATCATACTTGTCTATGACATAAGAAGCAGAAACGGGATCTGCAATTTCTCGGATAAGCCTGAGATGCAGATGGGACATATGTGAATTCTGCATGGGGCATGTGAGTGTCTCCTCTGACAGGCCTCGGATGTGCATGGAAGACACATGAATTCTGCATGGGGCATGTGAGTGGCTCCTCTGACAGGCCTCGGATGGAGGTGGAACACACGTGAATTTTTCATGGGCCATGTGAGTGGCTCCTATGACAGGCCTCGGATGTACATGGAAGACACATGAATTCTGCATGGGGCATGTGAGTCACTCCTCTGACAGGCCTCGGATGTTGATGGAAGACACGTGAATTCTGCATGGGCCATGTGAGTGACTCTTCTGACAGGCCTTGGTCGGATGTAGATGGAAGACACGTGAATTCTGCATGGGCCATGTGAGTGCCTCCTCTGACAGGCCTTGGATGTACATGGAAGACATGTGAATTCTGCATGGAGAAAGAGAGTGGCGCCTCTGACAGGCCTCGGATAGAGATGGAAGACGCATGAATTCTGCATGGGCCATGAGAGTGGCTACTCTGATAGGCCTCCGATGTTGATGGAAGACACGTGAATTCTGCATGCGGCATGTGAGTGGCTCCTCTGACAGGCTTTGGATGTAGATGGAAGACACGTGAATTCTGCATGGGCCATGTGAGTGACTCCTCTGACAGGCATCGGATGTAGATGGAAGGCACGTGAATTCTGCATGGGCCATGTGAGTGGCTCCTCTGACAGGCCTCAGATGTACATGGAAGACACGCGAATTCTGCATGGGGCATGTGAATGGCTCCTCTGACAGGCCTCGGATGTAGATGGAAGACACGTGAATTCTGCATGGGGCATGAGAGTGACTCCTCTGACAGGCATCGGATGTAGATGGAAGACACATGAATTCTGCATGGGGAAAGAGAGTGGCGCCTCTGACAGGCCTCGGATGTAGATGGAAGACACGTGAATTCTGCATGGGCCATGTGAGTGACTCCTCTGACAGGCATCGGATGTAGATGGAAGGCACGCGAATTCTGCATGGGCCATGAGAGTGGCTCCTCTGACAGGCTTTGGATGTAGATGGAAGACACGTGAATTCTGCATGGGCCATGTGAGTGGCTCCTCTGACAGGCCTCGGATGTAGATGGAAGACACGTGAATTCTGCATGGGACATGTGAGTGGCTCCTCTGACAGGCCTCGGATGTAGATGGAAGACACGTGAATTCTGCATGGGCCATGTGAGTGACTCCTCTGACAGGCCTCGGATGGAGGTGGAACACACGTGAATTCTGCATGGGCCGTGTGAGTGGCTCCTCTGACAGGCCTCGGATGTACATGGAAGACACATGAATTCTGCATGGGCCATGAGAGTGGCTACTCTGATAGGCCTCGGATGTAGATGGAAGACACGTGAATTCTGCATGTGACATGTGAGTGGCTCATCTGACAGGCCTCGAATGCAGATGGCAGACACGTGAATTCTGCATGGGGAATGAGAGTGGCTACTCTGATAGGCCTCGGATGTAGATGGAAGACACGTGAATTCTGCATGGGCCGTGTGAGTGACTCCTCTGACAGGCCTCGGATGGAGGTGGAACACACGTGAATTCTGCATGGGCCATGTGAGTGGCTCCTCTGACAGGCCTCGGATGTGCATGGAAGACACGTGAATTCTGCATGGGGCATGTGAGTGACTCCTCTGACAGGCCTCGGATGTTGATGGAAGACACGTGAATTCTGCATGGGGCATGTGAGTGGCTCCTCTGACAGGCCTCGGAAGTAGATGGAAGACACGTGAATTCTACATGGGATATGAGAGTGGCGCCTCTGACAGGCCTCGGATGTAGATGGAAGACACGTGAATTCTGCATGGGGAATGTGAGTGGCGCCTCTGACAGGCCTCGGATGTAGATGGAAGACACGTGAATTCTGCATGGGGCATGAGAGTGACTCCTCTGATAGGCCTCGGATGTAGATGGAAGACACGTGAATTCTGCATGGGGCATGAGAGTGACTCCTCTGACAGGCATCGGATGCACATGGAAGACACATGAATTCTGTATGGGGCATGTGAGTGGCTCCTCTGACAGGCCTTGGATGTAGATGGAAGACACGTGAATTCTGCGTGGGGCATGTGAGTGACTCCTCTGACAGGCCTCGGATGTACATGGCAGACACGTGAATCCTTCACAGGGCATGTGACTCCTCTGACAGGCATCGGATGTAGATGGAAGACACGTGAATTCTGCATGGGGAATGTGAGTGGCGCCTCTGACAGGCCTCGGATGTAGATGGAAGACACGTGAATTCTGCATGGGGCATGTGAGTGACTCCTCTGACAGGCCTCGGATGTTGATGGAAGACACGTGAATTCTGCATGGGCCATGTGAGTGGCTCCTCTGACAGGCCTCGGATGTAGATGGAAGACACGTGAATTCCGCATGGGACATGTGAGTGGCTCCTCTGACAGGCCTCGGATGTAGATGGAAGACACGTGAATTCTGCATGGGGCATGTGAGTGACTCCTCTGACAGGCCTTGGATGGAGGTGGAACACACGTGAATTCTGCATGGGCCATGTGAGTGGCTCCTCTGACAGGCCTCGGATTTACATGGAAGACACATGAATTCTGCATGGGGCATGTGAGTGACTCCTCTGACAGGCCTGGGATGTAGATGGAAGACACGTGAATTCTGCATGGGCCATGTGAGTGACTCCTCTGACAGGCCTCGGATGTACATGGAAGACACGTGAATCCTTCACAGGGCATGTGACTCCTCTGACAGGCATAGGATGTAGATGGAAAACACGTGAATTCTGCATGGGGCATGTGAGTGACTCCTCTGACAGGCCTTGGATGTAGATGGAAGACACGTGAATTCTGCATGGGGCATGAGAGTGACTCCTCTGACAGGCCTTGGATGTACATGGAAGACACATGAATTCTGTATGGGGCATGTGAGTGGCTCCTCTGACAGGCCTTGGATGTAGGTGGAAGACACGTGAATTCTGCATGGGGCATGTGAGTGACTCCTCTGACAGGCCTCGGATGTACATGGAAGACACGTGAATCCTTCACAGGGCATGTGACTCCTCTGACAGGCATCGGATGTAGATGGAAAACACGTGAATTCTGCATGGGCCATGTGAGTGACTCCTCTGACAGGTTTCGGATGTAGATGGAAGACACGTGAATTCTGCATGGGCCATGTGAGTGGCTCCTCTGACAGGCCTCGGATGTAGATGGAAGACACGTGAATTCTGCATGGGCCATGTGAGTGGCTCCTCTGACAGGCCTTGGATGTAGATGGAAGACACGTGAATTCTGCATGGGGCATGTGAGTGACTCCTCTGACAGGCCTCGGATGTACATAGAAGAGGATGTACATGGAAGACACATGAATTCTGCATGGGGCATGTGAGTGACTCCTCTGACATGCCTCGGATGTACATGGAAGACACGTGAATCCTTCACAGGGCATGTGAGTGGCTCCTCTAACAGGCCTCAGATGAAGGTGGAACACATCTGAATTCTGCATGGGCCATGTGAGTGACTCCTCTGTCAGGCATCGGATGTAGATGGAAGGCACGTGAATTCTGCATGGGCCATGAGAGTGGCTCCTCTGACAGGCTTTGGATGTAGATGGAAGACACGTGAATTCTGCATGGGCCATGTGAGTGGCTCCTCTGACAGGCCTCGGATGTACATGGAAGACATGTGAATTCTGCATGGGGAATGAGAGTGGCGCCTCTGACAAGCCTAGGATGTAGATGGAAGACGCATGAATTCTGCATGGGCCATGAGAGTGGCTCCTCTGACAGGCCTTGGATGTAGATGGAAGACACGTGAATTCTGCATGGGGCATGTGAGTGACTCCTCTGACAGGCCTCGGATGTACATGGACGACACGTGAATCCTTCACAGGGCATGTGAGTGGCTCCTCTGACAGGCCTCGGATAGAGGTGGAAGACAGGTGAATTCTGCATGGGGCATGTGATTGACTCCTCTGACAGGCCTCGGATGTAGATGGAAGACACATGAATTCTGCATGGGCCATGAGAGTGGCTCCTCTGACAGGCCTTGGCTGTAGATGGAAGACATGTGAATTCTGCATGGGGCATGTGAGTGTCTCCTCTGAAAGGCCTCGGATGTACATGGAAGACACGTGAATCCTTCACAGGGCATGTGCGTGGCTCCTTTGACAGGCCTCGGATGGAGGTGGAAGACACGTTAATTCTTCATGGGGCATGTGAGTGTCTCCTCTGACAGGCCTCGGATGTAGATAGAAGACATGTGAATTTTGCAGGGGCCACGAGAGTGGCTCCTCTGACAGGCCTCGGATGGAGGTGGAACACACGAGAATTCTGCATGGGGCATGTGAGTGACTCTGACAGGCTTTGATGTACATGGAAGACACATGAACTCTGCATGGGGCATGTGAGTGACTCCTCTGACAGGCCTCGGATGTACATGGAAGACACATGAATTCTGCATGGGCCATGTGAGTGGCTCCTCTGACAGGCCTCGGATGTAGATGGAAGACACGTGAATTCTGCATTGGGAATGAGAGTGGCGCCTCTGACAGGCCTCGGATAGACATGGAAGACAGGTGAATTCTGCATGGGGCATGTGAGTGACTCCTCTGACAGGCTTTGGATGTAGATTGAAGACACGTGAATTCTGCATGGGCCATGTGAGTGGCTCCTCTGACAGGCCTCGGATGTAGATGGAAGACACGTGAATTCTGCATGGGCCATTTTGTCAAACTAGAAATTATATCGTGCCTCCTATTGCTAGGAATATATGTATATTGGCCTACGCCAAGCTGCTAACAAGCTGCTTATAAACTACATGTGAATAAACTCGCATTGCAAGGTCCTGACCTTAGAAACCATGTAAACTGTCATTTTGGGTCAAACCGCCATTTTAGGTTTTCTTGCTCTATAAAGTCACCATGTGAGCTAAAATGGTAGCCTGTGTTATTCGGAACAGAACTTGATTGTCATGACCTCTGTACAGCCAATGTATAACTTGCCTGCAGGCCACTTGTTGGGGTCATGAGCTGAGACCTTGTCCTTCTGCTGACCTGTGTGTAATGGATTACCTTTATCACCGAAACTGATCTATAATTGAATGAGAACACCTGCTTAACTATATTGTATAAATTAAGTCCTGCATTGTAATGTTAGGCCTAGAGCTTACATTATTACCATTTCTTCTTGTTAATGTATAAACCTAAGATGAACTAGATTTGACCTGGCAAGGGACCCTAGAGCAGTAACTTATTTATGGAATGGTTAACCCAAAGGAGGGCTGCACAGCAGACTTGAAATGTATAAAAGCCTGACTGTTTCAATGAATTTTTGCACTCACTGAGCACACCGAACCACGCCGGAGTTCGCTGTGTTGGACTGAGGGTCGATAGCTATCTGAATTTTGTTCTGTTCTTTTGTAACTGGATTCAGTATAAAATAAAGTGCTTTGTATGTTCCTTTGTAACCTATGTTTGGTGTGTTTCCTTTTTGGTTACCCTGCATCATATTATTTCCTTGTTTTCACAGTTGGCGCCCGGAATAGGGACCCTCAAGATTGATGCCGGATTATTGAAGGTTGACGCACGCTATCGGACCGGGAACGGACGGTGTGTCATAACGGGCCCGACTGAACGAGACGCGACACCTCAACAGCGCTGCACGATCCGCTCCCTGGACGATAGCCGTGTGGTCTGAGACGGCATCTTGACGAGGGTCAATTTTTTGAGGCGGGCAGATTTGCCGAAATCACCATACACAAGGTAAAATTCGTTAGGTAAGTCCTTTGTAAACCGATCGGTCCTCCTTAGGTTTGGTCAGGTGAGTCGTTACCCGACTCTTAATTCAACCCTGACAATTTGAATTTGGCGCATTGTATCTGCAGACACAATTATTGACCAGGTAACACAGAGTATTTGAGAAATGCCTGGCAAATTGTCTAGCTGCTTTAGGACATTATTCCGCAGCGATAGACAATCTTTGGAATTTAGCAATCCGGCACCACAGGAGGGGTCACCGGCATGTACTATGTACTGTAAGCATGGCATTGGAAGTGTAGTATTTAATAAAATTTGGCACAGACAAACCAGACATGCCTCCGAACTTCAGTGGCCAGTCAATGGTAGTTTTGAGATCCCTCGTATTGAATATTTAGAGTCAGTCTTGTTAAAAAAGAAGGCCAGACCTGCAGCATTTGATGTTTTGCAAAATTGGAAAAGAGAAGCGTTGCAGCAGCTTAAAAGTAGGGAAAAACATGTGCGGCGTCATAAAACAAATGCTGAAAAGGCGTTGTTATATGATCAGGACAAACAGTCTGAGTCGGTTAGGAATATGGACAGGGCTTTCTCACTCGGTATTCAGAAAATCTATCCTTCTGAAGATCTTCATGTTTCTGATGAGTTTATCGACAAATTGTTAAATGAACGAAGGCCTGGTGCCTCTGCACCACCTCCGTATGTTCCTCTTCCTCCTGCTGTACCTCTTCCTGCTGTTATTCCTGCTCAACCTGTTGTTCCTATTCCTCCGGTTGTTGTTCCTCCACCTGCTCCTCTGCCTCTTCCCATTGCACCAGTAATAGTACCTCCATTGAATTTGCCTGCACCCTCACTCCCAAGTAGTTCTGTACCGCTTGTAGTTGATCAGGGTGCGGAGTCGAGGATTGTTACTCGTAATACTGTTCCTACAGAAAAGAAACAGGATTTGTTTGTATGGGCTGAGCATTGTATGGAGAGAGATGATCGAGCTAATGTTCTTGCCTCACTTTCTAATATGGATAATTTTCCTGAGAAAAATGTTTTCATTTAAGGTTTAGGGATTCATTTATGTGTAATGTGGGGTAAATTAAATAATGCAGACCTCCCACAAGGGTTGAGGGACCTGAATACTTTAGCGTTTTCAAGAGACACTGTAGAGAAGGTACATGAGCATGCTGAGAGGATATTTGAATATAGAAAGGAGTTGGAAAGGTTACGGAATGAGGATGACGAAGAAGAAAGTATGTATGTACAGAAACGATTTCTTCCGTGTCGTAAATCGACATCTGAGGAGGTGCGAATTTGTACAAAAGATGCGATTAGATGGATTTCAGACATATCGATAACTCCAGTTGAGGTATATGACACATACAGTCAATATACGCTAGAAATGCAGAGGAAAGTGATACAGGTAATGGTAGAGTACCTGCAGGATGAATGTTTAAAGAGAAAGGTTAGTTGTCCCACAGAGATATTGAGCATTTATAAGAGAGCTTTTTCACTTGACACTTCTTCAACTGCTTTAGAGCTCTGTTGCTTAGTAAGCGTTCGGAGTTGCCTACATCTCAGTTGCCTATGAGAGAGGTTCCTCCGACATTTGTCCCAAAGGTTGAGATTCCTGCTAATGCTGCAGCAGGTACACCTGCTGTGGACATTCCTGCACATTATGTATCGCAGTTTGTTCATGTCCCGTTTTCACGACAGGAAGTGAATACTATTAGACAAACTATTCCTGACATTAGGAAAAATCCGACAGGGTTCTATAAAGAGATAGAGTCCGTTTTGCAGTCCTCAGTGTTTACCCTAGGCGACATTGATTTGCTATTCCCTGTACTCCTGCCTGTAGATTTGTGGAAACAAGTTAGAACTATAGACGATGTACCAGGGTTGGGAGATACATGGGCTAACATAGTTAGGCTTGATGGGGAAAGGCCAGCTGGTGAGAGACCACCTCAGGTGATACTAACTTTGCCTGACAGAATCATTGCAAAACTGAAAACTATAATCCCCGAAAAGAGAATTATTTGGGACAAGCTTACGGCCTGTGTCCAAGGAAAATCTGAGGGTGCTACCGAGTTCTTTAATCGGTTCGAACAGGTATTCTCGGATTTCAGTGGACAAGACTTAGGCACAGAGTCTGGGAAAAGATTATTTGTGGACAAATTTGTACGTGGATTGCTGCCTGACATCCAGTCACAAATTATGTCTTCTGAGAGCGCGTGGCAGGCGAAATCCCAATCAGAAGTACTGCACATGGCTCAGTACTACGAGAACCGTGTCAATAATGAAAAAGATAGAGTCGAGAAGAGAAAAGGTGATTTGAAGACTAAAGTATTGTTACAGCAAATTGTTAGAGGCCCCAGAGGGGGTAGTTCGCAGATTAGAGGTCAGTATGTTCCACAAGGGAATGTGCCCTTGGGTCCCGTAAATATTAACCAGTGTGCCTATTGTCGCCAGGAGGGTCATTGGCGTGCACAATGCCCCGTCCTTCGACAGAGGTCGAATAACACATTTGGAAATATGGGTAGACGATCCAGAGGTCGCCCGGGTGTAGGGGGCCCTGGTAGAGGCCAGTTTTCGCAGGATCCCAACAACCTTTTTCACAGGATAATCAGACTTCGAGTGTGGATACTAGAAACATATTTGATCATCCTTCTGCTGCATATCTATCTGAAGAGCTTCCTTTTGATGATATTTTGTTTCGTTAGGATTGCCCGAAGCAGGGTTTGGAACCTACACCTATTCCCGTTAATCAGAAAGGTCCCTACGTTGAAATGGTAGTGGGAAATAGGAAACATCAATTTTTGATAGACACTGGAGCACAGAAGTGCTCCATTGATCATTCTCGGGTTCCAAACATTCCACTGTCAGGGCAAACCAATGTTTCTGTAGGGTTTTCTGGCACACCAGTTGTTTGCCCGGTTTCTTCACCGGTACCTATTTCTTTGGGTCCCTTTACGGACCACAGTCCATTTCTCTTGACTTCGAATTGTGGAGAGAATTTGCTGGGGTTGAATCTGTTGAAGGAATTAAATGCGGTAATTCATTGTTCTTCTGATGGAGTGCGTTTGACGATTTCACCACAGCAATGTTCTGTTTCGCAATTCTTGACTAGACCTTTGCCGCCAGAATTCAGTAATCTACCAGAGTGTTTGTGGGCAGTTGATGACAATGATGTCGGTGTTTTGCAGATTGAGCCTGTTAAAATAGTTTTGAAACATGGAATTAAGCTGCCCCATATTCCACAGTATAAGATCTCAGTTGAAGGCGAGCGAGCTTTGAAGAGCATTGTTTCCGATTTTGTGCATCGTGGGGTGATTGAGGAGATTGCAGGAGGTTTGTGCAATAGTCCGATTTTACCCGTGTACAAAAAAGGTGATAATGCAATTCCATTTTGTTTTATAATTGATTTACGTGCCATTAATAAAGTCGTTGCTCCGCAATTTCCAATTGTGCCTGATTTGACGACAATATTAACCATGATTCCAGCTACGGCTACTCACTTCAGTGTTGTGGACCTAAAGAATGCTTTCTTCAGTATTCCTATACATGAGGATAGTAGATACTTGTTCGCGTTCACCTTAGGGGGACGCTCATTCACATTTACTCGTGCACCTCAAGGTTATACTGAGAGTCCTAGTATTTATAGTAGGGCTTTCAAAGAGCAGCTTGATACCCTTGGATTGCCCCCTACTTGTACGTTGCTTCAATATGTTGATGATTTGCTTTTAGCCGCTGACTCTGAGAGCTCTTGTAAAGAGGGCACTGTGTTGTTGCTCATCCATCTAGCTAAGCATGGTCACAAAGCTTCGCTCAAAAAGTTTCAATATTGTTGCCATGAGGTCGCCTATTTAGGCTATCTCCTGTCAAAGGAGGGAAGAAGATTGACACCTGAAAGAATAAAACACATTTCTGGCATGTCTGTCCCAAATACACAAAAGGAAGTTAGAGCCTTCAAACTTCTCACTAGTGATAAAACCGATGTTGGCCTTGACGAAGAAGGGTATTTCTTCGCCATTGCCATGGAATACGGAGCATCAACATTCATTCGAGTTGCTCAAGACTGCATTATGTTCGGCGCCAGTTTTGGGCACACCGAACTATGAGAAGGCCTTTGTGTTGTTTGTGCATGAATGTGATGGATGTGCTTTGGCTGTATTAACGCAGGAACATGGAGGGAAGAATAGGCCATGCGGTTACTACTCTTCCGTCCTTGATCCTGTTGCATGTGCTTTGCCAAGATGTTTGCGCGCTGTCGCTGCTGCTGCTGCGTCTGTAAAACAGAGTGAGGGAATGGTCCTAGGCCATGATTTAACCCTGATGGTGCCTCACTCTGTAGATATTCTATTGAACAAAACCCAAATGCAACACCTCACTTCCGCACGACTGACAAGATATGAATTAATCTTGTTTGCTCCCCACATTCAAATTAGGAGGTGCTGCGTTCTTAATCCGGCTGAACTCATACCTTTCCCGCAAAATACTGTTTGCGGTGACGAAGAGTCACATGACTGCCTGTATACTACTGAACAAGATACAAAAGGCAGAGTTGATTTGAGGGACACTCCTTTGGATAACCCACAAGGGGAGCTGTTTTGTGATGGCTCCTGCTTCAAACTACTGGATGGTACATCCACAGCTGCTTATGCAGTCACTACATTGAGTACGGTTGTGGAGACCAAGAGAATTACGCATAACTCTGCGCAGGCCGCAGAGATTATAGCATTGACTCGAGCTTGTGAGCTTTCCAAAGGGCTAACAGTAAACATATATACTGATAGCCAGTATGCCTTTGGGGTGACTCACAACTTTTGGAGACTTTGGTCAGAGAGAGGGTTTTTAACTTCGCATGGCACCAAGATCCAACATGGCTCCCTGATAGTACAATTGCTTTCAGCGCTTGCGCTCCCTAGTCAGTTAGCAATCATTAAGTGCGCAGCACATCGCAAGATTATAGATGATGCAGGGAAAGGGAATGCTTTCGCTGATCAAATAGCTAGACAAACTGCCTCTGATCTCTTCACGGAGATGTATGTTTCAAGGGAGACTGTAGATGCCTATGCAATGGATGAGGGTGTTGGGTCTGTACGGGATATCCAAGCCGATGCCACATTAGAAGAATCCAAGAGGTGGGCTGAGGGCTTGGGGAAACTCGATGATGATGGGTGTTGGGTGGACATGGTTGAAGGGAAATGGTTGCTTCCTAATGCCTATATAGTAATGATGGTTACCATGGCACACGGTCCCACACATGTGTGCGCTCAACAGATCACAAGAATGTTAGAGAAAGTCTGGGTAAATGATAAGATTTCAAAAATTGCCCAGCATTATGTCCAAAATTGCATGATTTGCCTACAACACAATCTGGGAAAGGGGACAGCAACTCCAAGAGGTAGCTTTGGGCCTCCTTCTGTCCCGTTTGAAGTGATTCACTTTGACTTTATTGAAATGGAGCGATGTAACAATCTAAAATATGTCCTTGTGGTCATTTGCGCCTTTAGTAAGTGGGTCGAGGCTTTCCCTGTTAAAGACGCTACAGCCATGACCACTGCAAAGACCATGTTAAAGGAATTCTTCCCACGGTTCCGTTTGCCGAGAGTTATCTGGTCAGATAATGGTCTGCATTTTATCGCTGCTGTAATTCTACAGATATGTATGGCATTGCAAATTGACAAACGATTCCATTCGGCCAGACATGCTCAGAGCGCCGGATTAGTGGAAAGACACAATGGTATCATAAAAAACAAGCTCGCTAAGACGTGTGCCGGCACCAAACTAAAATGGCCGGACGCCTTACCGATCGTGTTACTTTCAATGCGGACAACCCCTCAAACTAAGACTGGGCTCTCTCCCTTTGAGGTGGTAATGGGGAGACCTGCTAATATTTGGGGTTTGCCTAAAAGCTGCGCATTGCGCGATGTAGAAAATGTACTTCTCTCCGACTATTGTAACCAATTGACTAAAAACCTGTTTTCAATTTATCACCAGGTGCGAGAGGCATTGCCAGTGAGGTACGAGGGCCCCGGTCACAGTCTACGACCAGGGGATTGAATCCTCGTTAAATCCTTTGATAGAGCGTCTTGCCTTGCACCACGTTGGAGGGGCCCCTACCAGGTGCTCCTGGTCACTCAGACTGCGGTGCGGGTAGGAGGACGTCGCCACTGGATCCACGGCAGCCACACCAAATGGATAACACACCCAGCGCCATACGATACAGAAGACGCAGAACCCGTTTCCGACATTGAAACCAACGTACCCGAAACGGCAGACGGTGGAAAGAGAGTATCGGAGGCCGTTCCGGAAGTTGTAAGGCCCGACAAAACGGCCATCTTGCCTCCTTGCTCTCCCACTGCATCGTTTGTGGATCATCCATCTTCTGATCCAACTTCCGTTCACTCGCCACCTCCTGTGGGAAGTGACGACATCCTGTCTGCTGATTCTTTTGCACCGGAAACTGTGAAGTATAATCTCCGCCCAAGGAGATAGGTTTGCAATACGGCTCTTGCTGTACAATTGAAAGAATTTGAGGGCTTGCCTTTTTTTGGCCCAATTGCATAAAGGGTTCTGCTGGCTAAGGGTTGTGGGAAAAGACATTAAGAAGACGCGCGACCGGAGTCGCCAGCAAATGAACAATTGGTGTTTCTCGATTGAAGACGACAATGCCCGCATCCGCTACCGTTCGTACTGAACTTTTGGACAAAAATGTTACTAGGAGAGACAATGAGCAGACATGTATGGGGGCCCCGAAAACGTTTTGTTGTCTACTGGTGATAATCACGGGACTTTTAGTAACTGTTGGTTGTGGGTTTTGGTATTTGGAGAGAATGTACCCTTTGAATGATTTCCTACCTGTTGAAAATATAACTGTTGTTCCCACTCTTTCTGTGCAACTACATACCTTGTCACCTAGAGATCTTTTGCATAGACGGAATTATCAAAATAACACTCTATTTCTCATTATGAATGCTACCCATGCAATCTTTAACTGAACCAATTGTTGGATTTGCTCGCATTTACCGCAACATGGGGATAAGGGACTAGGTTGGTATATTGACCCTTTACCTTTGACAACTGCTTGTTATGCTTCACTTAGAGCACTGTTCTTTGGCTGATGGAACGATAGCATCTCGGGGAACTTTGATGGCACTAATTTGAATAGTTTTGAGAAACGTGTTCTGACTCCCCTGGGATGCTCGCTTTTCGCAAATAAGAGTAAGCTCAATATTGCTTCTATTAGGCCTTCTGATCGACTGTCTCGTCCTTTTGATTTCCTTTAAAATGGCTCCGATAGGCAATAAGGATGCCGTGCCTCCTTCTTATACTGTTAACCATAGCCCCGATTCAGTTTCTTTCTGCATCCAGAGGAATGGCACCCGGTCAATGGGAGATTTTAAAGGTTGTGCCAACGTTGCAAATTTGACTGGGGAAGACAGATCTTTGTATGTAGGCGAACCTATCTATTTTGTTTGCGGTAATGTAGCATTTCCATGGTTGCCCAGGGATTGGCAGGGAACTTGTTATCTAGGAATCCTGTTACCTGGGGTGTTTATAGCAAGTACTGTAGAGGTTTCGAAGGCTCGTCCACGGCGGGACGAGAATGGCGACACTCCAGCACAGGTTTTAGGAGATGTAGCGAAATCATTCCTTCCATTCTTTGGGCAGATAGTGAATTCCGAGGATATCAGGAAACTAGCGAGAGTACTGGAGAGAACCATCAACCGGACCACAGATATACTCTATAATATGACTTTAGAGCAGAAAGCGATCAGATTGGTCGCGCTTCAGAACCGGATGGCATTAGATGTCATTCTGGCTGAACGTGGTGGAGTATGTAAACTAGTGGGGTCCGCTTGCTGTGTTTTCGTACCGGATTCCTCCCCAACTATTTTTAAGGCAATACAGAATCTGCACATTCTTAGTTCAGAAGTGCATGTTCCCGAGGGAAATTGGGATCTTAGCGCTTGGTTCTGGGACTTCTTGCAGTCTTGGGGTTGGAAAGTGCTTTCAGTCTTGCTGATTATTTTGGGAATTCTGCTATTTCTTTGTTGTTGTATCCAATGTCTACCAAGTATATGTTCAATGCTAGGGGGATGTTGCGCTCAGGCGATAGGTACAATAGGACATAGTGTATGCCCCGGATAAAACCTCTAAGAAGTATGTACTGAAAGAGATCTTAGTAAAAGATCTAATGGCGATAGATATTTCTGACAGCTATTCAGGGTATATGGACGATGACACATGGAGTTATTTGCAGGGAGATCAGAAGTAGTTTAGCACTTGGCATAGGCCAAAAGGAGGGTGTGTCAAACTAGAAATTATATCGTGCCTCCTATTGCTATGAATATATGTATATTGGCCTACGCCAAGCTGCTAACAAGCTGCTTATAAACTACATGTGAATAAACTCGCATTGCAAGGTCCTGACCTTAGAAACCATGTAAACTGTCATTTTGGGTCAAATCGCCATTTTAGGTTTTCTTGCTCTATAAAGTCACCATGTGAGCTAAAATGGTAGCCTATGTTATTCAGAACAGAACTTGATTGTCATGACCTCTGTACAGCCAATGTATAACTTGCCTGCAGGCCACTTGTTAGGGTCATGAGCTGAGACCTTGTCCTTCTGCTGACCTGTGTGTAATGGATTACCTGTATCACCGAAACTGATCTATAATTGAATGAGAACACCTGCCTATCTATATTGTATAAATTAAGTCCCGCATTGTAATGTTAGGCCTAGAGCATAAATTATTACCATTTCTTCTTGTTAATGTATAAACCTAAGATGAACTAGATTTGACCTGGCAAGGGACCCTAGAGCAGTAACTTATTTATGGAATGGTTAACCCAAAGGAGGGCTGAACAGCAGGCTTGAAATGTATAAAAGCCTGACTGTTTCAATGAATTTTTGCACTCACTGAGCACACCGAACCACGTCGGAGTTCGCTGTGTTGTACTGAGGGTCGATAGCTATCAGAATTTTGTTCTGTTCTTTTGTAACTGGATTCAGTATAAAATAAAGTGCTTTGTATGTTCCTTTGTAACCTGTGTTTGGTGTGTTTCCTTTTTGGTTACCCTGCCTCATATTATTTCCTTGTTTTCACAATGTGAGTGACTCCTCTGACAGGTTTCGGATGTAGATGGAAGACACGTGAATTCTGCATGGGCCATGTGAGTGACTCCTCTGACAGGCCTCGGTCGGATGTAGATGGAAGACACGTGAATTCTGCATGGGCCATGTGAGTGGATCCTCTGACAGGCATCGGATGTAGATGGAAGACACGTGAATTCTGCATGGGGAATGAGAGGGGTGCCTCTGACAGGCCTTGGATGCAGATGGAAGACACGTGAATTCTGCATGGGCCATGTGAGTGGATCCTCTGACAGGCATCGGATGTAGATGGAAGACACGTGAATTCTGCATGGGGCATGTGAGTGACTCCTCTGACAGGCCTCGGATGTAGATGGAAGACACGTGAATTCTGCATGGGGCATGTGAGTGACTCCTCTGACAGGCCTCGGATGTAGATGGAAGACACGTGAATTCTGCATGGGCCATGAGAGCGGCTCCTCTGACAGGCCTCGGTTGGAGGTGGAACACACGAGAATTCGGCATGGGGCATGTGAGTGGCTCCTCTGACAGGCGTCGGATGTAGATGGAAGACACGTGAATTCTGCGTGGGGCATGTGAGTGACTCTTCTGACAGGCCTCGGATGTAGATGGAAGACACGTGAATTCTGCATGGGGAATGTGAGGAACTCCTCTGACAGGCTTTGGATGTAGACGAAAGACACGTGAATTCTGCATGGGGCATGTGAGCGACTCCTCTGACAGGCCTCGGATGGAGACGGAAGACACGTGAATTCTGCATGGGGCATGTGAGCGACTCCTCTGACAGGCCTCGGATGGAGATGGAAGACACGTGAATTCTGCATGGGGCATGTGAGCGACTCCTCTGACAGGCCTCGGATGTAGATGGAAGGCACGTGAATTCTGCACGTGCATGTGAGTGGCTCCTCTGACAGGCGTCGGATGTAGATGGAAGACACGTGAATTCTGCAGGGGCATGTGAGTGACTCCTCTGACAGGCCTCGGATGTAGATGGAAGACACGTGAATTCTGCATGGGGCATGTGAGTGACTCCTCTGACAGGCTTCGGGTGTACATGGAAGACACGTGAATTCTGCATGGGGCATGTGAGTGACTCCTCTGACAGGCCTCGGCTGGAGATGGAAAACACATGAATTCTGTATGGTGCATGTGAGTGACTCCTCTGACAGGCCTCGGACGGAGATGGGAAACACCTGAATTCAGCATGGGGTATGTGAGTGGCTCCTCTGACAGGCCTCGGATGGAGATGGGAAACACATGAATTCAGCATGGGGTATGTGAGTGGCTCCTCTGATAGGCCTCGGATGGACATGGAAAACACATGAATTCTGCATGGGGCATGTGAGTGACTCCTCTGACAGGCCTCGGGTGTACATGGAAGACATGTGAATTCTGCATGGGGCATGTGAGTGACTCCTCTGACAGGCCTCGGACGGAGATGGGAAACACCTGAATTCAGCATGGGGTATGTGAGTGGCTCCTCTGACATTGCCTCGGATGGAGATGGGAAACACATGAATTCAGCATGGGGTATGTGAGTGGCTCCTCTGATAGGCCTCGGATGGACATGGAAAACACATGAATTCTGCATGGGGCATGTGAGTGACTCCTCTGACAGGCCTCGGGTGTACATGGAAGACATGTGAATTCTGCATGGGGCATCTGAGTGACTCCTCTGACAGGCCTCGGGTGCACATGGAAGACATGTGAATTCTGCATGGGGCATGTGAGTGACTCCTCTGACAGGCCTCGGATGGAGATGGAAGACAGATGAATTCTGCACGGGCCATCTGAGTGGCTTCATGGCTCTTTTGAAGATTAAGTGATTAAACCTAGTAGATCCGCATTGGGATTAGGTGATTGTGATCAGAGAGATATAGGGGGTGAAAAAGGGTAGTGTACATTGAGCCTGAAACGATAGTGTGAGGTGCTGTCTGAGGTATGAAGGGTGAATGTTGAGCCTCAAGGCCCTAGGCTGGTTTGCATGACATTCACATGTTTCCTGAAAGCTGGGATGTTCAGCATAATATTGGGATGTAAGCATTTGCCAGTTACTCACTGAGCTCTAGAACGTTTGGGAGGTTGCCTATTACCCAAGACGCGACGGGCAATCTTGGTGAACGCTGCACTCCTGTAACTGAATTCTCACCACTCTCCTCAAATCTGGAGGTTTCTCCTCTTACTCCTTGTCAGAACCTCTGGAAGACGCTTGTTGTCTCTGGGGATTGCTTGAGAAGGTTCTCAATTGTGAAGCCTGAGTAGCCATTGTGAACAAAAGCAGTCATGCGCTAGACAGCAGGATGGGTACGCATTGGGTTGGCAAGTTGAAGGCCAACTTTCGATTTCCTGCTAAATACGCATGAGGCCTTTCTTACAGCTGGGACTGCTGGGCTCCTGTGATGGGCGTTCTTGTGACCAGAGCAGCTGCAACACAAGTGGAGATTGATTGAGTTTCCATTCATTGAAATCTTCAGAGTGAGATTGAGCTGACACGTGTTTTGAGTAACTGGGCCTCCGCGGGGCACTTGATTACATAAGAAATTGCCCTGATTGATTTCAGCCTGTTGTGTACTGCAAGGTTTTCTATTGTAACTGAAGAAGATTTTGTGGTTTAGGTGTTTTCGTAGACAGAGGACGTTCTTTGTGCTGGAAGCATCTAATCTGTAGGTGGCCAGGGTTTCAATACATCTTGCTCGCAAAATCATTTTACCTCGAAACAAATCTAGACTTGCAGCTCACATCGTGCAGAAACAAATCAATGCAATTTCCTAAGCTCTGAATAGCCCGAGGCTGTGTTGCTACATCTCACTGTAAACACTTAACTGAATAAGTAATCCAATAAAAATAAGCGATCAAATCTGGATTCGCCATCTATTCGCCACCCTTTTGGTGATAAATATGCCTATCACAGCATGGCGAACAATGGAGGATGCATTTTCCTAGAGGGGCTTGCATACACACACATTCACACCCCCATGCACGCATGCACAGGCAAACACAGTCACACACATACAGACACACACATACACACAAATTCATGCGCACACACAGACACACCCAAACGCTCTGAGACCCGCACACACTTGTTTGACCCCGTTAGCAAGCTACATGCACATTCATCAGACATACAGATGGAGCTCAATTGCTGCTGTTTTTAAACAAAATGGGGTTTAACAGAATAGTTGTCAGCAGGGCTTCAAGTGAACCAGGGCTAGCCACGGCACATGCAAGTACTGTCTACAGAGCACCTAGTATTCATGTTTGACATCTAAGTGTTTTCTCCTGAAGACTCAGGGCCCGATTCATGGAAAAGTGTGCAGAGATCCCGCCAAGGACGCGTGCCGGGAAAGCCTCTGCGCGTGCCTGCACGCAGAACATCTTCTGCACGCTCTGCGTGTTTATGGAGTTGCTTGCGCAAAGTAACCGTACACGCAAGCGCGGCTGCAACGCCCCCGACAATCCCCCACACTGAGCAAAAAGGGCCAGATACAGCTAGCTTTGTGTGCTCCTTGGGCACAAACACATGCACCCTTGAAAAAGTCAGTGGGGTCCCTGCAACCAGGTCTACACCTCAGGGGCACTACGTGGGGTCCCCTGTAACTATTACCAGCACCTCAACAACATGCGTACAAATTACCGTAACTCTGGTAAAACTCCAGAAAATCTGTGTGCAAATCCCCGTAAACTGTTCATGCACCCACTAAACTGCGTACGCACACCCCTACGTTAGTTCCGAAACCCGTCTGCAAGCACGCACCCCTAAATCCAACATGTGATCTCACTGCGCAGAGTTAATTCCTATGCGCACGTGTCTGTACGTCTGCCTTTGGGTGGCGGAAATATTGAGGGCTTTGTGTCGGCCTTTGCCTGATGAGAGCTCACGCAGTCAGATCTATGCATACGCTTCGGTCTGTGCATTTGTGGGTGTGTATTGGACTGCTTGCGGCCCGTCCCTCATAACACCCACATTTTCCCATGTTCTTCCCCATTTTCCGTGTTCCGCCCCCTACTCTGACTTCCATGCAGGCCACGCCCATGCTTTCCGAGGTGTCTCGTGCAGGGCGATCGACTGCACACAGTGACCTGCCGAGCCTGCATGAAGTCCCCACAAAGTACGAAAAAGTCCAGCGCAGTTGATTGCATGAATCGACAAGTGGGATTTCGTGCTCAATTTGGTGCACAACATCCCTTTTTACCACGCATAAAATTCCATTAATAGGGCCCTTAATGCTCTTTTGTGCTCTTTTAGTTTGAGCATTATGGAAAAGCTTGGAAGAAGGCATAGACTTTACACCACTATCAAGCACTATCTATGTCACAAAAAGCAATGCGGGCCTATTAAACCAGAATCAATCCGTCTATCACACAAATGATGGTGTCTAAGAATGGTGAGCAGACCTTGTCTCTGACAACTCAAGAACCATCTGATTATGACCAAGCAAGCTAGCCCTGTGTAAGACACCACATGCATTCCGTGTCCATGACACCCTGAGCGATCTATGCACATGACATCACAATGCTCCTTGTACATGACAGTCACAAGCAATCCTGCATTTCAGCTCAGCCCCTGTCTATGACAATGCATGCAAATCCTGTGTATAAAACCACATGCAATCCTGTTCATGACATCACAAGCACCATCATTCTCGGATACTGCAAGCAACGCCCATATTGTACAAGCGACATGTCTATGGCACCACACGCACAATCAGTCTATAACACTGCAGGCAATCTGTCAATGGCATTGCAAGCAACTCCGATATGGCCCCACAATCAACCTGCCTAGGGCTCCACACGCACAATCTGCCGATGACACTGCAAGCAATCGCTGTGTGACACTACAAGCAGCTCTGATTAGAACACTGGAAGCAATCACTGCATGACAGCACAAACAAATCTGTGCATGACAGCACATGCATTTTCTGTCCATGACACCGCAAGCACTGTATGTTCACAATAAACTCTGCACGTGATACCGCAAGCAATCCCTCCCTATGGCACTGCATGTAAATCTAGCATATGACAGTACACACCATCTTGTCTATGACACCACAAGCAACGTCTGTGTATGACCCTGCAAGCTATCCTTGAGTATGAAACAGCAATAAAACACTGTCTATGATGCCACTAGCATTCTCAGTCCATGACACCACAATCAATCTATGTACATGAAATCACAATAATACTTGTGTTTGACACCACAAGCAATCCTATCTTTCAGCGCCCCAGCAACCCATGTCAATGACCATGCATATCCTGTAAATCATGTGACCATGCATATGCTGTAAATCATGTGATTATGCATATCCTGTAAATCATAGGACCATGCATATCCTGCAAATCATATGCCCATGCATATCCTGTAAATCATGTGATCATGTATATCCTGTAAATCATATGCCCATGCAGATTCTGTAAATCATGTGATCATGTATATCCTGTAAATCATATGCCCATGCAGATTCTGTAAATCATATGACCATGCATATCCTGTAAATCATAGGACCATGCATATCCTGTAAATCATGTGATCATGCATATCCTGTAAATCATAGGACCATGCATATCCTGCAAATCATATGCCCATGCATATCCTGTAAATCATGTGATCATGTATATCCTGTAAATCATATGCCCATGCAGATTCTGTAAATCATGTGATCATGTATATCCTGTAAATCATATGCCCATGCAGATTCTGTAAATCATGTGATCATGTATATCCTGTAAATCATATGATCATTCATATCCTGTAAATCATGTGACTATGCATATCCTGTAAATCAGTCAGTCATTTCATTTTATTTGGACACATGCCTTAAAATGTTGCAAACATAAAACATTTCAAATTCCATATGACATATAAAGAAGTACAAAAGTAAAAATAGAGTGAACACCATAGAAAAAGAAAAATCGCACAGACAAATCTAAACATTTGAGCCTTAGCACCCAAGTCACCTGCAAATACTTCATAATAACAACCAAGAATTTTTCCTCCATAGTTCTTTTCATCAGACTGTAAGCCTCATCAAAAGATAGTTTCCCACTCAATATATAATGGTCTTAACAAGCGCCCCCTTTGGTTGAGGTATAAAGGGCAAATACACATAAAATGTCTTGCGTCTTCCACCCTAGTAATACCATATTTACAATCTTGATTCCATCGAGAGGTAAATTGATGAACCGGGAGAATACCTAATCTGAATTTTATTAGAGTCTTCTCCATCTTTTACATGGAATATCCAGATACAGTTCTAACGAAAAAACACTTTTACACTCTAAAAATTATTACGTTTCGCCTGCAGACTGCTTACACAATTCACTGAAATACCACATATCATATACTTTCCTCACAACAGATTTATAATCACGACCCAATTGGGCAGGATTAATCCACAGATGAGCTAGATTCAGTTTTAAAGCCATATTTTTAATAGATAGGAACTATGGGAGGTGAAATCCCCATTCTGTATTAATAAACCTCACATTCCCTCTCGAAAAACAGCAAGTTTGAGAGTATTCCATATTTTCTGCCAGTAAAATAATGGTCTCAGTTTTATCATATACTCAATTTCCATCCCAACTCCATTTTAATTGGAAGATTGTGAGCGCTATTAAGAAGTCACTTAAATATTTTACTTTCCTCAATCATCAAACTGCGCGCATCCAAATACCCCCATAATTTGGTGCCGAAAACTGATGCCGACACTGCCTGCATTCTATAAATCTCTGTAGCAAGGGCTACACTTAGCCCCCGTACTGATCAGCAAAACGCATTACCGCCATACCTCCCCTGGCCAGTGTGATCGCACTTTTTGCTAACTGATTGCCCCAACTAGAGGTTTGTCTTACCTGTAGACCAAGGTAGTCATATCCCTCCACCTGCTCCAGTTTAAGATCGCCTATAAAAAGGAGCAGGATTAGCCTTTACGATGTTTATTCAGAGTAAAAATAAATGTTTTACATTTCAAAATATTAAATGTTAGACCTTTTTCTCAGCATCTAGTCAAGAATGCAGTTAGTTGTTTTTGGAGACCTGATGGCATCTTTGAAATCAGAACAGTGTTAACTGCATGAGAGAGGGTGTCCCATTTTTCCCACCCGATAACGGGGCTTTGCCTTCCAGGTGTTTTATACTGACTGCCATGTCATTTATAAATAAGGAGAACAAAAGGGTAGCATTCACACACCTCCGTCTCACCCCTTTTTGGATGGGAAATTGTGAGATACACTCCCCAGCCGGTCCCCGATGGGCCACAGCAAAATTATCAGCATATAGTAGGGAGATTTCACAAATCAGTGGGGAAGGAACCTCCACAGATTCTAACAATACCCAAGGTTGGATCCTTGAGACAGAATCAAAAGCTGTGTGCAGACCAATGTAAGCAGCAGATAAGTGCATCCCCTTAATCCTAAAATATTTATCCAGCAGCAGGGTAAGTCTGAAAGACTGGTCAATTGTTGAAGTCTCTTTTCTATACCCAGCTGGCACTGGGCATCAAATACAATTAGCCTCACACCATGATTCTAGCCTAGCAGTTAACACTTTGGCAAATAATTTAGAGAGGAAGTTTCTGAACTAGAAACCACCATGATTCTCAAAAATCTCAAACCCTCAACTTGCAAAGGGGACATATGCCCAGCCCCCATTATCAAAGACTGTCCGGAAGTCTTAATCCTGTTCATCACAAGTTTCCTCAACGTTTCCTTTTCGTCAAGTCTTCTCCCAGCTAGCCTAAAAGAGTCCTGAGTACACTCCCTGCTAAAGAAACCTTTCCTGGACCCTCTTCCCCAAACAACTACTGGCCTATCACCACAGTACCCTTCTTACGTAAGATTTTAGACCGAGCTGCCTACAACCAAATACAGTCATACCTAGAACTGAATCACATCTTGGGAACCCGCCAATCAGGTTTGCGGTCTGATTATGGAACTGAATCTGCGCTCCTTGACCTAAAAATCCAACTTGATAACTTTAGTGAGGAGGGAAAACCTGCCCTCCTCCTCCTCCACGACCTATCAGCAGCCTTCGACCTTGTAGATCACAAAACCTTATGCCACCACCTCACAACTTCAGCCAACTTCTCCCCCAAAGCAACTTCTTGGGTAGCCTCCTTCCTAGAACGCAGAACTATGAGAGTCTTCTCAGACACAGCTAGTGCCCCACCCACCCCAATTCCCTGCAGTGTCCCTCAAGGTTCATGTGTCTCACCATCATAATATAAAACATCTTCACCAAACCCCTGTTCGACCTCCTGGACACACTCGGCATTTCCTACACCAACTATGCTGACAACACCCAAATTCTCCTCCCCTGTCAGGCTCCTACGATGAAGATACCATCACCATCAACAAAATATACTCTACAATCCAGACTTGGATGGCCACCAACTATTTGTGTCTTAATGACGACAAGACAGATTCTGCTAGTGGGATCCCCTGCCATGTTCAAGAAACTTAGTAACCAATTCTCCTCCTTCACCATTGATGGAATCCAGATACCCGTCTCTGCTGCTGTAAAAACACTGGGTGTCCATTTGGATGCCACCCTCTCTCTTACCAAATAAATTAACGCAATCGCCTCTTCATCCGCCTACATGGCTAAGCTCATCAACGCTGCCAGACACTTCTTGTCCCCGGACAGCTGTCTGACCCTCACTCGAGCAATCATTGGGGCAAGACTCGAAACTGTAATGCCCTCTTTGTGGGAACCTCAATCCAGAATATCAACAAATTACAAGTAATCCAAAGTAATGCTCTCCGAGTAGCCCTGAACATCCCTAAAAGAGACCACATCTCTGCCACCTGAAAAAACATAAACTGGCTACCAATTCGTGAGAGGATCATCTTCAAAACACTGTCCATCACCCACAAGTGCCTTTCCAATACAGCCCCTCCATACTTTGCCCATACATTCACAAGACCAAATTCCTCCAGACCGGTAAGATCTATCCACGGGCAACGTCTCTCCTTACCTAAGGTGAAAAGGGTAAGAGCAGGAGGGTCCAGCTTCCCTGCTGTTGCTGTTATCCACGGGACTGCCCCCCCCCCCAACCTCAGAGCTGAGGCCTCCTACTGGACTTCCCAAAAAGCTCTAAAACATGGCTCTTTACCTAAATTGGCTGGTTTATGGCTAGTGATGACTCCTATCAACTCTTCTCCTGAACTGTTTTTTCGCTTATCTGTTTTGTTTGTATCATGATCTATGTGTAACTGATTTGTTATCCTTCTGTCCCGGAGGACTACCTGCATGTAACTGGAGTGAAACGGCGCTGTGATGCCCCTGGGTTTAGGTGCTTTACAAGTGTGAAAAATAAATAACTAAAGACACTAAGCGGTTCCTACTGGGATTGTGAAAGTTCCCACTGCAGTCAATGAAAAAGGAACAAGTTGAGCACTGCACTGTCTGCCGTCAGCGAGGATGGGGCCAAGGCTACGGGTAATGCCAAGAGAATGGCCACTAAGCGGAAAGTGGCATCGGGCCAGGAGAACATGGCCTGGTCCTTCTCCGGTAATCACAGGATACAGAGCGCGGACACTTCCTTCAATTCAATTAGGAGAAATCTCCATTAATTAGGTGACTCAGCCGTTAAGTCGCTTAATATTTGAGGCCTCGAATCTCAAGGAGGAAGCATGGCTTTTTGGGGGCGACTGGGTGGTGTCGGAGAGCAAAGGGAGGACTGGGAGACTGATAAGTAGGGCGATTGTAATGGGGAGGGAAGAGAGGAAGGAAACAGGTCTGGATGGAAATCAGTGGAGGTTGAGGGAGAGATGAAGCGAGAGGTGGATGGTCAGACAGACAGTGGTTCGAGAGAAATATTGAGAAGAGAGATAGTGGGAGAGACGGAAGGAAGCGATGGAGAAGGAGGGATGGGGGTTAAGTGGAGCAGCAGCGAAGGAAGGTAGAGGAATGGGTGGAAGGGTTTGAAATAAGAGATATGGAGAGAGAGACAGGAAGGGAACGAGATGTAAAGATATGGAGGAGAAGCATGGTATTCTGGAGAGATGGAAGGAGTGTGGAAGGTGGCATGGGTATGGAGAAATTCATCAAGGAAAGTATAGTGATACGTGGATGCAGAAGGGGTATGCAGAGTAAAGGAGGGATGAATAGAGAGAGAGGGAAAAGGGAACTTGGGAGAGAGACAGCGGGTGAGCGAGTGAGAGGGGTAAATGGATGGAGTGAGACGAACTAGAAATGTATTCATGAATCTATTTTTGAATAGTGCTAGTTTCAAAGCACCTGATGCTCTTCTCAAAAGAAGAACCCATGGGTGACATATGGCATCTTCATTGTTGTAGAAAGTGGAATATTCGGGACACAGGATAATCACCTACGGAGGATGAGAATGCAAAGACAACCCGTGATGGTGGAAAAGTAAGAAGAAGAATTTAAGATCCATGGTAAGCATCCCCTCCATGTGGGCAGGGAACTCTTGGAGTGGCATCACTGTAGTAAGCGCATCAGGCGACGGCCAGATGGGGTGACCCCAGATGCCCTGTTGAGAAGATGAAGCAATGGGTCTGGAGCTGGGGAGCTGAACATGGTGGTTCTGGGGGTCCGGGTGCAGTATTATACGGATGGTTCCAGTTCCACAGAAGGGGCTTGGGCACAGCGCTTTGTGGAGAGCGATGGAGACAAAGAGACAGAGGGAAATGGACAGATGACTGAGACACGGCGGAAGGTGAGATCAATGGGGATCTAGGAGAGAGAAAAGAGATTCCTAAAACTGAGTGGCAGGTAGTGATCAGATGCAGTGAGAATGATTGCACAGCTGGTGCAATCAGGGACACACCATGTGCAGAAGAGGGACACAGGAAGAGGGGGAGAGTGTTGGAGATGAAAAAGATTAAGACAAGGTTTAGATGGTTCAGCACTGCAATACATCTACACAGGGTGCAGGCTTGGAGTCCAGAAACAGGCTACGCGAATCCAGCAGGTGGTAGGCACCGGAGACAGGATCCAGGGTGCCATCTTGAAGACAGCAGGATGAAATGTGTCAAGTACCCCAACTTGCAGAGGCAAGGAAATCACTGAGGCAGAGACTAGGAACAGGCAGAGGAGGAAACAGGCGGCACTCATGGAGCATCAAGAGCAGGCTGGCAGCAAGGTGTCCGGAGCAGGATCATATAGTAGCCACTGGCCAATCCAGGATGGGCGCATGATCAAGTCCCTGCGGAAGAGCCGTCAAGTCGGACATCGAAGAGCCGTCGGATTCCTGTGGAAGAACCGGCCAATCAGAGATCGAAGTGCAAGCTGTTTTCTACTATAAAAGAGGCAGTCAGGTGGGAAGCTGGACAGAGGTTTCAAGCTAAATGTAAGGCAATGGCACAGAGAGATGGACCCAAGGTAGGGGAAGACTGGCACAAGATCCTGGACAAGGAGAACGAAGAAGGCACACGTGAGAGGGAGATAGCAAAATCTTGCGGAAAGGACAAATAAAGAAAGAGGTGGAAGGCAGTGAAATAGGTGGTTGAGGAGTGGAGAGGGAAAGATGAGAAGCAGTCGAATTCCCATGTCCAACATAATTACACAACTACACATGGTGTGCACAGTCCTACAGATTTATGCCAGAGATCACGGGGCTAGTATGGTGACGTCTGATCTATCATGCAGCCCTGCCCGCAGAGGGGTGACGGTTTATGAATAGTGTTAGTGGGAGGGTCCTTGGTTTTATCCTGCATATGCCAGTCCCACTGGATCGAGGCCCATGGTGGGCTAAGCAATCAAAATGCCCAGTCACCGCTCCGGGTACAGATCGAAGCACAGATCCTGGAAGTCCAGCACTGGTGACGGATGGGGCGGACGCCCAACCCTTGCCACTGACCTGCCCCCTTACTAACAAGCGTTGCGCAATTCTGAGAGCACTCTAGGGATCCACTGGAAATACACTAGGGATAGCGTGGGAATAGAGTAGGAATACACTGGCAAACTCTGTGGATACAGCGGGATACACTAGAAATGCAATCGAGATACCCGTGAAAAACAGGTGGACTACTTCAGGGATACCATTGAGGTACACTTGGAATACTGTGGGGATACAATGAGGATACATATGCAATACAGTAGGAATACACTGGGAATACAATAAGGATACAGAGTGACTACAATGGGAATACAAACAGAGATAAACAGGGAATGCCATAGGGAATACACTGGGAACACGATAGGGATACACATGGCAAGCACTAGAGATACTCTAGGAGTACAGTAGTGATGCACTGGGGATACAATAAGGATACAGAGTGACTACAATGGGAATACAAACAGAGATAAACAGGGAATGCCATAGGGAATACACTGGGAACACGATAGGGATACACTTGGCAAGCACTAGAGATACTCTAGGAGTACAGTAGTGATGCACTGGGGATACAATAAGGATACAGAGTGACTACAATGGGAATACAAACAGAGATAAACAGGGAATGCCATAGGGAATACACTGGGAACACGATAGGGATACACTTGGCAAGCACTAGAGATACTCTAGGAGTACAGTAGTGATGCACTGGGGATACAATAAGGATACAGAGTGACTACAATGGGAATACAAACAGAGATAAACAGGGAATGCCATAGGGAATACACTGGGAACACGATAGGGATACACATGGCAAGCACTAGAGATACTCTAGGAGTACAGTAGAGATGCACTGGGGATACAATAAGGATACAGAGTGACTACGATGGGAATACAAACAGAGATAAACAGGGAATGCCTTAGGGAATACACTGGGAACACGATAGGGATACACATGGCAAGCACTAGAGATACTCTAGGAGTACAGTAGTGATGCACTGGGGATACAATAAGGATACAGAGTGACTACAATGGGAATACAAACAGAGATAAACAGGGAATGCCATAGGGAATACACTGGGAACACGATAGGGATACACTTGGCAAGCACTAGAGATACTCTAGGAGTACAGTAGTGATGCACTGGGGATACAATAAGGATACAGAGTGACTACAATGGGAATACAAACAGAGATAAACAGGGAATGCCATAGGGAATACACTGGGAACACGATAGGGATACACTTGGCAAGCACTAGAGATACTCTAGGAGTACAGTAGTGATGCACTGGGGATACAATAAGGATACAGAGTGACTACAATGGGAATACAAACAGAGATAAACAGGGAATGCCATAGGGAATACACTGGGAACACGATAGGGATACACATGGCAAGCACTAGAGATACTCTAGGAGTACAGTAGAGATGCACTGGGGATACAATAAGGATACAGAGTGACTACGATGGGAATACAAACAGAGATAAACAGGGAATGCCATAGGGAATACACTGGGAACACGATAGGGATACACATGGCAAGCACTAGAGATACTCTAGGAGTACAGTAGAGATGCACTGGGGATACAATGTGGACACTCTGGTGGCACATGGGCGCACCAGGGAGGAGGGATGTGGGCATACACTGAGAATCCACTCTGCGATGAGTGGCATGAAAGCAGGTGCTAGTGAGGCGATAGGCCTTGCCCCGCCCCCCTGCACTCCTGGCCTGTGCACATGCGTGGAGATAGCATGTAGTGGCCCAGCAGCAGCATGCTGGCGTGGGGATGAGGAGGAGTGGTGTCGCCATGTGCATGTGGAGGCATGCTTGAGGACCTGAAGCTGGAGCTGCTGGCTCTGCTGGGGGTCACCTGTGGCTGAAGCATGGTGCCAGAAAGAAGGAAAACATGTGCCAAGGACCTTGATAAGCTGGACTTGTGGCCTATTTGCGCGGATTAGAGCGCTGCGCAGCGTGGTGAGTAGAAGGCGGGTGGGTAAAGGGCGGCAAGGTGGTCCAAGTAGGGGATTTTTAACAAAAATGGAGACGGGGGCTGGGTGAGCTTTGAGAGGTGGTGGGTTGCTGACCCATTCTGGACGCCACCACATTGTCCTCTTTTCCTACTCCTGCCAGAACCACTCCGAGGAGGTAACCTCTCCACCACATGACCTCCCTGGGCACTGTCTAGAGCCAACAAATCCCACCCTCCTAATCATCCTTCAACCACAAGACGCCTCCAGCCCTCAGTGGGCACCAACACCCCACAATCCCCAAAACAGGGGAGCCTGGAGGGATTCAAAATGACGTGAAAGCCCCAAACAACAAAGAAGCGAAAATGGAGCTATATGGAGCCATGCGTGGGCCGGATTTAGTGTGTGGCCAACGACTGACCATTGCTTCATTCCCCACACATAACGCAGGGGTGTTTGGAAAAGGGTGCCATGCCATTTCCACAAAGTAAATTACTTTGTGGTAATTTACTTCATGGAAATTACTTCAACATTTTACATCGACATTTTTTCTTTTATAGGTGGGTCCCCCACCCCCAAACTCCCCTTCCCCTTCCGTAAAACCCTTACCCTCAACCACTGCCCACCCCTTCCCCTTTTACCTCTTAACCCACAAATAAATACATTTTGATTTAAAAACCCCTTAAGTGCCAGGCTATTATTGAAGTTTATGTAAAAAGGACGAGTATACTCGTCCTTGGCACTTAAACTGTCGAAGTTATTTCCAAAAAGTACTTTACTGAGTGGAAACAACGCAAGAGCGTGGAGAAGGTCTGACAGAGGGAGAGGGTCATTGTTGAAGGCAGAGGAGGTTGGCGGACAGGAGTTTGGCGGTAAAGGTGGTCACCCATTGCAGTGGTGCATTGTGAAGATGTGTTTGATAGTTGTGTAAGCAAGTGCTGTTGGCTTGGGCTTTCCCCATTGATACTCTCGCCTCGCTCCACGACTTCTCTGCTCCTGGTCTATGCCGACCCTGGCTCACCACACACCCATGCATGTATCCCTACCCTCCTGACTTGCCGCATGGTGACCCAGGCTCACCACACATCCATGCATATATCCCTGTCCTGCAGCATGGTGACCCTGGACCACCACACACCCATGCATCAATCCCTTGCCTCACATCTTGGCTCATGGTGACCCAGGCTCACCACACACACATGCATATATCCCTGTCGTCCTGCTGAATGGTGACCCTGGCTCACCCCACACCCATGCATGTATCCCAACCCACCCGTCCTGCTGCATGGTGACCCTGGCTCACCAGGCACCCATGCATGTATCTCTACCCTCCTGTCCTGCCGCATGGTGACCCAGGCTCACCACATACCCATGCATGTATCCCTACTCTCGTGTCCTGCCACATGGTGACCCAGGCTCACCACATACCCATGCATGTATCCCTACTCTCGTGTCCTGCCACATGGTGACCCAGGCTCACCACACATCCATGTATATATCCCTGTCCTGCCACATGGTGACCCAGGGCCACCACACACCCATGCATCAATCCCTTGCCTCACATCTTGGCTCATGGTGACCCAGGCTCACCACACACACATGCATATATCCCTGTCGTCCTGCTGAATGGTGACCCTGGCTCACCACACACCCATGCATGTATCCCAACCCTCCCGTCCTGCTGCATGGTAACCCTGGCTCACCACGCACCCATGCATGTATCCCTACCCTCTTGTCCTGCCGCATGGTGACCCAGGCTCACCACATACCCATGCATGTATCCCTACTCTCGTGTCCTGCCACATGGTGACCCAGGCTCACCACACATCCATCGATATATCCCTGTCCTGCCACATGGTGACCCAGGGCCACCACACACCCATGCATGTATCCCTACCCTCTCGTCCTGCCACATGGTGACCCAGGCTCACCACACATCCATGTATATATCCCTGTCCTGCAGCATGGTGACCCTGGACCACCACAGACCCATGCATATAGTCCTGCCCTCATACCCTGCCTCATGGTGACCCTGGCCCACCACACCCCTGCATGTATGCTTACTCTCCCGTCCCGCCACATGGTCCTGCACACCATGACCCACACCCTGGAATAAGCCTCTTCTAGTCTGCTAGGAGCTCGTTTTCCCCACCTGCCACTGACACGCCTCTGCCACCTGTGCCAGACGTGTGCTGAATCAACAGCTCGAGTTGCTCTAGACCGTGGGCATTATTGAAACATCCCAGGGCACTTTGTCCGTTCTGAACATATGAAATATAGAAGAGACACGCAGGCCCACACATTTCCATGACCTACGAGCTCCTCTCGTCTGAGAATCTGATTGGCCTGTCATCTGAGCCCGTGTGCTGCCCCTCAATCAAGAATGCAAGCTTTCCCTCACACGAGACTCTGAGCTGTTCCTCGCCTGAGTCTGCGAGCTGTCCTCCACCTGATCCCGTAAGCTGTCCTTTATCTCAGCCCTTGAGCTGTCTCCCATGTGAGCTGCCCTCACCTAAGCTGTCTCCTACTTAAACATATCAGCTGTCCCCAACCTGAGCCTGTGAGCTATCTCCAACCGGAGCATGTGAGCTGCCCCTCATTCAAGAATTCAAGCTGTCCCTCACTCGAGACTGGGAGCTGTCCCTCGCCTGAGTCTGCGAGCTGCCCTCCACCTTACGCTGTGCGCTGCCCCTCAACGGACTGTGCGAGCTGTCCATTATTTGAACATACAAACTACTCCCCTGTGAGCTGGTCCACATGAATCTGTGACCAGTCCCCAATCGAGCCTGTGAGCATCCCTTTCCTGAGCCTGTGAGCATCCCTCGCCTGAGCATCCCTCGCCTGAGCCTGTGAGCATCCCTCGCCTGAGCCTGTGAGCATCCCTCGCCTGAGCCTGTGAGCATCCCTTTCCTGAGCCTGTGAGCATCCCTCGCCTGAACCTGTGAGCATCCCTCACCTGAGCCTGTGAGCATCCCTCGCCTGAGCCTGTGAGCATCCCTCGCCTGAGCCTGTGAGCATCCCTCGCCTAAGCCTGTGAGCATCGCTTTCCTGAGCCTGTGAGCATCCCTCGCCTGAGCCTGTGAGCATCCCTCACCTGAGCCTGTGAGCATCCCCCACCTGATCCTGTGAGCATCCCTCGCCTGAGCCTGTGAGCATCCCTCGCCTGAGCCTGTGAGCCACCACTCTAAATGAGTCAGCTTAACTATCCCCTAGCTTGCTCCACCTGTGCCAAACTGGGGCCTGTGAGCTGCCCTCTATTTAGGCCTACAAGCCATCACACGAGCGTGTAAGCTAGCTATCTGCTGCTTGATCTTCCGTACCCCACAAACAAAATCCCTACTAGACAGAAAAGGAAACAGGAATTGCCCTCCTCACCCATCCATCTCCTGTGTGACGAATGAACTTCCGGGGCACCAGTGGTCCAGGGATGAATATCGGTTTCTAAACCATCAATCAGCCCCACACCTCTAGTACACCAGAAGGGATCCGAACAGATTGGAAACACATGCAAATTATAAACCTCCTTGTCAAATTTTGGTAATGTGGACGGAGCAGAAGGCTTATCTCCGCAAGGTCGTGGATCGTTGGCTAGTTGCAACGCAGCAAAAATACAATTATTACCCAATGATAAAAGGGACGGCCCAGTCAAGGTTGTATACACATTTCTGCTTTATTATTACTCAACAGACAGTTCTAGCACTCTACAAAAGAGAACCCAAGGAATGCAGAGGACAGACAGTTTCAGGAAGGAAAGGGGATGCACTCTGGATACTGACGGGAGGGGTAGTTGGTAAAGTAATTAATCACAATAGTTCTAGGATACTTGGTTTTAGCACTTCATTGTTCATTTTCATATCTAGGCCCCTCCTCCTTCGACTCCTCCTCTCCCCTCTTAAATGACTAAAAGGAAATTCAGGCAGGCCTCTTGCCCTTTACCTTGACAATGTGAGGACTTTGCTCCTGTCTCCCCAGTTCATGCGTCTTCCATTCACCATGCGTTTTCTGACGTTCATCATGCCCTTAAGACTCCCTATGACCAAGACTACTTGCTTGCATATTCACACCTTCTCGCCCCTGTCTCCAGCTCCGGATCGCCTCTGAGATTCAGACCCCAATGCAAACATGCCCTGCGACCTATCATGAGGGTTATACCTCTGCCTCCTATCCTACTCCTAGCCTAGGCAAATTTCCTTGCAGCCCTCACCTCTGCACTGGACTTTGACAAATTCTCCTCCTTCACAAACCTAATCTCCTCCCTTTGCAACCACTCCCACAAACTTTCATCTACCCTCCAATCTTCGCTCACATCTCCCAAGCAAATATCCATCACCCCCACCTTTCTGCTAATGACTTTGCTCACTACCTTTCCTCTAAAATCTCTAAAATTCAGGTCACTCAAGCCCTCCTTCTCCCTCTCATCCCTCCTTCTTTCTACCACCTTTCTCCCCCACCTCTTCTACTCTTGACCACTTCTCCACTTCCTATCCTATTGAATTAGCACCCAGCCTTCACTGTGCTAATCCATCATGTGCTCCTCTCGACCCACTTAGTTCCAAAATGGTCAAAGACTTATAATGGCCTCATTACGAGGTTGGTGGTAACCCGCCGGTGCCACCACTGGTTTGCCGCCAACCCCGAAACACTGTTTCCACACCTGAAATCCTGGTGCCACCAGGACATTACAAATCCCAGCGGCCCGGGATCTTAGGCAGCGGAAATCGTAAATCCCCATTCCTATGGGAGAGGGGAGATGAAAGCACTGACACTGTTGCTAACGGTGCCAGTGCTTCTGTGACAACTGTGCCTACTGGGGCCAATGCGCAAGGCACATCAGAACCTGCTGGGCGCAGAGGCCCTGACAGGCGCAGTTGTAGTATGCTTGTCCGGAATGGGTGACAGTACATTGCTACCGGCACCCTTCATTCCGGACTGGCAGACTTGTAATGAGGACCTTAGTCTCAATCCTGTGTCCTTATCTCTCTGAGCTCTTTAACCTCTCTCCCCCTGCAGGACTCTTCTCTGCCTCATTCAAATCTGTAACTGTCCCACCCCTATTGAAGAAACCCTCTGCTGACCCAAATGTCCTAGCAAACTATTAGCCAGTTTGCCTCCTTTTTTAATATTCAAAGGTCCTTGAGCGACGGGGATGAGGTCTTCAACAAGATCACTAAGTACCGTGAGGATAAATGGCCTTGGATATCCACTCGAGTCTCGCTTCTGTAGTAAACACAACACTGAGACTGCTCTAGTGCATGTCTCCAACTTTCTTCTATGCTCATCCTTTTGGACCTCTATCGCTTGAACACTGTTGACCACTCCTCTTTCCTCACTGATCGGATTACCAGTCTCACTGCAATTCGTCACTGTTCACTCTCGCTATCTCATGCTGAACCCTCCAAAAATGTAAGTTGCCTTTCTCCCGGCTTCCAATGACGTCCCTACTCTCCTTCCCCCCTGACCATCTTGCTCCCTCACCCAAGGCTCACAAACTTGGGGTCTTCTTTGATAGTGACTTCTAGCTGTAACAAATCACCACTACTACTATCGCTGCTGCTTGTATTATCCTCCTCAACATTTGGGAAAATGTGTCAATTTCTTACTAATCACTCTATGAAAAAACTCTAATTTCCACCCGTGTGCCCAGCAAACATGACTACTGCTCAAGTCTACCCCTTGCCCTTCATTTCTACTCCGCCATCTCTCTATACAAAGGTCTCAACTTTTATTTATTTTTTATTTATTTGCATTTTTAAAGCGCTCACACAGCCTGGGGGCATCGAGGCGCTGTTACAGGAATATATCTTAGTTGCGTATTTATAATGCACTTAATAACCAGAGGTTTCTAAGCACGGACCCGGGGGATCGAACCTGTGTTGCTTCGTGTGTCTTGTTTCCAAGGTGAGCACGTTGACACTGACCTAGCTAAAGGCGACATTTGAGAAGTAGGTCAAGTGGTATTACTAGTTAATGCAGGATTGAGGCAACTGGGAAGGTTTCATCATTAGCGTCACTCATCTCAGCTCTCAGCACTTGACCAACACTGCTAGGGACTTCAATGACGACCCCTCATGTTACAGGCAGGGTCTCTTCAGGAGCAGGCATAGCAACACGAAGTGTCACGCCACTTTGACATTGCCTGGAGTCTTGCAAATAGGGGATGGTGTAAGTGTTCCCGTGGATCAATATGGCAAGCCTTGAAGTCACCAGGTCCATCCCGCTCTATTTGATTGGAAATTGCCTCCCATACAGTGAGCAGAGTCACTCAAAATGTATCGAAAATCAAATCAGTCCCTCAGGGCTTCGTTTATTTAGAAAGCCAGTCATTTAGGGCGCTTTGCCCTTCTAAATTCAGTCTGTCAGGTGCCCCAGTGTGTCTGACCGTTAGCAACGCCCGGAATTTCAGTTACTGTGTGTGTGTGCATGCGTGTGTCGGTCTCCTGGAGTAGCAAAACAAAAGGGGTGGTGGCTGGAAGGTTTAGAATGAATCTTAACCTCTGGCACTGCTCTGGGCAGCCCTCCAGACCATCATTCTTTGCCTGCCAAGCCATTACAGAAGGGGAAAGACCATATGCAAATCAGGCTTGGTCCCACCCCAAAAGGGGCAGTCCAACCCAAACTGCTTTCTCATATTTATCTATTTATTTTTAATTCTTCAATGCGCTACAAGCCCATGGGCGTCAGAGCGCAAACCGAAACAAATGGTCGGGTAGATCAGAAGGAGCAAATCAGGCAAAGAAGGACAGAGTGGAACTTAATCAGCAGATTAAGCATTTCCCTTCTGCACGAGACCAGAAGCATCCCCATACATGTTTCGGCCTTTTGGGCCTCATCAGTGAGGGGTAGATGGGGTCTCTAGGTCCAGCAGACACGGGACCCACATCTGCGCATACCTGTCTCACTAGGGGTGACTATAGCAAAACAAAAGGGGTGATGCCTGGAAGGTGGAGTATCCATCTCTGTGCGCCAGTACCACAGGATGTCATTCCCACGGTATCCATCACTGTGCACCAGTACCACAGGATGTAATTCCCACGGTATCCATCTCTGTGCACCAGTACAACAGGATGTCATTCCCACAGTATCCATCTCTGTACGCCAGTACCACAGGATGTAATTCCCACTGTATCCATCTCTGTGCACCAGTACCATGGGAATGACATCCTGTGGTATTGGGGCACAGCGATGGATACCGTGGGACTAACATCCTGTGGAACTGGCGCACAGAGATGGATACCGTGGAGCTGACATCCTGTGGTACTGGAGCACAGAGATGGATACCAAGGGACTGACATCCTGTGGTACTGGCGTGCAGGGATGGATACTGTGGGATTGACATCTTGTGGTAGTGGGGCGCAGAGATGGATACCGTGGGTCTGACATCCTGTGGTACTGGTGCACAGAGATGGATACAATGGGAATGACATCCTGTGGTACTGGGGCATATAGATGGATACCGTGGGAATGATGTGGTACTGGGGCACAGAGATGGATACCGTGGAACTGACATCCTATCCATCTCTGTACCCCAGTACCACACCATTCCCACAGCATCCACTTCTGTACCCCAGTACCACAGGATGTTAGTCCCATGGTATACATCTCTGTGCCCCAGAACCACAGGATGTCAGTTCCACGGTATCCATCTCTGTGCCCCAGTACCACATCATTCCCACGGTATCCATCTCTGTGCGCCAGTACCACAGGATGTCAGTCCCTTGGTATCCATCTCTGTGCTCCACTACCACATCATTCCCACGCTATCCATCTCTATGCCCCAGTACCACAGGATGTCAGTTCCACGGTATCCATCTCTTTGCCCCAGTACCACATCATTACCACAGTATCCATCTCTATGCCCCAGTGCCACAGGATGTCATTCCCACGGTATCCATCTCTGTACCCCAGTACCACACCATTCCCACAGTATCCAACCCTGTACCCTAGTACCACAGGATGTAATTCCCACGGTATCCACCTATGCGCCCCAGTACCACAAGATGTCAATCCCACGGTATCCATCTCTGCGTGCCAGTACCACAGGATGTTAGTCCTACGGTATCTATCTCTGTGCGCCAGTACCACAGGATATCAGTCCCTTGGTATCCATCTCTGTGCTCCAGTGCCCAGGATGTCAGTCCCATGGTATCCATCACTGTTCCCCAGTACCACAGGATGTCATTCCCACGGTATCATCTCTGTGCCCCAGTACCACAGGATGTCAGTCCCTTGGTATCCATCTCTGTGCTTTAGTACCACAGGATGTCAGTTCCACGGTATCCATCTCTATGCCCCAGTACCACAGGATGTCATTCCCACGGTATCCATCTCTGTGCCCCAGTGCCACAGGATGTCAGTCCTGTGGTATCCATCTCTGTGCCCCAGTACCACAGGATGTCATTCCCATGGTATCCATCTCTGTGCCCCAGTACCACAGGATGTCAGTCCCATGGTAAACATCTCTGTGCTCCAGAACCACAAGATGTCTGTTCCACGGTATCCATCTCTGTGCCCCAGTACCACATTATTCCCACGGTATCCATCTCTGTGTGCCAGTGCCACAGGATGTTAGTCCCACGGTATCCATCTCTATGCCCCAGTACCACATCATTCCCACGGTATCCATCTCTATGCCCCAGTACCACAGGATGTCGGTCCCACAGTATCCATCTCTGTGTGCCAGTGCCACAGGATGTCAGTCCCACGGTATCCATCTCTGTGCCCCAGTACCACATAATTTCCACAGTATCCATCTCTATGCCCCAGTACCACATCATTCACACGGTATCCATCTCTATGCCCCAGTACCACAGGATGTCAGTCCCACGGTATCAATCTCTGTGCGCCAGTGCCACACAATGTCAGTCCCACAGTATCCATCTCTGTGCCCCAGTACCACATAATTCCCACGGTATCCATCTCTATGACCCAGTACCACGGGATGTCAGTCCCACAGTATCCATCTCTGTGCGCCAGTGCCACAGGATGTCAGTCCCACGGTACAGCCTAACCTCCAGGTGTCAGTCTCTCGGACTGCGAGTCCCTTCAGGCATCAGCCCCTGCCAGCAGCTCCAAGCTCAGGGCCATCTTAAGCACTTTTGGGGCCCTGGGCACTGACATCTTTGGGGCCCCCCTTCACCAAACCAAAGCAATTAAGGGATAAAGAATACTGGTCACGCCCCCACCCGTCGCTCTCACAACCTATACGTTGATATGCTGTCTTGCAGCATAATAAGCACGTTTACTCCCTTTAAGTTCACTTACCCTCTTCATTCTTGCTCTAATCAGAATGATAAACAAGTAGCATTGAAGACCAACATTAGCAGTCTATGAAGAGGTTACTGTTCTAGTACTTAAGGATACTTGTTCTCAATAGCATCCAAGAAGGTATGCAACCTGTAGTATTAATGCAGGACCATATGTGAAAGGTACATGTGGCCCACAATAGACCGCAAACTCACATTAGCTGCCTCACAAAATGCAAAAGCGCTCATGCATGGATAGAGGAGACCAATTGGAAGGAAGGAGAAAGCAACACATACAGTAGCATGGATAGTGGATGCTGATTAGAAGCTACCAGGAAGGTGTCTTTATCCAGCCAGACAGAAATTCGAAGTGGGTTATGGTTTTCAAATAGTGTTGCCATTAGATATCAAAGGAACAAATGCCTGTGGTGTGCGATATAAATATGCTCACTATTAAAGTGGAAGCAACCCTATAGACAGTGAAACCATGAATAAGGCTTTTATGAAGATCATTTCATGAGAAGGAAATCACTCTGAAGCACTGACAATTTTCAAAGGTTTAGGGACTGGCAATAATGAGAGGTTAGGCAATACAAGATGAGATGACCAGGATCACGCATTGGTTGAGGGGTGAAGCTGGGATTCGTGCCAACGCTGCAATTTCTGCATTTGAACACTTTCTTTTCCAGTTCTTACCATGAACTAAAACAATCTCATTTTATAAAAATGGACTTGGAAAGTACACAAATCACATTACCAAAAATGACTATTTTTAAATATAATATTATAGAAAGGTGTTATGCAAAATGGGAATTATTCTAGCTTCATTCTCTCCATCATCAAGGGAAGTATATAAGTACCAGCATACCAATCAATGTGATTTAACACATTTAATCTGGGTTTGTCTTTTGTAAATGAAAGCTTTAACTACTTCCAACACAATGGCTTGTGACATTTTCATTCATAAACGTGCATAAAAACCTTTGATTTTTACTAAAAAGCAAACCGTTTTTGTGTCAAACAAGCAGACCTTAAAATATGCTTGCCTGAGGCCTACAACATCTGGTCCGCTCTCTTCTGTCTACCAACCCATCCACCCAAATGGCTTACATAAGAAGAAAGATCAAGCAGCATGCAAGAAGGCAAACCTCACTGAAGACAGCACAGTAATGTAAGATATATTAGATGATTTAACAAGGATCGCTGCATTGTCTGCTGCCAAATCCAGGATACAAGCATGAACGGTGTCGTTCCATAGTCTTGAATTTGGATACTTATTCACCTCTTGGACTAGCAGTTTATGCCATCTTTGGAGGCGATTGCCTAGGTTTTACAACACCTCATCTGAACAAACCAATTTCTAGACCTTCACCATACGGATGATATGTTAGTTTTTATAGCAACCCTAATCTGGTGCATGTACATTCCAGATAATAGCAGAGATTGTTCTGCAAAACCAAATACATATGCAGGCAGGTTTGCAAACTTCAGACATAGGAAAAGCACAGCCTGAATTGCTGGCATGTGGTATTCTAATTTTGCATATGGACACATATCTTTGCAAACGGTGCTTCGCACACTGAGCTAACTTCTGAACCATTGTGGCACTCAATTCATCAATATGCATTTCACTGTTGCCTATTGCACATGATCAACATCATTCCCACAGGAAGAAAAGAATGCTACAGAGTTGTGCCGCAAGGAACACACAAACTATGTGTACCACAGTGAAAACAGAAAGCAATACATGATGAATTGATCAAGGCAGAATGTACTTGTCAAAACAGAAAGGCAATGGGTTTAGAGCCTCAGAAGCACCCCATAAATATCCTGATGTGTGCTATTTAAGACTGGTGGACAATGGAATCTTACTTCTTCAGGTCAGGCAGCCCTGTGGGGCCCCCTCCCATAAAAACGTCTCTGTCCAAGCTTGCTCATAGTCAGTCCACGACGAGGACGTGAAGGGAAACCGGGGTAATAGCTGAGTCCCAGGCCCTCCCATCTCACTGCGCTGTGTTAGCATCGATTTCTTGAAATCGCCTAATTACTCCTTCAGATGGCCAGGCTGTGTGGCAAGACTAGTTGTGTCCCCTGTCCGTCCTCGATGCTGACAGCCACAACCTCCACACAGACCCCTTCAATGAGCAGCTGGGGGCTTGCAGGACATAATCAAGTGTTGTTTACAGTGTCTGAGCTTTGTGTACATTAGAAACCACAAGGCTTTGTGTACATGTCTGGATTTGTGTATACGTCTGATGCCTGTACAAAGGCCAATGGTTGGCGTGCAGCACTGTAGATTTCTCTCCAGGTGTCGACGTTTATTCATCGGCCGCAGTTCACAAAAACAGTCATGTGTGTGTTTAGAAACACCCAATTGTTGTTTACAATCATGAAACGTGCTTGCAATACCAAGCATGTGTTTCCAACTGCCACTGGGACAGGGGTTAGGAAGGCTGCAATCAACCAGACCCCCTTGGCCCCCCAGCAGGGGCGTAGGAGACACATAAAATCTGGGGGGGACAGGGGACACCTTGGGGACTTTGCTTTCTTTATTTATTGTGTTTTAGTCAAAGAACTCGACTTTTCACAACATTAAAATTAAAATAGCAGTACGTATTATATTACAAATAGCATCACTGTATAAAACAAGAGAAAAGAAGAAAAGAAAACAGAAGAACATTAAAGGATGCAGCAGCAACGAACATGTCTTTAGATGTTGCATTTCTGGATTTGTCATCTGACTATGAGCTCATGGTAAGAGAGAGGAAATAACAATTACTTCCAGTGGGCCACAGCTAGGACACAAGCTCGTTAAGAGGCAGATTACCTGTAGGTGGATTCCTGCCAAATAAAGGAGTTGCAGCCTTTTCTACCAACTGAAAGTTGTTACTTTTTTGTGTGGGGTAAGGAGACGTGTCTGTCTCTTGGAATGGAAGGATGGCGCTTTCAAAGAAAGAGGAAATCTTCCTTGTACCTCTGAGTAAGCCCTGTTATTGGAGTAGAGGGACCAGGTGTGTGATGTTGCTGCTTTGACTGTCTTCCGGGGGTGGGGGGTACAGCAAACAAGGAGGATGAGTGATCGCAAGCCCACCCCCTTATAAGCACTCCCCAGGTCTGCGGCCGGATGCGTCAGACCCGGGGGATGCCTAGTAAGTGGGGTGTATGTGGACCCAGGGAGTTGGCCAGAGGGGCAGCCCGCTATGTGTGCTGCCCCTCTAGCGCTCCTGTGAGGGCCGGGCCAGCCTCTCACGATGAGTCTGGTCCCTCTTATTCCAACTCATGATGGCTTTAGAGCCTAGCCATTCTTTGCCTTTGTCATTCTGAATGCAGAGCTGTTCCTTTCTCGTTTAACATTTGCTGCAAAGCCTAATCTATTTGATTCTCTCATATGTTACTAGGATGGCAGAGCATGGGTCCTCTGCCCTGTTACACTATTCAAAGAGCCCCTCTGGCCTTTCTTTACCTCTCCCTTTTCTCACTGCTTGCTTGCTTAATGCATGCCTCCTTGCTTGAACACTCAACATATTCTCCCTAAAACAGCAATGGCAGCTCCAGTCTGTCTTAACTGCTATTTGTTCTGTGTCTAGAATTGGCCTCTTATTTCCACTTTACTGTCTGCCGGGGAAAGCATTTGCCAGTCACTGCCATAATGGTTCTACCTGGCTATAGGAGGGCAACAGCTAGCCAATATTGGAAGAACATGGGCATATTATGCCAGAGGCTGGCAACTGCCTTCCTAATGCCTACACAAGAGACACAACTCTTGCCTTTGTTTCTAACAATAATTCAGTGGATGAAGAAATGCGACAACACACATATTGCTTATAAATGAAGGGGATGATGTCACACTTGTTTAAGACATTTTGATCACGCCAGGAGCAAAATTCCAGCTGCAATTAAGCGATTACCTTTTAGACTTCTGACTTTAAATAATGTTAGTATCACATGGAAAGCACACAGGTTGCTCAACAGGGTTTCTGGAGCACGAGGGTTACCCTACTTGTGGGCATGGATGATTGGAGGGCATTCTTGCCCTGGTTTGGAGCCTGGCCCTTACAGCCATGATTGGGGGAGGGGCCTATTACTTTTGGTCGTGGGCCCTTTGAGGGTGGGCAGACATTGCCTCCTGCTTTAGCCCACTAACAGCACTGCTTTGCAACTTTATCACACATACCTGTCAGATGGCATGTAACTCAATGCTACTAATGTTATCAGCCTCAGAAGTCTGGAATCCTTTGCCACATCAACTAGGGTACAAGGCTTGCCACCTGAGACTTACCCATGTCTGAGTCGGCATCTGTTGCCTTGTGGGGAAGACACACACAGAAAGAGTAGGGAACGGTGCCCTTGTGGGTTTTTCACACTTCTTCCTAGGGGTGGGCACAATTCACTCCGCAGAGAAAGTGGCACATGCTGGGCAACATTCTCCCACTTTGACCCAAAGAGCTAAATTAGCCATTCAAAATACGTCTGTCGAATTATTATTGCGCAATCCACACTGATGGGTTTAAGCACCTGTTTAATGTGAGATGGCAATTAGGGCATTTGCCAACACACTCAAGAAGCACAGGACACCCTCTTACCAGCGACATGCCATGCTCACTCATTCTGATCACAAATTTCCATTTATCTGGGGTCAGGTTAAATGTAATTATTTATTTATTACATGTGTAGCATCACGCAAAACCTCCAAGCATCAAGGGGCAAAGTAAACTGCATGGAGTGGACCACTTCCACTGGCGCAAGTTTTTACTTTTCCGCAACAAAATTGAAGATTTTAGTGTAAAAGGCAGGTGAAATCACATTGCTTTTCCACTCTGGAAGAGTATAAATACCTCGCACAATTAGCGATTGCTGGCAGAATTGACAATGGCTTCCTCTGGACTCCGCCCACTTTTACCAGGTTTAATTTCCAAGGAGATCCCAGAGGAATCCCTTTCCTTATTTCCAGCATGAGAATCCATGCTGGCAGTAAGGCTGCATTTGTCTGGTGGAGCGGGAAATATAGGGGGTCCTGGTGTGTCCATTCGGCTCCCAAACTCCACCCAGAAAATGCATGAAAATCTGGCCAATTAGTAAAAGCGGCAGTAATAGTGTTTTCCACCACTTTTTCTGAACCAATTGACCTGGAAATGCTGTGTTGCATCAGAAGCTGAATGCATTCACTCTGCATATTATCCCACCGGAAGATTAAAGCAGGTGCTGAACACAGGTGTTACATATTCCTGTGCACAGTCTGCATTTGGAGCATTAACTCACTGAGCTACCTTACAAATGATATCACTTCTGGGGATTTACCGTCTTAACCCCTTAACTGCCATGGGTATTTCTGCCAAGGCCTTTTTTGGTGATTGGGTATGTCGCCATTCAATACCTTTTAACGTTTTTGTTATATAAGATATCTCGGCCAAATTTGGACCCTTTTTCCCCAAATGTAGGTGGTCGTAATGTTTCAGACTTTGCCGGGGATTGTTGGTAATAGATTCTGGGGCCATTCGCGCAAGTCAGAACTCTGTGGATTCCCACGTGTGTTATCTTTTTTCGGAAATGCATGAGGTTCCCTGTTTTCCTTGGTGGCTTCGACACCATAGGCCCAAATCTGTATGTTGTCCACATGAGCAAAATCTGCTCTGCCGAAAGGCGTGGGGATACCAGTGGGTTAGCCTTTTCCCTTTGAGCCCAGGTAGGTGCACCCACACATGTGAGGTACCATTTTCGTTGGGACACCTGTGGGAACGCAGGATGGTAGGACATGTGTTGTTGGCGGCGTGTTTCGGTGGGTGTCCAGAGTGAAATGTCTGAAAATTGTGTTTCTTTCCACCAAATTTCAGAAACATTTCCCTCTGCCCACCCACTGAAACATGCCAACAACAGATGTCCAACCTTCCCGCGTTCCCACAGGTGTCCCAACGAAAACAGTACCTCATATGTGTGGGTGCACCTACCTGGGCACAAAGGGAAAAGGCTAACCCACTGATAACCCCAATCTAGCAATCTGCCTCCAGGGAGGGCTACATGAGATGCCCCCCCATCCAATTGGGGTGGGGGGAGAGGGCCACCCCCTTTCCACTAATAACATCCATAGTGGTTCAGTGGCCCCCACACCCACCCACAACAAGTTATAATTTGTTTTATTTTAGTTTTTCCCCTTTCCTAGGGGCAGATGGGCACATGTGTGTGGCCATCTGCCTCCGCCGGGGGGGGGGGCAAAACTGCCCCAGGGTTGGGGGCCAGATCTGCCAATATTTGCAGTGGCCTCTCCCCCCACTCCAAATGGATGGGGTGCATCTCATGTATCACTTCCTAGGGGCAGAAATCTGCCCCCAGGGAAGGCTACATATGGTGCCCCCATACACTTAGGGTGCGGGGGCCACCCCCCTTTCAAACACAAAAAATCCTGGTGGTCTAGTGGGTCCCCCGGGTCCCCCAACCCCCACCTAAAACAAGATATAATATATTTTTTGTTTTGCCACTTCCCTAGGGGCAGATGGGCACATGTCTGTGGCCATCTGCCCCGGGGGGGGGGCAAAACATACTGCCCCAGGCTTGGGGGTGGCTCTGCCAATGATTGCAGTGGCCTCTCCCCCAACCCAAATGGATGGGGGGCATCTCATATACCACTTCCTAGGGGTGGAAATCTGCCCCACCATCCACTTAGGTTGGGGGAGAGGGCCCCCTTTCAAACACAAAAAAATCCTGGTGGTCTAGTGGTCCCCACCGGGCCCCCCACCTACACCCAAAACAAGTTATAATAATGTTTTTTTTTGTTTTTTATTTTCCCCTTCTCTAGGGGCAAATGGGCACATGTGTATGGCCATCTGCCCCCAGGGGGGGTCAAAACGTACTGCCCCAATCTGGGGAGGTGGTTCTGCCAATATTTACAGAGGCATCTCCCCCCCCCCCACCCCAAATGGATGGGTGGCATCTCATGTACCCCTTCCTAGGGGCAGAAATCTTCCCCCAGGGAGGGCTACATAAGGTGCCCCCATCCACTTAGGGTTGGGGGAGAGGGCCACCCCCTTGCAAAAATCCCTGCTGGCTAGTGGCCTCACCCGCACACACCCCCACCCAATACTATGTTTAAAAAATTTTGTTTTTTTTTGTTTGCCCCCTTCCATGGGGGCAGATGATCACCCAGCTGCCCCAGGGTATTGACCCCATGCTTTAGGGGCCGGGGGGGAGAGGGCTGCTTACATAAGTAAGCAGCCCCTCCCCCACTTCAAAAACAGATCCCTGTACAACACACCAAACATATTCTGGGGGGGATAAATGACATTACATCCCCCCCACTTACAATTGTGGGGGGGGATTTGTCCCCCCTGTCACCCCCATGTCCTACGCCCATGCCCCCCAGAGGGCGGGAAAAGGTCGATGGAGAGGAGGAGCAGTATGGGGTGTCTGCACTGTGGCACCTGCATGCGACCAGTGAGAACAGGAACGTGTTGCTATTACGCATATGCCTGCTGTTAGTCTTTCCCTGCAGCATGACTGTCTACTGATTCTAGAGGGTTCCTTTCAGGGGAGTATCCAGCACTGCAATAGTGTCGGGGTGGGGGTAGGGGGAGGGCAGTCCAAGTACTTTCCCCCCCCAAATGCAGTTCATGCAATTCCATACAGCCTCATTTGCGCCCCCCCGACCCCCACCTGTCATACTTGGCCCAATCTACTTTTTTGGTAACATTAATGGCAGGTGGCATTTTGACACAACAACAAAAAATAAAACTGCAGTATCATTAGAGATGCAGGAAAAATCATCTATTAGAGCTCTATCCGGGCGCTCTGGGGCAAAATAAAAGCACACCCCCGAATGTGCATATGGACTGATCCAACAGTAAGTGCACGAAAAGGACATTGCAAGGAGCATCATCAGTCTTTGATACTTGGAGGCACCATGGAAGGGACTTTAGAGTAAGTTGCCATAAGTAAGCCAAGTGGGAAATAACGTTGTGTTGCAAAATACCTAAATTGCACTATTATTATGTATGGAGCGACAGCATAGTCATTAGGCTTTTTTTTATAATAGCATGCTATTTTAACATAAGTTAGAAAGTTAATCAGAATCATTTAAAGCGCTGCAGATAAGGCACATGATTTGCACAGGATCACACACTTTAGTTAAATGGTGAAACCCGGATGTGGACAATTTAAGCAACTGAGCACATCTTCACAGGTTTAGTTGATATAGATTTTCATTATGTTTTTGTGTTGTATTTCATGTGCTTAAAGAATATTTATAGCAATGCCTCGGAAGCAAACCACATTACTTAATCAACTAGCCTTTCATAGTAAACTATACACTATATACATTGTCATAGAAACATGTTCACCAATGAGAGTATGGCTTTAGTTTTATTCTCCCCATCCTGCATGCAAAGTCATAAGAGCATCATGTAGATTAATGTAAGCCTAACACACCCCTCTTGGGTTGTAAAGCCATAGTCATTATTTCATAAAGCATGTATAATTTTTATATTTAAAAAATTAATGGACTTTGTTAACTGGAACCAATGACTAAGCCTGATAGACTGATGCACAGACTGATGCTCGAATTGACTCAGATAACAAAACTCACAGTACTGCACTACTGTTAAAAGGCGCCAGCCAAAAAACTGGGTACCCGCATCCTGTACACCGATCTGCTTCTCTCAAGCTAGGTCCACACTTTAAACAATAAGAAAAAAATATATGCCTAAAACAGCACACTACTTCACGGTGCCAGGGTTTGTTTGCAAGTGCACCTTTATTCTGGGTTGTTCGGGTACTGGTGCAGTGTTTGTTCACATCACCCATTCTGATTTTTGTTACCACCGTTTGCTTATGGCACTTGGACTAATGTGACACTGGAATGCTTAATTACATCACCAATGTGCTTACACTGCTGTGTTGTGTTTAGAGAGGTATGTTGGGTTTCCTGTGCAGGGGGTTGTTTACCGAAACATTGTTTTGTTAGTGCACCAAGGATGCTTAAGGTAATTCACCATGTTTACATTTCTGAGGCTCGTTTACAAAATCATTATTTGTTTACAGAAGTATGATTGTTTCATGACGCAGTGTGTGTTTACATCACCGAGCATTGTTTATGAGGAACACCACTCAAAGTCCCTTGGGATGGCGCTTTGGCGGGGAGAAAGCAGGAGGAGGCGAGGAAGTGAGAGTGAGGGATAGGTGGTGCAGAGTGTGGGAATAGAGGCAGAGAACGGAAGAAGGGAAGACAGAGGACCCGAGAGAACCGGTAGAGGAAGGAGATGAGGGTGGCATTCTGGATATGTGGCAGAGGAAGAGGAAATGCAGAGAGAAAAGGAATAGAGGAACTCCGGGAGATAGGAGTGACTGGCTACCTTGGAGAGAGGAAGAATAATGAAAAGGAAGGAGAAAAGAGTGAGACAGATGAGGAAAGAGAAGGATAGACAGTGGGGGCGAAAGAGTCCAGACAGAGGAAAGAAGTAAGATGGAAGAATGTAGGTAGAGAGGAGAAAGGGTGTTGTGAGTGAAGGGGTTGGAGAGGGTGGGTGAGAGAGGGGGGCATCTTGGAGTGGCACAAGGGAGTCTGGAGGGATGAAGCTAGAGCAGGGAGATGAGAGGAGAGTGAGTGCACGTGTAGCTACCTCCGCCATGTTGGACAGAGAAAACCGAAAGAAGTTAGGAGGATGCTGTCTGAACCAGCTCTCCTTTACGGGCGGAGAGCCACTCACTTGCCTGCATAGGGCTTTAGTCACAGGGATGCTTCAGTCAGCCTTTGCCATTCGTTTGGTGATGCTGGCATGTAATGATAACTTGATCAATTGTTCCAGGTGAAGTCAGGTCCAAACCAATGCTAAGAAGCGTGGCTGCACTGTGAGCCCCTCTCCACCCCACCCACATCTCTGGGAGCCAATGGGTGCTGCGACAGCTAGTACTGAACCCCCGCTGGTTTGTGTGAAGGACAGGGAATGGTAACGAGAGAGACTGACAGGGGGTGTGGCTGATCACTGATAGATGGATGCCCACCTCTAGTCACTGCTTCCTCCTGGCAGGGCTGGAACATGGCCCTAGGGACCACCATTCTCTGCGGGCTACTTCACGGCTTAACCAATCATGTGAAGAGTTCATTTACACACAAATGAACAGGAATCACATGGCTGGGAGGCCATTAATGAGATATTTCGAGTTCTTGCCCAGCAAACTGAAGCGTCAGTGAGGACTTGGTCCAGGAGAAGAAGAATTGTAGCCTTCTTTCTACTAGCTCCACCAGACACTGGCAAGTGAAGGTAAAGTCAGTGGATCAACAGGTCTCAAGCCGCACTTCCAGGGAAGTCCTTCCTGGTCATCTCCAGGCAGTGGTGGTGAGACAGGAGCAGTGAGTGGAAAGGCTTGCCCTTCCTTTGGCTCTAGACAGGCCCTTGTAGCAGCTATGGTGCTGGTTAGATGCACTTTCAATGTAGACATGTTGGGAAATCAATGGATCTGGATGTTCCGGGATATTTGGATGTTCTCAGCTGGGTCTGTGGCTCAGTGGACTAATGCGTCCACTACAAATGCCTGTGTTTGACCTCTTGGTCACAGGTTCGATTCCTGGCAGTTCCACTCAGCCCTGCATCCTTCAGAAGTCGATAAAATGAGTACAATTAAGTTGGGTAACAATAAACTTCTGTTATCTGTGAATGGCGCTAAGATGCTCCAAAAGGTGAATGTACACTCCACAAATACGCCAGTTTTGTTATGTTTTGGAAAGTCAGAGCAGTTGACAATTGAGCCCAATGTCTCTTTTCTATCAGCAAGAGCCAATAATAGGAAGCACTTTAAGCACCTTTGTTTCCCTGACAAATTATCACAAGGGCACCCTTGGTGTACAGCTCTGGACAACGAGAACCGATAGGGAACCTCAAGCCAATGTTGGGAAGGCGAGACAATCGTGCCAGACGCCCCAGCACTTTCGGATGAGGCAGATGCCTGCAAGTGTGCAGTAGGCACTCGGGGAGGAAACAGGGGGGTGGGGGTGGGATGGTGGCAACAACCATAGCACTGAGAGGATGGTGGGTGTTTGTTTTGGTCCAGAGAACATGGGAAGCCAAACGCCATTTTTCATAGTAGCAGCCATAATGGAATTGAGGCCTAACTTCGTGCTGCAGCCAGGGCCTCATCCCCGAGCCACACACATAGAAATAAAGCGTATGCACACGGGAACAGGTTGTAGCTTAGGCACCAGTGAGAAAGGCTAAAGTTGCAGAGATTCATTGACCCTTCATTGTCTCATGTTGCCAACATTGCGTATCCCAAAAGGAATGCGCCCTGCAAGGCCACGAGGGGGTTGAGAGCGATCTCACAAGAAGGAGGGCACAAGCCTGCAACCTCTCCTGTCCCCGCTCTAAGTAATAGCACCCAAACGCCCAAGCCCCAAGACCCCCAGCATTCCAAGGTACCAGTCTGTCCCAGACCACCAACCCTAAAATTGTTAGACCCTCCAATTGATCAGGAAAGATCTGAAAACAGGGATCAGTTGCCTTCAGCATAGGTCACGTGATTTGTGCCGGAAGGGATAAAACAACATAGCTAAAACTAGGGTGGTTAACTTTGGTTGGGCGTCAATGTGTCTGGAATCGAGCTGTAGTTTCTTAGAAGCAATGGCCTCGAAGTATCTTCTCAGCCCATGTTTGCAGTTCCAGGTGCACATCAGGTCAGAGATAGGGCCAGTATTGTTTTTCTTTACATAATTGGCAATTAGTTGAAATTTTATGCCTGATGATGCGCATATAGGAGCCCACGTGGAAGAAGATGGACAGACCGGGCTGGGACCAGTGGCCTGGCATCCCCTACGGCACAGGTAGCATATTTATAAGGTTGCGCTTACCGTCCATTCGGATTTATACATTATGTAATTTACGTCACTGATGATGCTATATGCCTCCATAAAGTGTTGGTCGTACTGATTCTGGCAGAACGTTCTGTGGCAGCTGAGTCCATTGCTGGCGCATTTCTATTTTTGTGGAAATAAAACTTTGTTTTCCTTGCAAGAGGTGTTCTGGGCCTTTTCCCTAGTGGGTTGCATTTATTCTGGTGTGAGCGTTGAGGGTCTTCTCTACACCAGCCTAGAAGTTTCCCTTGCTTCCCTGGGATCAGCGCCCTTGGAAGAGGTACGACTATCCACTTTGCGCTTTCACTAGATGCAAAACTTCAGCAGCATTCATAAGAACCCCCCATTAGGCCAACACATTCAAAATACATTTTGGGGTCTTTCTGAAGAAACCTTTGTGACAAAGCTTACTGCTGTGGAATATTTGGTAGCTTATTATCGACCGATCCCACACGTCATGGTGCTAAAATCTGGGAACTGGAACATTTGCCCTTAGCTGCTTGCTCTACCAAAGAACCCGTGGACGGGCCGTAGAGTTATTGTCCATCAAGAAGTGGAACATGGAGGGCCTCGACTCTGTGATTCACATTTAAAAAACCAAAATACCTGAGATTCATTTCGCAGGTAGCAGAGCCAGATTCCAAGAGTGACCACTTCTTCCTCCCAGAAAACACATTTTTAAAAGGACTGTGCGGATCGTAAAATTGTATTGTTCCATCTCTCACCAGGCCAACAGTCCCATTTCTTTCAGCCACATTATCTATTACAATTATCTGACCCCCATAAATGCTCCTCTCTCATTTATCTTGCAGTCAACAACTCCCATTGCTTGCCAGCTCCAAATCTCCCATTGCTTCAGTCCCATGGAAGGCCACCATTTTACTTACTCTTCAGTCCCATGGAAGGCCACCATTTTACTTACTCTTCAGTCCCATGGAAGGCCACCATTTTACTTACTCTTCAGTCCCATTGAAGGCCACCATTTTACTTACTCTTCAGTCCCATGGAAGGCCACCTTTTTACTTACTCTCTCCAGCTCTCCTCCCATTCTTCTATCCCCTAAAATGGTTCCACATCTACTTCTCTCTCAAGCGCCTTTCCGTGGGCCCTCAAATGTTCCATATCCCAGTTCATGGGGCCTCGCACCCCTACGCTTGCCTTTCTTCTGGCCCTTTTAGCCCCCTAATCCCTTTTAGCTCACCAATTGAACTTAGTCTAAGTAGTAGAATCACCCGGCTACATGCACGGCGGCTTACGGGGGCGTACCTACCATTGGCGACACTGATGCAGCTGTACTGGGTTCCGCGACCTGGGTCTGGTGATAGTGGTCCAGTCCCTGTAGCCCAGCGATGCATTGTGGATGTGGATGTGCCTCTGCGTTCCTTACCTGCGACCAGGCCAGGATACAGCCAGAGAGACCAGAGAGCGAGAAGGATGGTAGGTTGTGTTCATGCTCTCCCCCCCTGACCATGGCCAGGTAGGCAGAGGGCGGTCAGTAATATGCATGCAGGCCGGGAGCAGCTTCATGCACATTCAGACGCCCACACCGTCCATGCAGGTGCATGAGCGGCTCAGTCAACATCTGCCGATTTCATATGTACTTAAGCGGGTGTTGGGGGACAGGGGATCAGAGGGGGAGCGCAGGGTCATATTGTCATTTGGGACGGGCGGTTTGGGTAGAGTAGAGGGCTACCAATCTGTTACTGTGTCTAATGCTTCCTTGCCCCTCTGACACCGTATCCTTTGTTGCTACTTTTAGTGTCTGTCCATTTTGTCTGTTTTGCATGCGTGCTCTGAGGCCTCCGGGCATGTGACGCGGCTTATAAAACAATTCAATAAATAAATTAATTAATTGCCATTATGGGCTGCTCATTTGTCCCAGGCAGATGCCTTCTGAGTGTGAAGGAAGGAGATGTCACTTTCTTCCCTCTGCAGTGTTAGAAGTGACGTGTGTGCCGTATCCCTCATACAGATACAGCACATATTAATGTATGGGTCACATAAATGCGAAACACAGAGGCTGCTCTGCCCCTCACATTGTCCCCAAATACAGAACACAGTATGTGTCAGATGGTGCGCTGGTCATCATATGCCCCCTCAGCCCAGCAAGGTCCGGACTTTGCCCCCTCGCTGCGACGGGTAGCCTTGGCACCTCGCAGCAGTTTGGATAGGTGCATGCCCAAGGCCTCCCTCTGTGGGTGGATCTTCACTTGGAAGGGGGAGCTGAACGACTGCTGTGCACATTCAAAGGAAATGCTCATGGCACAACAGGGCACCAGCCAATGGATTTCTGGTGCATGGAAGGTTGGCAGATCAAGTTTTACAGTGGACGCTAGAGTTGCCCAAAGCCTTTCTATGTGGTCCTTTTCTCTTCTCTGCAAGTATCCGGTCATTGCAGGAATCCAGTGAGCTCTGCAGAGGATCAGTACATGCCAAGAGGGGGCGGGGGGGGGGGTCTAGGGTCCTGCTCATGGCCTCCACCTGGTGTTGCTAACATTGTAACTTACTACCCTTAATATTCGCTCTTAATTGATCTTGAGCGAGTAGGGTCAAAGCAATTTGCCTATGGATCATTAGGTCCGTCAAGGAGGTCAGTTTCACACCAGCGGGAGCGGAAGGATACACTTATTGCTGACAGTGTCGCTAAGTAGGAGCAGGGTGCTTAGGAGTTAGGCAGCAAGGTCAGGTCTACTTTCAGTTCTCACCAGATTCCATCATGCACACCAAAAAAAGAGGTGGGGATCACTCGCACAAATCAGATCAAAAGGAGTTAGCGATCTGGTACAAGTCAGCCCAACAGTAAAGACATTGAGGGTCATTATGAGCATGCCAATCCAGAAAAAGGTGCCGGCAAAAACACGCAGCGGGACCTTTTCCAGACCGGCATACTCCATGTTTGCCAGTAGGGGCTTTGAACTACTGGCAGGCCTGACCCAGTTCTCCCTGCACGAGTTCTGAACTGATGGATGCCATGCCAGAATCACTGGCAATGGTCGTACTGTTGCCGGTGATTCTGGCAACCCATTCCCATGGAGTGCCATGGGAATGGGAACTTAACGTTACTCCACCACCCGTAATATCCCGGTATTACCAGGATATCGAGCGGTGGAAAGAGCAAACTCGTAATGACCTTCATTAAGTACCATTCTCGGGAATTAGGGCACTGGTACTGCAGCGGAACCAAACCAGGAAACATGATTATTGGGCAGCAGAAAAAGGCAGGACTGGCAGCATCACTCTACCCAACCTCAGCGGCAGATGCAAACAAGCAATGCTCCTTATGTTGGCGAATGCCGATGGGAAGCCCATGCGCCTGCCTCCTAATGAGGACACTAATCTCCACCTCATGGGCCAGGGTTCTCCCGGACACCGAGACAGTATGCGCTCTGCCACCTTCCAGCAGGGACCTCCCTTCACCCTCTGTCCAACGGACAAAGAGGGCTGTTCCATTGCCCCATGCCCGGTAAGTTTGGATGATGGAGTTTCTTTGAGGGGTTCTACTTGCCTGCTTTGGGGTTCATGAGGTTGCTGTCAGTAGTAGCTGTTTCGGGAATCTTGCTCTTGGTAGTGGATGGTTCGGGGGTGAAGCATATCATTTCTGCCCTGGGCAGACCAGTGGACTCGTTCTTTGCACGTAGAGTATCGTTATTGGAGCAATATTACACAGCAGTTCTCCCTGCAAGAGTTCTGAACTGATGGATGCCAGCAGGACTGTGCAGCAACTGTGAAAGCACCGTGCAGCATTGGACACTAAGACTGACTCCATTAATTCAGCTGGTTCTCATCTGGGACTCTCCATCGCAGTTGTAAAAAGAAGCTCCTTGATACTTACTGTGGTGAAAACTTCTGTGGATTCTAACTGCGTCTCCGACTTGGGTCAAGATTGCATATTTTAGGTCTGTGTGATTCATTCATTATGGAACTGTCGCAAAAAGCCATCTTGCCCTCAACTCTGCTCTACTCTACTCTGCTCTGCTCTGCTCTTGCTTTGCTCTGCTCTACTCTTGCTCTGCTCTGCTCTTGCTCTGCCCTACTCTTGCTCTGCTCTGCTCTACTCTTCTCTAATCTGCTCTGCTCTACTCTGCTCTGCCCTTGCTTTGCTCTGCTCTGCTCTGCTCTTGCTCTGCCCTACTCTGCTCTGCTCTACTCTTCTCTAATCTGCTCTACTCTGCTCTACTCCACTACCATTTAGCTCGCAGGGCTGCCTCCACGTGCTTTTCTCATTTATCAGGAATAATTGCGCCTGGCAGTAAATCCCTGCATTGCTTTTTCTCTGTCACATTATAAAGGGGCTTTCCTTAACCACCCCCTGCAGCAGGGCAGCTCTTTTTAATAATACACGTGCGGCCATTGGAGAAATGAATGCTTGTGATTTGAATAGTGTACAGCCGATAGTTGAACTCCTTGTAATGAAAGCCTTTTGACCTAACCCACTAATTAATCGTGTATTTGAATATTCATTCTTTCATGCTGGGCTTCTACGCCGCTCATACCAGCGTGTGCATGCATATGTTATTTGGTTATAGAAGCATATATCTTTGCAGTGGTCGAAGGGTAACACAAAAAGTAGTTGAACTATACTCCCCTGCCCCAACCATCCTGCCCGCCGCGCTCCCCAAGGACCTCACACTCAACCCCCCACAATTCAAACACGACATCTTCCTTTTCTCCACCCCACGCTGCTGTGTTTACAGCAGTACTGTCAAAACCCACGAAAACACAAGGAAAGAAAATGCATTTAAATAACCACCATTAGTTGATCATTGTACCCCAAAGCATGCAGCATTCAGCTTTAAGGGGCCCCCCCTTCAATCACCCACCAGTCCCACCTTTTAATGGGCCCTCCTAGGCTATAACTAGACCTCCCTTCCCCCCCATTAAACTGTACAGACACCGTGCCTGCGGCAATCCATGACTACTTGCAGAAGACACAGATCAGTGCGAAGCCGGGTTTTGTGACTGCTCAATGCCTCGAGGTGGCGGCCCGGGCCTGTAGGTAACGGCCCGCCGACCAAGCTAAGGGGCCGAGCACAGCGAGCGTCCCTTAATGAGGGCGGGTGTGCCACTACCAAAAGGGTGGGCCTACCACTGAGGGGCATATCGACATTAGCACCCGTGTAGTTATCTAGCTCGGAACACGGGCTTGTACCATACAGTACCACCCTGTTTGGGTTTCGCCCCCTGCAGGGGCTAATGAGGCTCATGTCCCAGGCGGTCTATACAAATGAAAAAGAACAAGCCAGCACCTGCAAGATAGCACAGCAGGGTGTGAAACTGGAGTTTTACCAGCACGCCCCAGGTTCAAATCCCCAGCAGGGGGCAAATTATTAAATAAATAAAGGTTTCCTTCACTGCTGTCCTGGAACGGTGCTCTGGATCACATGCCTGATTTCCCAACAAAAAGTAGGGGAAAGTCGTACCCTCTAGTTCCCGGCCAAGTTGACCTCGTTATCTTTGCTTTTTTACTATTTGTAAATTCACATAAAGTAGATCAGCAATGTTGCGTCTATTTCCTGTCAGGTGGCATCTATCACCTGACCCCAATCAATATTCCAGTCAACAGCTCTGAGCAATTTAAACTTGATCAAAACTCCAGATGCTTAGAAAGTATCACTTTTGCTGCCTTCATTCTGTGCAGGGGATGTAATGCCGGATGAATGGTGTTGTCGGCTTTCATTTCAACACACCATTGCATTCTGGAGTCTGTGTTCCTGGTATGTTTCAACAGAAGCAATTGGATTAAAATACATTGCAACCCAACAATGCATTCTGGAAGCTGTGGTCCTAAATTGCTTTAATAGAGCCAACTAGACTAAAATACAAGATAACAATGATTTGTAAAAGGAAAGGTGAGAACTCGAAAAGTGGTGTCCTGGTGACATGGAGTCCTATGGTAACACTAAGGGCCTCATCACGAGTTGTGCGCTCAGCCGGGCCTATTAGCCCTACCGCCAAACCCCCGGTGCTATGATATGATATGGCATTTGTAACAAGCCTATACACAAGTGTTTAGGGGCGAATCGCGGGTTTGGCGGAACAGTAAGTTCCCATTCTCCATTGGGCCCATTTGGGAATTTCCCTTTCCCCATTGGGCCCAATGGGGAATGTTTGGTGCTATTACCGCCGGCGGTAATAGCACCGAAAATCAGCAAAACCGCAGGGGATTTGCACCGAGCTCAAAGCGGGTGTAGGCAGTAAGTTGGATCAAGCTTAGCAGAGACATACTGGATTGGGAGAAGAGGCGTATCCAGGGAGTAGGTGCGGCTAGGGGAGATGGCCAGAAGAGTGTCTGGGAGCCTGTGCCATACAAGCGCGGACAGGCGCAGACAGGCTGTTCTGACGGGCCTTCTTCTGGCAACATCTGTTTTGTGTGTGTGTGTGTATATATATATATATATATATATATATATATATATATACATATATATATATATATGTATATATATATATATATATATATATATATATATATATATATATATATATATATATATACTGATGGATGTATTTATGTCTTATTCAAATTTGATCATGTTTGCTTTTATCGTGTATTTCGATTTCAATGTGGAATGTTTATTGTGAAATATCAGACTAGATTATTTGCTTAATTGAAAAATAAATGTCAATACACTGTTTCATGACACCCTGTTTGTAGTTTTGTTGAAGTTAAATATATGCTTGTCTGTAGTTTCAGTCCTGTTGAGAGTTGCTTCTCTACTCCTATGGGAATTATCACCAAGTCACTTTCCGGATATAATTGTAATAATTGTTTATATCCTTAGACTCAGACATGATATGTGAATAATCTATTCTGTTGAGGAGTATTTGTGTTTTGTTAAGCTTGGCGCCAACAGACAGTAGCAGCAGCTGGGAAATCAGAGATATGGAGTAGTGAGAGAACACATTTCAGGGCACTGCAGTCAGACAGCTCGGTTATCTGTTGCTTCTGTCTGATCACAAAGAAGAGGAGGCAGGTTTTCCTCTGAATCCCGAAGTTGTGATGCGCTCTCCCTGAGACCCAGAGGCAGAGGCTCGACATCCCAAAGACTTTGAGGGAAAAATAAAGACTAGGCTTCTGTAGTACCTACAAAGGACACGTATGCACAGCACCCCAAACAATATATACATGCATACATATCTTTAACAAAAGCAGCCAGGACTTCCAGACATTCCAAGAGTAGAACCACCACAGAGACAGGGTTCTGTTCCAGACGTTCTGCTGAAGAGCTCTGAAACAAGCGCCAGAACTCATCCCAGTCCTTCGCTCTTTGTACAGTCCCCAGGATCCTCCATTTTCAGTGGGGGACCTCTTCTCTAGGACCAAGGCCGACTCTTGCCCATATCAAGGTCACCTCCAAGGAGGCTGGTGCAAGGTCAGACTACTCCCGGGGGCAGGGACGGCTGCCTATAGAACTGGCTCTTAGGTTGTATATGTATACCTCGCCAGGTGAAGCTCCTGGACGATTTGATTTGTTACTCTAGGACCTCCTCTGAACGTCTCACCCTTGGTCTTGTGACACAAAGCGAGTAGGCGGGAGGTACTGCCCAGACACCAGCATATCCACAGTTCCTCCCCTCCCATATAGATCTTTCCATCGCACACAAATCTCCCTTCTATTTCATCCATCGGCTAATTAGATCATCAGCTGGTACTTCAAAGAAATGCCAAGACCGAGCCGCCCATAGAATCTTAATTGGAGATCCAAAGGTAAGCAGCGGAAAGCTGAAGCTGTGCACAGTGGCAAAAACACACATGCAAATATAACCAAGGAAGCGGGCACCACCTATATTTTAAGCTTATTTCTGTAACGATAAATCGCAGACAGTGGTTGAACAAATTTATCAAAGTCTGAGACTAGTTGAGGAAGTCCCAGGGATGGACTGGCCTATAGGGAACTCTGGAGATTTCCCGGTTGGCCTCTGCACCTTGGGCCTCTTTTGTGTTTTATTTCCAAATGTTCTCATAGGAAAAGGGGTGGGCTTGCTGAAAATGCGTAATACGGGGCCACTTTGAAAATTATTTCCAGGGCCTCTTTCGGTTCCCAGTCCACCACTGGGAAGTCCTCTAGTGTTGCCTCTTCCCTTGCGAATCACAGCGCATATTACCTATAATATCCTAGAATTTGTACTTAAGTATAATGCTATGCAAACCACATCGGTTAGACATAAAACACAAATCTTAGTAAGGAGACGAAGATAGGAGAAACAGGAAACATGTCCAATGCATTTTGGACTGCAGAGAGTCCTTCATCACGGACCATATCCATCTACTTTTTAAGTGTTCCTCCCACGGGTATACAACGCCACATAAAAACCGTCCACCTGTGGATAATGCTTTGAAGATACAAAAGCGAACTTGACAAAAAGTGTGTTTCCAGACAGCAGCCGCCGTCTCTCAGGTGGGTCAAACAAGCAAGCGCTTCGAAGCGAGCAGCGATCTGATTCCCAAGGGAACAGGCAGCATTAGAGGACCTACCCCCTAGTCTTAGGCTTTGCTATAGCTGAAAATCACACAGGCACACATGGCTTCTACTGCCAAGCTAAAGACCAAATCTCACATAGACAACCACACAGTGACACACAGCCGGGGTTCCCAGGACTCAAACTGTCCTTCTCAAGGTAAGGGTGTCTGTTGCCAACATCTTAAAGTACCAGGTATACGAGTGTCTGCAATCTGACGTAGCGGGGTACAGAATGCAGGATGCAGGAAATTCAGCAACCTGATAGACAATAGCAACAAAGACAAGCAACAGCAAAGCCAACAGTTTGGGCTTTGCTAAGAGGAAAGTTTTTGACCATACTTGCCCCCTCCAGATCCCCGGCTTGGAAGCCGAAAGGGCAGTCTGCATGGTGAAATTAGCACCGCCACTGGAGCGCCATGTTCCTGCACTTCCCCACCCCCTCCTGGTCCTGCCTCCTCCAGGTTTCTTTCATCAGTCTGAGCATAATTAGCTCAATCTGATTGGCGACTGAGTGCCACCCAGGATCCAGAACTAGAGCTGCAAAGGCACCACCTATGAGCCACAACCAGAGGCATCGCTGGGGGGGCTGAGCGGGCTATAGCCCCAGGTCTTTTGGTTGTAGCCCCGGATAGAAGCTCAAGGACTACAACCAAAAGGCTATAGCTAGCCCCGAATTCCGCCAGTCCCGACATTAGATTAGCCCCTGATATTTTCCAGACCTAGCAACACCCCTGGCCACAACTATGCAGCCTCTCTACTTGACGTTATAGTGCTACATAGCGTTACTACGTGGAGCTAGAGTGCTACCTATGGGTCAAAACTAATGGACGGGCTAAAGTGCCAAGTAGGAGCTATAGCGATGTGGTCTAAGGAGACATACTATGTCCTGCTGCCACCAAATGAATGTAAAACCTTCCCAAGACAACTGCATACGCGTGACCAGCCAGCAACAGATGGATTGGGTACATCCAGTTAGTTTGCATACAACTGGCCAACGAAATATACAAGAATAGCAGATTGGTACAATTTGTATGGGCATAATTTTAGGGGGGGCAGGGGTGATTGTCCCCCCCAACTTTCATGGCACATCATTTTGTCCCCATTCATTTGGATGGGGCACCTTTTCTTCAGATGTCATGTCCCCCCCAACTTTTTCAGCAAAGTTACTCCACTGGGTACACATATCAACCTCATACTGGCCAGCGAGAAGAGAAACCACTCAACCCAGCCATGCCAGACGGAGCGTTTGATATAGGGTCGTAACCTGTGCATGGTGCAGGTTACTGATGGTTATTTTAAGACTGGATTCAGAGTGGATAGATCTGACGAGTGTGCTGAAGTCAAATGAAGGATCCTGGTTTTGGGGGGGGGGGGGTGGGGCGATTCAAGCACACCAGTCTATTAATTGGCATTGTTTCGTCCTGATGAAGACACAGACTGTACTGCCCCTAACGTATTGCAGCACGTCAACAGATAGACTTTCACATCCAACCCAGAAGAAAAGAAGCGAGGGATATCACTGAAATAGAATTGCGTGGGATGAATAGTTCAGATTGAAAAGAAACTTCCATAATGCTAGTTGTACCATAATGAAGCAATCAGGCCAGAGATGTCTGTGTGCGATTAGTGTGTTTTGATTCCTACGTCTTTTGCATTCCTTCATTAAATGAAGTATCTGTGTGTCCATGAAACTCGGATGACCTCAAACCAATGGTTCACGAAGCATTCCCACCCGACTACGTACTCATCCCCCACAACACACCCTCTAGAGGAGGAGGATTAGCCATGCTCCACAAATCTCACATCTCTATCACCTCCACAAAAACACAACCCAGCACAGCTAACTGCAAATCTCTCCTAGTCAAACTCTCTCTCCTGACTACCCTTTCACACAGCTTCTTACTCATCTAGAGGCCCCTCGGATACAACCCACATTTCGCCAACAGCCTATGTCACTCACTAGCAGCCACATTAATTACCCACCCTGCAATCACCATACTGGGGGGCTTCAATATCTGGTTCGACATGTCCAACAACTCCATGTCCCGCCCCTAGTCGACAGTCTACAGGCACTCAACCTCCCCCAGCATATCACAGGACCCACCCACATGGCTGGCCACACACTTGACACCATGTTCAGCTCCTCCGACCTCATCACCATGCCCACCCACAACTGCTCATCTGGACTGGCTACTCTGCCATACCTTTCCATCTCCTCACACCGCTGCCACCCCACAAGGCTGCCACTATCTCTAAATCTCAGTTCAAGTGCTGGAAGAAGGTCAAGGTACCACTGCACCTGGCTGAAGCATTGCTACATACCCTCCCCCCACTCCCGGTCATAGATAGACCCTTACCCAAAGAGCTCTTCGATCACTGGCTGACGCATTCCTTCCCTGACCCCCTCCAAGTCTGCTCCCTCCCACATAGGACCTTTCCCCAAATGGTTCACCGCTCACCCGAAGACTCTCAAAAACCATAACCACTCACTTGAGCGCAAATGCCGAGCCTCCAGAGCCCTGCAAAGCAAATAATCACCCACCAACTATCACTGAAACGTGAAATCAGAGATCCGAAAGAGCAAAAAAGCCTATTATAATAAAAGGATCTTGAGTAGCAGCAGCAAAGAGCTCCACAGGATCATCACAGAATTCTTAAACCCTTCCTGCACTGCAACCCTGACTGTCTCATCACAAACGCCCTGCAACTTCCTCCCTGAATTTTTCCATAAAATAGCCATAGGCAGGATGTTGACACTCAATGCCAAGCTCTCCATCCTGTCCGCCCGCTCACCACCTGCGCTTCAACAACCAACCCTCCTGAGAACCCTTTGTTCTGCTCTTATAACCCTATTTCAAGCGAGGAGTTCCTCAAACTATCGACAGCTGACCTTCCGGATCCCCTCTCAACCCTTGTCCCCCCTCTCTCCTCAAAGAAATCTTCACCTCCACTTGCGCCAGAGAACTGGCGAGGTCCATTCTTAACGACCCCCTTACCTTCCTAGAATCCTTCAAAACTGCGCATGTCAAACCGCTGCTTAAAAAAACATCCATCAACCCTCTCCTACAATCAACTACAGGCCCATCTCCAACACCCGGTTCCTGGCAAAACTCAATGGCTTAGTGGAATCTAGCAATCTCCTAGACTCCACACAATCAGGTTTCTGTCTGTTCCACAGAACAGAAACCACTCTGATTTCTATCTGGGATGACCTCAAAGTCACAGCAGACTCAGAAGGATGCACAGCACTTGTTCTTCTTGACCTCTCAACCGCGTTTGACACCATTAACCTCATGATCCTCCTTGACAGACTGCACTCCCTAGGAATACAAGATTCAGCACTCACCTGGATCACCTCATTCCTCACTAATAGACAGCAAATCACCCATATACCCCTTCTCTCTCCTCTGCATGCCCAGTGAACACTGGAGTACCCCAAGGCGCCTGCCTCCCTCCCCTTCTCTTGAAACTTTACATGACCCCCCTGCCCAGGATCATTCGCTCACACAACCTCACCTGCTATAACTATGTGGGTGACACGCAAATCATCTTGAGAATTCCTAAATCGACCGCCTACCTTTGCCCTGACCTAGCAGCATGTCTCACTGACATTGACCGGTGGATTACGACTAACCATCTCCTTCTGAACCCAGGGAAAACGGAGATCATGGTATGCGGCAAAACTTCTCTATTTCTCCAACCGACTCCCTGGCCACTCACACTGCCCCCCACCCCTTCCTGACCACCACCACTGTCAAAAACCTCATCTGCATAATGGACTTTGAGCTAACTCCGTCTCACCACATCAACAATGCATCTAAATCCTGTCATTTCCACCTTAGGCTCCTGAAGCACATCTTCCCTTACTGCACCATCCCCAACGGACTGGCTGCAATTATGTCCATTGTCATGTCCAGACTTGATTATGCAAACTCCTTCAATCTGTGTGCACAGGCCTACCAGCTAAAAACAAACTCCAAAGAGTCAAAAACACAGCTGCCTGACGGCCTCTCGCATTGGGATGTAGGGACCACATCCCAACTGCTCTCTGCACCCTACACTGGCTCCCAATTGGACGTAGGGCCACCTTCAAATTCCTATGTACTACACACCGAGCTGCGCAAAAGCACGCCCCAAATATTTACAAGAAAGGATTAGGCCTTACCACCCAACTCACCTTAAGATGAAGCACTGCCCTCCTCTTAGTGGTCCTCACCTCCAATTTGGCCAGGATCGGAGGATCCGCTGTCTCAACCCTGGCGCCATCTTTGTGGAATTCACTGTCTTGCCACATTAGACACAGCGAAGACTACATGGCTTTCCAGAAGGCCCTCAAAACCTGGCTCTTTGCCTAAAAACACATAAGAGAAACGTCCTGACCACTAAACTTACCACCAAAACCAAGAAACGTGAATCGTAGTAGCACCTATGTATATGACGGACTTGAATCATTGCCCTCTACCGCCTAGAATACCGTATGCTATGAGGCCTAGAGATATCCATCTCCAATAATCTGGACTGACTGTGCTAGACTCAGAACCCAAGCACCAGAAGCCCTTATGAGCTTGATCAGTGCCATGCAATTATACACTACGCTAGCAGTCCAAGAATTGCACATGCTTGCTAATCCTACTCATCTGGAAATCCATGAGCACAACTAGATACTGGGTCGCCGTCTGGCACTTATTTTGCTAATCCCACCTATCTGGGAATGTACTTAACAGAACTACCTACTGGGAATCTATCTAGCAGAACTACCAACCCAAGCACTAATAGTGTTTATGAACTTGATCATTGCCCTGCAAGTGTGCATTACACTACCAGTCCAGGAAATGCCCTTACTTGCTAACCCTACACATCTGGAAATCTCGGAGCAGAAGTATATACTGAGTACCGTCCAGCATTTATTCTTTGCTAATCCCATCAGGCAATGTATTGAGCAGAACTACCTATCGGCGAATCTATTTGGCAAAACTACCAACAATGGATATCTCTAGCATCTATACAGTAACAACACGAGGTGGGACGAGTTGGGACGTATTTGTCTGTCACCAACTGTCAGTCTTCGCCAAGGCAATTCGACTCAGGAATACACTTTCGGTTGACCTCTGTAGCCTGACTAACAAGAGTAATCTTTATTGGAGCAGGAGTTGCTATGGGCGGGCTTTGTACTCCATGGTCCATCGCCAAGAACATAACATTTTGTACATCAACCTTTTAAATCAACCTCTTGGATCCCACTGAGATATTGTCATAAAAGGCATATATGCCTTTTTTTTACCAACTGTTTGCCTCACCAGGAGCGGAAACTGGGCAGGCGGAGGGATTCTCACATACTCGGTGCCAGCTTGCCTTACATGTTGGGTTTGCTATCACAACTGGGGTATTTCTTCCGCGCTTCCATCTACTTCTTCCTGTTACTATTGTGTTTTCATTTGGGTGTATCCGGCAGGGCATTCTGCCACTTGCTTTCATTGTTACTGGAATAATACAAACCGTATGCTCACATTCACCAGCCCTCCTATGCAGAACTTTGCGCCTGGCGGGACATATTAGGTACGGGGGGAAGTTAGTTCTGGGTGTCAGGCTTACGCCTTGTACCCTTAAGAACGGTGGGAAGCCCCACAGGAGTGAGGGTGGGCTTGGGAGTATGCTAGAGGGATGAGTGAGAGGTAGTGAGGGCTGGAGCTTGCTGGTAAGGGATGGCATGAAAGCGTGGACTTGCCGGGATACAGTGAGAGAGGGATTTAAGGAGAGGACAGTCTACATTATCTTATACAGAATAGAGAATAGATGGGGTGCGCCCTAATCTGTAGTGACCCATATTTTCCCTTTTTACTTTTAAATACAGATAAAACAAGTTGATTTCAACTGTGTCTTTACTTAAAAATGCTAGAAAATAAACTAGGCATTAGGCGTTACTGGTCATTTGGGGAGTGGCCAGACCTGTTACTGGTACTAGGCATGTAGGGATTATCGTAGCTGTTGGTAGGTAATGTGAGCACTGGTTCTGCCTGTTACTGGACAACGAGGGCACTGTGTGTATCTATTGCTGGACATATGGGACATTCCATACCATTGGAGCATGAGGAATGGCGCATTTTGCATGTGTCGAATGACATCATCTCCTATTTCAGGATATGGGAGACTGCCATTAACCACTGTCCCTGGTCTTTGGAATCTGGCAGGCATTTCAGTCATTGGGCGTGTAAAGATTGTTTAATCATTAGCGTTTCTAACTGAGCATACAGTAGCTGTAAAATATAAATACATGCCACAATACCACATAGGAACCATGGTTTCACCTGGTTTGTGGCAGGTGTGACTTGGCACAAATGGATTTTTCTACTGTCACATTTTGGGTAAAAAAATGTTTTAAGCCTTTTTAAACCCACCATAACTTTGCTGGTGTTTGCTAAACATGCCCCAATGCTCAAACCACAAGACTGTCAGACTATACTGCACGGATGATCCCTAATCAGGACGAAACCAGGTATGTAGTTGTATGAAGCCTTGACAAATGGTTCTCTTGGGTTAATTAGGCTATGCATAAAGTAGCACTGCTCTGTAAGATAAAGGCAACTTTCTGGAGCAAAAGGCTTGTATTTGGGCTATGGAACAAGTTACTTACCTGTAACTATTGTTCTCCAGCATGGGTTATGTTAGGTGAATTTATAGCGCACCTTGGCACGAGGACAGGCACAACATAGTATGACTGAAACGAAAGGAGTCAGCAAAAGAGGGTGGTCTTGAGGAGACGACGGAAAATTAGGTGGTTCTCAATAGACTTGAGTTTGAGAGCAAGACTGTTCCGCAGCTTTTCAGCCACGACAGAGAAAGCCCTGCCGCCCACTCTCATGAGGAGAAACCTTGGAACCATAACCAAGCTGTCACTACCAGAACAGAGAGTCTGATTGGGAATGTAGGGTTGGAACTTGTCTCGAAGGAATTCAATCTGATAGACTGACCGATGAACAATACACAAGGATTGAAAGGCAATCCGTTGTTGCACTGGAAGCCAGTGCAGGTGGCGTAATACCGAGCTGATGTGTGAGCCATGCAGAGTTGCAGTGGCAACCCGAGCGGCTAGGTTCTGGAGCAGTTGCAGTCGATGAATCAGACCAATCGGCCGGCCCAAGTAAAGAGCATTACAGTAATCAATCCTGATAGAAACCAACGTGGTCACCACAGGTGTGCGGAGTCAAGCCGGAGTAAAAGGCAAGATCTTACGAAGAACCCGCAACAAAAAATGACCAGACTGACAAATCGCACTTCCTTGTGCTGCCATAGACAGTGATGCAGACAAGTGGACCCCCAAGTTCTTCACCACAGTCACAGGAATGGGAAATGCACCCATTGAAGCTGTCCTGAAATAGAGAGGCTGAGAATCTGTTGTGGCCAGAGAACCCACCACCGGGACCTCCGTCATATCCCAGTTGAGCTTTAGCCAACTTGTGCTCATCCAGTCCCCCACGGATGTCAGGCAGTCACACAAATGAGATGTCACACCATCCCGGTTAAGATCTAAACGGACCAGTATCTGTGTGTCATCTGCGTAAGAGTAACACCTAAAGCCATGAGAGCAGATAAGAGCAATCAGGGAGCAGATATAGATGTTGAATAACATTGGAGACAAGGCAGATCCCTGGGGAACCCCAGAAACCAAAGAGTGAGAAGAGGAAATAAAAGGATGGAGAGACACAGTCTGGCCATGGTCAGTTAAAAACGAGGTAAACCAGGTTAACACAGGACCAGATATTCCAAGGGCAGCCAACCCAGGAGAGGAGGAGGGGGTGATCGAAAGTATCAAAAGCCACTGACAGATCGAGCAATGGGTCTGGCATGGATTCACATGCTCATGAATATTCCCTGTCGTCAGGCTGGGAATCCTCGGTAAAAGAAAAAAAACTGTTTCACTTTCACTTACAAACTGTATATTTCTCCTCTAAACCACTGAGCTCTGGGTCATAATACCCTCAGCCAATAACTGCCCTCGCCCCAGGACCCTCCTCTGGCAGCCATCTTCAGATTTGGTAAGCAGGTAAAGTTGCAGTATGACCAAGAAGAGCCACAGAGGGGACGACGGGAGGGTTTGCATGTGAATCAATGCCAGACCCATAGTGGAGAACAATAGTTACAGGTAAGTAACTTGTTCCTTCTCCAGCATGGGGTCTGGCTTGGATTCACATGCTCAGGAATAAAGAATACATAGCAGTACAACATTACACAACCACGGGAGGTGGCAAGGCTCAACAGAAGCAATTACTCTTACCTCCAGAACAGGCTCAACCTTCAAGGGAACAGGTTGCGTACCACTGCTTGGCTGACCCTGGACTTCTCTCTGGGATGCCTGTCGACAAGTAGAATCTTGTGAAGGTGTGTGTAGACCTCTACGTAGCAGCCCTGCAGATGTCCAGTAGGGGCACATCGGACATGAATGCCGTCGTCGCAGCGATCGCTCTGGTGGAATGGGCTGTTGGACGGCCGGGCAGCAGTCGGTTTGCCACCCAATGACTGTGTGATACAGCAGAAGAGCCACATGGAGATGGAAGCCTTGGACAAAGCCTTTCCATGGTTAACAGGACCAAAGTTCAGAAATAGTTGAGACGTCTTCCAGAAACTCTTTGCTTGTGCCACACAGAACTTCAGAGCATGAGCCACATCCAGCGGGTGCAAAGTCCTTTCAACCGGTGACAAAGGTTTCGGAAATAACACAGGCAACACCAAAGACTCGTTGAGGTGGAATTCTGACGGACCCTTTGGCATGAAGGAGGGGTGAATCTGCAGCACCACCCTTGAGTCATGAAAAGTCAGATACGGCTGTTTGCAGGATAGGGCCTGGATTTCACCCACGCTCCTGGCAGATGTGATGGCCATGAGGAAAGCCGTTTTCCATGGTAGGAACTTAAGAGGGGCCTAAAAGGGGGCCCCATGAGCCTCGTCAGTACCACGTTGAGTTCCCACACCAGGGCAGGTGCCTTCATAGGCAGAAATGATCAAAACAGTCCTTGAGGAATTCCTTGACGTGACCAAAGAGAAGAGCTGGTCTAGCGGGAGATAGTTGCCAGATGCATCTTGATAGAGGTGTGCGCCAGCCCTGCCTTGGCCAAGGACAAGTATGGAAGAACCTGCTGGGGCGTGACCCTCAGAGGGTTGATCTTCTGTGACCGGCACCACGTAGAAAAACGCCTTTACTTGTGCCCGGAGCACTTAAGAGGCAACAACGCTCCGGCCCTGGCAAGGACCTCCCTGCAGTCTGCCGGCAACTCGTACACTTCGAACTCTAAGGCTGCTGGAGCCAAGCCTTCAGATTCAGCGATCCTGGGTTGTGATGCAGGATTGCGCCTCCTTCTCTGGTGAGCAGATCCATGACCACTTGCAGCTTGACTGGAGGTGACGTTGACAGGCTGAGAAGGTCCAGATACCAAATCTGGCTCGGCTACACTGGGACGACGAGGATCATCCTGCATAGGCACCTTTCGAGTTGATTGATGACTCGCAGTAGGAGAGGCAATGGAGGGAATGCGTATAGGAACAGACCTTTCCACAGGAAAGAGAACACGTCCCCCATGCTCCTCGGCTGGTGTAACCTGCTGGTGAACCTCTGGCATTTGGAGTTTGTCGCCATCGCAAATAGATCGATCTGGGGCCTGCCCCACTTGTGGCAGAGGTGGTCCACTTGATCCTGTTGAAGTTCCCACTTGTGGCAGGAGCGCAGTTCAATGCTGAGGGAGTCGGCGGTGGTGGATGGGGAACATCTCTTGGATGAGAGCCCAGTGCCACAAGTCCTGCGCCTCTCTGGAGAGCGCAGGGGATCTGGTGCTCCCTTGCTTCCTGATGGAAAACATTGTGGTGGTGTTGTCCATGAAGACCCTCACCACGTTGCCCTTGAGGGATGGAAGGAACGACTTGAGGGCACAAAACACTGCCCACGGCTCCAGGATATTGATGTGGAGATCCCTCTCCTCCGCCAGCCACAGGCCTCTGGAATGGAGACGTCCGGTGTGGGATCCCCAGCCCTCCAGGGAAGTGCCGGGGATGATTGTCGCTGGTACAGGGGGCTCTGAAAACCTGTGCCCCTGGTGACGTTGGAGCATATGCCCCACCACCTTATTGTTCGATGGATCTCCTCATTGAGAGCAATCTTGTCTGTGAAGCTTCCGGACACCTGGATCTCGTGAGCACCCAGGAACTCCTGAAGGGGTTGCATCCGCAACCTGCAGAGCTGGATCAGGCAGCTGCACGACTACATCATGCCAAGCAGCGACATCATGCTGTTGCACCTTGCCCAGCAGGGCCACTATCCGCTCTTCCGAGGGAGCCGCCAGGCAGGCGATCATGTTGAGTCTGGCCCCCAGGAACAGCGTATTCTGCGTTGGTATCAAGCAGGACTTTGGATAGTTGATTGAGAACCCTAGATCCGTCAGTAGCCGGACGGTCCTCTCCATGTGTTCGACGGCGAGTTCCCTTGACTTGGCCCGCATGAGCCAGTCATCGAGGTACGGGTACACCTGTTCCCCTGCAGACGCAGATGATATGCAGCTAGTGCCAGGCACTTCGTAAACACCTTGGGCACTGACTTCAGTCCGAAGGGGACGGCCTTGAATTGATAGTGCCTTCCCTGCACTACGAAGTGCAGGAAATTCCAAAGCTTCTCATGAATGGGGACGTGGATGTATGCCTCCTCCAGATCCAGTGACGGCAGGAAGTCCCCTTCTTCCAGTTGGCCGAGCATGTTTTGCAATGTGACCATCCTGAATGTCTGGGACTTGTGGTATTTGTTGAGATGGTGCAGGTCTAGAATGGGCCTCCAGCCCCAGGACTTCTTTACCAAGAAGTATCTGGAGTAGAATCCGGAGCCCCGCAGTTGCCTTGGAACCAGCTCTATTGCCCCTTTTCTTATCATGGCCTGTACCTGATGCAGGAGCTGAGGGATGTGCTGCTCTTGCCTGGCCACCAGAGGTATCCGTGGACGCTTTTGCTCGAACTCTAGAGTGTGTCCGTGGGCGAGAGCGTCCAGCACCCATCGGTCAGTGGAGATCTTCTTCCACTCACTGATGAAGTCCTCCAGCCGGCCTCCCACTGGGGTGCATGGGTGCGGGCTCGATGTCCTGGTCGGTTCAATCTTACTTTGGGGCTTTGGGTGTGATGACGACGCCGGCCACCTCCACCTAAAGCCTTGAAATGGCCTTTGTAGGCCACTGGCGTCATGAACCGGGAGGGTTGATGAAAGGTACGAAAGGGACCCTCTGTCGAAACCTTTCCACGATCTGCTGGACTTCCCAAGGGAGGCACAAAAGGAAGGGCAGTGTTGTTGAAGAGTGCACAGGGCACGGGCTGCCTCCGTGTCAGTCTTAATGGCCTGCAACGACTCATCGAGGGCCTTCCCAAAGAGGTTGTCCCCATCGACGGGCATGTCCAGCACCCTCATCTGGACCTCCTGATGGAGGTTTGTGGCTTTCAGCCAGCCACAACGATGAAGGCAGACACCGTTCCCCATCTGCCTGAACCCCTTGTCCGCAATGTCCTGGGCCACAGTGATTGTATGGTCCGACGCCACATTCCTCTCCTGGAGGATGGAAAGCGCCTTGACTCGCTTGTCGTCAGGTAGAAACTCCAGCAGTGAGGCCATCTTATACCACAGTTCCCTGTTGTACCTGGCCAGGAGTGCAAGTGCGTTAGCTGCCTTGACTGTTGATGACGCCGAGTAGATCACCTTTCTTCACATGGCATCTAACTTCTGCCCTTCGCTATCCAGTGGAACGGAGGATGAAGAAGAGGTGTTAGATTACTTCTTTCTCGCTGCCGCCAAGACCACTGAGTCCGGGGAAGGCTGCGAACGTAGGCACTTGGGTGCGGACTCTGGCACCTGGTATTTTTTTCTCCAGCCTATCCCTCTTGGCTGGGGCTGTGGCAGGATTTCTCATCAAAGCTAGGCCCTCGTCCCAAATGTTGTCCAGGAGAGGCACCACAAAAATGGTCTTCCTCTTGGCCTTGCGCTGTTTGTATAGGAAACCTTCCTTTTTGGTCTCTTCTGGCATCAGTTGGAAGAGCTTGAACGCTCTGGCCACCATGGCATGGAATGACCCCACCTTGTCCAGGGGAGAAGCAGTTGGCTGCAGAGAACCGCCCACTGTGGCCATCTCATTGTCTGTATCCGTAGTCGCTGTGTTCGTCCCTGTGTTCCTTATGGGGTAGGGCATGTGTGGACGTTGATGCAGTGGCGTAGGTTGCTGCTTGTTCTTTTTTGCCAGAGGCTTTTCTGGTACCATCGGGACTGGGGCTGGTGATGTCGCCGGCATACTTTTCTGAATTTCCGACACCAACGTGTGTAGGGTCCAAAGGATATCCAGCGATGCATCCCTCAGAGATGTGGGGGGTAGGCCTACTGGGCCCTGCGCCTTTGTAGCCATTGGCATTTCCGCCGCCGGCATCTCGTCATCTTCGCCCCCCTCGGCATTACCGCCGTCATCGTCGTTCCCCACGTCCTCTTGGATCATGTGAACGGACACGTGGTCCTCGTCCGAGGAAGAAATATCAGTGCCCTGGATTACAATCAAGGCCTCCTCTCCCCCCCTTTTTTTCCATCCTGAGGGCTGGGTTTCAGGCTTAGGGATGGCATCCTCTTCTCCGGTGTCTTCTCCACCGGCTTGGCCGAGGCCTCTGTCTCTGGGGCAGGGCTACTTTGGCCACTGCCGGGGCTTCCCTGAACGGGTCAACCCCTTTGGCCTTCGAGGGGACGGCCTCCACCAACTTGATCGGCCGGTCCTGGGTGAGGTATGCACCTGTTTGCCGCATAGGGTAGAGGCCTTAGTGCTAAACCATGCCGCCAGCCTACTGTGATGATCCTTTGCGGTTCGCTTGGAGAACCCAAGGCATATTTCACAATCCGCTTCACTGTGATCGGGATGGAGACAGTAATGGCACTGGAGGTGTTTGTCCTCTACAAACACATTCTGCAGTCCGCAGCTGGAGCAGAGCTGGAAAATTGAGCTTTCCTCTCACTTCTCCTCCAACATGGACCGGAGTGCGGAGTAGGCCCTATGGCTTTCTGGAATCTTCAATTAAACTTTGACGATTCTTGTCCATGAGGGGCGTTGAAATTCACTGACAAATGGGTCCCTGCTTGTCGGCCGAAGGAGCTAAAGAGCACACAGACTCAATTTAACAAAAATATTGCTTCTTTATCAGAAAAAGCGCGAAACGTAGAATAGTTCACGGAGCAAATCCTGAGTACTTCCAACACTTGAACATGCAGTAAAAATCTGAAGATGGCTGCCAGAGGAGGGGCTTAGGGAGAAGGCAGTCATTGGCTAGGGGCAGTATGACCCAGAGCTCAGTGATTGGTTTAGCAGAGAAATACAGTATGTAAGTGAAAGTGAAACCATTTATTTTCTTTTACCGAGGATTCCCGGCCTGAGGATGCAGAATATTCATGAGCATGTGAATCCATGCCAGACCCATGCTGGAGAATGTGCATATTCACAATGCCTTGCAGATGTGACTCTGAACTGGAGGTCAACTTCCAGCCATTGTTACAAGGTGGTGTTGAGGCATGTGTGATCTGGCTCAAATGGATTATTCTATTTTCACATTTCAGGTGACAGGTTTGTTCTCGTTATCTCTCTCTCTCTCGCTCGCCCGCAACAGCTGTCATCACTGTGCTCTAGTTTCAAGCAAGGTTATTGATGCTGTAATAAGTGATGTCAACTGTGATGTCATCAGTATTCTTATGTGCGCACATTGGGAGACTTAGGGGTAACGTGGTGCAGCTTCTAACACTTGCTGAATTTCAAGGGTTTTGTTGCTTTTAACCATCATTGTGACATCACCTCACTCCGTTTTTTTCATTGAATGTAATATAAATAAACACAAATGGGCTACTGTTGGTACAATATGTGAGTTGCGGTTAGTGACACCATTGCAAAGGTCAGTAGACGTGTTATTCTAGACGTCACTCCTGTAAGCGGGCAGACGACGACATGCGTCTCACCTTTTAAAACCGCCGGCACGTGCTCTCCTCTGACTGCGCGAGATGTGCTTGTGTTGTCGGTGTCGGTGTATGGAAGCAAATGACACAGCAACATGGCTACTGACCTTTGCATTGCTGTTGCTGACGGCAAATCATGAAGTGTGCCACCAGTGGCCCATTTCTGTATGCAGGTTGACATTTGAGTCTAATTTATGCAAATGATATACACTATCACCAAACTTAATCCATACAGCTACATCTATTTACCTCTCTCTGTGTCACTTTAGGCATTCACAAAAAAGATATTTTAAAATATCAAAATATTTATACATTATGTAGATATGGTTTAACTGAAGCATATAGTTGGATGTGTCTCTGTGTCTATAACCTAAACAAATAAAACGGACATAAGAAAGGCATGTTGTTATATACTGCATCTTCCAGCCTAGCCCGCCTGGGAGTGCGCAATGAACTCCAGCTGTGCACTGATTGTTCTATGAGCAGCAGCTATGCCACTGAGGGAGTGCTCAATGAACTCCAGCTGCGTACTGCGTGTTCTATAAGCAGCAGCTATGCCACTGAGGGAGTGTTCTATGAGCAGCAGCTATGCCACTGAGGGAGTGCTCAATGAACTCCAGCTGCGTACTGCGTGTTCTATAAGCAGCAGCTATGCCACTGAGGGAGTGTTCTATGAGCAGTAGCTATGCCACTGAGGGAGTGCTCAATGAACTCCAGCTGCGTACTGCGTGTTCTATAAGCAGCAGCTATGCCACTGAGGGAGTGTTCTATGAGCAGCAGCTATGCCACTGAGGGAGTGCTCAATGAACTCCAGCTGCGTACTGCGTGTTCTATAGGCAGCAGCTATGCCACTGAGGGAGTGTTCTATGAGCAGTAGCTATGCCACTGAGGGAGTGCGCAATGAACTCCAGCTGTGCACTGATTGTTCTATGAGCAGCAGCTATGCCACTGAGGGAGTGCTCAATGAACTCCAGCTGCGTACTGCGTGTTCTATAAGCAGCAGCTATGCCACTGAGGGAGTGTTCTATGAGCAGCAGCTATGCCACTGAGGGAGTGTTCTATGAGCAGCAGCTATGCCACTGAGGGAGTGCTCATTGAGCTCAGCTATGCCTCTGACGGAGTGCTCAATGAACTCCAGCTTTGCCACTGAGGGCATGTTCTATGAGCAGCAGCTATGCCACTGAGGGAGTGCTCAATGAGCTCTAGCTATGTCTCTGACGGAGTGCTCATATGAACTCCAGCTATGCCACTGAGGGAGTGTTCTATGAGCAGCAGCTATGCCACCGAGGGAGTGTTCAATGAACTCCAGCTATGCCACTGAGGGAGTGTTGTATGAGCAGCAGCTATGCCACGGAGGGAGTGTTCTATGAGCTGCAGCTATGCCACTCAGTGCTCAATGAACTGCAGCTGTGCCACTGAGGGAGTGTGGTATGAGCAGCAGCTATGCCACGGAGGGAGTGTTCTATGAGCTGCAGCTATGCCACTGAGTGCTCAATGAACTCCAGCTGTGCAACTGAGGGAGTGTTGTATGAGCAGCCGCTATGCCACTGAGGGCGTGTTCTATGAGCTGCAGCTATGCCACTGAGTGCTCAATGAACTGCAGCTGTGCCACCGAGGGAGTGTTGTATGAGCAGCAGCTGTGCCACGGAGGGAGTGTTCTATGAGCTGCAGCTATGCCACTGAGTGCTCAATGAACTCCAGCTGTGCCACAGAGGGAGTGTTGTATGAGCAGCAGCTGTGCCACGGAGGGAGTGTTCTATGAGCTGCAGCTATGCCACTGAGTACTCAATGAACTCCAGCTGTGCCACGGAGGGAGTGTTGTATGAGCAGCAGCTATGCCATGGAGTGAGTGTTCTATGAGCTGCAGCTATGCCACTGAGGGAGTGTTGTATGAGCAGCAGCTATGCCACGGAGGGAGTGTTCTATGAGCTGCAGCTATGCCACTGAGTGCTCAATGAACTGCAGCTGTGCCACGGAGCGAGTGTTGTATGAGCAGCAGCTATGCCACTGAGGGAGTGCTCAATGAGCTCTAGCTATGTCTCTGACGGAGTGCTCAATGAACTCCAGCTATGCCACTGAGGGAGCGTTCTATGAGCAGCAGCTATGCCACTGAGGGAGTGCTCAATGAACTCCAGCTATGCCACTGAGGGAGTGTTGTATGAGCAGCAGCTATGCCACGGAGGGAGTGTTCTATGAGCTGCAGCTATGCCACTGAGTGCTCAATGAACTGCAGCTGTGCCACGGAGGGAGTGTTGTATGAGCAGCAGCTATGCCACGGAGGGAGTGTTCTATGAGCTGCAGCTATGCCACTGAGTTCTTAATGAACTCCAGCTGTGCCACGGAGGGAGTGTGGTATGAGCCGCCGCTATGCCACTGAGGGCGTGTTCTATGAGCTGCAGCTATGCCACTGAGTGCTCAATGAACTCCAGCTGTGCCCCAGAGGGAGTGTTGTATGAGCAGCAGCTATGCCACTGAGGGCGTGTTCTATGAGCTGCTGCTATGCCACTGAGTGCTCAATGAACTCCAGCTGTGCCACGGAGGGAGTGTTGTATGAGCAGCAGCTATGCCATGGAGGGAGTGTTCTATGAGCTGCAGCTATGCCACTGAGTGCTCAATGAACTGCAGCTGTGCCACGGAGGGAGTGTTGTATGAGCAGCAGCTATGCCACGGAGAGAGTGTTCTATGAGCTGCAGGTATGCCACTGAGTGCTCAATGAACTCCAGCTGTGCCACGGAGGGAGTGTTGTATGAGCAGCCGCTATGCCACTGAGGGCGTGTTCTATGAGCTGCAGCTATGCCACTGAGTGCTCAATGAACTTCAGCTGTGCCACAGAGGGAGTGTTGTATGAGCAGCAGCTATGCCACGGAGGGAGTGTTCTATGAGCTGCAGCTATGCCACTGAGTGCTCAATGAACTCCAGCTGTGCCACAGAGGGAGTGTTGTATGAGCAGCAGCTATGCCACGGAGGGAGTGTTCTATGAGCTGCAGCTATGCCACTGAGTGCTCAATGAACTCCAGCTGTGCCACGGAGGGAGTGTTGTATGAGCAGCAGCTATGCCACGGAGGGAGTGCTCTATGAGCTGCAGCTATGCCACTGAGTGCTCAATGAACTGCAGCTGTGCCACGGAGAGAGTGTTGTATGAGCAGCCGTTATGCCACTGAGGGTGTGTTCTATGAGCTCCAGCTATGCCACTGAGTGCTCAATGAAGTCCAGCTGTGCCACGGAGGGAGTGTTGTATGAGCAGCAGCTATGCCACGGAGGTAGTGTTCTATGAGCAGCAGCTATGCCATGGAGGGAGTGTTCTATGAGCAACAGCTATGCCACGGAGGGAGTGTTGTATGAGCAGCAGCTATGCCATGGAGGGAGTATTCTATGAGCTGCAGCTATGCCACTGAGTGCTCAATGAACTCCAGCTGTGCCACGGAGGGAGTGTTGTATGAGCAGCAGCTATGCCACGGAGGGAGTGTTGTATGAGCAGCAGCTATGCCACGGAGGGAGTGTTCTATGAGCTGCAGCTATGCCACTGAGTGCTCAATGAAATCCAGCTGTGCCACGGAGGGAGTGTTGTATGAGCAGTAGCTATGCCACTGAGTGCTCAATGAACTACAGCTGTGCCACGGAGGGAGTGTTCTATGAGCTGCAGCTATGCCACTGAGTGCTCAATGAATTGCAGCTGTGCCACGGAGGGAGTGTTGTATAAGCAGCCGCTATGCCACTGAGGGCGTGTTCTATGAGCTGCAGCTATGCCACTGAGTGCTCAATGAACTCCAGCTGTGCCACAGAGGGAGTGTTGTATGAGCAGCCACTATGCCACGGAGGGAGTGTTCTATGAGCTGCAGCTATGCCACTGAGTGCTCAATGAACCCCAGCTGTGCCACGGAGGGAGTGTTGTATGAACAGCAGCTATGCCACGGAGGTAGTGTTCTATGAGCAGCAGCTATGCCACTGAGTGCTCAATGAACTCCAGCTGTGCCACAGAAGGAGTGTTGTATGAACAGCAGCTATGCCACGTAGGGAGTGTTGTATGAGCAGCCGCTATGCCACGGAGGGAGTGTTCTATGAGCTGCAGCTATGCCACTGAGTGCTCAATGAACTCCAGCTGTGCCACGGAGGGAGTGTTGTATGAACAGCAGCTATGCCACGGATGGAGTGTTTTATGAGCAGCAGTTGGATGAATCACACCTGAGAGAGAGGACTAGATGGATGCCCAATGGTTGTACTCAGATGTGCTGTACTATACTACACTGGATTATCCTAAATAAACAGCCTTATTTGCAAACTGCTCCCATGACTCTTCCCTGACAACACATTGCACTTGAATTTAGCGGACGTGCAATGTACTCACTGCTCATAGGATCATGGACGCACAAGGCTTTGTGTGGTCACACACACTATCCTTCAGTTCTTTAGGCATCACCCGCTGGTGCAGCAGACTACTCCTAGTGGTATCTTCCACACAGACATACTAGGTGACGTTAGGGGCACCAGCGCCCATCTCTGTCTGCCTATTGGCTACGGCGCGCGGCCGGTCCTTACCAGGGAGAGCGTCAGCTTGCTGCCGGCACTGCGCAGGTTCTTCTCCATTTGGCTGGTCTGGATGTCTTCCCACCGGATCCTCCACAGTTCCGCCGCCAACTCCTTCTCGAGGCGCAGCTTCCTGGGGACGAGGGACATTAGAAGATCTCACTTTGAGCAGCACAAGTATTCCCAAATGACATGTGTGTCTTATCATTATCATCGTTTTATCATTCATTAGCTTATCCGTGGCCACAAGTGTCAATGGACTGTTATCAAATGATGCTTAAAAAATATGGTTACAAATGTGACCTGCTTGGAAAAGAGGAGTCTTATTTATTAGGCAAACTTCATGAGTGAGTGGACTAGGGCGCCAATGCGAGGAGTAGAGCTGCAGAATTGTGCCTCACTCGATGGAGGCTGCACGGGCGCGTGAACTAGGGTGCCGATGTGAGGAGTGGAGTTGCAGAATTGTGCCTCACTCGATGGAGGTTGCGTGGGTGCGTGGACTAGGGCGCCAATGCGAGGAGTGGAGTTTCAGAATTATGCCTCACGCGATGGAGGTTGCACGGGTGTGTGGACTAGGGTGCCGATGTGAGGAGTGGAGTTGCAGAACTGTGCCTAACTCGATGGAGGCTGCACGGGTGCGTGGATTGGGGCGCTAATGCGAGGAGTGGAGATGCAAAATTGTGCCTCACTCGATGTAGGTTGCAGGGGTGCGTGTACTAGGGTGGCAATGCGAAGAGTGGAGTTGCAGAATTGTGCCTCACTCGATGGAGGTTGCATGGGTGCGTGGACTAGGGTGCCGATGTGAGGAGTGGAGTTGCAGAATTGTGCCTCACTCGATGGAGGTTGCACGGGTGCGTGGACTAGGGTGCCGATGTGAGGAGTGGAGTTGCAGAAATGTGCCTAACTCGATGGAGGTTGCGTGGGTGCATGGACTAGGGCGCCAATGCGAGGAGTGGAGTTTCAGAATTATGCCTCACGCGATGGAGGTTGCACGGGTGTGTGGACTAGGGTGCCGATGTGAGGAGTGGAGTTGCAGAACTGTGCCTAACTCGATGGAGGCTGCACGGGTGCGTGGATTGGGGCGCTAATGCGAGGAGTGGAGATGCAAAATTGTGCCTCACTCGATGTAGGTTGCAGGGGTGCGTGTACTAGGGTGGCAATGCGAAGAGTGGAGTTGCAGAATTGTGCCTCACTCGATGGAGGTTGCATGGGTGCGTGGACTAGGGTGCCGATGTGAGGAGTAGAGTTGCAGAATTGTGCCTCACTCGATGGAGGTTGCACGGGTGCGTGGACTAGGGTGCCGATGTGAGGAGTGGAGTTGCAGAAATGTGCCTAACTCGATGGAGGCTGCACGGGTGCGTGGATTTGGGCGCTAATGCGAGGAGTGCAGATGCGAAATTGTGCCTCACTCGATGGAGGTTGCAGGGGTGCGTGTACTAGGGTGGCAATGCGAAGAGTGGAGTTGCAGAATTGTGCCTCACTCAATGGAGGTTGCAGGGGTGCGTGTACTAGGGTGGCAATGCGAAGAGTGGAGTTGCAGAATTGTGCCTCACTCGATGGAGGTTGCATGGGTGCGTGGACTAGGGTGCCGATGTTAGGAGTGGAGTTGCAGAATTGTGCCTCACTCGATGGAGGTTGCACGGGTGCGTGGACTAGGGTGCCGATGTGAGGATTGGAGTTGCAGAACTGTGCCTAACTCGATGGAGGCTGCACGGGTGCGTGGATTTGGGCGTTAATGCGAGGAGTGCAGATGCGAAATTGTGCCTCACTCGATGGAGGTTCCAGGGGTGCGTGTACTAGGGTGGCAATACGAAGAGTTTAGTTGCAGAATTGTGCCTCACTCGATGGAGGTTGCAAGGGTGCGTGTACTAGGGTGGCAATGCGAAGAGTGGAGTTGCAGAATTGTGCCTCACTTGGTGGAGGTTGCACGGGTGCGTGGACTAGGGTGCCAATGCGAGGAGTGGAGTTGCAGAATTGTGCCTCACTCGATGGTGGTTGCACTCCCAGTTCTGTATGAGCAACACGGAATGCCTGGGCAGTATGGCAATGATGCAGGTAGATGAACACTGTTAACGTGAAGCTGTCAACAATTTTTAGCATCAGGACTCCCACCATCAGCAATATCTTGCCTAGTCATCACTTACAATCAGGAGCACCACACACGGGAGGGGAGCGGTGAGGCGGGTCTGTGGAGCCTACACCTGCTGACACGAATGTGTGGCTCAATGATCAGAGGTATTAAGAGACGAAAGGGTGACATTAGCTGATGGATGGGAGGAGGCACCAAAAGTCCCTACTTAAAACGTGATGCCTAGATCTCGAGCAAGAATGTATGCATCCGCAAGCTGCGCCATTTTAGGGCCATACTTTACAATTAGGACATCATTGATATTTCTAAGGTCAAAATTGCACCCTTTATACTGGTAACATTTTAGGCAGGTACGGATAGTGTCTAATTGATGCACCGGGCCTGCCCGGAACTGCACATCTTCAAAGTCAGAACACATCATAAACATCTGTGCATTGAGGCCAGTTGTCAGGGTTGCATTGCTCTAATGTTGGACAAAACTATCACTGACTGTGTCGGGAGCACACTCCACATCCTCAAATTAGGTTCGTTTATTGAGCTTAATCAAGCACACAGACCATAATATGGTATGACAAGACTAAATGTATAGCGACATAAGGCAACACAAAGTAACTTAATGAAAAGCATTAGAACACGACCATGAAAGCAAGTCTGGAGAGTCTAATGAAACAATCCGGTATCACAGTAAACCCGTTGCAAGCTATAGGCAACAATAAGGTCATCTCAATCAAAGTGTCCTTCTAGAATTCTGAAAAATACTAGAACGAATGAGACTCCTAGGGTCTGAATTCCCCACGACGGCTGACACAACCTGCAAGGAGGATTTCTCCAAGTCCCCTGTCCAGGTCATGAGAGATTGTGCTAATCTTAGGTAATCTGGTTCCAGAAGGTTTTCCCTGACTCACCTTGTGAGGAATTCGACGATCTGCACAAGGAGAGTGCTCTCGCCTTGACTTTTTTTGATTTTTTGATAAATGAAAATGAATGATGGGAGACCAACCTCTGAGAAATGAGTGTGGCCATTCCGCACCCATTGCATCTGCTTCTCGCACCAAACACATAGTCACCTGTACTCTGGGAAGACACAGCCTACAGGCACCGTCTTCCCCTGTCATATTCACATGGAATGTGACAGCCCTAGTACATCAAAGCATTCCAAGAGGGTGGAAGGCACACCTTCCTACAGCCATGAGCAGCCTAATTCAAATATCAAAGGCTCCATGGATCTGCATTCTTTTGTTCTCTGGCTGGTGTCAGTCCATACTGATGAGAAATAATTGAGGCAAGACTGCCTTGTGGGCTTGGTTGCCGGAGAGACAACAGGAAGGTGGGACTAGCACCTCTTTAGTGTGCAATGTGTCAACTTGATGCTAGTTCCCACACCTCTGTATGAAAGGCAGTGAAATTCATGTCTGGGTCCACTATTTACCGTAGCCAAACCCCTACACAGCTGGCTCCTTCAGAGGGGAGATGTATGTGGTTTGGGGAGACAGGAAGTCTGCTCCCAGAACATACTTCAGGGGAAAACCTGCACTTAAATCAAGAGTCACAGAGGGCTCAGTTAACCAGAGAAACGCTTTGATCTATAACAGACAGGAAGATGGGTGTGACTTATGTATATGTTGTCTCCCCCTTGTCTGTCCTGTTGCAGAGCACTCTGGTCCTGACCTAATGCATAGCAGAAGATTGTTGGTGTGGACACAGGATTGGTTCATTAAGGTAGGCCTAGTCTACACCAATCACTGTGGCCCATTTTGCTTTAAAAGAGGGCTGAACCCCTCACTTACCAGATCATCTGAAGACTTTGCAAAAAGTAAGAAGAAGGACTCATTTGGACCCGAGCTGAAGGTAAAGTCTACCTTACATCTTCCGCCAGTGAAGGAAAGCCAGGAGTTCCAAGAGGGAAGCAAGATCCCTCCCCTAAACATTTCCTGGGGAACAGAGGGAGATACTGGACTCAGAGAACCCGTCCAGCAGCTCCAGAACTGGTACCCAGCCAGCACACAGCATGCCCTGCTAGGTTTTGACAGCAACCTTCCTAGGTGGGAAGTGCCAGAGAGTCTCTAGACAAAGGACAAGGCTGTTGCCTGCTTACACCCTGCAGAGCTTTGCGCCGTCTGTCTTGAAAGGACACAAGCCCTGCGAAGAAGCTAGGAGGAGTGCCACACAAGCATCCTTCCGCCTCCATCTTTTTAAGGACAATTTCGAGACAGTCAAGTCCTCGAACCGCATCCAGCTGCACTGCTGACTGTGGTGATGCCACAGTCACCAGAGCCGTCCGAGACGCCTTGACCAGCACTCCAGATCCACCAACCAGCACAGAGACAATGATTCTTGGCCTGAGCTGCCGCGCTGGAAAGCCTTCAGATGTCCTTCCAGCCTCGCTTGCCAAACTGCCTGCCCTTGGTACCCGCAGCTCTCTCCCACCACTAACTCTGTCTCAAGGGCTGCAAAGTGCCCTGGAACCGCCTTGACGCTGTCCAGCACCAATAACTTCTTCAGCACCAGGTACATTGCGCTTCTGCTCCCGTAGTCCTTCTCCAAAGGCCCCTAGAGACACTTACCAACCTTTGGCCCCTTGGTGCTCGCACTGAATAACCTTGAACAGTAAGGCTGAGTACTTTACTAATTATCCTCCTGTCAGTATCAAGAGTGCATCCCTTTCCTTCCCGAATCTGTCTGTCCTCTTTGTTGCTTTTCAGGGTGGTCATATTTGTAGTGTGCTAGAACTGTCTATTGTAGTAATAATAAAGCAGATATTTCTATACAACCTTGACTGGACAGTCCCTTTTATCATTGGGTAATAATTGTATTTTCACTGTGTTCCAACTAACCGACAATCTACAACCTTGCAGAGATAAGCCTGTAGTTTGTTTGTTTGTTTGTTTATTTATTGTGCGCGCCGGACCCTGAGGTAGCAGGGTGCATTTGACAAGAGGGCTTACAGCTTGGTTACAGAAGTTCCATCAACATTACCAAAATTGGACTAGGAGGTCTTATAATTCACTTGTATTCCAATCTGTTTGGATCCTTTCTGGTGTACTAGAGGTGTGGGGTTGATTGATAGTTTAGAAACTGATATTCATCCCTGGACCACTGGTGCCCCGGAAGGGTATCAGGTAATATTTTCGCCAGCAAAAATATCGCCGAATATATGGTCATCGGGAACGGCCATAGGCGATATTTTTGGTGGCGAAAATATTAGGTGCGGGGGTTGTGGGGGTGTCCCCCGCACATAAAAAAATTATGCGGGGGTTGCGGGGGTGTCCCGCGCAGGGTCCATGTGTTATTTTTGCCGCAAAAATATGGCGATATTTTTGCATCGCAATATTTTTGTGGCGCAAATATCACATGGAACCCCCGGAAGTTGATTCGTCACACCCAGCCAGCAGGCTGTTGCAATAGTCAAGCCTGGCATTGATCAATGCCGTAGCTAACAATGCGCAGTTGCTGGCTGAAATGAAAGGGTGAATGTGATTCAACAGCTTTGTAATAAATCTGCATACAGAACAGGCAGGTGCCATGTGAGGTTTCGTAGTTAATTCGGCGTCAAGCAGGACACTGAATGTCTTCACACCCGTGGAGACATTTATGACATTGGCTGCAATGCTGAAGTTGCTTATAGGCCAGGTCAAGTTTCTTTAGGCGCTGCCTGGTGGCTACAATCATCAGCTGGGCCTTGCCTCTGTTGAGGGCTAGAGATGCTTTGTTTGGAATATTATTGACATTATACAAAATGCCTCTGCCTTAGGCTATTTACCAGGTGTTGATGAGTAATCTGAGGAATTTGACCATCCGCATGGTGGGCGTGTGCTCTCCTGGGCTTTTTAAAATTATTAATGAAATGGAATGATGTTAGATCGAGCTCAGGAAAATGTGGGGGTTTAATCCATACATATTTCCCTATGCTCACACCACAACAAAAGCATAGACCCATGCACTCCGAGCTGGACACCGCCTACAGGCACAGTCCACCTCTTTCATATTTAGTTGAAATGTGACACCCAAGGAGGTTATGATGTGATCTCAGGAAGGGGGAGAACAAACTTCCCTTTGGCCTGGTAAACCTGATTAACTTTCCAAGGCTCCATGGAACTGCCCTTCTGGTTGTATACGAATTGATCGTTTTACAACTGCTCGAATGACAATTGACCTTTTCACAATTGACCGAATTGTGAAGGTCAATTGTACCATATATGTGGGGGGAAACCCCCACAACCCCCCACCCAACGCCAAACCCCCCAAAACCCACATATATATGTGTGTATATATATATATATATATATATTACCAAACCATATATATATATATATATATATATATATATATATATATATATATATATATATATATATATATATATATATTCGGTCAATTGTGACCCTTTAAATTCCGTCAATTAATTGTAAACGACCAATTTGGGTAATACCGCCCTTCTCATTTATTAGGCCCTGTAGCTGGTACCAGCAATTATCATACCAACAAGCGGTACTTCAGACAGGCTCAGATGGGGCCTGGCTGCAGAGGATAACAAAGGAGGCAGGAAACCCACCAACCTTTCATATGCAACTGTGTCAACCTGAAGCCAGCTGCCACCTTTCAGTATCGATGGAAGTGAACTGTCATATCTCGGTCTGTTGTTACAGTAGGCCACCCTGCTACGGGGACCCCATTCATGAGCTACGAGAATGTGGTTTGCAGGAGCCAGAGATTCTGGTCTTTCAGCAGCCTCAAGGGAGACCTGCTGCTTTAACAGGAACCACACAGGGGGACCATAAATGAGAGAAACTCTTTGAACACATCAGCCAGGAAGTTGGGTGGCACTTGGTAGCACAAGGGAGTGTGTCCAGAGCTCTTTCTGTGAGAGAAGGGTTCCACAATAGAAGTTCTGGGGCACACCTTTTTCCTGTTTTCACCCCTTTACCTTTCCTGTTGCAAAGCTCTCTGGTTATGACCTCACACATACAGACAATAGTTGGCAGGGACCCCAGGACTGGTTCACTGAGGTAGGCCTAGCCTACACCAATCACTGTGGCCCACTAGGCTTTGAAAGAGGGCTGAGCTCCTCTTTGGGCAGATCATCTGAACTTCATAAGAAGTGAGAAAAAAGAACTCAACCTTGGACCCTGGCTGAAGGTGCAGTCTATCTTACAGCTTCTGCCAGTGAAGGAAGGCCAGGATATCCTGGAACAGAGGGAGAAACAGAACTCAGAGTACCCTCTAGCCACTCCAGAGCTGATACCCACCCAGCACACAGCGTGCCCTGGTAGGCTCTGCAGCAAGCTTCCTGGACAGGGAGTACCAGAATGTCTCTGAGCCTAAAACTAAGGACAAGGCAGCTGCCTGCAACGCACTCCACAGCTGTGGTCCATCCGCCTTAAAGGACGACACAAGCACAGTGAAGAAGCTAGGAGAAGTGCCTCGACAAGCATTTACTGCCGTCTGCCTTAAAGGACATATTTGAGGCAGTCGAGTTCCTCAATCCACAACTGATTGCAATGCTGACCGTGGTCAAGCTGCAGTCAATTAAAGACATCCAAGACATCTTGACCAGTGCTTCCGAACCGCTAATTAGCACTGAGACGATTGCTGACCCAGAGCCACTGTGTAGGTCAGTCTGCAGCCATTCATCTAGCTTTTCTCGCCGAACCGTCTTCCGGCCGGATACCCGCAGCTGATTCATGTCTCGAACTCTATCACAGAAGCAGGCAAAGCACCCTTGTGCACCAGGACCCCAACCGGCCCATAAAGCTGGGGGTTGCCCAATAGCACTTTAAGATGAGGTAGCAGCACCCGTGAGATGGATGGGGATGCAGATTAGTACTCTAGCATCGAACCAATAATGACAACTCAATGGTTTGGCAAAGGGAGTCCGTTTAATGACAAGTACAAGAAACAGGGAGTTCAGTCAACATCAGCAACCTCTCGATCCTCCTTCTCGCTTAAACTCCAACAAACTTCATAGAAAACACATCTTTTATGCTAAAAACTCTTCATCACTGACGTGTAACGCTTAAAATGTTGCATGCAATTCTATTGGTTATAGGAAGGTAACTTTACTATAGGTACTATATCTGTATATGGTCACGGGGTGACAGGATTGGGTAATCAGTGTCAGGTGGGGCATCTAACCCTTCCTTCAAAATAGCTATTGTGGACGTCACTAAAAGTACAACGTCCCATTGGTTCTACAAACTATAGGATCCTAGATTACTTGGTCCATTATGATTGGGTTGGCACCAAACCCCCTTGTACTTTTCCACTGGCTTAGCAGCGTGCAGAATGTTCGGCCAGATGCAGGGTGCTCGCCCGCTCTCCCAGCCTGCCCCCAAACATTGCCATCATCAATCACCTCGCCAATGGCAATGTGTCAATTATTTCTTTTTGGTTGGCCTTGAGGCTGCATCTCTGTCGGGAAGAGATCAGATATCTGTGCATGGCACAAGGCCGCGCATAGGTGTGAAGGCCCCAACCCTTCTTGCTTGGCAGGTCACGTGATTCAGACACTGTGAAATCATGTCATTTTCCTTGCAATTCATGTATTTGATTTAGCGTTCTGTCCACCACCTGCCTTCTGTTGCTTATCTTGACTTCTTTGAACAGGATACTCCGCTCTTTGCATCATAAATTGTATCTATGGTTCGGCTATGTCAGCCGATGCCACCTTGGCTTCTTGGTACGGGTTTCATGCACCTGAGTTTAGTTTCTTTTCTCTTAGCGTTCGATTCTCGTGTCGAGGGGCTCCTTTCCTGCGGCCTTTAGTGATGTTTGGTTGATTCTGCTCTTGTGCACAGTGGAAGTATACTTATATAAAATCCTCCTTTTGTGGAAGATATGTATAGGCGGCACTTGCCACAATGTATCTTACTACTAAGCATAGTAAGCCGCACACATTTCTCAGCTTTCTTGCAGTTCCAAGCATATGTACACATGTAAAATGGCTGCACAGCTTCATCACGCTCATGGCATAAGCTTCTTACATTTGACATCACTCATTTCACTTTAAACTCAGGATGTTGCTTATCCATGGTGTTTCGTCTCTTTTCGTCATTCTTCTATATATGAGGCAATCTGGGTTCTTGTGACATCACCATTTGTCTTCCTTTAGGACTTTCTTGGCTTCTTCAGGCATTGTTTTTTGTCAATCGTCAGTTTTTCTCACTTGTCGATATGGTTTTCTCAATGGGTACTTTACTGTCCAAGGTTTCTTAAGTGCAGGTACTTCAATAGGTGCTGTCAGTTCTGATAGGTTCCGGGCAGAGCCCCACTGCGGCTCTCTGCTGGGGTTTATTTGCTCATCATACGTCACATACTTCGGCGTGAAAGTTCCTGGCACTTCAAAATGGGCGATTTGAGTGCGGGTCGGGCTTGGGACCTCCTCTATACTCTGAAGCCAACTCAACGCTGTCGCGCACCAAGATCACGTACATCAAAAAATACATTGTGGTTTTGTCCCCCTGGTCCTTTCCAGAAGGCCCCTAGAGACATTTAAGACCCTTTGTCCCTTTGTGCTGAAGCCAAGAAACCTTAAAAAACGGTTGTGTTTATTAACCATACTGACTACCCTCCTGTCAGTATCCAGAGTGAATTCCTTTTCCTTCTTTGAAACTGTCCGTCCTCTGCATTCCTTTACAGAGTGAGCTGTATTGCATAGTGTTGTGATAATAACAAAATAGATATTTGTATACAGCCTTGTCTGGACACTGCTTTTATCCTTGGCTAATAAATGTATTTTTGCTGTGTTGCAACTAACCAACGATCCACGACTTTTAGAGGAGAAAAGCCTGCCGTTCTGTTATCAAAATTGTACAAGGAGATTTATAATTTGACATTGTATGCTTGTTAATTCAATCACTTTGGATCCATTCTGGTGTATTAGAGGTGCAGGGCTGATTGATGGTTTAGAACCAATATTCACCCCTGGACCACTACTACCCTTGAATTTGATTTATACTAGTAAGAGAAGCTAAGAAGCAAATGTTTATGGGAGAGGGTGAGCACAATAACCTCAACCCGTGTCCCTCTACTGAGCTGTTGCAGGTAGTTTCTTACATTTAAAAAAATCCATTTCCAGCACTTCATATCCACATCACTGACCTTTTATACATCTCCATCTGGTGTTTTGAACCCTTACTGATCACATACCCTAACATGAGTTCTCACTCATTTCCTCATCACTGGCATTATACATCTCAATGTAGTGTCTCTCATTCCCCTGTAGCAGGCCTGCTGCACTTCAAGAGAGTGCCACTAATTACAGCACCCCTGCCATCAGGGACTTCTGTGGAGCCCCTCATTCCCACAATACTGCCCCATGCATTTCAATCAGGTCTCACCCATCCACCCCATTCATTCCAGTGGGAACTCATCTCTCCCTCCCCTCACCTCACCACACACCTTAATGTTGCTTAACTCCTCCCCTCCAATCAGAATGTAGCACACAAAACTGTGAATGATGGGTCATTAGTGACTTAATGCTTTTGTGCAATGCAGTGGGGTTTGGTAGGTGGTGTGCACAAAAGCTTCTCTGCAGGAGTGCTTGTGACGTCACACATTCGCTTTCATAGCCCCCCCCACCCGCCCCCGCACTTTTGTCTGTGGCCCCCTACTTTTGTCTTTGGGCCCCTCTGTGCCTCCCCCTAAATGTAATTCCTGACGACGCCACTGCCCGCCCCACGTGTGCAATGCCCCGTGCCTCCTCACACCTGGGTGCCTTTGTCTCTGTGACATGACAGCGTCTCTTGCTTTTCTCCAATTCTAGGAGACGATACCGGGGCAGTGACGCTCCCGCTAACGAGCGCAACTTGAGGGAACCAGACTTTCCAAAGCAAGGCAGCAAATGACGCATTGCGAAGTCGCATAAATAAATAATAACGCTCGCGCAAGAAAGAGAAGAGTGGCAGGCCGTTTTAGCGGGAAGCACTGGAGGTGCGGATGGCAGGTTGCAGCCATAAGCGTTGCCCCCCCATCCTGCCTGCCTCCCCATCCTGCTAATAAGGCCTCAGAAGTCGAGCCCAGCATCACTGCGCAGCCCCTTCCCTCGGCTGCCTTTGAATTAAGCAGTCCAAGGCCAGGCCGCCGGCAGCCGGGAACAAAGGCTGCACAGGAGAGATAAAAATAGAGGGAGTGGGGAAAAAAACTGCGGCTCCTCGGTATCACAGAGCGCGGAAACCTGACCTGAAAAAGAATATCCGCTCCGCCAGCACCCAGCTCTAGCGAGCGCGAGCTGACAAGTGATGCTGGCGGGCGCTCGTCTCCTCCAACAAAAGGCGCGCTTTCAAAAACGGCACCTATTAAAAGCCCGGCTTTAAGAATGTTCTCTTGTTTCCCGGAAGCGAGCCTTGTTTCCTGGCACCCCAGGGGGGGGGCGTCAAAGAGGGGAGAAGAGCGCACCTCTCTGCAAGACTTGGCGTGTGGGAATCATGGGGCCGGGCTGTCTTGGCGAGGAGATGCAGGAGGAAGACCTTGCCATGGAGGGGCCCTGATGGAAACGGACCCTGAAGGATGACGCACGGGCAAATGATATTGACAGGAGTGAACCACGTGGTCTTTTCTTAAAAATGAGGACAGGTCATGCTAGGAAATGCCTGATAAATGAGGTGCAAAAGATGTAATTGACGCATCGCACCAGGTGATAGGTAGGGTATGCAAGCTACATTTAGTCCAGAACCGCCCACAGTAGATCCCAGGACTGAGGGAGCACTGAGGTTACCAGATCATCCCAGAAAAGCTTCAGCGTTGCGGGATCCATACTAGAAAAAGGCCTCCAATTAAGTTCCTCACTGATGGCAGCACAAAATGGACGCAAGATACTAGCAGGTGTGAGGACCACAGTGAGGAGGCGCGTTTCATTTAATACATCGTAGCATAATCACGCCGTAACCAAGATGTCACAAAGAGCAAATGCTTAACGGCAGGAGCCCCGAGACTGACAGTTCATTCTGCCCCGGGGGAGAAGGATGACACTGGGGCAGCCACAGGTAAGATACGCCATAATAGTGATATGAGTTCAAGGCCTTGCAGCGACGGAACCGCAGGGATCCATGGATCGATAAACAATATCATAGAGAAGACGCAAGATAATCACCTTGAGATTGGGAAGCCACATTGACTGACATTGAGAGATGTACATTTCATCCTTGGAAAGATTAAGCAATGGAAGGTCTCCAGAGTGAAGAAGACACAGGGAGAAATGGAAATACCTAAGAATTGTGAATGCACAGGGAGGGCGCTCCCCACGAGGCAGTTTGAGCTGCTTATACCGACTAAAGGAAGCCCTATTCATGGAGAACTAAAATGGAAAAAAGAGATCAACACCAATAGATCCACGAAACAGACATTTTATTGGATAAAAGACTAAGCAATGGGGATCCATCCACAGGCAGTGATGAATTCACCACGACAAACTATACAAATAGACACAAAATCCAGAAAACAGCCAGCAGTGGCAAATCCACATGGAGGTCGGCCTTGACTAGCGGGACGATGTATGCTCAGTAGTCCATAGTCTTGTGTATTGAGGGCACTATATGGTTCCATGTTCATTCAACAACAGTGTTTTTTCAATGGGTTTTTTCACGAATTTGTTTTCTTTGAAAAAACTCATCAGAAATTGTCTTTTTTATTTTTGGGGGGTTCCCCCAACCCCTGCTCCCCTATTAATTTTAAACTAACCCCTCCCACCCTTTATATAACCTTGCTCACAACCCCTTATATTTTTCAATGAACAGATCGGCAAAAAATCCATTAAAAAACACTGTTGATGAATGAACATTGTAACCGCTATATACCCAAGGCCTCCCACCCTCACTCGCTGTAAATGTCTGACATAGAAATCTGCCACTCTGGTGGATCTCAGCTTCTCCATTTCTTCCAACCATATGCACACAAAGAACAGGCGCCCCTTCACCACCCTTCATTCAGAGTCTGCCTCTATTGGTGAACCATGAATGATATAGCCAGAGGCACTATAAGAAGTGCTGTTAGCACTGCGAGACGGTGCTGCCCTACTTACGCCACATCATAGTCTTTTCACCATCCCCCACACAGGCAAGTAGGCAACCCAGAACATTTCATGACCCTCGATCCTGCTTCCTACCAACCATTTCCAATTCGAGCCCTCACTGCCTCTTGTTTTTCATGCTTCTAGACTCACAGCCTGTACCATCAACTTGCATCAACATTGCCCACTTAACCACCGCCCACAACATTGACCTCCTTTCTCCACCGAGACACTGGCCTCAGATTCCTCTCCTGCTCTGTTTGATCCTCTACTGCTGATAGGAAAGAGGAAAGAGGCAGCGATCTGGATATCATCTTTAAAAACTCTTGACTCTCCTCCCTCTCTATTTCACTATTACTCCTCATTTAAACTCTTGTCAAACTGCATTCCGATTTCGGTCTCTAACTCCATCTTCTGCATTATTTAAACCTGCCCCCCTGAAGTCCTGAACAATTGTTCAAAACAATCGTGACCATAACGCCACAAAGTCACTTCACCGTTCAGGGCAGGGCTTCCTTCGTGATTTCAATGTGTCTTGGAATTGCTGCTTCCACCCAGTCTTATGTTCCGAGTTTCTTGCTAATGTACGAAAGGCATACTTCCCAAAGGTGGTTTCCCCATTCTGATGTTCTACCAACTTGTCAAGTTGAAACAGTTCACTGTGACTAAGGCTTTAAAGAGTGCATGTCTATATAACACAACTTATCGCAACATGGGTTTCCATCCATAATTCCAGAGTTAGTATTGTTGATCCCATTATCACTTCTTCTCATCTCATCTCTTTCTTTGCCCCCTTTACTCTTGATTGGCTCAATCATTTGGCCATACCATTCTGTATCACCTACAGTCACCCGGCACATGAATGATGAGTAGAACCAACCAGTTCGATCATCTCACCAGCTTTTCAAGATGAATCTAACTCAGTTGAGCAACACCCTCTTCAGGGTAGTGAAGGCACAAACTCTTGCTTTTGCCTTCACTGGCTTCCCAGTCTCCTCTCCCTTCTTCAATATTGATCAAATTACTCCAATCTTGAACCAGTCCAAGCTTGATCGTTCACTTTTTTCCATTGCCAAGACTGTAACCAAACTCCCGCTCATCGCAAGATTATCAAGGCAGATGTCGCTTTCTAGGCGGCCTCATACACAGTCAATAATGAAACGCTAATCTCCACCCTGTTCACTTGCATGTGGATGAGGGTAATGTAACATCTTTACTTTCTGGTAGTACCCAGTCTATACCGATGAAGATCGGCATGTCCCCTTTGCCCTCCTCTTACATGTGGCGTCACCCCAAGGATCGATCCCGCCTCTCCTTCTCTCCATCCTCTATTTGGAGTGATTGCTGAAGTTGGGTGGATCCTGAGGGGAAAGAGTGTAACCCACAGAGATATTCCATGACGTTAGCAGGGCGCCTTGAGACAGCAGAGTTTTTTTAATACACCACAATGCAGACAAGCCTTGCAGCTGTTAGCCGACTATGGTGGTGATGGGTGATGTGCAAAAGTTAATTAACATAACGTAATATAGGATTCCAGCATCTCATCGCCTGTCTTGTTCCTTTAGGACTGTGAAGGATAGCTCAGGTGCAATGTGCTCACCACAAGAACGAGACGATGCCGTGGTACATGGGTTCAAGGCATCAAGCCCTGGCCCTGCGATATAAATCAAGTATAACAATCGAACCAGTGCACATGCTTCTGCATATCAGGGACTATGGGAATAAGGAACACGGAAGTAAGTGCTCTTGCTTCTCTGCAGGATGCCATGGGACTGCGCAATGCGCAGGCAGGGCCTCTGCATAGGCACGTGCAGGGATGAGACACGGGGCGGTGCGCATGAGTCAATAAACATGCTCAATGTGCTGTAATGAGATGGATGGGTCTGAAGTGACTGACAATGAGGCAGCATGGGGAGGTAAATGCACACGGCATGCAGGATTGTCTACGCCATTCTGTGCCACTTTCACGCATGTGCTTTCTGAAAGGGACACTCTTCCGAGTAAGGTGAGCGATATGATAAGGGGGAGCAGGAGCGAGCACCGGGGTGCACGGTTGGCAGGTTTCAGGTGAGCGACGTGGGGAGCCAGCGCAAGGAGGGGTGGCAAATATTTGAAAGGAGGTTATGGGAGAAGAAGTTGTGGGGTGGTATTTAGTGTCAGGGTGGATAGAGAGGACGGTGGCGGGAAGGGGAGTTTTGTGGGGGGTCTCCCCAGCATTACAAGGCCCACTTGCGTTAGCTGGCAGGGTGTGACGCGTGAAAAGCGGTTGTAGGTCAAAGTTTGGAAAACAAAAGGATCGAATGCCTTTTGTTCGGCAGTCAAAGGACAGAAAAAAAGGATCGATTTTTTTATTTTTTAAAAAAAAATTTTATGGGGGGTTGCCCCCAATCCCTTGTTTTCTTTATTAAAAACACTTTTTTTACCAACGCAAACAAAAAAATATATAAATAAATAAAAAAAATTCGATCCTTTTTTTCGATCCTTTTGTATTCGAGCAAAAGGTCATTCGATCCTTTATTTTCGATCCTTTGACTGGACACCGTGAAAAGCACCTGTGTAAAAAAGTGCATGTGGCAAAACTGGACAGTGAGAAAATATAAAAGACCTGCCTATACTGGAGTTTAGTGAGATGACGCATAAGCCACCTAAGCCCACCCACTGGTCTGGCAGAGGAATGGCAAACAGGGAAGTGACAAGCGTTGGAATTAGGCCGAAATGGAGCCCGGGCAAAGTTTGTCTTGCTGGAGCTCTATACCTTTCCCAAGAGCCAGGGGGGCAGTCCAGGAAATCCCACATCTGTCTGACACCTACACTAGCTACTGAATGCAGAAACAGCCAAAGCAAGCCTCACACCCCTTCAGAAGCTGTCCAAATTGGATATGTGCCCTGCAATTTACAGACATTTTTTTTGTTAGATTGATGTGACCAAAGAAAAAAACAGAGTGCAACTTCCCTTACACCTAGAGAGGCTTTCATGCCCAATCACTATCACATGTTTCACATTTTAAATTGGGGGCATTCTTATGTTCCCAAAATGCTCTTTGATTTCATGCAAATTACCAGGCTTCATGGAACCCTGGAGCCACGCTCCTCGGCCCACCCCCTCCGAACGAAGGATATGTGCGCTTATCCCAGGGATATGTTTGGGTTATTTTATTGGTGCTACATTTCTTTGAGCAAATTTCATTCCAATTCCCTCAATTCCCTCATATGGCTGTGACCTTGCATAGGAAGTCATCAAAACAGTAACATATCGGTGAAATCCTTCCATTTTTACTGTGTAAAACAATATGTTTTTATTCGATAAAACCATCAGCTATCAAGCAGTAAAAGCAACCCATAGCACGTATCTTTTAAAAAAATCCTGCAATACAAAAGATTTATGTACACGCAGCATAACACCCCTTCACCACTGGAAGGGTGAGACGTATTGAAATATCTGTCTACGCGTGCATAAAACGTGAGAACGCAGCTCTTTCTTCATTACCCAATTTCTGCGCTGGGACCTTTCCCTCCATCTTTCAGTTAAAATCACGATTTAAAAAATATGCTCAAAGCTCTTGTCAGATTGACGTTTTGTGCAGCGAGCGGAGCGTTACATGCTTCTCTGCACTGATGAAACCCACACTTCTTAAGTATTCGGCCAAATGTTTCTTTCTTCAAGAGCCAAACCTTGGACAAAGCAAGATAAAAAAGCACAGGCGGCTCCACGGATTTCTCATCACAGATATATCTCATCAAATTTTCATAACATTTTCTTCAAAGGTCTTGCAGCGCGAGATCAGAGATCAAAGTTGGAAGAAACTTGCCTTTGTGCATCAAATTGGTGAATCTTCAATTTGGAGAAGGTCAGGCTCAACGTCCAATTCCTGCTGATACGGCATAGAAGCTTTAACTACACATACATCTCTTTTAGCGTCAGGGGAGACCCAACTCAGTTTCTCTCTGATCAACTTCTTCAGGGGCGACCTGTGCGCTTTCCTTATGTAGTGCTCTACCTTCAACAGCCTGGGCATGTCCTAGTTTGCCTAATTGGTCTTTCAAAGGGGAAATCCGGGAAATCTTAAACTCAAGTATTCAAAAATCAGAAGGTTCGGGAGCTTTCCTACCTTTCATCAGCTATTTATGTGTTAATTTCTTTTTGCCCCAGGCCACATTGAAGCTAACTTTGCCGTATTCATTTTCAACTTTCTGTTTGTTGTAAATTCTTCAAAGGTGTTAACCAGGTACTGGGCGGAAGTAGGGCAGTAAAGTTCCATGTGGAAATGTCACCTGGAAAAAGACGGCAGGTAGGTAATTCTTTTTTCCTGACCCCTAAAATACTTTCCCCAAATATTCTAGGAGGGGTATAATTTATATTATAAACTCCAATGCTAGAATATCTGGGCAAAGAGTTTGATTTTACTGAGGGTGCATTTTTTGGGAAATGTCGCACCCTGGTGGCCATTTCCCAGGCAACTTTATCACTGGACACCGTGTGAGGAATTCAACCATCCACACGGCGGGTGTGCACTCGCTTGGGCTTTTTTCATATTTCCTAAAGAAATTGAATGATGGGAAGTCAACCTCAGAAAATGTTTGGGGCTAATCCGCACACATTTCCCTATGCTCACCGACAGACAAACCCATAGACCTGTGTACTCTGGGTGAACACAGTGTGGTGAATCAACTTCCAGGCTACTAGTGGTCATGGGATGAATATCGGTTTCTAAACCATCAATCAGCCCCACACCTCTGTTACACCAGAAGGGATCCGAACAGATTGGAAAAAACAAGTCAATTATAGACCTCATTGCCCAATTTTGGTAACATGGACAGAACGGCAGGCTTATCTCCACAAGGTCATGGATCGATGGTTAGTTGCAACACAGCGAAAATACAATTATTACCCAAAGTTATAAGGGACTGTCCAGTCAAGGTTGTATACACATATATAATTTATTATTAAACAACAGACAGTTCTAGCACACTACAAAATGCAACCCACACTATAAAGAAACACAGAGGACGGACGGTTTCACAAAGGAAAGGGATGCACTCTGCATACTGACAGGAGGGTAGCTGGTAAAGCAATCAATCTTAACTGTTCAAGGTTATTCTGTTTCAGCACCAAGGGAACAAGGGGTCGTAAATGTCACAAGGGGCCTTCGTAGGAAGGGAAGGACCAGGGGGACAGAACCCATTGTACCTGGTGCTTGAGATGTTCTTGATGCTCAACAGCGTCGAGTTGTTCCGGGATACATTGCAGCTCCAGCGACAGAGTTCAAAACAGGAGACAGCTGCGAGTATCAGGCGGCAAGCAGTTCGGCAAGCGAGGCTGGACGGACAACTGCAGGCTGCCCTATACGGCAGCTCGGGTCAAGAATTATTGTCTCTGTGCTGGTTGGCAGATCTGGAACGCTGGTCAGGGCGTCTGAGACGGCATTAGTGACTGCAGCGTGACAATAATCAGTGGTGCAGTCGGTAGCAGTTCGAGAGCTCGACTGCCTCGATAATGTCCTTAAAAGATGGACGCTGGTTAATGCTTGTTGTGGCACTCCTCCTGGCTTCTTTGCAGGTCTCTAGTCGTTCTTTAAGGCTGACGTCCCAAAGCTGAGGAGAATGTTTGCAGGCAACAGCCTTTTCCTTTGTTCAGAGTCTCTCTGGTACTTCCCACCTAGGAAGCTTGCTGGGAGAACCCAGCAGAGCACGCTGTGTGCTGGCTGGGTACCACTTTCGGAGCTGCTGGATGGTTCCTCAGAGTCCGGTGTCTCCCTCTGTTCCCTGGGAGATGTTTAGGGAGGGATGTTGCTTCCCTCTTGGAAATCCTGGCCTTCCTTCACTGGCAGAAGCTGTAAGGTAGACTGTACCTTCATCCAGCGTCCAATACTGAGTTCTTCTTTCCTGCTTCTGGTAAAGCCTTCAGATGATCTGCTAAGTGAGGGGCTCAGCCCTCCTTTAAAGCCAAATGGGCCCCAGTGATTGGTGCAGGCTAATCCTACCTTAATGAACCAATCCTGGGTCTCTACCAACAATCATCTGTTATGTCTGGATAATGAACCCCTGACCATAGTCTGACACTTTCAGCAATGGAGCCTGGCACAATCCATCTTTTAAATCCTGAAACGAGGTTTGACAGGCAGGGGTCCAAGTTACCTTCTTTGACATCTTCTTGGAAGTTACATCATTCAGGGGCATGGCAATGGTCCCATACCCTCTGATGAATGACCGGTAGTAACCGGTGAGACGTAGAAAGGCTCTCACCTGCGTCTGTGTGGTGGGGATGTCCCACTCCTTCACAGCCTGTACCTTCACTTCAAGAGGTTGTTTCTTACCTCCACTGACCAGGTGGCCTAGGTAAGTCACAGTACCCTGTGCTGTCTGGCAATTCATGGCCTTGATAGTCAGACCTTCATTCTATAGCACCTGAGGACTTGTTTCAAATGGGATAAATGATCCTCCCAGGTGTGGCTGAAGACAACAATGTCATCTAAATAGGCGACAATGACGTGTTCCAGACTAGACAAAACCTGGTTAATCATCCGCTGAAGAGTGGTAGGGGCATTCCTCAATCCGAAGGGCATCACAGTGAACTGATAATGTCCTTCCGGGGTTCAGAATGCTGACCTATCTCACACTCCATCTGTCAAGCTGACTTGCCAATACCCCGCTGTGAGGTCAAAGATACTCAAGTACTTAGCAGCAGCGAGCTTGTCAATGAACTCATATGCCCGACGAATGGGGTGAGCATCTGTCTTTGTGACAGAATTGAGCCCCCTGTACTTCACACATGAGCGAACTTCAGTCTTCCCACTACTGGTCTTTTTAGGGACCGGTACCACTGGGCTGGCCCATGGGCTGTGGAATGGCTCTATCACTCCCAGCATCTTGGAACCTTCCTCCTTCATGGTGTCCCTGACCTTATCAGACATCCAGTGAATCCTACTCTTCACCGGCTTACTGTCTTCGGTGTCCACATCATGGGTGTATCAATCTGTGCGACTGGGAGTCAGAGAAAAAAGACCGGCAAACGGTCCCAGCAAATGGCGACAGTCTGTCAGTTGCTGTTCTGACAGGTCTGTTGCAAGGTTGACACCTTCAACTGACCCATCTGTGGCTTCAGTGGTCAAGATGTCTGGGAGGGGATCAGTCACTAAAAACATGACCAAGTTATCTCAGCTATAATGGGGTGTTAGCCAGTGTTATGACCGGCTCTTGGTCATAGGGTTCACTCCAAGGGACACTCAGGATACACAGGCCAGGTACGCATAGTGGTTACTTTATTAAGGTTCTTCTGTTACAAGGATCAGATGTCATCATAGTTATTAGGAGATAAAGAGGAAAGGGACAGGAGCCCACTGGCTCCCACCACCCAGGCTCACTTAATCTAACTGCCTGGGTTAGAACCCATTCAACTCCAAACATTCTAATCTCACACTCCAGACTCACAGCCTACATTCTGATGGTGACATCAATCCTGGCTCAGCACACATGCAAGTATGAGAGCCAACCCTAACAGCCGGTTGACGTGAAAGACCCTGCACATCTGTTTAGGTCCTTTCATGTCAATGAGATAATTCACCTCACTGACCTTTTCCAGCACACAGTAAGGCCCAGTCCACTTGTCCTGAAGGGCACTGGGTTTGACAGGCTTCAGAATCCACACCCGCTGGCCTGGAGAACAGACTGTCACTGTTCCCTTCTGGCATGACAGTGCTTCATCAGTTCCTGAATGGCCTTTAGGTTCTTTGTCGACTGTTCCATCTACTTGGCCATTATAGACCAAAGGCTGAGTACATAGTCCACCACATCTCATGTGGGGGATGAGGGTTTGATTTTGCATCCCTCTTTCCCTAGACTGAGGGGACCTTGTACATGGTGTCCGAACAGAAGCTCAAATGGGCTATACCCTACTCCATTCTGTGGCACCTCCTTGTAGGCAAACAGAAGGCATGGCAGGAGAATATCTAATATTCTCCTCAGGTGCTCTTCCAAGCCACCTATCATGCCTTTCACGGTCCTCTTGAACTGCTCAACAAGCCCATTGGTTTGTGGATGGAAGGGTGAAGAGAACATGTAGGTGACTCCACACTCTTCCCACATGGCCTTCATATATGCTGATATGAAGTTTGATCCCGTGTCGGAAACGACTTCCTTGGGGAATCCAACATGGGAGAATATCCCAATCAGAGCATTCGCAACCACTGGGGCTTTGATGCTCCTCAGAGGGACAGCCTCAGGGTATCTTGTGGCGTGGTCTAGCACCACCAAGATGTATCTGTTCCCTGAGCTGGTTTGAGGATCCAAAGGTCCCACAATATTCATGCCTATTCTCCTGAAAGGCTGCCCAGCCATGGGTAATGGAATTAAGGGGGGCCTTTGTGGCACCACCTGACTTTCCAGACGCTTGACGAGTCGGGCAGGACTGGACACATTCCTTAACCTTTATGCCAGAAAACATCCAGTAAAAGTGCACAGAGACCTGATCTGGTGTCTTAGTCACTCCCAAGTGTCCCGCTAGAGGAATTTGGTGAGCCATATCCAAATGGCACTTTCTGTGGCATTGGGGAATCACCAACCATCTGGTGCTCTTGCCCTCACAGTCTTTTGGCTCACTATACAGGAGTCCATCCTCCCAGTACACTTTGAACAGGCCAGGGGCCTCACCCTTAGTCTGCTCCTCTGCCTGCTTCCGCAGAGCCGCCAGAGTGGGACACTCTTTCTGGGATATGAAGAAGTTAGTCTGACCTGGACCCCCAGCTGATGTCAACTCATCCAGCTTGGGCAGGCCCTTTAGATCTGCGCCTACCTGGTCCTCCATATCAGGTCCCTGTGCTGCGCAAGGCAACTCTGAAGTCACTGTGTCCACTACTACCAAAGTAGGGTCCTCAGTGCTTCTAGTGACTTTCCCGCAGAAGTAGTCGACTTAGTAGTCTGTATAACTGGACTAGGGGCTACCGGCCACGCCGGTCCTTCCAACAAGCCCTCTGGAAGCACTCCAGGCCCCAAGGCCCTGAGAGTGTTCAATCTGTTGGTCTCTTTGGCCCTTGATCAGGTAGCCACTGCGACTATCTTGGGATCAAGAAGATCACTACCCAACAAACATGGGACAGGGATGGAGTCTTTCACTGCTACACAGCGTTGGGTCATTTCACCTCCACAGCGGAACTCTACTATCGCCAAGGGGCACTTACTCTTTCCATCAAACCCACTTACGCTACAATGAGGCCCATCAATATACTGGCATGTCTGTACCCACTGCTGGTTGACAGCAGTGACACTAGCCGCAGGGTCTCGGACAGCAGGAGTTTTGTGTCCATTGATATACACCTGTTCTAGACAGAGTTGAGTATTATTGGGGACTGGGGTCTCTTCTGGAGACCCGGTACCTTTCCCACTCAGTGTAACCAATCCACATTTGTCCACTCCCTGGCCTAGTGGGAAGTCCTCCTCTAAGAGTCCCACACTAATGATGGCCTCTACCACGAGTCCAATATTCACTATGACTAGCTTGATAAGCTCTTGCAAGCAGGATCCCATTTCCTATGGCCCTGCTCCTTACACACAAAACTTCCTTTGGTGGTGAGAACGCAGGTGTCCCAGTGTTAGGGGTACCTGCGCTCTTCGTTGCAGTGTGCACGGCTGAATTAGAGTTTTGGGATTTCCCATTGTTCTTTTGGGGACCTGCCTTTGAATAGGATTGGGTTGGACCTTTGTCCTTCTGATCCTTGTTTCCTTTTTTTGTCCGCCGATTCCTCTTCCAGTTTGGTTGTGCTTGCCTGAGCCTTTTTCTGGACTTGAGTACTCACAAACCTGTCAGCAGCCTTTGCACGCTCCTCAGGGTCTGCGATAGTCTTGTCCACAAGATGCTGGTGGAGGTCAACCTCACGATTTTTCAACACATGCTCACACGCAATCAAAATTGTACATCCCTTTAAATGTGTCATCTTTGTTACCAGTCACCCACCCGCTCAGATATTTCAATGACAAGTGTGTGAACGTTTCAAATGTCTACCACTTTTCTTTCCAAGCTTTCTGAAGCTCTTGAGATACTGTTTTTGGATTTTACAGAACTTCCTGAGGAGGGCTGCTTTCATGATCTCATAAACAGGGCTTTCCTCAGGAGTTAAATGAAGAATTGCATCAGTCCCTGGTGTCGGTAAGCGACTCCTTTAGGCTGCCCCCATAGTACCTCATCCACTTCCTGTAGCTGGAAAGCCAGCTCGAGAGCTTCAAACCAATCACAAATAACCTTCCCTACTTCATACGCCTGCACTAAGTCTTTGGGGATGTGCCGTCCTTGACCTCAAGCCCAGGGACCGCCTCTCTCTGGCACTGAAACCCCTGCACTGGTTTCCTGTGGTTGCAAGGATCAAGGTCAAGACCCTCTGCATGCTCCACAAGGCTTTCTGTGGCCTGAGGCCTACCTATCTGCAACAATGCCCACCTAAATACTGTCCTTCGCGAGCCCTCCACTCATGCACTTCCAACCTTCTGCGAAGGAGCCGGTTCTCCAAGCAGAGATTTGGAAGGAGATATTTATCCTCAGCTGGGACCTTCCTCTGGAATGGCCTCCCTGTCTCCCGTTGTCTTGAGCCTGATCTCCTTAAGTTCTGGAAACTCCTTAAGACATTCCTCTTCTCCTCTTCCTTCTCTCCCTCTACCCTGCTAACCTCTCCCTCTGCTCCTTCCCTCTCTCTCTCCTTTTCCACACAGCTTGCTGACAGGCCGCCGGGTGTACCTCTCACATGTCCGGTGCTGTAGTCTCACAGGTCCCTGGCACCCTCGCCAGTCCTCCCGCACTTGCCTCTGGGCCTGCATTTACCTCATCTTTACTGCACTTGGTCAATGACTCATGAGAGTGGCATCTCTCAGCACTTACCCCAGCTTCTGGCTTACCGGACGCACTTGGACTTCCCCCCCGTACTCCCCTACACTTGTCCCCCTCACCCCCCAAAACCCTTCCCTGTAGCATCTGTGCACTTGCACGATCGGACCGTACCATGCCTTGAAGATCGTCTATCTGTCTTCCCTTGACTCCCCTCCTTGCATGGTGGTTCCTTAATGTACTTGGAAAAACTGCAGAATCGTCGTATTTTTTGGCATATACACTGTTAATTGTATTATATGCACTTACTCTGCCTGTGCAGATTTATATCAGTCAGAAATTCAAGGGCTCTGAAAGACTTGTATTTTCCCCTTGTTCCCTCCCTCCTTGAGCGCTTTGAAACACTTGCCTTGTGTATAGGCGACATTACCATACCATAGCATACCATACCATGGGGATAATAACAGTGGCATTGGAATACAGCGCTTACAAAGGGGAAACAGGAGGTGAGACTGGGAGGCAGGCAGCATGGCAGAGATATATACAAAGCAGGGCCGATTCGGGCTGCACAACAGAGATGAGTCCATGTGATGGCAATGCAGATGGTGTGAGGGTGTTGCAGACTGTGGCATGAGCATACAGGCTGCATAAAGGAAACATTGGTCTGGGAAGGATGAACGTGTGGGAACAAGGCATGAGATCAGGGACATGCCCCGCAAGGGTGGTGGGATTTGAAGTTATGGAAGAAGGATAAAGGGCACTCCATAGTAACACAGGCTGTGTGAAGACGACACTATCCGTATGATCAGAATAAGCAAGCTCTGACTGGCCCATAGGGCAATAGGGCAAACCCGGATGTGTCGGCCCATGATTTTAGGAAGGGACAGCTTATTTCTTTACAGAATGACCACTTTTATGGCCCAGGTGGGCAGTTTCATAAATGACTACACAAGTTTTAACCAATGTTACTAACCATATAGGGTTCGGAATGCATTGTTGCAAAATAGTTTACCAACACCATCCCCTTAGATAGTAATCAAACAGTCTGTTCTGGATAGTAATGAATTATAATGTGTGATCTGGGACACTTTTTCATTGGTGCCTGGAGGGTTTTGATGTCCGAGTCCGACTCTGGGGATTAAGGCTGTGCAAGAGTACACAACCAATGCATTTTGGCTGCAAGTCACATGAGGAGAATACAGACTGTATGGGGTGAAACTGACTGCGATGAGAATACATCATTGCCCCCTGTGTGAGGGGGCTGCAGACCTTCTGATGGATGAAGGCCATAAAAACATAGCCACATGCCATGTATTGTCAGCGGATATGAGAAGGTTATAGGCCTTGCGGGGGATATAGTGTACGCAAAGTGGATACAAGCTTATGTAATAGGAATACATTCTGTGCTATGGATACATGCTCTGTGCAGATACAGGGAAAGGTCAGGGCCTGCGCGAGGCACGCAGGGGTGGGTGCGTGGAAGGGTTCACAACTCAGATGCACGGGATGACCAGCAGTGCAGGCAGCGGGGGAGGCCATCATTATAATTGTTCTTTTATAACGTGCTTAATACCAGAGATTGGTTTCTAAGCGCGGGATCGGGATTCGAGCCTGTGTTGCGGTGAGTTGTCTTGCTTCCAAGAGAAACACGTTGCCCCTGAGCTATCCCCACTCACCTCATGCACACACATGCACTAATTAACCAACACCTGAGGACACAGATAAAGGGCAGCCCACTTGAAATACCGCAGGTCAGGCCGAAGTCCTTGCAGTAATACTAATGATGTCTTCCACTGCGTTCCATCACCCTGTGCAGTATCCTTTGTCTAGAACGTCACGTGTGAGAAAAGGGAGAGTCCAGTGGCTTACCTTGAGCGGGGAGGAGATTCCAGACTTGACGATGGACCAGCAGGGTGTAAGGCGCGCTGGCAATGTAACTATGGTACCTGCCTGTTTTCTCCACATGACCAAATAGTATCACAATGGGCAAATCACTTTATCTCTCTGTGCCTCGATTACCTTCTCACCAAAAATTGTGAGGATTTACAAACTAGCCAAAGACTGATATGAAGAGCAATGTGGTCTAGCAGGGAGCACAGCTGAGTGGGGCAGTGGCGGGCCTACCTGTAGACGAAGATGGAGGAGAGGATGATTCCCAGCAGGAAGAAGCTCACCACGATGGACATGATCTCCAGAACGGTCAGGCTGACTGCAAGACACAAAACAGCACTGAACAGATGAGCAGGGGGCAAAATCAACGCCTAACATCCCCCCTGCCCCGACAGGTACCAAACCCAAACCAGAACACAGCAACAGTACACCGCCTGACGACAGGCATATCTGGAACCCAAGATCAGACATATGCCCACATACCAAAAAACTCAATCGCAGTCCCATCGCCAGAGCCCATGCAAATGAAACCCCAACCCACATATTTTACACCCTTTCTTCCATTTATTGTCTTTTTCGTTACCATCTCTATCAGTTCCTCTATTTCTTTAATTTGCCCAGGATCCTGTTAATTTCTGTACATAAACGCTGGTAACGTTATTATTTCTTTTATTTCTTTATTCATCACTTTTTTCTGAACGTACTTCGACAAGGGGCCGTCCCTTCTCTTTAACTAGTTCTCTCCAATAGTTTTCTCTCCTAAGACCTTACTCTTATTTACTCCTATTTCTTTAGTAGACAACCTGCCTTTAATTACCGTATGGAGTGAAAAAGTATTTTCCTATTCATCGAATACAAAAAAGACCGATTTAGAAAGACCACTCTGTGACCGCACAGCAGTCTTTCTAAAACAAACTGCCATGTCCCTGCCGCACACGAGTGTGTGCATGGGCTGACAGGCACGTCAGGACCAGGAAGAGTCGTCGCGGGAATAGAGGTAAGTGTTTATATGTGTGTGAGTGTGTGCTTATGTGTGTGCGTGTGTGTGGGTGTAGCGTGTTTGTGTGTTTATGAGGTAGGTGTGTGCTTGGGTGGGGAGGGAGGTGGTGGCAGCTGAGGAAGGGGGCTTTAGGGGTGGAAAGCCCCCTTTCAAAGACATGCTGCCAGTGAGAGTGGGGGCCAAGGGGATGTGAAATATTCGCTTTTTGCTGGCAGCCTAAAATCGTCCGAAAGAATCACTCTTTTTGGTAGACGACCAACAAAAAGCAGAAATATCACATAGAACCTTAATTACAGTCAACGCACACCACTCCAATATGGTGGACCTGTGTCCATTAGGTTTACTAACTACAGGTACCGGATGTAAACATCACTTCCGGTTTCCTATCCAGTGCCTTTATAAACATGCTACCCTGCAAATCTTGTCACTGCGTTTCTGGGAAGGATTTTGCTTTGCGGTCCGAGCGGTAAGCATAGCGGCACACTTCATGTTTCTACTCCGACCTTTTGCTTAAGGTTCGGATCCCTTAGTGGACGCCACGTCTTTCTTTGCACACATATCCTTTAGCGCACTGCAAGCGGTTGATCATTGGAATCTGCTGTGTATTTTCACTCGTGGTGCCCGGCCTAGCATCCTTAGACAGTTACCTACTTGTCACTAGTATGTATCCAGTAACACCCCTAGATTATGTTTTTCTTGGCCTTCTAGGATTCACCGGCAGCGTGTGAATTACTTGTGGTTCCTACTTTTCTAACAGTGTCTTCTCTAATTAGGGACTCCCTAAAAGGTTGGGCATTCTACTATTCTGGTTTTTTGATTGTTAGTCCTGCATGCTAACTGGAGACATGGTCTAACATTCCACAATTCCTCTTGTTGTTTACAGAAAACACTGAGGGTAATTCCCTGATGATGGGGCAGTTGGGCCCCGAAAACGCCTAGGACTAGTTCCATCATTGCCCTCTTGCTGTGTTAAGCTTTCTTTATTTGTGTTGTACTTTGCTCATGAATTATGTACCCATGATGTGCACAGCCCTCATGCTCACTATTGTGAGAGCTTGAGGCCATCATCACCCCCAGACCCCCATATCTAGAGTGACATTGGCTGTCACATCAAGAAATGTCTCCTGCTTTTTCTAATTTGATATTTCTTTCCTTTAATGTAATATTTGCATTTGTTGCCTACATTGTTCATATTAAATCTTTGTGTATTGTGCCATTCAGTTGAGTCGAACCCCTTCATTGAATCCTCTGGAGCCCTTGGGTCCTCCCCTGGGAGGAGTGTGTTTGTGCTCTGAGCAGATTCTGCCCAGACATATTTACTTTGCATTTGGTTATTGGGGATTTGGAAGCAAGTCCATTCTAACAAACTGCACCCCGTTTAAACACTATTAGCTTGGTGGAAACTTTCTGTATATTAATGGCATTTAGCTAACTTTGAGTGCACTCTCCTTCTCTGTTTTCGGTAGACATTAAAAGCCACATAGCCAAGTGCCTAGCGGACAACCAAGGTCAAGTGGAGTGGAGCGTAGAGCTTTGGGGAGATTGAGAGATGCCGCCATTGGCCGGTCACTCTACACAGCTGTAAAATGACCCAGGCCCCGCGCCGCATAAAATGCGGGACGATAGAGGGTCTGGGAGTTTAGGCGTGGGGTGGGGGAAAATGGCGCAAAAGCGTAGGGAAGGGCGTCCGAACGGCGCCACAAGAAACAAAAGCCCAGGAAGGGCAGGAAACAGCACCTGGGAAGCTGCGAAATGTAACAGCAAGGGGTCAGGGGGGGGTAACCCGGCCGCCCCCAAGAAGGAACAAAAGGCCGGGGGGTATGAGTTAGCCTGGAAAAGGAGAGGCGGCACAAACCAGGTAAGAGCTCACCTCTCTCGGGTAGGCTCTTAGTGCCTGGATAAGGGGAAGGAAAAACGTTTGCTCTTGCGGTCTCACACATTTTTCTACCTCGCGGATTTCGTCTAAACGCAGTGGCTACGAGTCGCCCAAACGGTGATGGAGCAGGAGCGACCCAGAGGTACCAGCTGCGAACGGACAAAGGACTTTCGCCGTGGTCAAGCGAGAAGCGTGGCTGACAGAATTCAGACGAGAAGGATGGCGGAAGGAAGAGCAAAAAGAGCCCAAGAATTCTCAGAATGGGGGAGAAAGGCAGAGAAGGAATATGGGGCACAATGGGTGCTGGAGATAATGCAGAAGGAAGAAAGGGCGAAGGCAACGTCACCTCTGCTGTTCATAGAGCACAGCAGAAGCGAAGGAGAAGACAAGGTACTGCAAGGTCAGAAAAGGGGAAGAGCGGAGTCGAAGAGATCAGAGGAACAGACAGAGGCACCGACCAAGAGAAAGAAAAAGGATAAAAAGAAAGGTACTGTGAATAATAATGTGGGGAATAAAATCGTAAAAATGTTTAAAAATTGCGTCACGGTTTCGGGTAAGTCGCCCAGAACCAATGTCAAGAAGAGCAGACGGGGGAAGGGATCTAGGGAGGAGCAGCAGGGGAGTTCCTCAACTGAAGCAAGAAGTGATGACGAAGAAAGGGATCACCTAAGTGCTTGGGTAAAATGGAGTGGAGTGGTGAGCAGGGAAAAACAGAGAGGGGCAGGGGGGGCAGGGGCAGACCCCAGGGAAACCCTGGTCCCGGCACCACAAGGGGCACCAGTAGAACCCAGGGAAACCCTGGTCCCGGCACCACAAGGGGCACCGGTAGTCCCAGTGCCGCAAGGGGCACCAATAATCTCGGCACCGCAAGGTGCACCGGCAGGGCCAAATGTAGTGGCAGGGGACACACCACCGGGGGCAGCACCGACGGTGGCAGCGGCAGAAAATGGGGGGCCACTCATGACGAAATATGACAGGCCAACTATGGGTAAAGACACACAGGGCAGGTCAATGAAAGCAATGGCTCGGTACATAAATGACAAAGTAAAGGAAAAAATATGGAGGAAGGAATTGATCGATATCTTTACATTGTTAGATTGTCAAAAGAGGGGGGTGAATGTGGCACTAGAGGACATGAAGGAGAACGAGAAAAGTTTACTAAAAAAGGGGCCAGTAGTAAGGAGTTTTGACAACTGGATGTCGTCCTTCACCATAATGTCTACAATTATGTTACAAAAATTCCCGGAAGACGGGGTAGCATTAGTTGCGTATCAACAGAGGGTGCTGAAGGTCCACGCAGCGTTTGGAGGGGATGCATGGCTGGAGTATGACCACGAATTCATAAAGGAGATGGACTGCTTTCCGGATATGGGCTGGGATGAAGAAAACTTTAATCTCTACATATTTAATGTGCTAAAGGAGGAATGGGATTCCAAGGAGCGGAGCACAGGGGGACAGCAGAGAAGGCAGTATTGGCAGAATGATTACAAAGCGGATTATAGATACAATAGCAGAAAGTACGAATCCAGCTATGACAGAAATAGAGACCAGAGTTTTCAGAGCAGTAATTATGGGTCACAGAGAGGGTGGCAGAGCAGTCTGCCCCCGACAACACAGGGGGGCGGGGGCAGTGGGAGCACGGGGACAACACGAGCAGAACCAGGACAATGCAGGAGTTTTGAAAAGGGGGTACCCTGTAGCTGGGGATGGAAGTGCAAGTTCAGCCACAAGTGCGAGAGATGTAAGGGTGACCACAGCAGCTCCAAGTGCACAAGGGCCGCAGCTCCAAGCGGCAGAAGCGATGAGACGCAGAAATAAGAACTGGGGCGGTAAAGGGGCCACACCAGTAAAAATTGAGAGGATGGAAAGGTGGCCCCAGAAATACCCAGACCAAGAAACGGCAGAACAGATCAGGCTTTAGAGAAGGTTTTAACATCCCGTTTACCGGGCAGGGAGCGCAAGACATTCCTAGGAATCTAAAATCGGCAATCAAAAACAGGTACATAGTGACCAGTAAGATCAGGAAAGAAGTAGAACTGGGGAGGGTAGAGGGCCCCTTTACGGCCTTACCATTCGAAGAATTTATATGCTCTCCACTAGGGCTGGTGCCGAAAAAAGACAAAGGGGAATACAGGCTGATACACCACCTATCCCACCCCCCGGGGGCCTCAGTGAACGATGGCATATCTCAGAGTGATGCAACTGTATCATATTCAGACTTCGAGGAGGCAGTAGAACTGGTCAGGAAAGCGGGAAAAGGGGCATGGATGGCGAAAGCAGACATTAAATCGGCATTCCGCCTGTTGCCAGTCAACAGCGGATCACAAAGATGTTTATGTATGCATTGGGAGGGGGAATACTTCGTCGACAAATTCCTCCCGATGCGGTGTGCCATCTCATGCGCATACTTTGAGAGGGTAAATTCATTTTTAAAAAGGACACTAACACAAGAGATGAGGGAGTCCATGATGGTACATTACCTGGACGATTTTTTATTCGTCGGGCCCAAAGGTTCGGAGCTATGCAGGGCAACCGTGGACAAATTCGTGGAAATAACAAGCGAGTGGGGTTTTCCTCTGGCGGAGGAGAAAACGATGGGCCCAATGCAGATTATCCAATTCCTAGGTATAGAAATTCACTCAAACAAAGGAAGGTGTCGGATCCCGGAGGACAAGGTGACGGATCTGCTGAAGACAATAAAGGAACTACAAGGGAAAAACAAAGCGACAGTGAGAGAATTGCAAGTGCTGGCAGGAAAGCTGAACTTCGCAGGAAGAGTCATACCACAGGGGAGGTGTGTTCCAGAGAAGTATTGAGCTGAAAACAAGAGGGGCTACCAAGGGGCACCACAGAGTCAGGCTAGGGGGAGGAATCAAGAGAGATCTGGAAGTGTGGGCAGAATTTCTGAAATACTTCAAGGGGTCGGTGATATTGCGCTCACCGGTGAACGAGGAAGGTAAAAGGGTGTTGTTCACCGATGCAGCAGGTGGCCTTGGTTTTGGCGCAATACTGGGGAAAAAATGGTGTGCAGGCAAGTGGCCAAAAACATGGCAAGTGGCGGAATGGACAAAGAACATAACGCTGCTGGAGCTCTTCCCGATATGGGTCGTGTTATGCGCATGGGGGGAAGAGCTAGGAAACAAGGAGTTGGAAGTATGGTAAAATAACATGGCGGTGGTGCACGTGTTAAACAAAGGAAGTGCGTCATGCATGATAGTGTTGGAATTAATGAGGGCAATCACACAGGAAAGCCTAAAAATGAATGCATGCATAAAGGCGAGGCATATCGCTGGGCAAGAAAATGTGGTGGCTGATGCAATCTCTCGCTTTCAGTGGGAGAGATTCAGGGAGCTGAGACCGGACGCCGACAAGGAAAGAACGCCCATGCCGCGGAAGGCATGGGTCCCGTTGGAGGCACTAGAAAGGAAAGAACGGTTGGCCACAAGGTCGACTCAAAAGAAGTGGGAGAAGAACGGAGAAAAGAAAGGGTCATCGACAAGCTGACCAGGAACGCCCTAACGTACAAAACGGGTAAGCAGTACGAAAAGCATGTAAAAGATGTGCTGGTGGAAACAGGTGGAAAAGAGGTGGAAAAAATTTCAACAGAAAAAAGTTGCGAATTTCTCGAAGGGGCATTTGCCAAAGGGAAAAAGAAAAGCTGGGCAGCAGCGCATCTAGCGGTGGTGGCATATATCACAGAAGTGGCGGGCATACCGGAACCGACCGACAGCGCTAAAATAAAATACGCTATGAGAGGATGGGCGAAGTTAGAGGGGAAGAAACCAGATAACAGAAGGCCGGTAAATTTTGGGAAGTTGATAATTCTGTTATAAGTGCTGCGAGACACATGCAGCAGCACGTACGAAACCGCGCTGTTCAGCGCAGCATTTGCGCTAGCATACTATGGGGCTTTCAGAGTAGGGGAACTGGTGGCCAGGAATACGGTGGCAGGAGACGGCCTGGCAAGGAAAGACATTAGTATGGGAAACAAGGGGATGTCTATAATGCTAAAGAAATCTAAAACAGACCAAACGCGGAAGGGGAGAGCAATAGATCTCAAGTGCATCAGAGAGAAGGACCACTGTCCCAGATGCATCACCCAAGAATTCCTAGATCTGCGACCAGAGGTCGACGGACAGTTATTAATGCATAGGGACGGCAGCGCACTCAGCAGGTACCAGTTTCAGGCAGTATTGAAACAGGCGGTGGCAAAAGCAGGATGGGATCCAGCCGAATTTGGGACACACTCTTTCAGGATAGGAGCAGCGACCTCTGCATGGGCGGGGGGCCTGGGAGCAAAAGGGGTGAGAAGAATTGGGAGAGGGAAGTCGCAATGTTTTAAAAAATACATAAGGGAGGGACTGATATGACACTTATCTCCCCCGTTTCCATAGAGGCCGAACTCTACAAATCGGCATGGATAGTGGGGCACTCTTTCGTGACCCGGGCAGGCAGGTGGCTGGAAGAGGAGAAGCAAGGACTACATTTCAGGAACACAATTACGTCCTGGTGGGGGCTCCCGAGGATGTACTCGGGGGACATCCACGACAGGCTGTCGGACCTGATAGGTTTCAGGGACCCCCCCCCCCGAGTACCTAGTTATACATCTCGGAGGGAACGACCTGGTGAGCACAAACAGGGGTAAATTACAAAGGAACATTTGCGAGTCGCTGCATGGCATAGCCCGCAGCAGGTGGAAAACCGAGATTTTTATGTCAGAAATATTTCCAAGAAGGGTCTGGCATGGGGCACAGAAGAGGCACGCAATCGAAATAGCCAGAAAGAAACTAAATAAATCAGTAGAAATGTACTGCAAGAACACAGATCTGCACTTCATAAGACATGGCTTACACTGGAACAACCCGGACATGTTTCACCAAGATGGGGTACACCTGTCAAGGAAAGGGATGGGTTTTTTTTCCGACAACATTTTTAGGACACTCCAAGAACAAGGTTGTAGGTAGGGTGCTTTTGGGGGGACCTGAGCGGGGGTAAAGAACACCCGCTCAGGTGTGGCAGCATGTGCCCAGGAACGAAGGCCCAGGGATAACAAGGACTCAGAAGGAGCCTTGGGCAACTTCAGGACTGGACACAAGGTGCCCAAAAGCATTTGGCAGTGTATTTATTTTGTTGTGTTGTATTTTCTATGAGAAAATAAAATGCCTACGGCCTACAACTTTTCCATACACATAAATTGTCTGTGATTTATTACTTAGGTAGGGATCTGGTAAGAGAAGCAAAGTGAACCCACACTACTCAGCCTATGCCCCAGGCCCCGGGCCGCATGAAATGCGGGACGATAGAGGGTCTGGGAGTTTAGGCGCGGGTTGGGGGAAAATGGCGCAAAAGCGTAGGGAGGGGAGTCCGAACAGCGCCACAAGAAACAAAAGCCCAGGAAGGGCAGGTAACAGCACTTGGGAAGGTGCGAAATGTAACAGCAGGGGGGTAACCCGGCCGCCCCCAAGAAGGAACAAAAGGCCGGGGGGGTATAAGTAAGCCTGGAAAAGGAGAGGCGGCACAAACCAGGTAAGAGCTCACCTCTCTCGGGTAGGCTCTTAGTGCCTGGATAAGGGGAAGGAAAAATGTTTGCCACCCAAGCCACCATAAAGTAATAACGGAAGAAGAGGGGTGCAGGCAGGAGCCGGTACGCCGAGTACTCTCTCGGTACACGGTCCAAAAAAGAAGGAGCAAACAGAAGTAAGAACGCTGAGTACTCTTTCGGTACACGGTCCAAGAAAAGAAGGAGCAGGCAGAAGAAGGAACGTCGAGTACTCTTTCGGTACACGGTCCAAGAAAAGAAGGAGCAGGCAGAAGAAGGAACGCTGAGTACTCTTTCGGTACACGGTCCAAGACATGTCGTAGGCGGCATGTGCCCAGGAACGAAGACCCAGGGATAACAAGGACTCAGGAGGAGCCTTGGGCAACTTCGGGACTGGACACAAGGTGCCCAAAAGCATATGGCAGTGTGTTTATTTTGTTGTGTTGTATTTTCTGTGAGAAAATAAAATGCCTACGGCCTACAACTTTTCCATACACATAAGTTGTCTGTGATTTATTACTTAGGTAGGGATCTGGTAAGAGAAGCAAAGTGAACCCATACTACTCAGCCTATGACATGTGACCGACTCTGTCTGCTTGAACATTCAGCAAGTCAAGGCATTGGCCTCGCTTGCTCCAGGTAGGGGGTTCCCTGCGAGGGGTCTGCACCGCTGGGCGGTGGGAGGATGTGGGTTTGATCATCCAAATTTCACAACTTGTATTTATTCGACAATTACACGGAAAGAAAGCGCCAACTCAGCTGGGAGTTCTTCCTCCAGATGGAAGGTCAACGCGCGCGCTGGCTGGAGCATGTTAGCACTGGATGCCGGCCAAACACTGACGGAAGATCATCTCCAGAGATCCGTGCAAGGGGGGAGCTGGCAGATTCCAGGGCAGGAATGTACCAACGGGAAAACAAACCGGGGCCTGCCTCCTGCTGTCCCCCTCGATCATGTGCAAGAGTAGCGCCGCCAAGGCTGGCCGGCCACGGGCTCTCGTCACCTGGTCCTATGGGAAAGAAAGTGCCCGACGCTGGGCGGGGACTTTCTGCTCCCCATACACAGTCAGTAGGTCTGATCACTCTGTTCATTTGCTGCTGCTGGCCAGTGAGCCAGAGGCCAAGATGGCCGATGGTTTGGAATGCTGCCGGGAAGGTCTCAGGTTCAGATTCCAATGATTTCAGGAAGGATCCAATTCAATTAGCATCAGGCGCCGCCGCGTCTTGTTCCACACCTTGGGTGAAATAAGTCTTTGACATCAGCCTAGTCCCCAGTGAGGAGGCCGCAAACCTCATCGTCTGTGCAATCTTCACAGATGGCCATGGAAAAGGGTGATGAACTGGAATTCACTTTCCGAGTTGTCCAATGGGGCAAGAGGGTCTTTCAAAGTAAATGTATCCGTGATCTCAGCGGATTTCCGAGGAACTCAATTGGTCTCCATGCTTGATCTCGTTCCACGCCTCTCCGTAGATGCCCTGCAGCGGGAAAGTGTGGAGCATTGGAACTGGAGGGCATGCTTTCCCAGTCTATCAGTGATGCAATTCCAGGGACTTTTAGCATTCAGCAGTCACATTTTCAGAGATGAGCTTTGATATGATATGATAGGTTATTTATAATGCGCTTAATACCCAGAGGTTTCTAAGCGCGGACCCGGTGATCGAACTTGCATGCTGCGTGTCGTTTTGCTTCCAAGGCGAGCACGTTGCCACGGAGCTATCCTCCCGAGACAATTTGACGACGATCCAGTGAATTACCTAAAAGTATTGCCCGTATGAAGTTGGGTATGGAAGAGGAATCCCAGATGACCACACACCATTGGGAATGTCCCGTGACTTGTCCAGCTACTGGCCATTTTGAGCTGGCAAGTTCCACTGACTTGCCTTGCTATACGCTAAAAGCAAGAGAACAAGTCGTTTCAATTCAAAACGGCCAATAGTCAAAGTAAATGACAAATTCAAAAGGCCAATGGGTGTATGGAGTGACCAATCAGAATTTAGCATTATCAATCTGAATTTTAATGAGCAATTGGAATTTGCAAGGACCAATCGGAATGTAGAATAACCAATTGAATTCTAAAAGCGAATGTTTGAAAACATTGCATTGTGTGTGAATGCGTGTTCAAGAACCAGGAACTAATTTAAATCTAATTCTTGAGAACGTTGTCTCTGCAATGCTCGAAGGCAGTGAATAATTGCAATCGAATTAGACGCAGTGTACAGTGTGGCACTGCCTGCTGCGTCTCAGCAGGCCTAACAGTCTCGCAGCACTGTCTTAAATGGATGCTGGGCAACGGGCTCAGCACGAGAGAGGAAAGGGCAAGCGGGCCTTTGCACGGTTTCTCTCACTGATAGCCCTGAACTAAGCTGGCTTTCTTCTTCCGCCCCCCGCTGAGCCGCTTGTGGTAGAGGCCGCCCGGCGCTGCTGCCTCCGCCCGCACAAGCCTGGCCCCAGGCTCAAGGTTCGGTAATAAAATAGAACCTCCCGGAAGATCATTTTAAAAGGTCAGAATTCACGCGCAGTTCTCAGCCGCCTTGCAGACGCGACACCATTTGTGCGGCAAGAGGAAACAAGCATTGGCAAGGCCAACCGTTTGGGATTTTGGGTCGTCAGGGGTTAGGCATTTCCCATGCAATGCTGTAATGGTACGACCAGGCCATAGGATGGCATCAGCTGGCAAATGATGTTAGTATCTGGAAATATGGCAGTGCCTGCCAAATGCCTATGCAATGCCTATACAAAAGCCAACATTCCTAGCTTTGCCAATGCTCGTTTTGAACAAGAATTCAGTGCAAAGAACAGATCCAAGGACAAACATATAGATTATAAGTGAAGTGGCTGAAGACGCACTTGGTAAAGACCATTTGTATACAACAAGTACTAGCTCTGAGCTGAAATGAAGCCATTACCTATCAGAATACTGTTCAGCAATAACATTTACATACCCCTTTTTGTCTCTGGTTCAGATCCTAGAGTTTGTGTTTTGGGCAGGGGGTGGCAGGTAGTGGGGTAGTGGGTGGGAGTGGCCATGGGTACTAGGATGGTCATGTGTGGTCAATTTGTGGGCAAAAAGCTAAACAGCGCTCACAAACTGCGTGCCGTTCGCGCATCCCATCTCTCCTCCAATCTTGAATGAATGCATGAATGAATTCATTTCAAGTTTGCTATCGTGGGTGCATCCCCTCTTCTCCTCGCAGCCATGCTCCCAGGGTAAACCCTGCTTCAGACTGGAGCTTCCTCAGAAGTCCCACTACCAGTATTTACGCTTCTCACACCCACAGACAAAGCACTCTCTTTCTTGCCCTGATGATTAAAGGAGGAAAGGGCGTTGAAATCGGAAAGATGGCACTCCTCAAGAAATCTGAGAGGAGTCGTCATCAGATGCCTGCATATGAGCATTGGTGGTCCATTCAGGCCTGGCACACAGTTGCGAGGCAGCCATCTTGATCAGCTTAGCTATGCCAGCCAGCGCTTCCCTGACGGCTGTCGAGCATTGCCATGCTATGTGCCCCTGGAGGGTCGGCTTGGGTGTGTTTACTCTCCTCTTCTCTTTGACTACCAAACTCCGCACTACCTATCCTTGACCGCTCTCCGAGATACCTTTCATTGTCCACCCTGCTCCTATAAATCTGTGTTTAGCCCGGCAGCCGGTGAGGTCGCTTTCTGGCTACTGGCACGTCACCTTTTCCTCGTGAAGTCCTTTCAGCTTGACACCTTTTTACATACAGGGATGTTTCCGCCTAGGTGGCGTAGATGCCAATGAAGACCCATCGTTGGAGATTGTGAAAACGCTTTGAGGCTTTGAGGGTGATCTAGCTGCTTCTAGGGTTGCCAGTTCAGTGGTGGCCTGGATTCCGCTCCTTCATCTGGGTGCTCGCCAGCACCCCTTGCTTCCCTCAAACAGTCTTTCTGTAATAAATCCTTTGCCATTAGGAGCTGGAGCCTCCTGGACACAAGTCCAGACAGCCAGACTTCCCAGCCATAACGCCATTGCAGTGCTCGTGCCAGTCTGTGCCCGTCCCCAACGGGCCGCCGCTACTATCGTTGATTGCGCCTTAATGCGAGTTCCAATGCTGTCCTCTTTAGTGTGACCTTGTGAACTTCAAGGGAGAGCTGCACAGAATCATTGCTTTGCACGCCGTTACCCGGTTATAGTTATGGGTATCACCCTATTATATCGAAAACAATGTTGTTAAAAACAATTAACTTAAACGAAAATATAGATTAGGCTTTGGTAGGGGTATTCATTAAAGTGGATGGATGTGTGGGGCTGTAGGGGTCTTCCTCGCATGTAATTAGGCTAACATTTGTTGTTTAAAATTCGAGCTTTTCTACCTCACAGTACAAGTTGTGGTGTTTTAAGGTAGATCCGTTATCATATAGTAACGATGGATCTTGGGAAGAGGTTAAAGGCTGGCGGCGAAAGCTGGGTAACCCTTGTACATGTTCTGCAAGAGCCCCAGAGACTATTTAAAGGATACAGCTCCTCAGATAGCGTCACAACAAAGTGCCTCCTGTCTGAAGCGGGTGGATTCAATCTAGACACGAACTGAGCAGGTGGTGGAAGAGAACACGGCAGGAGCCCCAATGACACAGGCCCCGGGCCGCATGAAATGCGGGACGATAGAGGGTCTTGGAGTTTAGGCGCGGGGTGGGGGAAAATGGCGCAAAAGCGTAGGGAGGGGCATCCGAATGGCTCCACAAGAAACAAAGGCCCAGGAAGGGCAGGAAACAGCACCTGGGTAGGTGCGAAATGTAACAGCAAGGGGTCAGGGGGGTAACCCGGCCGCCCCCAGGAAGGAACAAAAGGCCGGGGGGTATAACTAAGCCTGGAAAAGGAGAGGCGGCACAAACCAGGTAAGAGCTCACCTCTCTCGTGTAGGCTCTTAGTACCTGGAGAAGGGGAAGGAAAAATGTTTGCTCTTGCGGGCTCACGCATTTTTCTACCTCTCTAGAATTCATACTGATCGCAGTGGCTACAACGGTACCGGAGCAGGAGCAACCCAGAAGTACCAGCTGCGAACGAACGAAGGACTTTCGCCGGGGTCAAACAGAAGCGTGACCGACAGAATTCAGACGAGAACGATAGCGGAAGGAAGAGCGAAAAGGGCCCAAGAGTTCTCAGAATGGGCAAGAAAGGCGGAGAAGGAGTATAGGGCACAATGGGTGCTGGAAGTAATGCAGAAAGAGGAAAGAGCAAAAGCAACGTCACCTCTGCTGTTCATAGAGCCCAGCAGCAGCGAAGGAGAAGACGAGGTACTGCAAGGAGAGAAAAGGGGAAGAGCGGAGTGGAAGAGATCAGAGGGACAGACGGAGGCACCGACCAAGAGAAAGAAAAAAGATAAAAAGAAAGGTACCTTGAATAATAATGTGGGGAATAAAATAGTAAAAATGTTAAAAAATTGCGTCACGGTTTCGGGTAAGTCACCCAGAACCAATAACAAGAAGAGCAGAGGGGGGAAGGGATCTAGGGAGGAGCAGCAGGAGAGTTCCTCAACTGAAGCAAGCAGTGATGACGAAGAAAGGGATCACCTAAGGGCTTGGGTAAAATGGAGAGGAGTGGTGAGCAGGGAAAAACAGAGAGGGGCGGGGGGGCAGGGGCAGAACCCAGGGAAACCCCGGTCCCGGCACCACAAGGGGCAGCAGTAGAACCCAGGGAAACCCCGGCACCACAAGGGGCACCGGTAGTCCCGGTGCCGCAAGGGGCACCAATAATCCCAGCGCCGCAAGGTGCACCGGCAGGGCCAAATGTAGTGGCAGGGGACACACTACCGGGGGCAGCACCGACGGTGGCAGCGGCAGAAACTGGGGGGCCACTCATGAGGAAATATGGCAGGCCAACCATGGGTAAAGACGCACAGGGCAGGTCAATGAAAGCGATGGCTTGGTACATAAATGACAAAGTAAAGGAAAAAATATGGAGGAAGGAATTGATCGATATCTTTACATTGTTAGATTGTCAAAAGAGGGGGATGAATGTGGCACTAGAGGACATGAAGGAGGACGAGAAAAGTTTACTAAAAAAGGGGCCAGTAGTAAGGAGTTTTGACAACTGGATGTCGGCCTTCACCATAATGTCTAAAATTATATTACAAAAATTCCCGGAAGACGGGGTAGCATTAGTTGCGTATCAACAGAGGGTGCTGAAGGTCCACGCAGCATTTGGAGGTGACGTATGGCTGGAGTATGACCATGAGTTCAGAAAGGAGATGGACTGCTTTCCGGATATGGGCTGGGATGAAGAAAACTTTAACCTCTACATTTTTAACGTGCTAAAGGAGAAATGGGATTCTAAGGAGCGGAGCACAGGGGTACAGCAGAGAAGGCAGTATTGGCAGAATGATTACAAAGCGGATTATAGATCCAGTAGCAGAAAGTACGAATCCAGCTATGACAGAAATAGAGACCAGAGTTTTCGGAGCAGAAATTACGGGTCACAGAGAGGGTGGCAGAGCAGCCTGCCCCCGACAACAGGGGGGGGCAGTGGGAGCACGGGGACAGCACGAGCGGAACCAGGTCAATGCAGGAGCTTTGAAAAGGGGGTACCCTGTAGCTGGGATGGAAGTGCAGTTCAGCCACAAGTGCGAGAGATGCAAGGGTGACCACAGCAGCTCCAAGTGCACAAGGGCCGCAGCTCCAAGCGGCAGAAGAGATGAGACGCGGAAATAGGAACTGGGGCAGGAAGGGGGCCACGCCGGTAAAAATCGAGAGGATGGAAAGGTGGCTCCAGAAATACCCCGACCAAGAAGCGGCAGAACAAATCAGACAAGGCTTTCGAGAAGGTTTTAACATCCCGTTTACTACGCAGGGAGCGCAAGACATTCCTAGGAATCTAAAATCGGCAATCGAAAACAGGGATATAGTGACCAGTAAGATCAGGAAAGAAGTAGAACTGGGGAGGGTAGAGGGCCCGTTCACGGCCTTACCATTCGAAGAATTTATATGTTCACCACTAGGGCTGGTGCAGAAAAAAGACGAAGGGGAATACAGGCTGATACACCACCTATCCTATCCCCCCGGGTGCCTCGGTGAACGACGGCATCGCTCAGAGCGAGGCGACGGTATTATACTCAGACTTCGAGGAGGCAGTGGAACTGGTCAGAAAAGCGGGGGAAGGGGCATGGATGGCGAAAGCAGACATTAAATCTGCATTTCGCATGTTGCCAGTCAACAGCGGATCGAAAAAGATGGTTATGCATGCATTGGGAGGGGGAATACTTCAAAGACAAATGCCTCCCGATGGGGTGCGCCATCTCATGCGCATATTTCGAGAAGGTAAGTTCATTCTTACAATGGGCAGTAACACAGGAGATGAGGGAGTCCATGATGGTACATTATCTTGAGGATTTTTTATTTGTCGGCCCCAAAGGTGCGGAACTATGCAGGGCAACCCTGGACAAATTCGTGGAAATAACAAGCGAGTGGGGTTTTCCTCTGGCAGAGGAGAAGACGATGGGGCCAACGCATGTTATCCAATTCCTAGGTATAGAAATTGACTCAAACAAGGGCAGGTGTCGGATCCCGGAGGGCAAGGTGACAGAGCTGCTGAAGACAATAAAGGAACTACAAGGAAAAACAAAGCAACAGTGAGAGAATTGCAAGCGCAGGCAGGAAAACTGAACTTCGCAGGAAGAGTCATACCACAGGGGAAGGTGTTCCAGAGAAGTATCGAGCTGAAAACGAGAGGTGCTACCAAAGGGCACCACAGAGTCAGGCTAGGGGGAGGAATCAAGAGAGATCTGGAAGTATGGGCAGAATTTCTGAAAAACTTCAAGGGGGCGGTAATATGGCACTCACCGGTGAACGAGGAAGGTAAAAGGGTGTTGTTCACCGATGCAGCAGGTGGTTTTGGTTTTGACGCAATACTGGGAAAAAAATGGTGTGCAGGCAAGTGGCCAAAATCGTGGCAAGTGGCGGAATGGACAAAGAACATAACGCTGCTGGAGCTCTTCTCGATATAGGTCGCGTTATGCGCTTGGGGGGAAGAGCTAGGGAACAAGGAGTTGGCAGTATGGTCAGATAACATGGCGGTGGTGCACGTGTTAAACAAAGGAAGTGCGTCATGCACGATAGTATTAGAATTAATGAGGGCAATCACACTGGAAAGCCTAAAAATGAATACATGCATAAAGGTGAGGCATATCGCTGGGGAAGAAAATGTGGTCGCTGATGCAATCTCTCGCTTTCAGTGGGAGAAATTCAGGGAGCTGAGACCGGACGCCGACAAGGAAAGAACGCCCATGCCGCGGAAGGCATGGATCCCGTTGGAGGCACTAGAAAGGAAAGCACGGTTGGCCACAAGGTCGACTCAAAAGAAGTGGGAGAAGAACGGAGAAAAGAAAGGGTCATCGACAAGCTGACCAGAAATGCCCTGACGTACAAAACGGGTAAGCAGTACGAAAAGCATGTAAAAGATGTGTTGGTGGAAACAGGTGTAAAAAAGGTGGAAAAAATTTGTGAATTTCTCGAAGGGGCATTTGCCAGAGGGAAAAAGAAAAGCTGGGCAGCAGCGCACCTGGCGGCGGTGGCATATACCACAAAAGTGGTGGGCATACCGGACCCGACTGACAGCGCTAAGATAAAATACGCTAGGAGGGGATGGGCGAAGTTAGAAGGGAAGAAACCAGATAGTAGAAGGCCGGTAAATTTTGGGAAACTGATAACTCTACTAAAAGTGCTGCAAGATACATGCAGCAGCACGTACGAAACCGCGCTGTTCAGGGCAGCATTTGCGCTAGCATACTATGGAGCTTTAAGGATAGGGGAACTGGTGGCCAAGAATACGGGGGCAGGAGACGGCCTGGCAAGGAAAGACGTTAGTATGGGTATCAAGGGGATGTCTATAATGCTAAGGAAATCTAAGACAGACCAAATGGGGAAGGGGAGAGCAATAGATCTCAATTGCATCAGAGAAGAGGACCACTGTCCCAGATGCATCACCCAAGAATTCCTAGATCTGCGACCAGAGGTCGACGGACAGTTATTGATTCATAGGGACGGCAGCGCACACAGCAGGTACCAGTTTCAGGCAGTATTAAAACAGGCGGTGGCGAAAGCAGGATGGGATCCAGCCGAATTTGGGACACACTCTTTCAGGATAGGAGCAGCAACCTCTGCGTGGGGGGGGCCTGGGAGCAAAGGGGGTGAGACGAATTGGGGGATGGAAGTCGCAATGTTTTAAAAAATACATAAGGGAGGAACTGATATGACACTTATCTCCCCCGTTCCCACAGAGGCAGGACCATACAAATCCGCATGGATAGTGGGGCACTCTTTCGTGACCCGGGTGGGCAGGTGGCTGGAAGAGGTGAAGCAAGGACTACATTTCAGGAACACAATTACGTCATGTTGGGGCCTCCCGGGGATGCACTGGGAGGACATCCACGACAGGCTGTCGGACCTGATAGGTTTCAGGGACCCCCCCGAGTACCTGGTTATACATCTCGGGGGGAACGACCTGGTGAGCACAAGCAGGGGTAAATTACAAAGGAACATCTGCGAGTCACTGCATAGCATAGCCCGCAGCTTGTGGAAAACCGAGATTTTTATGTCAGAGATAATACCAAGAAGGGTCTGGTATGGGGCACAGAAGAGGCACGCAATTGAAATAGCCAGGACGAAACTAAATAAATCAGTAGAAAAGTACTGCAAGAGCACAGGGCTGCATTTCATAAGACATGGCTTACACCAGAACAATCCGGAGATGTTTCACCAGGATGGGGTGCACCTATCAAAGGAAGGGATGCAGGTTTTTTCCAACAACATTTTTAGGGCACTCCAGGAACGGGGTTGTAGGTAAGGTGCTTTTGGGGGGGACCTGAGCGGGCGTAATGAAAACCCACTCAGGTGTGGCGGCATGTGCCCAGGAACGAAGGCTCAGGGATAACAAGGACTCAGGAGGAGCCTTGGGTAACTTCGGAACTGGACACAATGTGCCCAGAAGCATATGGCAGTGTAAATATTTTGTTGTGTTGTATTTTCTGTAAGAAAATAAAAATGTCTACGGCCTACAACTTTTCCATACAAATAAGTTGTCTGTAATTTATTACTTAGCTAGGGATCTGGTAAGAGAAGCAAAGTGAACCCACACTACTCAGCCTACACCCTTTATGTGCTCACACATAGCAGGAGATCTCATGCACAGGCACACATGCAAGCTCCTTCAAACGGATACAGACTGGAGGCCTTCAGGGCGCAGACAAAGCCACCGCGAACTCCTAAGGAGTTAACATTCCTTGAATAGGACCCTGGGGCACCCATTTATTGGGACTCCATTGGCATGCGTTATTCCCAAGAGTTGGGAGTTCTTATGTACCGCATAGAGCAACTCCACTGGTATGACCATAGCCGCCACAGCCCTTTACACCTAGACCCTTCATAGTCCATGGAGGAGACACACAAGTGATGGAAGCTAACACACACGCAGAGCTTCTGTGAGTCCACATGGTGCATTTCCCACAACCCTCTCCCACTCGTGAACACAATTCAGTCATTTGTGGAGAGTGGGTGGTGCACCTCGCAAAGTCAATCTCTACCATCCACTGCTTTTCACAAACCCAGAGGGTGATCCCATCAGGTCCCATGCCTTCCTTAGCGCCTGTCACCTTAGCTGTGAATCATATTGGCGTAATCAAATGGGCAAGTAAAGCCATTTGGCTTGCATTAGGCTCCTGCAGAATTTCAACATATTATTACCGAGTTTCTGATGCTATTTGGATGAATTCATGGTACAGCACATACAGAAAGCAATGGGACCACCACAAAAAGCAGATACAAAACAGGTGCTTCTGTGGCTACTGTGTGAGGAGTCGTGGTTCCTAGAAGGTTAAAATCCATGCTGGGGCCTCTGTGGGAGGAATTTGAACATCCGCACGGTGGGTGTGCGCTCACCTGGGCTTTTTTTAAAGTTTATATGAAATTGAATGATTGTAGACCAACCTCCGGAAAATGTGTAGGGCTAATCAGCACACATTTTCCTATGCTCACCACACAACATACACATAGACCCGTGTACTCTGGGTGGACACAGCCTACAGGCGCATTCCCCCCACCCATATTTAGTTGGGAATCTGACAAGTGGAGTACACGATGCATCTCAGAAGGGGGAGTGCCTAACTTTCCCCCTGCCGTGGCCAGCCTAATTAACTAACAAAGCTTCCATGGATCCACCATGTCCTTTTGTTGAGCCCTGCAGATTGTGGCAGCGATTAACATAACTAACATACTAATACAGTATACTTTAAACAGGCTCCAATGGGGACTGGCTGCAGAGGTTAACAAAGGAGACAGGAAACCCCAACAACCTTTGATATGCACTGTGTCAACCTGAGGCCAGCTCCCACCCTTATTATCAATGGACAGTTAAATGTCATGTCTGGGACTGCGTGTATTACAGTAGTCATCACGCAGGGGGACCCGATTCAGAGGTTATGAGTATGTGGATTGACGGCGCCAGAAAGTCTGGTCCCGCTGATGCATCAAGGGAGACTTGCGGCTTTAATTGGGAACCACAGAGAACTCCATTGACCAGATAGACCCTTTGATCATCCACAACAGACAGGAAGATGGGTGGGACTTAGTATTACATGTTTTCACCCGTTTACCTTTTCTGTTGTAAAGCACTCTAGTTAATACCTCATGCATACAGGAGATTGTTGGTGGGGACCAAGGATTGGTTCATTAATGTAGGTTTAGCCTACACCAATCGCAATGGCCCATTTGATTTTAAAAGAGGGCTGAGTACCTCTTTTGGGCAGCTCATCTGAAGACTTTGCAAGGAATAGCAAGAAGAACTCAGCATTGGACCCTGGCTGAAGGTACAGTCTGCTTTACATCTTCCGCCAGCGAAGGAAGGACAGGACCTCCAAGAGGGAAGCAAGATCCCTCCCTTAATCATCTCCCAGGGAACAGAGGGAGATACAGCTCCAGAACTGGTACCCGGCCAGCACACAGCTTGCCCTGCTAGGCTCTGCAACAAGCTTCCTATGTGGGAGGTGCCAAAGAGTCTCTGAACCAAACCAAGGACAAGGCAGCTGTCTGCAATACTCTCCTCAGCTTGGGAGCATCCGCCTTAAAGGATGACACAAGCCCAGTGATGAAGCTAGGCGTGCATCGACAAGCATCAACTGACGTCCGCCTTAAAGGACATTTTTGAGCCAGTCAAGCCCCTTGAACTGCAACCAACTGCACCGCAGACTGTTGTTGTTATGCCACAGTCGCTAACGCCATCTGAGATGCCTCGACCAGTGCTTCCGAACCTCGACCAACACTGAGATGATGATTAAGCCAGTCTGCAGCTGTTTGTACAGCCTCGCTAGCCGCACTGCCTGCCACCTGATATCCTCAGCTGTCTCCCATCTTGAACTCTGTCGCAGAAGCTGCAAAGCACCCTGAAACTGTCTCGACCCTGTCAAGAACCAAGAACATTTACAGCACAAGGTACATTGTGGCTCTGTCCCCCGGTCCTTCTCTAAAGGCCCCTAGTGACATTTCATGACCCATTGCTCCCTTCGTGTTGAAACCAAGCATCCGTGAACTATTACGATTAATTACTATACCAACTACCCTCCTGTCAGTATCCAGGGTGCATCCACTTTCCTTCTTTAAAACTGTCTGTCCTCTGCATTCCTTTACAGGGTGGGTTGTATTTTGTAGTCTACTAGACTGTCTGTTGACATAATAATACAGTAGATATTTTTAGACAACCTTGACTGGGCATTCCCTTTTATCAGTGGGTAATAATTGTATTTTCGCTGTGTTGCCACTAACCAACGATCCACAACATTTCTGCGCTAAGCCTGCCGTTCCGTCCACGTGACCAAAATTGGACAATGAGGTTTATAATTGACGTGTGTTTCCAATCTGTTTGGATCCTTTCTGATGTACTAGAGGTGGGGGCTGATTGATGGTTTAGAAACCAATATTCATCCCTGGACCACTTGTCCCCCGGAAGTTGATTCATCACACTGTGTCCCAAAGATTTTGGGAAAGTCTGTATTTTTGTGCTTGGGCAATTTTGAGATGTTTCATTGATCAATTCTCTAATTCAGATGTATGCAACCTCAGGCTCTCTAGATGTTTTGGACTATGATTCTCATGATCCCTCGCCATTGACTACACTGGCTGGGGCATATGGAAGTTGTTGTCCAAAACACCTGGAGAGTCAAAGGTTGCAGGCTCCTGCTGTAGCTGGAGCACTAGGATGTAGCCTATTTCTTCACCGGTGATGAAGAATCGGAGCATGGGCCTTACCTCTAAAAGCAAGCATTCACCTATGTGCCTGTCTTACAACATCTTAATTGTGTGTAGTGGTCCCTAAGGGCACTGCACAGGATTCTGCCTAACAATGACATCAAAGGAAGTGGCGTCATTTGACCCCAATCCAAAGTGATATTGCGGGTAGTGATGGAACACGACCTTCTACCCATTGACAAAACAGGAAGTGGCATCACATAGCATTGTACACTATGAAAAATACGGTACCGATATCACTATAATGTGATGTACATTTCATACAAGAATGTATTGTCATATGTATTGGTAAGATCAGTGTGTATAGGCCCATATTATCAAATTACTGTGAATGCAAGCAGACGTCCATGACCAAATGATAATGATGTGTTATTATATAGCACTGACGCTTAAGCGCTTTATATAGAAAAAATATACACCCAATATCACCCAACCTGTGTTGGTACTCATTTATTGACCTCAGAAGAATGAAAGGCTGAGTTGAGGCGTTTAAGAACAGACTAAATCAGTGACTCACCCCCTGAAGTGTGCCTGAAATAAACCTTTAATGAGGCTGGCAATTATTGTATAGAATTCCAGAATTACACATTATTTGGTATTCCTATTCTTTCTTATTTAGGGTCAGTTCTGAAAGTGTTAGACTTGTGGCACTCCTGTTCCTATTTTTCTTCTTTTTTTAAGGGGCCTGAAAAGGAAAGCCAACCACTCCAGAAGTAAAGAGCCACATGGTGGCAAGCCCCCAGGAGCCCAGGAGCTTGCATTTCAAAAAAACAAAACAAAACAAAAAAAACGTAATTTCTTTTTTTTAGAGGTCGCAAGGGAGACCACAGAGGTCGCAAGGGAGACCTCAGAGATCGCAGTTGCGACCTCTGGCGACCCCTAAATGACGTCCATGGTTCTAGTTCTGGAAGGCACCTTTCAAGAATGTAAATAATACCCGCCGGCACAATCTCACAAATCCTGACATATGCTCAGATTCCCACTCCCAGGCATCCTCGGTGGTCTCCCTTCTTTGGGGGCTATGGTTTTCTATTCAGGATTGAGGGCAAGCAGTCTTCAAGAGGCTACCTTGAAACGCCATCTTCGTTTGCTCTTTCCTTTGTTTCCGAGCTCACTGTTCCTTTTAGTTCGTGAACTTACTAAACAAATACAAGTATAAGAAATGTTGGCTCGTTTTTCTCCATTATAATCCATCAAGGGTCGGCTACTGTAGAAGGGGATGTCTTTTCACACACCCATTACGTCTCTTCAGCTAGAAGCTCTGCATTGGTGCCATGTCACTGGTCTTTCAGGCATCTGTGGCAGGCAGAAGAATTATGTTTTTGCTGGCCTGCCATAGCACTGATGTAGAAGGGAAGCTTAAAATCTGCTTACTGAACATTCAACTGAAATACAGTCTAATGGCAACTAGGGGATTGTTGCCCCTATGAGCATATCCCGTTTCCATGGCACATAATGGAAGTGTTTTTTGTTACCCAAGTACTTAGCTACTGGCCATGACACTAAATCTGTAACAGACGATTCCTTGGCCAAATTGGAACAATGTATTCCCACTCGAGAAGAACCGTTGGCAGCCCAACTGGCTAAGCCATTGCTTCAAAACATTGCTTATCTACAGATAGCTCCTTGCATTCTCACATCTGATCGGGGGCGCAGACCAAGTGACGTAATTGCCTTAGGTGTTTTGCTCTACACTGTTCTCTATGTATTTACATTTGTCTTTGTAGCTAATACCCTCAGTCAGATGGACAAATGGAACGTTTGACTTAAAAATGGAACAGCGCATGCGCTGTGACAGTCATTGATGATCTAGCATAGCGTAACACTGTGTTTACATATCATGGCGACCACGCACCTTGTCTGACAAGGACCTCAGAAGTTTCAAGTGAAATATTTAGTGCCCCTACTAAGTAGAGAAGAGTACAAACCCTGTCATGGTTCAAATGCAATTGCTGCCGCTATGAAAGATGAATTCCTTTTTCTGTGTTTATTTCTTGAAACCAGCTTCGGAAAATATTTGGCTTTTGCCCCAACATTGCCCTTTTCCCACTGATGGCGATCGTCAGTACACAGTGTGGACTCTACTCAAATCTAGAGTCCATTCTGGAGCCCCTTGCGACTGGGTGGATTGGCTGGACTTTGGTCTGGAAGAGAAATCTTGAAAGATAGTTCCCAGTCTTCATTCTTTTAGATGAGATGCTAGTTTCCAGAACAAGAGCAAGAACCCACCAGTGGGGGAATTGGGTGTCCTTGGTAGAGTGCAGATGTGTGGAGAGCAGATCAGGGGGGCTCTCTCAGGAGCACCAACTTGCTAATTCATCTTCGGACTTTGATGCATATGCATTCAGGGTGAGCATTCCTGCACCATGGGTCCCTCAGCGCTTGCCTAGGTCCCATCGGTGCCGCACCACAAGCACTACACTGATGACGCTGCTTCACAACTATTGAGTAGAGCATTTGTGTTTGTAGTTGGTCGCCTCGCCGGCCCTGACTGATTATTGGATTTTTCTGGCGCTGACTCTGGGCTGTTTTCAGACTCCCTTGATGGCCACGTGGATGGACTCCTTTTGAGCGGCTTTGAAGGCACTGGACCTCAGGTCTTAGAGGTGTGGTCACCATGCTTTCCAAAGTCTTGGTTCTGCAGTGGAGCCTCCACTGGAAGTCCTTGCTCCTGGAGTTCTAGCCTGGGCAAGTTTACTCCAGATTATTTCGCTTTATCCCTCGGACCCCAATCAGGGTTGATTATCATGGGCTGCCCCCTCCCCCATGTACTCTGCTCACATAGATGAATGCCGCCTTGCTTAATCATGTGCACAGCTGAACCTAGTGTTCGCCTTATTTGCAGATAAATGCTGTTTTATCTGAAACCCTAATCAAAATGAAAGGCATATCTAAAGCATTGACTAAGCAAGAAGACTGCTACTGAAATGCCTTATTAAAACATGTGCAAGCTTTAACCAGGCCTGCGTAGAGCATGAACATTTTAAATTAGTGGATTAAATATGGTGAACATTTTCAAAGTGGTTTACGCAATGCTTGGAGAAGGAATGAGCTGCTTGTAAATGTGTATCACTGCGTGGGAACTGTCATTTACACATGCCAACTGCTTGATAAAGGCTTGAGAAATGTCCAGCAAGCATTCCCTTTCTCTAGGGCAGTAAGTGAAGTAGGTGCCATGTTTGCCCTCATGTGCCCTTGGCAGGTCAGTAGAGCTAGTGCAGCCTTGGCCATCGAAGCCTGAATGACTACCAGCTTTCAGTGGCATGGGGCTGCCAGGCAATGCCTATATTGCCCGAAAAACAGTGGCACATTAATAAATAAAGTTCACATCAGGATCATTAAATCCCACTCAGCCTTTCGCAAAGCCATCAAAATTAACCTCTTTGTCTGACTGTGTCAACATGTATTTTCTGACAGCATGCACTAACATGTATTCATGACACTATGTAAACATTTACGCTGAACTGTAAGCAAGTACTCTTGGCCGGCTTCCTTGTAACCCTTAATCAAGCCTTCCTAAGCTCTGATATAGCGCCTCGATGCCTGCGGGCTGTAGTGCGCTCTATAAATCTAAATAAATAAATAAAAGTTGCCACTTGATCCCTGGGCATTTGGATACCTTTCAGAAGTAATAAGTTGCCTGTGCATCAGCAATTGTTACCAAGATACCCACAGGAGCCCATCGTGGATATCTTCCCCCAATCACACCCCGATATCTAGATTCCCTGCACCTCCAGTACCCCACAAAATCCCCCGCATAGACTATATATATCCTGCGATTCCATGGCGAGACGGCGGCCAGAGGGAAAGCCCCAGGAGGGCCAGCTCAGGACCTTTTCTGCAAATGGGATTGCTGTTATCAAAGCCGCAGAGGGGAACGTCTCGCGGAATTCGGTTCTGAGGCCAGTGGATCTGCCGTCCCGGGACCGGGATGATCTTCTTGAGGGACCCGTTCCAGTTGGATACGATCTGGAAGAGAAAGAGAGAAGGGAGATAAACATGGCGGCCGGGTGGAGAACCTGTTCAGATGCTGCAGTCTCGGGCTTCGGGGGCGACCGGCGGGGGCAAGAGCAAAGGGCCCATTTATCGGGCGTGTGGTGGATATCTAGAGGGAACCATTCGGGTCCCTAGCCAAGCGCCACACCCTTTCACATCACTTTACAAAAATGAGGTAAGCAACAGGAAGACATCATGGAACAGGTCAACAGCCCTTTATGGAGAAAGGATTCTTTGCATTGGGGCAGCCTGGTCTATAGGAAAACCGGGCCAGCAGGCAGCGGCCCTCAGAAAGTGCAGTAGACCTCAGAGTGGGTCGGCCACATATAGCTACGTCATCCTTGTGTCTGTGTAAACCCTACCCGCCTCTCAAACGAATTGACTTGTTGGAGAATCGAGCTTACACAGAACAGGGAAAGGCTGTGTTTAATGTACATCACTAACAAGAAAAGACGACTTGGATTGAGAGGGGCTGCAAATGGCGCCCTGTGCTGCCCAGAAGCAGCCATTGCAGGCACTGCTGTCTACCCAGGGAGGCTGCTTGCGAGGGCGGTACGGCCCCAGGCGGGGATCAGTCGGACCGCACTGTTAGGTTTGACACTGGCCATTGAGCAGGTCCATCCACTACTCACCTGGAAGGTGCCCTCGCTGGATTCGGCCATGTCCCACAGCGAATAGTCGTTTTCACGGTCACCATTTTCGTCGATTCGCATGTAGCCTGTCACACCTGCGTTGGGAAACACAAGAATTCAACGAGATGAAGATGCTTCCGGGGACAACTGGAGAGGTCAAATAGAAACACACAGTGTGCAATGTTTCCTCATTCCATGGAAGGTTGCTCTTCTCCAAGCAGGCAGCACTCTGAGGTGCCTTCTACGGAAAGACAGGGAGGGCGAAGAAGATAGAGATACAAAGAGCGAAAGAGAGAGCGAGGGAGAGACAGAGAGAAGGAAACAGGGAGAGCGACAGAGAGAGATGGAGAGAAAGAAACAGAGACAAACAAAGTGAGAGAAAGAAAGAGCGACAGAGAAAGTGAAAGAGAAAGAGCAAGAGACAGACACATAGGTAAGGGATTGAGCGACCGAGGAAGAGAGCGAGAGCCAGAAACAGAGAGCGGCAGAGAGGGAGGGAGAGAAAGAAACAGACAAAGAAAGCGAGAGAAAGAAAGAGCGACAGAGAAAGAAAGTGAAAGAGAAAGAGCAAGAGACAGACACATAGGTAAGGGATTGAGCGACCGAGGAAGAGAGCGAGAGCCAGAAACAGAGAGCGGCAGAGAGGGAGGGAGAGAAAGAAACAGACAAAGAAAGCGAGAGAAAGAAAGCGAAAGAGAAAGAGCAAGAGACAGACACATAGGTAAGGGATTGAGCGACCGAGGAAGAGAGCGAGAGCGAGAAACAGAGAGCGGCAGAGAGGGAGGGAGAGAAAGAAACAGACAAAGAAAGCGAGAGAAAGAAAGCGAAAGAGAAAGAGCAAGAGACAGACACATAGGTAAGGGATTGAGCGACCGAGGAAGAGAGCGAGAGCGAGAAACAGAGAGCGGCAGAGAGAGAGGGAGAGAAAGAAACAGACAAAGAAAGCGAGAGAAAGAAAGAGCGACAGAGAAAGAAAGTGAAAGAGAAAGAGCAAGAGACAGACACATAGGTAAGGGATTGAGCGACCGAGGAAGAGAGCGAGAGCGAGAAACAGAGAGCGGCAGAGAGAGAGGGAGAGAAAGAAACAGAGACAAACAAAGCGAGAGAAAGAAAGAGCGACAGAGAAAGAAAGTGAAAGAGAAAGAGCAAGAGACAGACACATAGGTAAGGGATTGAGCGACCGAGGAAGAGAGCGAGAGCGAGAAACAGAGAGCGGCAGAGAGAGAGGGAGAGAAAGAAACAGACAAAGAAAGCGAGAGAAAGAAAGAGCGACAGAGAAAGAGATAGTCACATAGGTAAGGGATTGAGCGACAGAGGAAGAGAGAGAGGAAGAGAGCGAGAGAGAGAAACAGAGAGTGGCAGAGAGAGAAAGAAAGGGATCGAGTGACACAGAGAAACAGAGAAAGAGAGCGAGAGACAGAGAGAGAGAAACAGGGAGAGCGACATACAGAGAGAAAGAGAGAGACACAGAGAGAAGGAAAGCGAGAGCAAGAAACAGAGAGCAACAAAGAGAGAAAGAGCGAGAGCGAGAGAAATGAAGGGATTGAGCGACAGAGGAAGAGAGCGAGAGAAAAACAGAGAGCGACACTGAAATAAAGGGAGAGAGAAAGAGAAAGAAACAGAGAGCGATACAAAGAGAAAGAGATATAGGGACACAAAGAAAGAGAGCGAGAGAGGGAAAGAAACGGATCTACACAGAGAGAAAGAAAGAGAGAGAGAGGAGAAACAGAGAGAGAGGGAAAAAGGGAGAGCGATAGGCTAGCCCAACAGGCCAATGTGGGCTGATTTTGTGGGGCAGTGTGAGGGAGTTTAATGGCCTACTGTAGGGCAAACATAAACGTTTTTCAGCAATACTTCTTTTTTATTGGTAATTATAGCGCTTCATGCCTCAAGCTTCTAAGAGCTCGGTTGTTGATCGAGCCCATCCTGCCCAACATTATCCTATTCGAAAAGGGAGTGTCTTGCATCTGAGCTATCCTCCTGGCTTCTTCATCGGTCTGCTGTAAAAGCCACTTTGTTCAGACAATTTTCCAAAAATGTGTTTATAGGTGCCACTAACCTAGTTTGTTGCTAAACCTTTTGAGTTAGGATTTGAGAATAAGGATCACTTTCATTCTGGCGCTCCGTCCTATTTGTGTCCTATTCAGAGAGGAAGGGAGAGAAAGAGGACGGATTTTACAAGGATCTCCAAAGGCTAAGATTGTGCACCCTTAGAAATAAGATGGGCCTTGTAAGAGTTCCCACAGGGTAAGATAGTGCATTCCTAGAAAGCAGCTGGGCTTTGGAAGAGTCTCCTCCTTTGCCCCTTTGGTGCTGGAACTGAATAACCTTTAACAGTAAGACATTACTTTACCAACTACCCTCCTGGCAGCATCCATAAACTGTCCTCTCTGTTCCTTTACCGGGTGGATTGTATTTTGCAGTGGGCTAGAACTGTCTGTTGTAATAATAAAGTAGATATTTGTATACAACCTTGACTGGACAGTCCCTTTTATCATTGGGTAATAATTGTATTGTCGCTGTGTTGCAACTAACCAACGATCCACGACCTTGCAGAGATAAGCCTGCTATTCCATCCACGTTACCAAAATTGGACAAGGAGGTCTTATAATTTACTTGTATTCCAATCTGTTCGGATCCCTTCTGGTGTACTAGAGGTGTGGGGTTGATTGATGGTTTAGAAACCGATATTCATCCCTGGACGACTGATGGCCTGGAAGTTGATTAATCACAGGTGGGAAATAGCTTCAAGTTGACACATTGCATACCAAGGGGTTGTTAGCCCAGCCTTCCTGTTATCTGTTCGGCAACCAAGCCCCTTTAACAGGATTGCCTCAATTAGCTCTCATTAGAATGCACTGCCACCAGCCGAACTAAACAATAGGAAAGCAGATGCATGTAGCCTTTGATATTTTAATTAAGATGCCAATGGCCGGAGGAAGGTGTGCCTTCCCCCTTCTTGAGATGCTTTGATGTACCCGTGGCTGTCCAATTCCATCTGAACATGACAGGGGAGGAGGCGCCTGTACCCTGTGTCCTCTCGGTGTAAACGTGACTATGCGTTTTGTGCGGTGAGCAGAGAAAATGTGTACAGAATGGCCTCACACATTTTCGGAGGTTGATCTCCCATCATTCATTTTCTTTATCAAAAAATCAAAAAGGCCCTGACGAGCGCATGCTCCTTGTGCGGATAGTCAAATTGCTCACACATAGAAAGTAGCTGGGCCTTCGAAGAGTCGCCACATTATAAGATAGTGCACCCGTAGAAAGCAGCCTGGCCTTGGAAGAGTCGCCACAGGGTAAGATTATGCACCCTTATAAAGCAGATGGGACATGGAAGAGTCTCCATAGGGTAAGAGAGCGTGTCGTTAGAACACATTCTGCAGAAAGTGCATGCAAGTGAGATAAAGAGAGCCAGGGACCTCAGTACGCCATGGACAAGAAGGAGTTAAGGGGTGCAGGGAAAGAGAGTTGGCAGTGGGGGAAGAGATAGCTATTGCTAGATAGAAAGAAAGAGTGAGGAACCCGAGTTCTCCACCCGCAGGGAGAAGAAGAGATGAGAGAGACAGAGGGGATGAGAGGAAGAGAGAGGTGGGAACTTCAGTAATCCCACATCAGCAGGTGAGAGTGCCTAGACAGAGAGAGAGAGAGACACAGTGAATCTGGGGCCACCTACTATGTATGGGGATATTGACAGCAATTGAACTCCCCCAAGGGAGAAAAAAGTGAGTATATAGCACGCTTGTCTTGGGCTGTATATTGGCCCTATGCACTCATTGTGATCACCTTCTGACCCACAGGCACCTACCATCTAATAAAACTGCCTTTAATATTTAATTTATGAAATCCCCTTCAATTTGTATGCAAGAAGAAAGCATCATTTTGCGCTTGGCAGACGCTCCGGTATGGAGAATCCTACTTAAATTAAAAAGTAGTGTGCTTTCCTGCCTGAATGCTGTCCTTGGTATGACCTCTAACATTATACTAAATACTATACAATCTGCATACAATACTTTAAAGTCTCTAATCATCCTAGAAAAAGCCTGCTATTTATTTTCTGACAATACATTGCAGCCTGCAAAATCCGTACACATGCCTGGAAATAGTGCTTGTTTTACAGGCTATTTGTGACATCACAACTGACCTGTAATAAGAAAATGACCTCACAACTGCTCCGTAATCAGTTATTACTTATCTTAAAGTACAAAAAGGAAAAGTTTTTTTCAGTGCATTTTATTAAAATGTTTAAACTATTTTTCTGCATCACATTCAACGCTTCATATGAGCTTGTTTCATCTAAACAGATTCTACATTGATGGTATGGATCAGCAAATAGAAGATCGATGACTACATAACATTAGATTTAGCGAGAGGTCAGGTATTGAAGGGGATGACAGTGTGTGGCCATGTATTATACACACTAAGATAGCCCTCAGTCACCTCAGAGTTCTGTGTCCTTATAAAGGAAGTCAGGCATTGACCTTGTTCCTCTGTTTCATCACAGAACTCCTCAGTGACTTGCAATATCCTTATAATAATGATCTGTATGGGGTACTCTATCTCATATAAGTTAGCTATGATGTCATATCAAGCCTGGAATAAGAAAAACACTGAACTGCTGACTATTCTAAGTTATTTCACATTTCTGCTGACGTCACAATGCTCTGTGGCAGCCCCGCTGGAAAGCTGGTTATTTTCAGGGGAGATTCGAAACAGGGAGAGGTAAAGGGTATGATACAGAAATGGCAAAATGCAAGAAAGGATGAAAAGCAGGGGAAATAATTATAATGGAACAAGAACTGAGCTAGGAAATAGGGACTGCAAGGGGAGAACAGTACACGGATAAACACAAATCAGCATTTAAAGTCACTTGGAGGGGAACGGTAGTGTAAAATGATAAAACGTTAAAATAAACACAGATATGGTAAGAAAAAAAAGGAAAAAGGGAGTGAGAGATGAAATGGTTACCAAAGCTCCAGGGAATAAAACGTTGGTAATGGCAAATGAAAAAGAGATTTGGGGAGCAGAGGGGGAGACCTATGTATTGTAAGAAAGATAATACCCGCAACTTTATGTAAAGAAGGGATTTTACAAGTCACCTTAGGATTCTGTGAGCCTATAAAGGGGTTTGGCCTGCAGACCCGTGAATCTATGTTTTTGTGGTGCTTCAGGTCATACATAATATAGAAATACATTGCATAATCAAGTATGTAGTTCATCACACATCTCCAGATGACCCCTGACACTTTCTTTGCCAGCATTACATTCACAACCCCTTGTAGGGACTTCCTATGAAAATTAAATGCACATGTGATGTCATCAGTGATGTCATCAATCATATTTGTGATGTCATCTTTGATGCCATGGGTGTTATTCTGAGCAGTGCACAGTGGTGGCGTGAGTTATGGTTGCTTAGCTTACCATAACTGGTGAATTTCAGGGGGTTTTCGGTTTTACTTGTAACCATAACGTCCCTTTAACAACGTTTTTCACTGAATTCGATAGGTTTTTATGAGGGAAAATGTTTCATGATATTAAATCACTGTAATAATAATAATAATTATTAATCTTTTAACATACATAAAAGAACTGTAAACCTTTAACAAATGTATTTTTTGCAACGCATATTGATGTGTGTCGTTATCAGCAGCACAGGCTGGGGATGCAAGTCATGGTAGATTGTCTTGGGCACGTGGCTGTACCATGACTACAGTGCCACCAAACCACCCGGTTATTCAATGCACCTACCCTGCATCCTAGTTCAGTGTTCACTATACCCTCATAATGTGACCAATGGCAAGACCTCATGGCTTGCAGCCATGACCAGTTTCCACAATCCATGGGACATGGGTTTCGGCCATGCCACATTCCCCAATAGGCAAATCAGAGTAGACATTTGTCCTTGCCGAGGGCCAGTCCCACTGCTAAGCCAGCAACGTTATATCTCTATTTTTTGTACATACCTTTTGACACTTTCAAAAAAGTAAAACACAGGACAGATTTGCAAAAGCATGCTTTCAGATCCATGCTGATGCTACCCGCGCAGGTTTGCTGTAATCCTGTCCAGCACTTCGGGTTGTAGCCACAAGTAAAATTAATTTTCCCATTCAAACCTATACTGATTTCAAAAAACGTTACCACATAGTCGGTCCCTGGTGGCCAGGCCCACTTTAACACCATTGCTGGTCCCTTGTGGTCATGGTCAATAGCCACATTGTCCGGTTCACGGGATGACCCAGACAATCTGGCCACTGTCCATGGCCACAGGCTATACCTCAGTCCCCAAAGGTATATCACTATTTTTCTGTACCTGCATTATGACACTTTCAAAAACAAACACAGGCGTATTTGCAAAACTATGGTTTCAGGTCCTTGCCAATGCTCCTTGCAGGAGTTTGCTGCAAATCCGTCCATGTTTCATTTTATGAAAAGTGTCAAAATGTATGTACATAAAATAGTCATAACACTTAGCCCCCACTTGAGAGAATCCATTCAGACTTTGTACATACATTCAAGGTTTGGTCTATAATCTTTCTGCAAACTTGTGTGCACATTCGTCAAATGGCAACAAAGCTATAAGCCATCTAGAAGTGTTGAGACCCCCCCTCTAATTTGGCCTCCTCTTGACAAAATCCCACCAAACACTGCAGATCCATTCATTTCTGGGTCTAAAATCTTTTTTCAAACTTATGAGCAGATTTGTCAAATGGTGCTACATTTATAAACCTTTTAAATATTTTGGGATCCCGCTCTACCTTTGCTGCCTCTTGGCAAAACAACACCAAACTTTGCAGAACCATTTTATTCAGGCCTAGAATGAAATTGAAAAATCTCATGCAGTTTCATTCAGTGGCGCCAAAGTTATAAGCCATCCAAAAACTGCTTTTCACTAAGCCTGTAATTCCGAAATAGGCATGGATATCCCTAAACATCTGAGATGTTCGTCAACATCACAGGACTGTACGAACATCCAGACTGTTCACAGACTTTGGGGATGAAAACACCTGTTTATTGGCTTCTTATGGTCATATCCCATCACATCCTCATCACCCGTCACCCCCCCAGAGATTGTTTAATTAGTTAGGCAAGTGCAATGTCCACAAATCCAACTTGGCGGGTGTTTCTCAAAAATATGATTCACCTCATCCTTATCACCATCCAATTAACGGGCACGTGTGATGTCCGCGGACCTCACGCTGCCCTCTTGGGCTAATCGAAGCCTGTTCACGGACCAATAGGGAAGTGAGTCCATGAGCCGAACCCAGATATCACAAATTAATTTGACCTACTTTTTGGCCGTTAAAAACAAAAAACGACTGGACGGATTTACAACAATTTGCTAAAGCACACTTTCAGGACCAAGCCGCCGCTCCTACCGCAAATTTGGTGAAAGTCCGTCCAGTGGGTTTGGGTTGCAGGCATGAGCACATTTTTCTTTCCATTGCATCTATTTGAAAAACCACACATTTTGAGACCCCCTATAACTTTGCCCCCCTGCAAAAAACCTCACCAAACTTCACAGAATCAATCTGACTGTGCCATATGCGTTTTTTTGCAAGGTTTTGTGAGGATTCGTCTGGGGGAGCCAAGTTATAAGCCGCCCAAAAAGTACTTTTCCTATGGGTTGAGCAACCTAACCATAACTACACACCCACTACCGCAGGCCATGTAATTCACTGAAAAACATTAGTGATAGGTATATTATGGATGTACTAAAAAAAACAAAAACCAAGAGATTCACCAGTTATGGTTCCTAACCATAACTCCACGACTGTCTTGCACAGCTAATGATGTCACACGAGGAGGATAGCGCATGGGCGACACGTGTGTCTTGGAAGCAAGACAACGCATAGCAACAATGGTTTGAATCCCGGCCTCACTCTTAGAAACTGGTCTCTGGTATTAACCATGATATAAAAAAACAATTACACGTGGAGCTCATTGACATGGAATATAAATTGTTGAAAATAATCTATTTTTCATTTGGCCTTTATTTTACGTTGGCCCTCCATTCAAAAGTAAAATTGAACATTACCATTCAGGAGTAGTACTGTTTTTCCTTAACTCTTATTTGTTGCCCATGTCCTGTGGCAACAGTGGGAACCTACAACATTTGTGATGTCTTGTGTGGCGTCATAAGTAGTGCATGGCGGTAACCGAGTTATTGTTGCTTTAGGAAACATATTTGCAGAATTTCAGAGGTTTTGCAGGTTTTCACTGCAGCCATAAAATACCTTCGACCAAAGTATTTTCACTGAACCTCTATTTTCGATCTCCATAGCTTTGCATTTTTTTTTTATATATATAGCACTACAAACCATCAGGCATCTGAGTGCTTCTTTCTATTACCCATGTTGTATGGTGCTCATTTATCGACCTCGGAAAGATGAAAGGCTGTTTGGCACTGCCGAGATTCGATTCAGTTAACAATATATGGTAACATGCCCACAATGCCCACAGGATGACGCCTGCCACCATGCATATGTCTGGTTAATACTGACACATGCAGCATGGCATTAATTTACTAATGGTGGTGAGTGGTGCCCAGGTCTGGATAATTCTGGTACATGCAGCGAGACATTCATTCACTAATGGTGGTGAGTGGCCCTCGTGCCAGATTAGTGCAGTGCAGTACTCTTGCCTGCTCGCCTGAAAGCCGGTATCTGGGATCACTGTCTATATAATAAGGGAGGAACCCTGGCGTATATCATTCTGTGACAGGAAGATAGAGCCTACTCATGGAGCGTTCTGCAAGTGCCTCTGTGGCTTCAGGGAGTTCGACAAGTTCCCCGAGAAGAGAAGTCTCAAGAATTGACGGAAAGAATTGTGTCACCGACCCAAACTGGTCTGTGTAAAGTGTAATGGAGGTGTGCCTGCTATGCATTAAATAATGAATAAAGCTATTCTGAGCATACATTCGAAGAGCTTTGCTAATAGACTTCTTGAGTGCATACGACATGTGAAAACCACATGTACCCTTGAAAACAATCATTTTATTACCACAATCCAATTCATTTGCTCACGAGAATAAGGTCCCTCTGGAGTGTCCTATTCACTTAAGTTTGGCCCTTTTGAGAACTAAAGAAAAATGCCTACTTTTCCCGTAATGGAAAGCCTGGTACCGAATAGTTGCCTATAAATCACAGCTGTCCTCCTCCACATACCATTACTTCCCGTCAGTCAGTTACTGGTGTTATGTTATGTCATATTCTTTTATAATGCTAACAATGGAAAGACATTAAGGCGCTGTGCAAGCTGCACAAGGAGGGCCAGCAAGGCTGAGCTCAACGAGGTAAGGATTTCATGTGACATCGATAACCTGGGCATTTGTCCAACTTTGTACCAACACATTTGCTCATTCTCTTTGCCCCTGTCGGTATCCCACCCAGTAAGGTGCCGAATGAGACATGTCTTCTTTGTTGGCATAAAAAGGCAGCAGATTTATTTTCACAACATAATAACCTCAAAACACTGCAAACAAACTTTGTGAAAATAGTTCTGAAGGTGCAGCGACTGCTCCGTGTCCAAAACCTGCTTCCCCTTTTCCCAACTAAATCCACAGTAGGCCAAAACTCCCCCAACCATTATTGTCTAAGCCCCGCCTGCCCTTGCAGGTGTTCCTGGGCTGGGAGAGTGCTGTTTATTCGGGGGAAGCAGAATCCTCTTTGTTACCACCAGCACCTCTGCCGCTTAGGCCCCCAAGAAGCGCTGGTCCCGAGAAGAGCGAAGACCCTTCCGGCTTTCCCACAGCTCATTCTGAGTCTGTGTCTTGCCACTAGTCACCAAAACACTGCCACGCCAAAGGTGGGTTACCGCCCACTGTGGCTCCCCCCTTTCCTACTTCATAATTCCAGGAACTTTGTGTACAAATTCCAGTAAAACAGATCCATGCCTGCTGCTGACAAATGCACTTCATCTTTCAAATAATATTCCGGGGATTTCAACTTGATAAGCCGTGCCTGATCTGGGGAAAACCTCTGCCCCTACAAAATGTTGCCATCGCCCCATTCAACTTTCTCCTCGACTTCTCCACTGCTGAGTGACTCTCAGCGTCCCTCCATTCCTGTCTTTGAATGATCTCAGACCACAAGATCTCGGTCTCGCCCAACTGCGAGGACAGTTCCTGCAATGAAAACATCATCTCCCTCATTAAAGCCCTCTTCCCAAGCTTGTCAATTCGTTGCCGTCTAGATGTATGATCAAGACATCAGGCCTGTGCTGCTTAACAAGCAATTAGTTGATATGCCCTTGTCGCTGTGCCCATCTCATTCCAGGCACCCGTGCCACCAAATCTGGTACTCGCCGGCGGTCAATTCCTCTCTTTCTGCCGTCCAGCTTGCCCCGGCCCTAGACCCAAATGAATGCCCCACTACCCAGATGGACCGTCTCCTCCTCCGTGCTGCTGTTAGTTGGAAGGAGATGAGAAGGAAGTTATTAACACTACATTTTGTCAGGCCTGATGTACCTCCTAAAACACCCATACTTCCATTCCCCAATTCTCATGATTGCTTCCGGACCCAGGCCTACCTCTGCCGCTGATGTGGCAACCCCTATCCTGAAGGAGTGGGTACCAAACACCCCTCCGGTTACCCCCATTTTCTCCAATGCCATGTCCATGACCCTCCCGAATTGAAAACGGCTCAAGGCCGACCCGTCCCTGTGCAAGAAAAGGGGGGACCCCGCACCCGCCGGCCACTGTCCCTGGAGCTAGGCCGTCAAGCCTGCTACTGGACACACTAAGCTCCTCTGGATTTCGTAGAGTGTGACCGTCCTCCCTTTCCCCGTCTGATCGGTCTTGGACCTTCTTAGGTAAATGAATCCCTGTTCATCCATTAACTGTACATCCTCCAACCTTAAAAACCCAGCGCCCTTTCCTTCTTTATTTTCAGGCACCAACTCGCTTACTCCAAAGGCTCCAAAGAAAGGCAGTGCAAAGGCTGCTGTGAAGTAAACCCTCTCTTCTCAAATGCCAAGAAAGCCTGGGACCGAATAGTTGCCTATAAATCACAGCTGTCCTCCTCCACATACCATTACTTCCAGTCTGTCAGTTACTGGTGTCATGTTATGTCATATTCTTTTATAATGCTAACAATGGAAAGACATTAAGGCGCTGTGGAAGCTGCGTGAGGAGGGCCATCAAGGCTGTACTCAATGAGGTAAGGATTTCATGTGATATCGATTTCTGCTCTGAGAGAATCAGGGAGGCCATTTCAGGTTTGACCTCCCAAAACGGGTAGACTTTTCGCACCCACTGTGGACAGATGCCATCTGGCAGGCCGACTGGGTGTCAGTTTAGGTGATTTTCGGGGACTCCCCGGTTTCCAGAGTTTTAGCCTTCCAGCTAGCTGCTTCGGGGCAGCCACGAGAATGCATTGGAAGACGAGTCTTAAGCATACCTGCCTACATTTAAAAATCAAAAACCCTGAGATTTATTCCCCGCCTACAGCCACACAAAACTCTGCCCCTTTGCACACATCCCCGACCAAACACGCCAAAAAGGTAAACTCAGTTGTAGCTTTCATTAGAAACACGTTTGCAGTTTGCACTTTACATTGGAATGTAATACATTTCATTAAATTGGCTATTCATAACTACCCAAATACCATAGGACGACTGGCATACGCCTGCCATAAAAGCAATACACACACAAAACCACCCCCGTGTACCCTCGACTTGAGCCTTGGCAAAATGTCCAAAAAGAATGAAACGCTAAATACTGCTTTCAATCCGGTTTCAATTGCCTTGGCCAAAAAGAATGAAGGTTTAAGCAAAACAAAAACTGCTTTCAATCCAGCAGTATTACCGCGTTTATTTTGCTCCAGTCTGCATTCTTCTTTGTCCTGCCGGGGTCCCGCCCACACCTCCAGCCGATTGGCTAGCGGCAGGGGTCTTATGTAGCCAATCAGATGGAGGATTGGACGGGACCACAAAAACCCAGAGACTCCAGGGTCTTCCCTGGAGACTCGGAGAAGAGGCTAAAAACCCAGAGTCTCTAGCGAAAACCCAGAGGTTAGGCAGTTATGGTCTTAAGCGTTACCCTAGCCCGGACAGGCAACCAGTGAAGATGGCACACCACTGGGGTAGCATGAGGCCTGTGGAGTGCAGTGGTGACAACCCTAGCCAGCCTATTTTGTAGATTCTGCAATCCCTGAATTACATATATTAATAGCTTTGCAATAGTCCATCTTGGCTCCCATAATTTCCCTTGCAGTGGTGCCCAAGGACATTACACATAGGTAGGGCCTGATTTGTTTGAAGAGCTAGTGCCACTATCTACTCAGATGCCATGTTAGAATGGCAATAAAACATGGTGCCCAGCATGTTCACTTTTGGGAGCATTGGAGATGCAGGAGAATCTAACATTACGTAGGGTGGCAGCTCCATGCCCTCCTTAGCATTGCCGATGAGCGGATTATTATCAGTAGTTAATTTGTATTGTTATTTAGGCTGAACCAGGTGCTCTGCATGCACGCATTGATGACAAATCAAGTGTTATCCTAGCATCTAATATCATAAGCCGCATCCCTTGCAAGATCAAAGAATATCCCAGGATTATCTGCATAACACTGGGATCTCACATTCATTAAGCAATGTTACCTGAGCAGGGGGGCATTACCATGCCAGGTAGTGCCCGAGCCAGTTAGAAGCCTGAGTCAAGCAAGGGCTTTAACGATTTAACGATATTATGGTAGTCTTCTTCAATTTTGGTCCGACTAATCTAGTTGAGGGAACCAAGCAAGAATTCAATCCGAAACCCACCTTGTGCTAGGGTGGTTTCTTCTTCTTTATACCTTTACTGATTGAAAATTTTACATTCTAAAGTTTCTTATATTATTCATGAAGATGGTGTGCCTGTAAAAATGTTTTCGTGCCCAAATATTGCTTGTACATCAAGTGACCGAAGGCAGACTTGGTTTAGACATTTTTGTTACACCAGGAGCTCATTTAAGAAATTACCTCTCAGACTGGTTAGAACTGACACTAGAATGCTGTATACACCACACCGTTTGATATTGCTAATTGATGGAGCTAGCTCAAAGAGATCTATGGAGGATGTGTTTTGTGTGTAGGCAGCGGGTAGTAAGTTGAAATGGCTGTAGGAACTACCACGGCCCTACGCAGTTATTGGATAGGTAAATGCCCAAACAACGTCCACAAGCTGTTTGTCGCTTCTCACATCCCATCTCACGCTTATATGTGCACCATTGCAGCAGTCTTGGCTTTTATGTGGTCTTTAAGCACCACCTAGTAGCCAAAACTAAAAAGGGCCATTTTCCTAACAGGCAGGTCTACTGAGGGGCCAATAGAGCTGAGCGCAGTATTGGTCACATTGGACTCTGTCTGAAATGGGATTGACTCTCCCGATCTTTCTCAGAGGCGTGTGCCTGTTGGGAAAACTTTACATTTTCCCATAGACGAGTCTACATTTACGTACAAGCCCTTCTCACCACACCAGAAGATGCAGTGTGCTATGGGCCTTTCTTTAGGTGATTTAAGGTAGACAGAAATTCTGCTCTCGTCACAAACTTCAAGGGAGACCTGCACTTTGCTCAAGAGTCACAGAGGGCTCAGTTAACCAGAGAGACACTTTAATCTACAACTTACCTTTCCTGTTGCAAAGCACTGTGGTCCTGACATCACGCAAAACAGAAGATTGTTGCAGGGGACCTCAGATTGATTCCTTAAGGTAGGCTTAGACTGCACCAATCACTAGGGCCCATTTGACTTTAAAAGAGGGCTGAGCCCCTCACTTAGCCGATTATCTGAAGGCTTCACGAGAAGCAGGAAAGAAGAACTTTGCATTGGACCCTTGCTGAAGGTACAGTCTACTTTAAAGCTTCTGAGCAGTGAAGGAAGGCCAGGATTTCCAAGAGGGAAGCAAGATCCCTTCCCTAAACATCTCCCAGGGAACAAAGTGAGATACCGGACTCAGAGGACCCATCAAGCAGCTCCAGAACGGTACCCAGCCAGCACACAGCGTGCCCTGCTAGGTTCTGCCAGCAAACGTCATAGGAGGGAAGTGCCAGACTCTCTGAACAATGGACAGGGCTTTGCCTGCAAACACTCTCCTCAGCTTTGGGCAGTCTGCCTTGAAAGGACACAACCTTTTAAGGCCATTTTCGAGGCAGTCAAGCCCTCGACCTGTGATTGACTGCACCACTGACTGTTGTCACGCTGCAGTCACTAGAGCCATCCGAGACGCCTCGACCAGCGTTCCAGATCCGCCAACCAGCACAGAGACAATGATTCTTGACCCTGAGCCGCGGTGTAGGCCAGCCTGCAGCCGTCTGTTCAGCCTCGCTTGCCGAACTGCCTGCTGCCTGATACCCGCAGCTGTCTCCCGTCTTGAACTTTGTCGCAAGAGCAGGATCCTGAAATTGACTCGACGCTGTTGAACATCAAGAACATCTCAATCACCAGGTACATTGTGGTCCTGTCCCCCTGGTCCTTCTCCGAAAACCCCTAGTCAGATTTATGACCCCTTGCTCCCTTGGTGCTGAAACCAAATAACCTTGAACAGTTAAAACTGATTGCTTTACCGATTACCCTCCTGGCAGTATCCAGAGTGCATCCCTTTCCTTCATGAAACTGTCTGTCCTCTGTGTTCCTTTACAGGGTGGGTTGTATTTTGTAGAGTGCTAGAACTGTTGTAATAATAATAAAGTAGATATTTGTATACAACCTTGACTGGATAGTCCCTTTTATCATTGGGTAATAATTGTATTTTCACTGTGTTGCAACTAACCAACGATCCACGACCTTGCGGAGAGAAGCCTGCCGTTCCGTACACCTTACCAAAATTGGACAAGGAGGTTTATAATTTACTTGTGTTCTGTTCGGATCCCTTCTGGCGTACTAGAGGTGTGGGGCTGATTGATGGTTTAGAAACTGATATTCATCCCTGGACCACCGGTGCCCCAGAAGTTTATTCGTCACAACCACTTAATCCCAAACCTCCTCTGCCATGTCAGCAGATACTGGGGCTGGCACACTAACTTTACTTCTCTCACACAGTCATACTCCTGTCATATTTCACGATTTCCCACTGGGACACAATGACCAATAGGGAAATGGGAAGAATTTCTAAAAGTCGAGTTCCCCCGACAAGCCAGCAGTAGTGAGGTGCAATCAGCCACTGTTTCATGTCCCTCTGACTATTCCCAGCCTTCCGACCTATAAAAGGCGGTATCCAGGCATTGCTTCGAATATATCGTTTTAATGCCAAAGTTTCCCCAAAAAAATGCATCGAAAAAATGCATTTTTTTTGTAGGTAAAGTTTTTTTTCGAAAACTATGATGGGTTCTTAGGGGTAATAAAAATCTTTTTTTTAAATCGTTTTTTCAATGCATTTTTTTTTTCGAAACTTTGGCATTCGAAACTTTGTCATTCGAAACAATCACTAGGAACTATAAAAGGCACCTGCCTTTTGGGAAGACTTCAAAATTCACAATGGGCATATCTCAGCTCACTGCCCCTTTCCCGATAGAACCAAAGAGGAGGGCTACTTCCTCACACACACTGAGACCTCATTTGTTCCTACCAAGTACCTACTCCCTGGAGTAGACTGGCCAAAAATGAAATTGGAGAGGCTGGTTGTCAGAGACAGAATCAGATATATATTGACTGCCTGGGAAGCACTGACTTTACCCCAGCTCTAATGGCTGACAAGTACCTGTTGTGAAAACTTTCAGAATCCCCATTGGTCTATCTGAAAGGAACATAACCCTCTCCACTTGGACGCCTTCTTTCCATGACACAAATCCACAGACTTGACATTGGCTGCGGGGCAGTATTTACTTACTTTCTGCAAAGCTCTCTTCACTCCATCCCTGCCTCTCTGATCTGTGGTATTCAGATGTGTCGAAAGACAAAGAAACATTGGCAAAGCCAACAGTTGTGGCTTTTGTGTAGACACGGGATAGGCAATTGCCAGACACTGCCATGATGGCACAACCTGGCCATAAGCTGGCAACAGTTGGAAAATGCTGAAATCTGGGCATGTGATAGCAGTCCCTGGTAAATGCCTAGCTATAAACAAGCCGAAATTATTGGCTTTGTCCTTGCTTGTTTTTAACAGGACTTCAGTGCAATATACAACAATTGACTGAAGACACGCTGGTGAAGGCATTTTCATTGCACCAGTAGCGCATTTACAACTGCAATTAAGCTAATAACTCTTAGCAGACTGTCAGAAATAATACTGGTAGGCCAAATCTTGGTGTTACTGCTTGATAGAGCTCGCTCAAAGAGATCTCAGGAGGACTTGCTTTAGAAGGAGAAGGAAGCGGGTGGCAACGGCCATATGCATTAGCATGGCCATGGGCAGTTCATGGGTGGGTAAATAACAAAACAACACCCTCAAGCTGTATGTCGTCATAAATCATCCCGCTCCTAGCTGTACTACAGTGTAATACTTTCAGCATGTAGGTGGCACATATGCACCACCTAATAGCCAAAACTAAACTGCATTTGCACCAAATTAGCTCGTTCACAGCTAAATATTCTTTTTTGTTTCCAAACTTCGGCCAAATCCTTATTGTAAGTAAAATTTCAGCAACCACCAATTACATATTTCTGTTCAATAAACACTGTACTCTAGAAGAAAATCATATGTTTTAGAGCTCACCAAACCTAACAAAATCATGCAACATAAAAGAAATGACACATTCGTATGATTTTCACCCTATAATGCCCTCTTTGGCTTCTCGTGGCATTAGCGAACCACTGCTGTTTCGTTCACAAGGTACTTAAGGTCACCAGGTGGCATTGTAGAATAACATTAAGTGTCCGGTTGCCAGTGATAGGGTCGAAAACAAAAGGATCAAATGCCCTTTTATCGACAGTCAAAGGATCGAAAAAAAGGGTCACATTTTTTTCTTTTTTTTTATGGAGGGGTTCACCCCCAACCCCTGTTTTCTTTATTAAATACATTTTTTTACCAACCCAAACTAAAAAAAATATATAAATAAAAAAAAAAAAATCAACCCTTTTTTTTCCGATCCTTTTGCATTCGGGCAAAAGGTCATTCAATCCTTTTTTTTTCGATCGTTTGTATGGACACCAGTGTCTACATACTTAAAAACTGCATTGCACATTGTTTTAAAATGATATTCCTATTTCCTTGCATATTTCATTAAAGTGTTGGACTTCCTTTGAAGATTTTAGAGCTAGGCAGAGATTGCTGTTAAGGCGATAATGACATGTTCAATGAGGGACACGCCTTATTTCCGCCATTTGGTACTGACAGTGAACACTATTCTTTAAAGGGGTGCACAGGCCCTGCTATCTGAGGCCACTAATCATATACGCCTCACGCTTTAGAAGTCACACTGCTTGGACACATGACATTGCTGCATTGTGTAATTTGTGAGTGCTTTGTGTTGATCACTTAGAATGCCAAAGCTGTGAGTGAGCATATTCTTCTCTGCCTCTGTGTTGACATGTGCGGTGTCCGCTGTTCTCTTCCTCTGTTTCGCTGTACAGAGTGTTATCAAACTTGCCTCTCTCCCTGCACAGCTTGTTCTCAGGATCCTCTCTCTTTTTTATTCATGTACTTTTATATATGTAGAGGAGCAGTTACCTGCCTCTACAGGAAATGCCGCCCCCCTCCCTCCTATATGTTGGAAGCCTGAGATCGTGCCGTGTTTGACACCAGCAGTTGTGCCAATACCGCAGCATTTATTCGAAAGAAGATACCCATTGAGACAACCCTATCAAATGTATCCCTGAAGAGACGACAATCTGAGAGAGGTACTCCCTGAAGGAATATAAAAAGAGCAATAAAAAGCGCAAGGAAAGAAGCCTGTGACGTCATAAAACAATATGAACGACATCTCAGAATACTGGTCAAAGAGGATGTATCGATCCTACAGAAACTAATGACGAAGTAAAGAATCAAGTGAACTCTTAAACTATGAAAAAGAAGATTACACGTGCACAAAGTGTTGCAGAGAATCAACCGTTCAATAATTGTACAGATGTTGAAACGCAGGGTAAACTAAGTCATCATAGAAGCTGGCTATACGTAGTGAATAGAATGCAGGAGGAGCCGCCATTGTATAGGAGCTGGACATCGGTATCATGAATTTTAGTAAGCCAGGACCCATGAAGAAGAAAGGGGGAATTGTGTTGCAGCAAGAATAAGCTGAAATCGTGGAGCTGCATAGCGAGGTTGTTTGGCCTTGAGTCAAGACTGAAGCAGCCAAGGTCGGCTATCTATTCTGGAAAGGAGTGAACGTGCAAAGGATGAATACTCCCTTGTTATGGTGCAGAGAAAGAACACCAAGAGTGCCAAGTTTTATTCATTTAAGACCTGCAAAGTGGTCCAAATCATGGTCTCCTGTCACGTGAGCCAATGATGAAAACAGAGTCGAACTTAGAGTCCTAGAACAAAGATAGTGAGTACCTGCACTCCCATGTATTCCCAGAGACAAGGATACTTTGCAAGGCCATGTTCAAAGACAATCCTCATGGCAGAAGGCTTGGGTGATGAGAGATGCTGGGCTAATTGGCTGGGGAGGTAGAGTCAGGCCCATCCCCTTGCACCTGGGTATGGGCTTACGTGCTGCTAAATTAACCGAGTGTTCCAGACATGGCACAAGCGTGCCAACCAATTGTAGAGGTCCATATAACTAAGTACCTTATAGTTTGAAGACCAATTAGAAACTGTGTACTTAATGGTTTTGAAGATGACATGTTTTAGAGGTAGGCATATATTGTCCACCTGACAGTGGGCAGACAATCATAATCCTAGTTCCTATATAATGTATACTTAGATGTTCCCCTTAAGCCTATCCAGAGCCCCAGTAGGTTTTTTATTATTTGCCACATAGTATGACATCACCTCTGATGTATTTTGAGTAAATAATCTTGTTTTTATGAAAAGATCGTTGAGAGAAATTGAGTGTACGTCTGATGATGTTCGTTGCATCTCCCTGTTTTAGATCATTGTTAATAAAACAGTACTTTGCCATCTTCCTGAGTTGGTCCAGTCATTTAGACTCAGAGTTCTTCTGTGAACCCATCCATTGCATGAACGTTCCTAAAGAGCTATAAGCTCATATATATCCTTATTTACGTCTTTAGCTATATCTATACATGTAGATATGGCTATAGATCTATAGGTATAGCTATATAGTGAAAAACCTTGGGATGTTATGATTGCAGCATGAAGCAAACCCCCGACACATACTACAGCCACTGCCTTGGATGGCTCATTACGTCTCTCGTTGCAATGGCTGGCCTTGGCTATGGCAGCCCTCGGGATGAGGAAAAGACATTTGAGGGTGGTCCACCTAGCGGCAGTGCTCTATATAGGTCATTAACTCCCCGATTCTGTGCTGAGTGAGGAGTTAATCTCTTCAAATAGGCTCTGAATCTAAGCCAGCATAGGGCAACCTTCCAAAGGCTGCCCCCTGTTGGTTTATCATTAGCGTCCTATAGTAATAGAAAGCACCACGCTCCATGCTGGAGCGCCCAGTGCCAGCATGAGAGCGGGGCGCATTTCTATTTAATAGGGCGTCTTCACCTACCATGCCAGCTCAGGGGAGCCCTTGTAAGACTCCCCTGAGCTGACGTGGCGGGGGGCTAATTCGGCCTTGCCACAGGCTGTCTAAGCTAGCCCCGATAGTCCCAGCTGATGGCCATTGATTGTGTCCATGGCAATTGTCCACTTTGTCAGGGCTTGGTCCCATCAGCAGAAATGGCGGGACAGCTCGCCATCATTAGTCCCATAGGCCAGGCCAGCTAAACCATGCACAGGGACCACTTTGCTAGGAGCTTGGCAGTCGGTTATGCCTCGGGAACTCCAGTGACGCTAATGGGTTTGTGGACTAATATTACCCCCCTCCTCCCAGCCCAGTTTGCCAGCCAGAGCCAGTTTTGGTTAGATGTGATTTTAACAAATCCTAATAAAATAAATTAAATAATAGTGAATTCAAAAATAAATACTGATTTTTTTTTTTTTTCATGGGGGGCCAGCACCCATTCTCCCTGTATCCCCACACTTTTAACGCCACCCAAAGCACCCCCACACTTTTTAACCCTTTATCCCCAGACCTCATATATTAATTTGTTCGGTATTTTTTTTTTTTATATAGTGCTACGAAACCTCAGGCATCTGAGCGCCGCTTATTATTACCCACGGTGTGTGGTGCTCATTTATCCAGCTCGGAAGGATAAAAGGCTGAGTTTGGACCTGCCGGGATTCGAACCTACACAGGTGTCAAAGCGAGCGCTCTACTGGCTGTGCCACTTGACTTGTTATTATTGCGTTCGTTGTTTTTCCCCGCTATAATCACTGCATCCGGTCTGAGCCCTGCCCCGCGCCAAAGGGGTTATCGAGAATTTAGAGGGCACTAATTGATAGTAGTTAGATAATGCAAGAGATCTTAAGCCGGTAGGGAGAAAACAAACTCCTGGCACATAGTTTGCAGTACAAAATGCAAAATAAAAAATGTCCCTGCTTGGGGACACTGCGGTCCCCTGCACACTATCACTGGCTAACCGTAGCCAAACGATTTAGTAGCACGTGTTCAATGATTGGGAAACAAAAGTGCTTCAAAGATAGTTCAAGCAAGAGAACAAGTCGAAACCAGTTCAATCGAGGTGGTGTACGGTAAGACCAGGCCCATCAGCTGACCCAGTGACGTGGCCTGCAGGCTGGGTGCATGAGCTTGGCAGCCAACAAGCCTTTACTGCGCATTCTGGGGGCGTTGTGTACACCTCTGTGACCAAACCCTTCACTTTGCCTAGGTCCGTGACGGGGCCAGAGGTCTGCAATATGTACCCCCCCCCATCCCCCCCGCATTATCTTTACTGAAATGTTCAAAGAAACACGCAAAGCTAGTATTGCTCTTCCAACCTGAATAAACAAAATGAACTAGACTCATCTGCCCGCGCCGACTCGAGACTGGCCTGAGTGCATGGCTCGAGACTGGCCTGAGTGCATGGCTCGAGACTGGCCTGAGTGCATGGCTTTGATGAGGAACGCATCTGCCCGCGCCGACTCGAGACTGGCCTGAGTGCATGGCTCGAGACTGGCCTAAGTGCATGGCTCGAGACTGGCCTGAGTGCATGGCGTTCATCTTACGCTGCCATAGTTCTGGAACTGGAGTCCATGCTCCTGCGCCACTGATTTGCATCGGTGTTGAAAACAAACAACCAAGAAAGCAAACTGTAGAGACTCTTTTGTCAGCCTCGCTGCGGTCATGCGCACCCTCGGGTTATGTTATGGAACGTGGGCCGCGTGACCACAGGATGCGGTTGCAGTTTGAACTAGTTTGAGCCTGGCCATGAAGGGCTCCGGGGGGCTCCTTAAATAAAAGACTTACCCGTGTACCCTGTGTCGTCCAACTTCCTTCATCTGGCGACGAGGAAGTGGAACGGGGAGCCCGCCGCGGAGCCCAGCAATGTTCCTCTCCAAGTGATTGAGGGACGTCCGCAGCGCTGGGGGCGAGTCATTGCGACCGGCAGAGCAGGTCGCACGGTGAGCGGAGGGGCGTGAGGCCGGACTGACTCTGCGGCGGCCAGTGTGCGAGGTGCTGCGGGGAGACGGTCCAGGTGACGCTGCAGGAAGAGCGTCCCCGCCTCTGCTCTGAGCGGCCGCACGTAGCATCAGAAGGATCCCACGCAGCTATTCCTGGTTGGTGCCGCCCACCCCGGCTCCTATTGGGCGGGAAGGTGAGGAGCTGGGGGAGGAGGGGCAGGGCACAACCGGAGGGGGAAGCACAATTTAGTGGCAAGAGTGCCAATCAGAGGCCACAACAAGGGGAGGTGACTCCCAAAGAATAACATTGGAACTGTTGAATGGCAACTATAGAGGAATCACTACAGTACATTGGGAAGTATTGAAGGACTTGCAAAAGCAAGGATAATATTGAGACTGTTGATTTGGCAACAAGAAGGTTACTGCTACAGGCATTCGGGAGTATTATAGAACTTACAAAAGCAAGGAATAGTTTACCTTAAGAGACATAAGAGATTACAATTGTATAATTGTGCAGTTTGGTGTGACCAGTGCACCATAATAACACATAAGGATGGCAGCTGCAAGTATGTCACCACCACCACCGTTTTTGCCAGTACCAGGTGCTCCATCAATAAGGTGGGACAGGTGGAAGAAACTGTTTGACACCTACCTAATTGCCATAGGAGGTGATAAATTTGCATCGGCAAGAAAAGAGGCAATATTACTCCACAAGTTGGGGACTGAAGGCAGAAGTGTGTATGATGGATTGCCGGATCTTCCACAACAGGGACAAGGAGAAGTGGACCAATGCTCCATGGCGGAAAGGAAGTTGGAAATCCATTTTGAAGCCAAGAAGAACATAACGTTTGAAAGACATAAGTTCCTCCAGAGGGTGCAAGATGCGCAAGAACCAGTGGAGAACTTTATTGCAGCATTGAGGTCACTTAGCCATACATGCGAGTTTGGACTACTCACTGACTCTCTCATACGAGACCAATTGGTCCAGTGCACGAATAATGTGAAAATACAGGAGAGGCTATTATCGAAAGATGCATCACTGGAGTCAGCTATAGACATGGCTAGAAGTATGGAACAGACCCATAAGTATATGTCAACAATGAAAGGAGAGAAGCCAGAGGGAGAAGTGGCTGCGGTGAGGGGATTTCGCAAGGGAATCCCGAACAAGGAAGTAAGATGTTACAAGTGTGGGAGCAACCGCCACATCTCCACAAGCATGTTTTGTCCACCCAGAAACATCTCATGCTTGAAATGCAAGAAGAAAGGCCATTTCGCGAGAGTTTGTCGGGAGTCGGGAGTGGTGCAAAATATTGAAGCAGGAGGAAAAGTGCCTGAACAAGAAGAGGATCACGCAATGGGAATGAGCAGCCAAGCAAAGCATGTGCTGGAAGTATCGGAAGTCTCAGCCAAGGGCAAAAGGAAGATTGGCAAGAGTGGGGAATGGTAAAGAGAATGAGTGGGTTAAGCAAGTGAAAGGAAGGGAAGTGAATGTGAACGATAATATGGAATTGGGAGAAGAGATGAAAGGAAGGGTGGTAAATGTGAACAGTGATGGCACCGGCGTGAGAACCAATGAAGAAGGTTTGCATAGGTCTAGATTGAAGCCTGTGTGGATGAGAGATTATGAAACTTGATATACAAATATGAATTACATGTCAGATCCTATTACATGATTTTAGCATTTGACTCTTTTATGCTTTAGCATATATTTCTTATATACTGCGTTTGCTACAATTGGTTATATTGTTCTCCTTACTTCTTCTTCTTCAAATATTCTGTTTTGTTATGTTTTCCCTAAAGGGGAAAGATGCATAGAGACTCTATTGTCAGCCTGGCTGCGGTCACGCGCACCCTCGGGTTATGTTATGGAACGTGGGCCGCGTGACCACAGGAGGCGGTTGCAGTTTGAACTAGTTTGAGCCTGGCCATGAAGGGCTCCGGGGGGCTCCTTAAATAAAAGACTTACCCGCGTACACTGTGTCGTCCAACTTCCTTCACAAACTCAAACCTCGGGCTATGATTCACAGGTACACCTCATTGCCTCTCAGGGCACACTCTTTAATAATGTTTGCAGAGTGAGTTCCACAGGACACCAAAAAAAGTCCTCAAATAACAATAGCCAATCTGGTTGCCCCATAGAAACATTCAAGGGCACGCTGTAGGCCTGCAAGCACCAACTGGCCAATAAGGGCCCTGTGGGTTCGTTGAGAGTTGGACCAGGCAAACTCAGATATCACTTACAGGTTTTTGTCCAGATTTTAAACATTGTGCCAAACAGACGAATGCATACTTTCAGGAACACATCCTCCCGCTCCAAGCAAACCAAGGATCCGTCCAACATGGACCCCCACAATGTTCCCATTCCTTGATTTAAACTCACAGGAATTCTGAGTTGGGCTATATGTTTCTTTGAACGATTTAGAAAAATGTCTTGAATGATTTATTTTTGCATTTTTAAAGCGCTCGCACAGCTGTCACAGGAGTTGTTTATCTTAGTTGCGTAGTTGTTTGTCTTACGCTCGAACCTGTGTTGCTTTGTGTAGTCTTGCTTCCAAGGCGAGCGCGTTGCCTCTGAGCTATTCTCCCGGGACATGATGCACAAGTTACACCCATCTGAAATACTTCTCTTCCTACGGGGAATCCAACGTAACCATAGCAGGTAAATATGAATAGCTCAACATTAGCCGCATCGATATTTGAGATGTTTGACATAGATCTAAATCTTATCATGCATTGATGCCCTGAAAACAAATAGAAAATCAAGCTCCCCAATTCTGCGATATTCATGTTTTAAGATTTATCTATATAGTACGCAGGTGCAGAATTAATATGCATCTTTTATATGAACTGTACACGTACATGTAGAAGATTTAATTTCACACATGTATGCTTCTCCATGTATGCATATAAGACATATAGGGGATATAAATTGCATACATGTGTGAAATGTGAAACTCATACGCCTCTTAAATGCATTGAAAATTCACATCAAAGTTAGACCTTACTTTAACGTGAGCTTTTATACATATAGCAGGCGAATAAGACATGATCACGATGACTGAACATCTGATAAGCAACCTGGACAGATATGTAAGAGATGTACATTCTAGACATGGACACTAATATATCTTTGAAACTCACATCAAAGTCAGGACTGATTTTGATGTGAGTTTTTAGGAGATGTAAATTGAGTACAGGTATGAACTGCACACCTCCTAAATGTATGAACTCTCATCAAAGTCAAACCTCACTTTAATGTGAATTTTCATATGTGTAGGTGGTGTGTAGGACATGTGTATTTTATGATTTCACAGCAAACACTTATGTGCTACTTATGGCAGACACTTTCACAATAAACACTGCATGGCACACATACTTATGACACATTCTCTTACACCACATGCTCTTATGACACATACACTCTTATGACACACACACTCTTATGACACATTATGGACCTCATACCCTGGCGGTAGAGTGATAACGGCGCCGGTCAAGCTGCCGTTAACACATTACGAGTTCTGCTCGCGGGGTCGCTCTGTACGCCTGGTCAGACCAGAGGTGCAGAGCGACACCTGCTAGAAGAACAGGATGGTAGCAACGGTTCCGTTATTAACGGGTCTGTTGTTACCATTCTGACCTTTGCAGGCCTGGTAATTCCCATTTACGGGACCCAGACCCAGTAGGTCCCCATTCCCATTTGAGCCCTATAATACGTATAGGAGGTGTCTAGGAGAGGTGCATTTTATATGACTTTAATCCAAACACTCTTACACTACTATTACACCATCCACACATGCCAAATACCTACGCACCAAACACTCATATGCCTCACATCACACACTCTCACCACACATGCTCTTACCATACACGCACATATATATATACACTACAAAAAAACTTTGTTGAGGGGAAGTTATCGTTAAGTTTCCGTACCAAAAACCTGTGCAATTCACTACAAAAAAATGTTCGCCCCTCTATGCTTCACATTAAAAACAAAAAAACCCTGAAATTCGCCAGTTATGGCAGACTGAGCCCCCCTTACTTGTCAGCACTGCTAACACTAACACCCAGAACATGAAAGATGTAATCTCAAATGTCACTGATGACATCATGACGGCATTACATGTTTAGCCCCTTTGTTTTTGTTCCCTGCCATATATAAATATGTACATTTGCTAAAAAACTTTGTTAGAGGGATGTTATACTTCACAGTGACACCAAACAACACTGCACATTCCCCCATTATGTTAAGCTTAGCAACCATAACTCGCACCATCTACGTGCATTGCTAAGACTAACACCCAGAACTTCAAACATGACATCACAAATATCATTAATGACATCCCATGTCTGCCTTATTTTATTACATTGAACATTTTAGGCCAGGTGGTTTTATTCACTGACAATCAAAATATAAAAATTGAAAAGGCGCTGTACATTAAAACGTTACCCTTGTCGTGTGTACTTAAAGTACTTTCCTTAGGGTGTGGTCTCAGCTCATGATGCAAATGCGAAGAAAAGAAATCCTTTGTCAAGATGGCCACCATAGAAAGGGAAAACGGGTGTAGGATAGAAAGCCTTCTCCGCTTTCCATTGCAGGCTGCAGAAAGCAAAAATGAAACGGTGTCCCCATAATTGGAGCACCACATTTGTGTTCCTTGACAAATTTGTGGTTATGAGCAAGATCTTTAGCACAAAGACAGGGCCTGGTGGACATGGCGACCTAAATGCCCTTCCAGTAAAGACCAGTAGCCACATCCCCAACATTGTGGTCATTAACCATACATAGAGGCTCCCCTTCAGAGACGGAAGCTGTACTGTTCAGTTGTTATGTACATGATGACACTTGTTAAAAATGAGAACACAATCACATGCACAACACAAAGCTTTTCGGTCGTTGTCAATGACCTTTACATACATGTGTTGTACATGTAGTAATTTGTTTTCTATAAAAAGGAGTGTAAAAAACGCAGAGGAGTACTGTACTTAAGTTAACATAAAATCCCAAAGAAACTGTGTGATGTGAAGGATAATGACGTCAGAAATACTGGCAGCAACACCATTACCACTCACCTTTCCACATATAATGTTGTAAGTGGAACAAGTCGAAAGGTGTGCAGATATGTGTATTTGGAGGGTGTAACTATGTATTATTTCACAAACATTTCTGGCCATAGGGCATCTGCGTGACAGAAATTGGCCTGATGGCGACAGAAAATGGCCGGATGGCACTAAAGCATATGAGATGGGCCTGACCCTCCCGCACCCAATGCAAGTGGTGCGCAGTACCTTTCTCAATAATGTTCCTTGGCTGCTTAAACAAATGCGTCCATGTGGATGTATGTGTCGTGATGGAGCAACTATAAAAGAACACATTAGGTCCTGCAACGTAGCATACCACATTGCAAAAACAGAGAGTACATTTCTAAAGAAAACACAAACATATCAGAATTAGTACAGAAGTTTTATTTCATAATAAAATGAGCAAAATCATCAGTCTTTGTAATTAGTAAAATGGTTTGGTTTCACAATGACCTGTGCGAAATGATCGCCATATTCACATTTCCATAGAAGTGGAAAGGTTGTCTCTTTGGGTGACAATGAAAATTTGCAAGACAACGTCAACCATTCTGATCTACACCAGCGGAAAGGATGGAATGTTACTTCTTATGACGACAGAAGCGTGTCTCTTTGGGTGACAATGAAAATTTGAAAGGCCACTTTGGTTTTTCACACACAGAAAGTAAGCGGTGCTGCCAAAGTAGTCATTTTCCTCCCACATTGATGTGCAGGACGATGTCAACCGTTCTGATCTACACCAGAGGAAAGGATGGAATGTCACTTCTTACGGCGACAGAAGCGTACGGACACAGAGCGCCGGCACGATCATCCCAGTGAATTATGACGCTCAGACAACCGGAGATAAACAATTGGAGTTGACGGGTGCAAAATCCGTCACTCGGTAGCTGTAATCCATGACAATGACAATAGGGAAGGAAATATCTGACGGGGAAAATGGGGAAAAAAAGATGTATGAATACGCAACCTTTGGATGAATCAAAGTTATGACACATAACATTTTTATTGAAAATTTTATTCAATAGGACGAAATGCAGTGGGACCCTATGTAAGGCGACAATGTGCAATGTCCATATTAGGGTTAGAAAATGGAACGGTACTGAAAGCTGGAATGTCGTTATTAATAATAAAATTATTGTTTGGAGGTAGCAGCGTGGTGGAATAGCAAACAAAACGTGTATCACCACGCAACCTTTCTACAAAACAAAATTTTAAAACATACTTTTTAAATTAAATATCATAATTTGGGAAAATGTAGTGGTATCCTACAAACGGCGACAATGTGAAATGTGCATAATGGGCAAAAACATGGCACCGGAACATTAATCTTGTAAATCATTATGGACATTTTTTTTTTATGTGGGCAAATTGAAAAAATAACGTCAATGTGCTATATAGTTGGCAGACACAGACTTACATGATTTGGACGGTCTCCATTGCGTGCGCTGCAGGCAGACAGTAGTGTATGGGGATCAGTGGCTCTTCGGGAACTAATTTTGCATGGTCGCAGCAAATGTTTTTGAAGCATAACCTTATCAAGCGATATGTTTTTCAAACTGTTACTCCCTACATTCTTTCTACTGTTTCCCTGTACATCAATGTTAAAAAACAAGGGACCCTTATGGGTGTCGACAAATATGCGGCCGTACAGAGCTCGTATTGAAAACAGAAAACGCAGTGGCCTTCACTCTGAATGCAAATACATTCTCATTTTGCAACAACATATCAGCGGCTATTCATGAGAACGGCTAATCGTCAACATGTGCAAAAGGGCTGTGTGTACGAAATAGTGCAGGTGGCAGTCTCAGATTTCAAACAGTAGGATGCCAGCCTGACTGCAGTAATGATGTGTATGTGTTGTAAAATGAACTCACTAAGTTAATTTCGTACAATGAGTTGTAAGGCGCACCCTACTGTATGACAGTGCTAACAATAACAATTCCATATTTGTTTTTCGTCTACCACGTCTCTCTAGTGCTCACCTTTCCAAACAGTGTTCCATAAGTGCAACAAGCGCATTGGTGTCTTCTTGGGTTAGGTTTGTTAGCGCCAATGTTTGCATTCAACAGAAAACGAAGTAAACATGGCGACCGTATCGAAAGATTACGACACACTTCATGCTGTGCCACAGCCAATCGGTCAAGCGCAACATGGTCGCGGGCAGCACGACATGGAATAGCCAATTGCAATCTTGTCCACGGAGCGAACAGGGAAGTGTGTCCGCGGAGCGGACATATATCACTAATTTTTACATACATACTTTTTGTTGGTTTTTCAGGGAACTACTGAATGGATTGTCACAAAACTTACAAAAGCACGCTTTCGCGCCCAAGCCCCTGCCACTGGCGCAAATTTGGTGCAAATCTGCCCAGCCGTTTGCCCTGTAGCCGTGCGCAAAGCTTTCCCCCATTCAGTCTATGGGAAAAAAGAAGTTTTGGAACTCCTCCTAATACTCCCCCCCCCTGGACCAAACATCAGCAAACTTTGCAAAAAAATTCCGAGTGGCCCATATACTTTTTTTGCAAAGTTTGGTGAGGATTAGTCCAGGGGGGGCGGAGTCATAGGCCGCCAGAGAGTGCTCTTCCTATGGAAACAGCAACTTAACCATAACTAAACGGCCACTACCGTGGCCGTGTAATATATATATATATATATATATATATATATATATGAATGTTTAATTTGAGCCCTGATGAACACCCAGCCCCAGATTAATGGGAGTAGTCGCGGAAACCAGTCCGCTATTACCTTCACAGTTGTTTGTGATTGTTGTGTTTAATGTCTTGTTGTATGTATTTTTAAGTTAGCACACAATCAGATGTGAGACTATGAATTCCAGATGAAAGTAAATCCGTATCCTGGATTTCTCTTGAGGCTGCACTGTGTCTCTTTCTGTGTGATCTCCTTGGGGTTCACCTTGCTGCACTCTGCAGTGTTAAGCTGGTGGAGCTCTGGTGGAAAGAGCATGTATTTGCTTTCACCTCTTAGTGGGGACAGAGCTGAGTGGGGAATGTCTGCTCCCTGCAATATTATCTAACAGCTGCCGATAATGATGTGTGTCGGATGTGGACAGCTTCACCTTTCCTCAAAGGGAAGTTACTAATTGATCAAAGGGGAATAAACCACACTGGATGATTGTTCAAAGGGGGGTCGAATAAATGATATACTGCTGTGATCAGTCAAACTAATGACCATGATTAGATGAGACTGGTGAGAAGAAAGTCATGTTCCAGGCTTGCCATTGGTAAAGATTCATAATTAACATGGCTTGTGTAATTCCCATGAATTATGGAAGCATAACAATTCATGTGAGTCAGGTCACACATGCCACAGCCACACGCTGGGAGTTCACCGCCATGAATTATGGAAAATAACTCACAGGCTGGACAAGATCAACACAAACTGGAGGCTTGAATATGACTGTAAATATCCTGACTGCTCTTCTGCAGTGAGGATATCTAAACATACACTATATGTGTAGCCATTTAAGAAAACATAGCCTCAGCCTGACTCTGAATATAATGATGTATCGAACATTCCTTGACGGCGAGAGGGCTATTATTTTAATTGGAAAGTGCATTATAAGGAGAGCAAAATAGGATAAATTGCATGGAGTCCAGTCAAATACGAGGCGCTAAATGCATCGATCAGTTCCCCCAAGAGCCCCCACCCTCTATCCCCCCGTGCAAGTCATGACCTTATTCCAGAGTAAGGCAAGATGAACTGATGGGAAAGGGAACTATGGATACTGTGCGCAGGTTCTGATTGGGTAATAATATTGTCTCGGGCACCAATGAAAATGTTGATCTTTTAGTCAAGATTAGACTGGGAGCACCTACATAATTCCAAAATCATACACAGTTCACCTCTGACTTATCTTAAATTTAAGTAATTGAGTGTGCACCTCTACATGCAATCTCTTTTACTGTTTGAATAGTACCCAAAGGGCCGATTTTTGATAAAATGTGATGCAAATTGTGCATTTTAAAGACTATGGGCCTCATTACAAGGACGGCGGTGGACCAAGGTGCTATTAGCACCTTGGTCCATGCCGGTAAAATACCAGCACCGCCTTGGTGGAAAGGGGAATTATCGCCCTATTCCAAGGTTGGTGGGGCGGTAATTCCCCCTTCCCCCATTGCCCTTCCCCATTCCTATTTTTGCCCCATAGGGCATAATGGGAATGGGGAAGGTGTTAATTACGGCACCGCAAATTGCGGTGCCGTAATTAGCTCCCTGGTCCCTTTGCGGGTTGGTTTTTAACGCCTGCACAAAGCAGGCGTTAAATTCCCCAGCCCGCAAAGGGACATCGTAGTAAGGCAGTAAGGGTTTACCGGTACCGGTAAAATACCGGTACCGGTAAACCCTTACCGCCGTCCGTGTAATGAGGCCCTATGTATTCAACAACACTTGGTAAAACTACTGGCTGCAGAGTGAAGTAATTCATCGACTGGCCCACATTTGGCAAAAAAGTGGTGCACTTTGACCAAAAAAAACGGGCCCGCACCAGCATTTTGTGTTTTTAGTTCGGCCATGGGCCTTTTGCCCTATATGCCAGTCCGACCCTGATTGTGCGCCAGGCTGCAGCCGTACAGATGAAGACCGAATCCGCGTCATGGAATGAAAGCGACCAGACCCAACCTTTTCAAATGTTGTTTGATTTTAAATGTCAGTAGAGATGCTCATTTATAAAAACCCATGCAAAATGAATTAAGAAATAAATATCAAGAAAAGTTTTTCATCACTCCGATTTTCCAAAATAATACACAGTAAACACCATGGATCTACGTTACAACAGTGCCTTTTTTACTGCGACGTCAAAAGCCTCGAATGGAAAGGAAACAGCTTGCTCTATTTGAAATGCGGGGGATACCCCCCGCCCTGCAGCCCCACCACATCCTCCCATTTTAATATATACCCCAACAAGACCCCCCATCTATTTTTTCATTTCTAATAGTTGTTTTTCATGCAAGGTTCTTCGACCTGGCAGTAATGGTTTGTGTTAAAATAGGGTGATACCAAGACCATGAAAATGGCAAGTAGTTGTGCTCTATAGAACCAAATAACCAAGCACATAAATGTCAAAAGCATACCCCAAAAACTGCGTGGCCTTTAAACAGTAATGGTGTCGACCGGGGAAGGGTTGAGCGGCATCCTTTGAAACCTGGGGTTTGCAGGTTACCCATAGATCGCTGTAGTGAGTTGCTAAACGTATGTATGCATGGGATTTGCAAAGCGCAAACCCAGCTGGGAGTCAGCGGGGTGCACTCCCTAGAGGGCGCACACAGTTACAACATATCTCACAGGCTCATCTTGAGGACAGTCTCTGCCTCCAGGTGCCAGAAAAGACCCCATTCATAACAAGGCAAATGTTTGGGGAATTTTGTTAGTTGGAGAAATGACCCACATTTTCACAATAGTCACTTTGTCCCCACTGACTGAAATCGAGGATATTCCTACCAATACTGAAGCATACTGGAGCATCTTCACTCCCTCGACACGCAAACATCTTTTGATTGGAGCATCTGCAAATTTGGAAGACAATTCATAATTGTGAGTAAAGATTTACAGTGTGGACTGTCTATGTTTGATTTCTGGAAGAAACCACTCTGCTTGGAGTAGTTTGAAACATCCCTGAAATGTTTTGGCGATTTCCCTGCTGAGTCCATCAGGGGCTTGCGGGGTAACTCACAACGTGCACCCCAGCTCTCCCAGGCTGCTTTGGGTCAGACTTACCACAAGACCCCCCCTTTGCATCAGCAGAGTTCTGTCACTGTACCGGTGTATGGAAGTTGCATGGCTGGTGGCTGCTTCTTGTTTTTGGGGTTCAGACCTGAGAGGGGTGATTTCTATTGGGTACACCACTAAAATCAGGGCCGGCTAAAGATAAGTCAAATGTAGAGGAGGAGCCAAGTACCCCTACTCCAACCACCCGCCAATATTACCTGTCTGTTGGAAACCAGAGTATGAGACATACACAGAGCAGTTGAACAGACAAAGAGAAGAGTATGGACTCTGTGCAGTGCCAGTAAGAGTACCAATACCTAAGAAGATCTGGGAGGCAAGCTATCCATTGAGAAAATTGGCAGTTTGAATGAGATTCCTGAAGAAACAAAGCAGATAAATGACAAAGATTAATGGTGACGTCACACAGAATTGAGCTGACGGCTGTAGAAGAGAATGCAGATATTCTATAAGGCATCAAGAAAGTATCAAGGATAAGTGACATCTTGGGATCAAGGTGAAGAAGCTTATGCCATATAAACAGATGAAGATATTAAGCTGGTTTATATGTGTACAGATGCAACAGAAGCGCAAGCAGACAAAGTAATCTTGAGGTTAGCTTTATAGTGAATAGATTTTGGCAAGCGCCAATATATATATATATATGTATGCATATGGACGAGTAAAGGATGGATGTTTCCACTGCGCTTTATAAGCAGTGCTGGACATTGGCAAGAAGACCTCATTTCAGTGTGTCGCCGTTAAAAAGCTAATTGAATTACAAAATGTATCTCAGCAGAAGGAGTTGGATGAGACAAAGGAGCCAAGGTCTTATCAAACTGGAGTGAACTGACATTAGATACAATTCATGTGAAAGAACAGAAACTCCTGTCCAGTGGGCTTGATTAAAACAAAAGATGTAAGAGGACTATCAGAAAATAATATTAAATACACGAAAAGGCTCGATTCTATGGTCTCCAGTCACATGGAAGAATGAAGTTGGACCATCGAGGTGGTCACACCTACGCACGAGGGCAGGATGTGCCCACACTCCTTAAAATTTCTCAGAGCACAGTACAAACACAAGGCCAAGTTCAAAGCCCTAATTGACACACAACCATTGAATTGATGATGGATTGATTGGTGGGGAGTCATAATGTCGAAAAATAAATGTCGACAGACAAAAATGTCGACAAAATAATGTCGAAAAAAAAAATGTCGACTTTCGTTTTTTTTAATTATATATTTATTTTAGGGGTTCGGGAGTAAAAGTAAAAAAAAAGGGAAAAATAAAAAAAAATTAAAAAAAGGGGGGCTGGGGGGGGGAACCCCCCCATTTCGAAAAAAAAATGCATTGAAAATAAAAGTCGACATTTTTTTCTTCGACATTTTCTTTTCGACTTTTTGACTGTCGACATTTTTGTTGTCGACATTATGACTATAAACCGGATTGATTAGCTAATTGGTAGTAAGCTAGTGTTAAGGCGAGCTCACACGCACCTGGATGTTCAGCCTGCTGGCTGCTAGACCTGCGCACAGGGCGGAGTAGAGGGGCAGAACTCGGAAAATGAGGAAGAACAAGTGAAAAGGTGGGCGTTATGAGGGACGGGCCACAGGCAGTCCATAGCATGCCCACAAATGCGCACAACAAATCCCTCAACCTCGCCACCACCCGAAGGCAGGCATAAAGACACTTGCGCATAGGAATCGCAGCGCAGAGATGGGTTTGCATGTCGGATTTATGGGTGCGTGTATGCAGCAGGGGATCCGATCGGACTTAGGGTACACGTACGCAGTGTAGTGTGGTGCAGGAACTGTTTATCAGGGTTTGCACATAGATTTTACCTGAGGATCGATAAATCGTACGCATGTTGTAGGGTGCCGGTATCAGTTACGGGGGACCCCGCGCAGGGTCCCTGAGATGCAGACCCGCTTGCGGGGGTCCCCTCGCACTAATGAAGGGTGTGTGTATTTGCGCCCAGGGAAGCACACAAATGGTAGCTGTTCTGGCTGTTTTTGATTGGCATGGGGGCATGTCGGCGGAGGGGTTCCGGCCGTGACTTGCCTATACGGTTACTTTGCGCAGATAATTCCATGAATACACGGGGTGTGCATTTTTTATTCTGCGCGCAGCCTCTTGCAGTGTCGTACTCGATATACGGCCTTTGTGGGATTAATGCACATTTTTCCATGAATCAGGCCCTAAATCTCTGTTGAATCACTCTGCCAGCAAGATTCGAATATAGACAAAACCAGGGTAATGAGGTGAGAAGAACGCTGCTGGGTACTGAAAAGCCCAAAAGAGGTGACGACCTGGAAGTGCTAGCAAAAGCAACGTGCAACATGTGCAAAGTAAAGCGCACTTTACTAATGTAGAAAAAACTGGAGTAAAAAGGCAACAAGGTGAGAGGAACTCTGCTGGGTACTGAAAATCCCAAAAGAGATGACGCCCTGGAAGCGCTAGCAAAGGCAACCTGTACCATGTGTGCAGTAAAGAGCACTTTATTAATTTCAAAGAAACCAGAGTAAAAAGGTAATGAGGTGAGAAGAACGCTGATGGGTACTGAAAAACCCAAAAGAGGTGAGGGCCTGCAAATGCAGCCTGTAAGGTGTGCACTTTACTAATGTAGAGGAAACCAAAGTAAAAAGGCAATGAGGTGAGAAGAACCCTCTTGGATACTGAAAAGCTGAGGGAGGTGACAGCCTGCAAATACCGCCTGTAAAGTGTGCGCTGTAAACCACACGTTACTAATGTAGAGGAAGCCAGATTCAAATGGCATTGAGTTGAGAAGAACTCTGCTGGATACTGAAAAGCCAAGAGAGGTGACAACCTGCAAAGTCTACCTGTAGCGCGCATGCTCTAAGGCGTGTATTTAATGTCCTAGATGAAGGTCTTGTATTGCTTTGTCATAAGACTACCAACATGGAGCAGCTATATGGCGGCCCACCAAGCTTGGGGCCCATTTCAACTGAAAAAGCCTGAACGGCCCGGAGCCATCCCTCACTGGAAGCCCAAACAGATGGAGAATGTTCTCCATGAAGGACGCGTCTTGGAGACTGAGGCAGACCGACTCTCCTACAAAAAGTAGGATATAAACAGATTTAATTTATTTTCTGCTCGTTTCTGCTGATTTATAGCCTGCTGCATCGGAGAGCGACAGTGAATGTGAGGTGAAGAAAGGTACTCAAGAGGAGTGAGGCAGAAAGGTAAGTATGATAAGTATGGTAAGAACCACTGAGAGGTACTGTAAGGCACATTCCTGGCACCTGAGGTGAATGCAAAGGACCATATATATAACATACGTCACTGTGTGCGGCATCAATGTTTTTATTCACGTTTATTCTGATTGTTGAGTTTCTTTACTCTGTGCTCATTGCTGAATCCGCATGCCTGCTTTGAGAAGCAATGGAGCGCTTTACAGAGGTATACAACAATACAGATGCATAACAGAACGCTTTTCAGAGGTAACAACAGAACAGATACACGGCGGGGAATAAGATACAGAGGTGCACAGAGGAGGGGTACATCTGTACAGGGTGGCAGAAAAGAGAGAGGCAGACGGCTTCTAGCCAGTCTGATGGCACGGGGGCAACGTGATGGCCTAGGTTTAGTGTAGGAGAGACTCCTTGAAGTGGTGGGTCTTGAGTTATTTTCTGAATTGTAAGAGTGGGGCGGGTCTGATGCTAACAGGGAGGAGGTTCCATAGTCTTGGGGCGAAGGCAGAGAAGGCCTGTTTGGGTCTTTTCCTTTTTGCAGCAGCGGATTTCAAGTCTGCACGTGTCCTGGTTTCTGGTGATGCGCTGCCTGACGAAGATGCTGAGTTTCTGCGTGAGGTAGCTGGATGACTTGAGGGCGACTGCCCTATAGAGGATTCAGCAAGACTTGAAGGCGATTCTTGTGTGAAATGGGAGCCAGTGAAGGTCGATGAGGGCCAGGGTGATGTGTTTGCATCTGCGTAGATCCTTGATGAAGCATGCAGCCGTGTGTACAGCATCTGAGAAGGGCATTGCCCCCATCCAGGTGGGATAGTACCAGTGCTTGAATGGTGGATGTAAAGCTGTCCAGAGGGAGGGAGGGCTTGACTTTCTGCAGGAGGGAGAGCGGATACCAACCTGTCTGAGTTTTCTTAGATATGTGAGTTTTGAAGGAGAGGTGTTTGTCGATGTGGAACCCGACGTACTTGGCACAGGTGGTGATCTTAGGTGGGGAAACCCTCAGGGTTCATGGTTGATAGGCAGGTTTGAATGTCTGTGTGTTTGGTGTTTTTGTGAGGAGTAGGAATTCAGTCTTGAAGGGGCTGAGCTTCAAGTATGCACTGGACATCCAACACTGTATCAGCGAGAGGCAACTTTTGAGCCTCTGGATGTCCTTGATGAAGGTATAGCTGTGTGTCGTAGGCGTATTGATGGATATGGATGTTGTGTGTGGGTAGTAGGGCTCCCAGCATCTCCATGTATAGATTACAGATCACTGGGGAGAGGATGGAACAATGCAAGACCCCACAGGTGACGGGTAGCATTGTGTTGAACGAATCTTCACGAGATCGTGAGTTACCTCTGCTTCCTGTAGACCGTGGAGTTGAGGTTGCCAGTATGTCGATGTATGATGGCCGATGAATGGGTAACGCGAGAAATTAGCCCAATCCCCTCCTGGCGATATAACACAGGACGGCACTGAACCAACTCCCAACGCCACGGGTGGCACTTCTCAGAATTTGCGTGACGTCGGGACAGTGTTTCCACTGGCTGAGAAGGCTTGATGAAATCACCGATGATAACAGGACTGAACTCAGGAACTTCCAAAAGGCAGTAAGGCACAGGTACCGGCAGGGCACAAGACAGGCAAGGAAGGCAAACTGCAAGGAAGGCAGTACTGACAGGAGAGTCCCCACTACAACTAGGAACCCAGACAGAACCTACTCTATCCTAAACCAGGGAGGGGCAAGGTATCAGAAATAAGGAGCAGAAAGAGTAGGAGGACCAGGAAGCAAGACTGGAATAAGGAAATGAGGCAGAACTAGGCAGAAAAGGTTAGAACAGGAAACTGGAGGGCTGGACAACAAGCGCCAGGACTCCAGCAGCGCATACACAGTAACAACCGCGTTGAGACGCGTTGTCCCTGTGTATGCGGTGCCCTTTTATGGCCCGGGGTCAAAGCGAGGCTTGGAACGCATGTTCCGACACTGCGCATGCGCAGATTCTCGCAAGATGGCGGCGTCCATGGCGCCCATCCGAACCGCGGGTCGGCGTGAGGAGAGACGCCACCGCGGGTACAGTCTCCATGAAGGAGGAGACCGCTGCGGCCGTGGACCAGGGACCCCAGGACAGGTAAGTGGCGCCCGCGAGCAAGCACGCGGCGTGACACCATACTCCCTCCCGGACAACCCCGGAGCACCGGGTTTCCAAGGGTAGCGGAGATAGAAGTCCCGAACCAGGCGCGGTGCATGCACGAAGGAGCGCGGTTCCCAAGTACGGTCACAAGCAGGATAACCCTTCCAGCTGACCAGAAGCTGCAGAGCACGTCGCCAAATCCGTGAATCACATATCTCCTGCACCTCAAATTCAGGGACCCCCCGAACCAAGACTGGGGCAGGACGGTAACAGGTACGACCCATAACATCGGGCACGTAGGGCTTCAAAAGGGAAACATGAAAGACAGGATGGATCCTCCAAGAGCTGGGCAAAGATAAACGAAAGGCAACAGACGAAATACGCCCTGTGATGCGAAAGGGACCAAAAAAGCGGGGGGCTAGTTTCACAGGTAAGTTGCGTACCGGTAGATTCTTGGAGGACAGCCAAACCATGTCCCCAACATGAAGGACAGGCTCCGGGCTCCGTCTCCTGTCAGCCTGCTCCTTCATATGTGCTTGTGCCGCTGCCAAGGTACCGGCCGCCAGACGATGTTGATCGCGGATCAGGGACACCAGGGCATCTGCAGATGGAACGGCACTGGAAGATGTTGGATGAACAGGCAGCAGTCTAGGATGAAGACCAATAGAGCAATAAAATGGGCTGAGTCCGGTAGCGGAATGAACAGCGTTGTTGTAAGCTGCTTCCGCGGTGTCCAACCATTCCGACCAGTTGTCTTGGGTAGCATTGGCATAACAACGTAGGTATTGCTCAAGGGTCTGATTGGTACGTTCCGTCTGTCCATTAGTCTGCGGATGATAGCCGGAACTCAGGGCTCGCTGAATGTCCAAATGCCGACACAGTTGGCCCCAAAAGGAAGAGATGTATTGAGACCCCCGGTCTGACAAAATCTTCTCCGGAAGACCATGAAGACGATACACCTCGTGTAGAAAACATTGTGCCATCTGGGATGCAGTGGGCAGCTTAGGAAAGGGCAAGAAATGAGCTGTCTTGGTGAAACAATCCACCACCACCATTATACACGTGAAACCACCAGACAGGGGCAGGTCAACGATGAAATCCGTGGCCATGGTATGCCAAGGGTACGGAGGCGTTGGCGTGGGTTTTAGAAGACCAATGGGTCTTTTGCGAGATATCTTGGTCTGGGCACATACTGGGCTAGAGTCCACGTAGTGCTTTACCAATGTAGCCCATCCAGGCCACCAGTACTGTCGTGCAACCAGTTCTTGTGTTGTACGAACTCCACGGTGACCGCAAACGACGGAATCATGACAATTCTGTAAAACGATTTTCTGGAGTTCCAATGTGGGAACGTACAGACGATCCTTGAAGAACAACAAGCCATCACGTTCCCTGATGTCAGCACGTTGTAGTATCTGTGTTCTTGAGGGATCCGTTCGTGTGGCCTCAGTCAACTGTTGGAGCTGGGGAGTCACCATCGATAGGAAATGTTTGGACACTATCAGAGGTTCCGGTTCCTTGACACCTTCAACGTTGTTTTCCAGAGACCGAGACAAGGCATCAGCCTTAGTGTTCTGGGAACAAGGAATGTACGGGACGGTGAAATCGAACTGTGAAAAGAAAAAGGCCCAACGAGCATGACGGGAGGTTCTGCATTGTAAAGAGCGCAGGAACTGTAGATTACGGTGATCCGTGCGAACCACCACCGGGTACCTCCCACCCAGCAAGTGATGTCGCCATTCCTCGAAGGCAGCCTTTATCGCCAGTAATTCTTTTTCTATCACTGCATAGTTTCTCTCACTCACTGACAATTTCCTCGAGTAATATGCCACCGGGTGCTCTATTCCCGTGACTGCATCTTGCTGTAGTAGGACCGCCCCAATTGCGTAGTCCGAGGCGTCTGTTTCAACCACAAATGGTTTTACATCATCTGGATGTCTAAGAACAGGAGCCGACATGAATGATCTTTTTAATTCCTGGAATGCCTCCTCGGCCTGCGTGTCCCAGAGAAACAGCACCTTGGTACTGGTCAGGTGGGTTAGACTGTTGGCCAGTTGAGAGAAGCGTGGAATGAAACGCCGATAAAAGTTGGCAAAGCCCAAGAACCTTTGAAGTGACTTCACGCCATGTGGCGATTTCCATTCTTGAATAGCTTGCAGTTTTGCGGGATCCATCTGTACTCCTGTGTTGCTGATCACGTAGCCCAGAAACTCCATGCTCTCCCTATGAAATTGGCATTTTTCAATTTTGGCATACAGGCCGTTGTGTATCAATCTACGGAGGACTTCCTGTACATGCGCCACGTGTGCAGTATGAGTGTCAGAAAAAACCAGAATGTCGTCAAGGTAAACCCAGACAGATATTCCAATAAGGTCAGAAAAGACATCGTCCATGAACCGTTGGAAGACTGCCGGGGCGTTGCAGAGGCCAAACGGCATCACCCTGAATTCGAAGTGACCAATAGGTGTTTTGAAGGCCGTCTTCCACTCATCTCCCTTCTTAATCCGCACCAAGTGATAGGCCCCTCTTAGATCCAGCTTGGTGAAGATCTGTGCTGATTTCAGGGATTCGATGATGTCCCGGATGAGTGGTAACGGGTACCTGTCCTTCCTCGTGATCTCGTTTAGTTGTCGGTAGTCGATACAAGGACGCAAAGTGCCCTCCTTCTTCTTGACGAAGAACAACGGGAATCCTGCAGGGGATTTGGACGGCACTATGTAGCCCTTGTTGAGGCAATCCGTAATGTACTCCTGTAGTATGCCTTTCTCGAGGTGAGTCAACGAATAGATCTTGCCGTGGGGAATGATCGCACCAGGCAGGACGTCAATGGGTGGTAGTGGTATGTCCTCAGGCTTGGAGAACGCCTTGTGGTATCCGGCATATTCATGAGGAACCGATTGAGTGGCACATAAACAAGCAGATAAATCAGCAGGATTGAGGGACTCCAAAATTGCAGGAAAGGTTTCGTGAATTACACAGTCACGAGGACAACGTGTCGAAGAGAACACCAGGGAGCGAGCGGTCCAGTCGACCTGGGGATTGTGATACAACAGCCATGGTAAACCCAACACCACCGGAAATGAAGGAGACTTGATGACGTCCAATGAGATACGTTCGAGATGCCCTTCCACAGAGAGCCACAAGGGATCGGAGTGTTGGCAAACCGGACCAGAAGACAAAGTAGAACCATCGATCACCTCAACCACCGTTGGTCGTTCCTTGTTATGTAAACGGATCCCATTGGCAATCGCGAACGAGGCATCGATGTAGTTGCCAGATGCTCCGCAATCCAAAAGGGCCCAGGTCTTCACACACTTTCCAAGCCAAGCAACACCGACTTTCAGGATCAACAAGGGTACTGAGTTCATGGGGGGAAGGAGGGATTCAGAAGGGCGGCCCGCTGCTGCCTTCGCCTCAAACAACGGGCCTGTTAGTTTTCCTGTTTCTTCAGAGGACGTAACGGACAGGTGCCTAGAAAATGGCCAGAACCACCGCAATACATGCACAAGTTCTTCTGTCGTCTTCTTTTCTTTTCAGTCTCGGATAACGGACCTCTGACGGCACCCAACTGCATGGGTTCTGGACCTACATCGATAGAAACAGCCGGTCCAGGGTTCTGTGCTGGAAGAATTGGTTGATACCTGTCAGATCTGCGGCGTTCACTCCGTCGTTCGGTTAACCTGTGGTCAATGCGTAAGACTTGTTCCACCAATGCAGGCAATGTTTCTGGCTCCGGAATGTGCAGCAATTCATCTTTGTACTCCTCTCGTAGTCCCCGACGAAACAAGGTTTTTTGAGTGATTTCAGGCCATTGTGAATCAGTTGCTAATTGTCGAAACCGACTGATGTAGTGGATTATGTCACCTGACCCTTGCTTGATCTCCATTAATTGATTCTGGGCCATGGCTGCCAAATTGGGCAGTTTGAAGACGTCCAAAAAGGCTTTCTCAAAGGCAGCGAAATCACCCAACAGAGGACTGTTGGTAGAGACCAAAGGTGCGGCCCAGGCGAGTGCATTGCCGGTTAGATTTCCAAGGATATACCCGATTTTAGCCTTGTCTTGAGAAAAATGTGTAGACCTGAATTGGAAATGGATCCGACAGTGAGTACAGGACTCTGCCACTCGACACGGATCACCATCATACTTCATCGGAGTGGTGTAAGCCATGGAGTTCTCAGGCGGTGTGACAGGTTGTGCGGGATTAGCCAAACACCGATCCAATGCTTGTCTGAGAGTGTTGTTTTCCTGGCTGAGAGTGGTCATTTCAAGACGCATGGCACGCATTTCTTCATGTAGTTCCTGCATGTCGTCCATGTCGGGACTGAGGGATAGGCGTCTCAATCTGTTAAACGAATCTTCACGAGATCATGAGTTACCTCTGCTTCCTGTAGACCGTGGAGTTGAGGTTGCCAGTATGTCGATGTATGATGGCCGATGAATGGGTAACGCGAGAAATTAGCCCAATCCCCTCCTGGCGATATAACACAGGACGGCACTGAACCAACTCCCAACGCCACGGGTGGCACTTCTCAGAATTTGCGTGACGTCGGGACAGTGTTTCCACTGGCTGAGAAGGCTTGATGAAATCACTGATGATAACAGGACTGAACTCAGGAACTTCCAAAAGGCAGTAAGGCACAGGTACCGGCAGGGCACAAGACAGGCAAGGAAGGCAAACTGCAAGGAAGGCAGTACTGACAGGAGAGTCCCCACTACAACCAGGAACCCAGACAGAACCTACTCTACCCTAAACCAGGGAGGGGCAAGGTATCAGAAATAAGGAGCAGAAAGAGTAGGAGGACCAGGAAGCAAGACTGGAATAAGGAAATGAGGCAGAACTAGGCAGAAAAGGTTAGAACAGGAAACTGGAGGGCTGGACAACAAGCGCCAGGACTCCAGCAGCGCATACACAGTAACAACCGCGTTGAGACGCGTTGTCCCTGTGTATGCGGTGCCCTTTTATGGCCCGGGGTCAAAGCGAGGCTTGGAACGCATGTTCCGACACTGCGCATGCGCAGATCCTCGCAAGATGGCGGCGTCCACGGCGCCCATCTGAACCGCGGGTCGGCGTGAGGAGAGACGCCACCGCGGGTACAGTCTCCATGAAGGAGGAGACCGCTGCGGCCGTGGACCAGGGACCCCAGGACAGGTAAGTGGCGCCTGCGAGCGAGCGCGCAACGTGACACATTGTCAATCTAGAGGAGTCCATCTGAACAAACTGCTGGCGGTTGGTGAGGTAGGACTTGAACCAGCATAGGACAAGGTCGCTGATCCCCCATTTGCCGATGTAGGGTGTCCATGAGCACCTGGTGATCTACTGGGTCGAAAGCGGCTGAGAGGTCGAGTGGAACCAGGAGGCAGGGGTGGCCGTCATCAAGGATGCTGAGGGTGTCTTCGACCACCTGTATGGTTGCCGTCTCTGTGATGCACTGGGTCTGACCCTGAATTGGTAGGTTTGGAGGAGATTGTTGGAGATGATGTGTTGCTGCAGTTGCATGGCTACCGGTGATGGGACGATAGTTACCTAGGTTGTCAGGATCCTGAGTGGGTCTCTTTAGTAGAGGGAGGATTTGTTTGGTCTTCAGTGTTATTGGGAAGGTGCCTTGAGTTAGAGAGCTTTTGATGATCTCCAGGTAGGGAAGGAGAGCTTCTGCGGGGATGGTCTTGAGGATGGATGCTGGGAAGATGTTGTCTGTATACTATGTGGCTTTGAGGGCCGCCAGGGCTTCTACCAGGTCCTCTGTAGAGTGTCTTGAATGTTGTCGAGGGTGTGGAGATTTCGCAAGGAGGGACGTGAGGTGGGCTTGTGGATGCAGAGCTGGTGGCTACGTGCTGGCAAATCTTGCTGAATTTGTCGATGAAGAAGGTGTTGCTATCTATGAATTTATTTGATGGAGTGTGATATGGCAGTGTCGGGTAGCGGGTTGACGCAGTCCTTGAACACTTTGAAGAGGGCTCTGCTTTTGTTGTCTATTCTTCCACAGTGTTCTAATAGCAGGAGGCCTTGTCTGTGTTGATTAGTTGTCGGCGGGTTGCTCGGAGTTCCTTGAGGAGGGGCAGGTCGGATGTGGTCCTGGAGCCGGCCAGGTTTTCTTTTGTTTCCTGGTGACTCTTTTGCTAAGGTTGAGTTCTTGCATGTACCAGGGTGCTGGCAGTTTCAGTTTGCAGGTGTGCTGTTTCAGCGGTGTGTGTCAGACAATGTAGGCTGGGAGGATGGTGTTGATTGCTTCCAGTAGAGATTTGCAGTTCGGTTGGGGGTGTGCAGTCCATGTGAGGTGGAGGTTGTTGAGGTATTCTGTGAGGGGAAGTTCTTGAAGGACCTGAAGGTTTGTATGATGGGTTTCTGCTGAGAGTGCTTGACCGGGGTGGTGTGTGGGATGTGGAACGGCACGGCCAGGTGGTTAGACCAGTCTAGTGGGGGAGGAGAGCTGTAGTGGAGGGAAGGCAGTGATGATTAGGTCGAGGATGTTAACTTTCTCGTGCGTTGGGTCTTTTGTGTGCTGTATGAGGCTGAGGGTGTTGAGAAGGCAGAGCAGAGCTTCCTTTATCAGTTTGGTGGCATTTTCACCTGGGAGGTTGAAGATGACTGTGTCCATCACGGAGAGAGGTAAGTGGCAGGAGAGGACTTTGAAGAAGCTAATGTTGTCTATGTCAAGTCTGGTGCAAGGCCACAAGGTCTTGTGGGATAACTGCGAGGTCTCTGCCTTTTTTGTTTGGCTGGTCTCTGTGTTGGATACTTTAGCCGTCGTGGACAAGGACGTCGAGGATGTGGGTGGAGGTGGGTGTCAGCCAGGTTTCAGTGATGAAGATGGCAGTAAGGTTGTGTTTAGTGATGAAGTCAGCGATGTCTGCTGCATGGGTGATAGCTGAGTGGATGTTGTGGGCATCAACTTCCATGTTGTGGATGGTGAGGGGTTGCTGATGGGCTGGAGGCTGATGTGGGTGAGGTTACTGCATTGCAGAATCTATGCCTTGGAGGAGGAGAATGTCAAAGACATTGGTATTGCCTGGTGATGGTGGGGATGGCCTGTGGGGACAGAGGGAGAGAATACATGTCAGCGCATGCTTACCTGTTGTTTGAGCAGGGCCTCCCGGTCTGAAAAGGCCCAAATAGGAATTGCCCTTTTGTTCATCTGCCGTTCACTTCGGATGCCCGGGTGAGGGACGCCCTTGATATAAGTGTTAAGAGCAGAAAGGAAGCGTCAGGGTTGGTGGGTTAGGCTTAGTCAACGTGACCTAGATCCACTTGCACCTGCTCATCAGCTGCAAGGAAATATTGCCACGAGATGACACCCTGAAAGGAGAGGCACTGAACACCCAGGAAGGGTTTCGGGTTGTTGTGCCGAAGTAAGGTGGACAGAATAGTACACACAGAGCTGAAAGTAATGAGAACGAAGAGTAGTCAAGTGTAGCAAGGAATAAGGTACAACAGAATGGATTCCCTCTAGGGGTGTATGCAGATATAGGAAAAGAGTATTCCACGAACCTTAGGAAAAACTCTAGCCTTCTGCACAGTTTGCTATAACAGAGGCCCACACTGTTTGCTCATGGCTTGGAACAACAGCTATGGGTGTCTGTAACGTAGAAACGAGACAAGGGAAGGGGCAGAGGTTGACTGATGTGAACCAACAGACAAGCTCTGTACAAAAGGGTCTACGAACAGTACAAGAGAAGATACTTACAGACAAATCCAGGAAAAGGAAGTTGATAGCAAACTAGCAGAAGGAAATGAAGGGAAAGTCGTGTAACAGGATTGGATAGCAGAGAACAGTAAGGAACAAGGTTGAGTGCTCAGAGGAGCAGGAAAGCAATGAGCAAGCCCACAGGAGCAGGGCTGTAAGGTAGAGAGCCCCAGAGGGAAAGGGCTTAGGGCAGCGGAGTAAAGCAGGATGAGCAAGGAGCCCAGAAGGGCCGGGCAGCAAGAAGTGAGCCCTGGGGGGCAGGGCTGCTGACCGTGGAAGGCTGCAGAGGACTGTAGAGGGCTGCTAGGCTGAGAACCCAGCGGACAAAGGCTGTAGGTAGCAAGCAGCGGAGCGTGATCGGCTGCAAGGTAGGAAGCCCCGAGGACAAGGGCTGTTGGCAGCGGAGAGAAGCGGGCTGCGCGGCAAGGAGCCAGAAGGACCGGGCAGCAAGGAGTAAGCCTAGAGGAGCAGGGCCGCTGACTGTAGAAGGCTGCAGAGGACTGTAGAGGGCTGCTAGGCTGGAACCCAGCAGACAAAGGCTGTAGGTAGCAAGCAGCGGAGCGTGATCGGCTGCAAGGTAGGAAGCCCCGAGGACAAGGGCTGTTGGCAGCGGAGAGAAGCGGGCTGCGCAGCAAGGAGCCAGAAGGACCGGCAGCAAGGAGTAAGCGCAGAGGAGCAGGGCTGCTGACTGTAGAAGGCTGCAGAGGACTGTAGAGGGATGCTAGGCTGGAAGCCCAGCAGACAAGGGCTGAAGACAGCGGAGGGAAGCAGGCTGCACGGCAAGGAGCCAGAGGGGCCGGGCAGCAAGGAGTAAGCCCAGAGGAGCAGGGCCACTGACTGCAGAAGGCTGCAGAGGACTGTAGAGGGCTGCTAGGCTGGAAAGCAGCAGAGCGAGATCAGCTGCAATGCAGAGAGCCCGGCTAGGCAAGGGCGGAGGCTGGAAGGCAGCAGAGCAAGATCAGCTGCAAAGCAAAAGAGCCCGGCGGGGCGGGGCGGGGCTGGAAAGCAGCAGAGCGTGATCAGCTGCAATGTAGGGGGCCCAGCAGGGCACTGGATCCAAAGCCGGAGTAAGGAGGAACCGCATACAAGATCCGTAGCTCAAAGCAACAAGGTGCCGGAAAGACTCCTAATGCAAGAGCCTAAACCCTTGCAGGCAGCAGCATTTATACCGCCCAGCCCAGCACAGAGGAAGGCTAATTGGTTGCACCTGGCTAAGCACACCTGTAGACAATCGGCCACCTCCCTCTCTGTTCCTGAGCTGGTGGAAGCAGAGGAGATCCCTAGGGCTTCTGGGGATTGTAGTTCCGAAGATGGTGAATAGGAATGGCCAGGAAAAGATGGTTATAGCCAAGTGCATTGTGGTAAGTGTAGTTTGTTGGGAAAAATAGAAAAGCACCAAAGCCTCGCAAATGGGAAATAAGGTCCATATTGATCGTAAATGTATGCGCCCATGGCGCAGGCATGACAGTATGCCCCTCTCCAGGCCCCTCTCCAGGCACCTCTCCAGGCTCCCTGAAAGTAGACCAACAAGAAGAATGTCTGTCACACCGTGAAAGAGTCTTATTCCAAAAAGGCACAACATGAAGCACCAAATACTGTTTAAGGTTGTTAGGTGGGAGTCTTGAAGGACAGAGACAGTATTAATGTTCTGAACCTTTGAGGTAGAATTCCGAAAAGACAAGGTCTTTGGAGCACAAATCCCAACAGTGTGTTCAGAGGAACTGTGAAAGACTGCTGCAGGCTCCATGGCAGATCTTGCTTTGAAAGGCAACAGTAAGGTGTTGGAAGGCGGAGCCAGAGGTACAGCAGAGTTGGTTGTTCTAGGAAGGTTTTCCAAGGCATCAGAAGCAGCAATGGCTAAGTCGAGATTAGCCGCAGAAATTTCAGGAGAAACCACAGCAGCAGGGAGAACGTGAATGGCTGTAGATAGTTCAGATGCTGTAGCAACTGAGAGTGCATGTGCCGTAGAAGAACCAGTGGGCAGTGACGCACCTGAGACTGATAGAGTTGAGTCTGGTAATTTTAGTGCTGCAGAGGCACCAGCAGGAAAACCGGAGCTGTAGTCCTTAAAGAAAAGTTGTTATCGGACTCAGCAACAGGTTCTGTCCTTGCAGGCAGAGAGGAAGGGGGTGCTTCTGCTGCAGAAAGAATGATTTGAGATGCAGCAACAGTAGGAGAATTTGAAGTATTAACAGGAGGAACATCAGAGATTTGGTTAGCAGATACAGTAACAGGCAGTATGACAGATGTGGGGTCAGGATAGGGTAGGAGTTCTGAAGGCTGAACTTCAAAGTCTGGTGTGCTCAGATTGCTAAGTGGGTCAGGGGTATAAGAACCCTTAGAAGTAGTGTACATTTCAGATTTGATCACTTCAGAAGAGGCTGTAAGTATGAGTAAAGGACAGTAGTCAGAGGTAAGAGTGAAACAATCCTTTGACTAAGGAGGGGTACAGTTGTCTTGTGGTGTAATGGCAGTGTGAGTGATTTGGCCCACCGAAGGAGTTAATGTTTTGCTGTCTGAACAACAGCCTGAGTTACTGTGGTTTGAAGGTAAAGGAGCTGTGTCAGTCTTTAGAAGGGATACATATGCTACATTTAGGTCTTCCATCTGCTTGGTATAAGTCTATATTCTTTTCTGTGTGGCAATTTCAGGCCTTATCATGTCGATCTCTAAAGACAGAATATCAGGTGTAGGAAATAGGGCCTCATTCCGAGTACGGCGCTAACCAATGGCGCTATTAACGCTTTGGTTGACGCCGTACCCGGAACGGCAGCGCCTTGGTGGATGGCGGAATCACCGCCCCATTCCAAGGTTGGCGGGGCAGTAATTCCCCATTCACCAAGGCTCTTCCACATTCCCAAATGAGCCCCCATAGGGCTCAATGGGAATGGGGAAGATGCAAATAACGGTGACCGTTCATTACGGTCACCGTTATTGGCTTGGAGGCCCCTTTGCGCCCTCGACTTTAACACCTGCTCAAAGCAGGCGTTAAGGGCGAGGGCGCAGAGGGAACTCAGAGTATGGCGGTAAGGGATTACCGCCACCGGTCTCGTTACCGGTGGCCGCTATCCCTTACCGCCATACTCGGAATGAGGCCCATAGTGTCAGAAGGTCTGGAATCTTGTGTCCCTTCATTAATTTTTTACTATGTATATAAACAAAGTCATCATAGAGATCTTCGGTCTGTCTTCTAAGGCGTAGGAGTTGTTCTTGAAGCAGGTATGTACCGTTAGCCTGATTTAAAGCTTTACAATCTGGTGTAGCAGAAAATTTGGTTGTAGCAATAGGAAGACTGACCTTAAGGTTATTATGGTTAGTAGATACTGGGGGAAGTATTAAGACAACCGATGGTCAGTATTGGTCTTTTGTACCCAGTACCAGGTGCACTAACCTCAGGATACTTAATGCCATGTCCTGTTAAATGAGTGTTTCCAGCAGTCTGGGGAGGTTGTGTAGCTTTCCAAGCTGATCTTGAGCATATCACCTTGGCAACAGCGTACTCTGGTTGAGAGTCTGCCACAATGAGTGCAATATCCTTGACTGTAGCAGTGTTACGACATTGGTCCTGAGACAGGGTAGCCTGGGAAAAAGGAATACCAGGTTTGTGTACCGGTTGAATGTCGAATGCAGTGTCTGAAGAAATGTCCGAAAACGTATGAGTGTTTTCCAGTGGTGGGACTAACAAAATCTGCAGGAATTAATTTTCTTGCTGTAGTTCTTCTACAGATAGAGACTGTGGATCATAATTTCAAATGTCATAGTAGTTACACATAGAAGGGTCAGCGAGCCAGTGAGTGTAGTACTGCGCTTGTAAACCTTTGTTTACTAGGGCGAGACTGTCTTGTAGACTAATGTTTTTGTTTGATGTCTTAAGGGAAACAATAGATTTTTTTAAAGGTTTCTTAACCCGAACAGAAAGCATCCTTGGACTGTGTGTGCCTTTCCTGCCTAATGAATAAGACATTTTTGGCTCTTGCATTCTGTCACGAGATGACACCCTGAAAGGAGAAGCACTGAACACCCAGGAAGGGTTTCGGGTGGTTGTGCCGAAGTAAGGTGGACAGAATAGTACACACACAGCTGAAAGTAATGAGAACGAAGAGTAGTCAAGTGTAGCAAGGAATAAGGTACAACAGAATGGATTCCCTCTAGGGGTGTATGCAGATATAGGAAAAGAGTATTCCACGAACCTTAGGAGAAGCTCTAGCCTTCTGCACAGTTTGCTATAACAGAGGCCCACACTGTTTGCTCATGGCTTGGAACAACAGCTATGGGTGTCTGTAACGTAGAAACGAGACAAGGGAAGGGGCAGAGGTTGACTGATGGGAACCAACAGACAAGCTCTGTACAAAAGGGTCTACGAACAGTACAAGAGAAGATACTTACAGACAAATCCAGGAAAAGGAAGTTGATAGCAAACTAGCAGAAGGAAATGAAAAGAAAATCGTGTAACAGGATTGGATAGCAGAGAACAGTAAGGAACAAGGTTGAGTGCTCAGAGGAGCAGGAAAGCAATGAGCAAGCCCACAGGAGCAGGGCTGTAAGGTAGAGAGCCCCAGAGGGAAAGGGCTTAGGGCAGCGGAGTAAAGCAGGATGAGCAAGGAGCCCAGAAGGGCCGGGCAGCAAGGTGTGAGCCCTGGGGGGCAGGGCTGCTGACCGTGGAAGGCTGCAGAGGACTGTAGAGGGCTGCTAGGCTGAGAACCCAGCAGACAAAGGCTGTAGGTAGCAAGCAGTGGAGCGTGATCGCTGCAAGGTAGGAAGCCCCGAGGACAAGGGCTGTTGGCAGCGGAGAGAAGCGGGCTGCGCGGCAAGGAGCCAGAAGGACTGGAAGCAAGGAGTAAGCCCAGAGGAGCAGGGCCGCTGACTGTAGAAGGCTGCAGAGGACTGTAGAGGGCTGCTAGGCTGGAAGCCCAGTGGACAAGGGCTGAAGACAGCGGAGTGAAGCAGGCTGCGCGGCAAGGAGCCAGAGGGGCCGGGCTGCAAGGAGTAAGCCCAGAGGAGCAGGGCCACTGACTGTAGAAGGCTGCAGAGGACTGTAGAGGGCTGCTAGGCTGGAAAGCAGCAGAGCAAGATCAGCTGCAATGCAGAGAGCCCTGCTAGGCAAGGGCGGAGGCTGGAAGGCAGCAGAGCGAGATCAGCTGCAAAGCAAAAGAGCCCGGCTGGGCAAGGGCAGAGGCTGGAAAGCAGCAGAGCGTGATCAGCTGCAATGTAGAGAGCCCAGCAGGGCACTGGATCCAAAGCCGGAGTAAGGAGGAACCGCATACAAGATGCGTAGCTCAAAGCAACAAGGTGCCGGAAAGACTCCTAATGCAAGAGCCTGAGCCCTTGCAGGCAGCAGCTTTTATACCGCCCAGCCCACCACAGAGGAAGGCTAATTGGTTGCACCTGGCTAAGCACACCTGTAGACAATTGGCCACCTCCCTCTCCGTTCCTGAGCTGGTGGAAGCAGAGGAGATCCCTAGGGCTTCTGGGGATTGTAGTTCCGAAGATGGCGAATAGGAATGGCCAGGAAAAGATGGTTATAGCCAAGTGCATTGTGGTAAGTGTAGTTTGTTGGGAAAATAGAAAAGCACCAAAGCCTCGCAAATGGGAAATAAGGTCCATATTGATCGTAAATGTATGCGCCCATGGCGCAGGCATGACAAATATATGAATCTTGGTGATAAGAGTCACAAACCTGATCCCTTTTCAAAATTTCACGTAAATATTTAAACCTCTAATCCCGCACTTCAAACACCCCTGTAGACAATGAGGATCGCGCACACATGCATGCGAGTGCTTCAGAATTGGACTGAGCACAGTGCCCTATTTTTCCCAGAGGAGATAGTCTTAGACCGGATTATCTTGACCACTGGAGCCACTCAAGCTCCCTGCTTGCCTGACCTGTATGGAAAGCCGATGACCAGGAACCAGGAAAAGTCACCTTCGACTGTGAATGCCCGCTGATAGCCTCAATGAGACAGACCCTCAAGAAAAAGAGTTCAGTAGCACTAAGATAGGGTCCACCACTGGAAGTCAGCAGTGATGACATGAAGAACAGGTGAGTGTGAAGTGATCCCTGGTGAGCTCCCACGTTCAGCTCACTCAGACAAAATAAGCCTCGACACCCTGGGCTGGCGGCTCAGCTCTGGGTGCATCCCAAGATCACTCACGCAGCAACCAAGTATGGATTGCAATCCCCTAGCTTTGCCCGAACACACCAGTGTGCCAAATTCCTTGTATTTCCCTCATTTTCACTCTTGGGGTGTCACATACCTGGGGGTTGTGTTGAGCTGATTCATCACCTTCAAAGAGGACCATTGTGCGCAGGTTGTGTACCTCCACTGTCTTGCAGCTGTCTTCTGGTCCTGAAGGCACGGGACCATGACATGCAGTAGACCAGAAGGCGGTGGCTCGTGCAAGGTTTTTTTGCCAGTTTATTTTTGTTGGTGGCAACCAGGGACGGCCTTAGGGCAGGACGGGCCGGTCAATCGCCCGGAGCACAATAGCCCCCCAGGGCACCATTAGCCCCCTGCCAAGAAGGCGCAGAAGGTGCCCTTTTGTTATTAAACATGCCCATGGCTGCGGGGCGCATTTAATAACAATAGGGTGCTAATGTTTTGCATCAGCACACTATTCAGATTATTACCTCCCTGCTCCGATGCAGAGGTGAGGTGGTTTTTATTAGAATAGGGCGCTCATGCATTAGCATGAGCGCCCTATTCCAGTGATTAACTCCCTGCTCAGGCGTCAGAGCGTGGAGTTAAAATGTGCAACCCTCCCCGCCACCCGCATTGACCAGGGGCGCGCGGGGAGGGACGTGATGCCAAATTTTTTAAAACTGGTAACAACAGTGCTGGCTAAGGCATTGCCATTTACCCCCACACTGGGCGGTATTGGGAAGGGATTCCCTCAAGGGAAGTAGATGGTAGGGGGGGAAGAATGGATACATTTCACACAGGGGGTGGCCCCATGTGAGGGATTCGACCATCCACACGGGGAGTGTGTGCTCGCCTGGGCTTTTTTTGGATGATTTGTTAGGAAATGGAACGATGAAAGATCAAGCTCCAAAAATGTGTGGGGCTAATCCACACACATGTTCTAATGCTCGCCGCACAACAAACACATTGTCCAGTGTACTCTAGGGGACACAGCCTACAGGCGCAGTCCTCCCTGTCACATTTATTTGAAGGGGACAGCGAGGGATGCACGAAAACATACAGAGGAGAAGGGCAACACCTGTCTCCTCCCATGGCCAGCCTAATTTAATATCAAAGGCTCCATGGATCCGTCCTGTTCTATTGTCTAAGTTCTGTGTGGCGGCGGCGCATACTGATGAGTTAATTGAAGCAGGACTGCAAATAGGCCTGGTCACAGAACTTAAACAATGGGCAGGAAAACGAACACCTCTTGATATCCATTGTGTCAACTTGAAGCTAGTTCCCACCCCTGTGTATTAAGGACAGTGAATGGCATGTCTGGGTCCACTATTTACCGTAGACAATCCCTGCAGAGCTGACCCCTTTCAGAGGGAGAAGTATGTGATGCGAGGGAGACAGAAAGTCACAAACTTCAAGGGAGACCTGCGCTTTGATCAAGAGCCACAGAGGGCTGAGTTAACCATAGAGACACTTTGATATACAACAGGCAGGAAGATGTGTGGGATTTAGGAGTACATGGTGTCACCCCTTACCTTTCCTGTTGCAAAGCACTCTGGATCTGACTTCACACATAACAGAAGATTGTTGGTGCGGACCCCGGATTGGTTCTTTAAGGTAGGCATAGCCTGCACCAACCACTGGGGCCCATTTGGCTTTAAAAGAGGACTGAGCCCCTCACTTAGCAGATCATCTGAAGGCTTCAGCAGAAGCAGGAAAGAAGAACTCAACATTGGACCCTGGCTGAAGACACATTCTACCTTACTTCTTTTGCCAATGAAGGAATGCCAGGATTTCCAAGATGGAAGCAAGATCCCTCCCCTAAACATCTCTCAGGGAACAGAGGGAGATACCGGACTCAGGGAACCTATGAAGCAGCTCCAGAACCAGTACTCAGCCAGCAGACAGAATGCCCTGCTAGGTTCTGCCAGCAAACGTCCTAGGTGGGAAGTGCCAGAGAGTCTCTGAACAAACACTTTCTTCAGCTTTGGGCCGTCGGCCTTAAAGGACGACACAAGCCCTACGAAGAAGCTAGGAGGAGTGTCACAACAAGCATCAACCAGAGTCCATCTTTTAAGGACATTGTTGAGGCAGTCGAGCCCTCGAACCGCGACCGGCTGCACCACTGACTGTTGTCATGCTGCAGTCACTAAACCAGTCTGAGACGCCTCAACCAGCGTTCCAGATCCACCAACCAGCACAGAGGCAACGATTCTTGACCGCAAGCGGCCGTGTAGGCCAGCCTGCAGCTGTCTGTCCAGCCTTGCTTGCCGAACTGCCTGCCGCATGATACCCACAGATATCTCCCGTCTTGAACTCTGTCAAAGGAGCTGCAAAGCGTCCTGGAACCGACTCAACGCTGTCGAGCATCAAGAACATCTCAAGCATCAGGTGCATTGTGGTTCGGTCCCCCTGGTCCTTCTCCAAAGGCCGCTAGTGAAATTTATGACCCCTTGCTCCCTTGGTGCTGAGATCAAATAACCTTGAAGAGTTAAGACTGATTGCTTTACCGACTACCCTCATGTCAATATCCTGAGTGTTTCCCTTTCCTGCGTGAAACTGTCTGTCCTCTGTGTTCATTTACAGTGTAGGTTGGATTTTGTAGTGTACTAGAACTGTCTGTTGTGATAATAATAAAGTAGATATTTTTATTGAAGCTTGACTGTTCAGAGCCTTTTATCATTGGGTAATAATTGTATTTCTGTTGTGTTGCAACTAACCAACGATCCACGACCTTGTGGAGATAAGCCTGCAGTTCAACCACATTACCAAAATTGGACAAGGAGGTTTACAATTTGCATGTGCTTCCAATCTGTTCGGATCACTTCTGGTGTACTAGAGGTGTGGGGCTGATTTATGGTTTAGAAACCGATATTCATCCCTGGACCACTGGTGCCCCGGAAGTTGATTCGCCACACCCCCTGTAAAATAATACGAAAAATAGGGACTGGCACAACGGACATGTTTGGCACTGGCAAAAATATAGTGCCACATTTACCCCAGACCCTACTGTTATGCCTTGCACCCTGTCTTTCTGGATTATGCATGGTTTTGGTGGTGGCTGCTTTTGCCTACCGAGTTTAATGGCAGAGAGGGTCCCATCAGCGCTATTTCTTTTCCATGGAGGTACATGAGACTCCACTGTGCACAGGTCATACCAAGAGAATACCATTTCCAGTAGTCCCTGTTCCTATGGCCCGGGTCACCCGCCACATGTTTTGGAGAACCGTTGCTCCACAACCAGTCTCCCTATTTATTTATTTGTTTATGTATTTATTCATAATTTAATTCATTCATTCATATGCCACAATGGTAACACACTATATGGAGTTATTCTGTTAAAAGGGCGAGCTTGGACATTCCTTGTGGGCACTATCTGCAAGCTTGTGCTAGGAGGGTGAGCTAGCACTGGATAGTGCCCACAAGGAATGTCCTAGCTTGCCCTTCTAACACAGGTTTGGGGATACAGCGCCCAGAAGGAATCATCTTACTTACTCTTCTATCACAAGCTTTTGGATAGTGTCCAGAAAGAATGTCCTACCCCACCTATTTAACACAATCTTGTGGATAGTTCCCAGAAGGAATGTCCTAGCTCACCCTTCTATTACAAACTTGTGGAGACAGTGCCCAGAAGGAATGACCTAGCTTGCCCTTCTAACACACGCTTGTGGATAGTGCCCAGAGGAATGTGCTAGCTCAACCTTCTAACACAGTGTTGTGGAGACAGTGTCCTGAAGGAATGACTTTGCTCGCCCTTGCATCACAAGTTTCTGGATAGTGCCCACAAGGAATGTCCTAACTCGCCCTTCTAACACACTCTTGTGGATGGTGCCCAGAGGAATGTCCTAGCTCAACCTTCTAACACAGTCTTGTGGACACTGCTCAGAGGAATGTCCTAGTTCACCCTTCTAACACAGTTTTGTGGAGACAGTGCCCTGAAGGAATGTCCTAGCCCAACCTTCTAACACAGTCTTGTGGACAGTGCTCAGAGGAATGTCCTAGTTCACCCTTCTATCACAGTCTTGTGGAGACAGTGCCCTGAAGGAATGACCTAGCTCGCCCTTCCAACACAAGCTTGTGAATATCCTTACGCCTAGGAAGCCACTTTATGTTACTGAAGAACTACCTGTGCCATATTCACAGATATTTGCGTGAGTTTAGCAACGAAATCCGTAGAACTTCAACATAGTTTTTCTGAAATTACAATAATAGAAACTACAAAGTGGTGTTTGGCGGAGGACAATCCAGGGCGAATCACAATTCAGCCCTTAGGTGAGATGTTGCACATGAAAACATCAGCCAATGTGCACCAAACTGCCCCCCCCCCCATCTTGACTGGAGTCGATGCTACAGGGAAGAAGGGTGGCCATATGAGTAAAGGTTGCAATTAACCTGTTGGGATGCACTGAATCACAGAAACCTATCTTAATTAGCGGCAAAGCACATCTTGTGGGCTCCCATCAGCCTTGAGAGTTGGGGGTGCAAATCCAGACCACAGGGCCTCTGACTGTCAAACTTCTGAAGCCACTGAAATGAAGAGCAACTGAAATTAGCCAATAATGTATGCTTGTAACTCTGGGCAGGTAATATGATGTAACGTGGTCCTGGCCCCGCTGCACGTGTGTATAGGTTTCGGGAAGACTGGGACGGCACTTGCGTCACAGGGGATGACAGTAGGTGCCGATGGAAGATTCTGTTTTTTCCTCCCTTCCACTGTTTTCTTTGCTGTTCGGAGGTTTGTATGCACGGAAATACTGACTGAAGGTGAAGTGTGTCTGCGAACCTCGAGGGAGGGCACAGCGAGAAAATAGCCCCGGGCCACATGGACCCCCGAGGGGTCCTTCGACATGGTTGTGTACCAGAAAACAGTAGACAGTATATTATTTATAAAAACCTGTTACTTATTAATGTCATGGTATGTGTTACTGGGATTTAATGGTTTTGCTTGTGAGATGTTTTTATATTTACGCTGTATAGAAGCGGCGTAATGCGCTCCAAGCTATCACACACCCTGCTTCCCTTTGGTGGAGGGTCCTGTACAGAGATACAGTCACATTTACATTGCTGGTGATAGAGTACACATCACCTAACACAACACGAAACGTTGTCAGGTCATGTGACCACGAGCGGCCAATCAAAGTCATGGAAAAAACTCCCAGGATTTTATAAATGAGCACGTTCGGTATTTAGGAGAAATTAAAACCAGAAATTAAAGCGAGGATAAAGTTCAAAACCCTCTGCATTGTCCACAAGGCCTTCTGGGGCCTCAGGCCAAAATACCTTCAACTCTCTCTTCCCAAATATCTTCCTTCCCGAGCCCTTCGCTCATCCGCCTCCAATTCCCTCAGGGTTAGCCGCTTCTCGAAGCAACGAGCTGGGGGTAGATCTCTCTCAGCGGCAGGGGCCTCCCTCTGGAACAGCCTTCCTGCCTCCCTGAAACTTGAGGAGAACCATCTCCGGTTCCGGAAGCACCTCAAAACCTTCCTCTTTGCTTCTGCTTTCTCTCTCCCTCTCCCCTGCTGAACAGCTAATTAATTCTTCACTGAAACTGCACTGATCCTGCAACTGGACCACTCTAAACGGCCTCGGTCCTGGGCCCAGCCACTCTCCACTTGCACTGATGCCCTGGAACCCCTTTGCACTGCGGGACTGTCTCTGTATCCCTACAGCCCCCCCCTTCCCCAGCACTTGCTCTGCACTTACCTTGCACTTGCCACCAGCTGGCCCTATTATTTATTTATTACTTTACGCCACTTACCTTGTACTGCACTTCCCCCCTCCCTTTCCCCTAGCACTTTTCCCCCTCCCCCACCCCTGCACTTGCGCGATCTGAATGACACCTGGCCTAGTAGGATCGTTGTCTGTCTCCCCTTGTCCCTCCCCTCCCTGCCTCGTCGCGCCTTGAAACACCTGTGTATAGGCGCGTTACAAATACCATATCATATCATATCATATCAAGTGGGCACCACCCAGTTGCACTAACCCATATAGTTTAGTCCTTCTTAAAAATAGTTCTTCGGTGCACACCCGTATCCCCAGCTGCATCGTGTGGAATTAATCAATGCGAGAAAAGAAAGACCAAGGAGACAACTTGTTGGTACTGGGCTCACCCCTGTAGCGTCGAGCAATACAACAAATTTAAATCTTATAGGCAATCTTCATTAAAATGATATCAAGTCCCACTTTCCCTTTTGAGGCAAATTTAATATTGTGACATTACCGGAGACAGACCACGACGTCCAAAACATTTCAGATCACAGCGATCCTTTCATCAGGGAATTGTCTGTCTCCAGGATGTCTGTACAGTCAATGCAAAGGTCTGTGACTCGCATCAAGTGAGCCAATACACAAGCCCAACAATTCCAGCGATACACTGTGAATACCCAGCGGGCTGAAAAGCCTCATTACTAGTTTGGTGGTTTCTCAACAGTAATTATAATTGGTGAATTATAACGCTCTTAACACCCAAAGGTTTCTAAGCGCAGACCCTGGGATGTGTTGCTCTGTGTCGTCTTGCCTCCAAGGTGAGCGCGTTGCCCCTGAGCTATCCTCCCGAGACAACTGCAATACCACCCAACTGTATTACCGTTATCACCACTTGGTCCAGCGCGATTACCACCAGATTACAAGTGGTGGTAGGCTGTGTTAGTACCCATTAATTAGAGTCCATATGACTCCATGGGGATTTTCGGCAGTATTACCACGAGCATTAATATCGCCAAGTTGTCTGTTTTTGGGCAGTAAAGGGGAGGAATTACCTCCACTTGAGGTGTTTCCTCTGCCTTGCCTCTAAACCTGTAGTTTGCCAGTGTGGCAATGCATCAGTAATGCAGTGGTGACTCTGTTACCACAGCATTTCCACAATTTTTTTTTACCACACTGCGAAACTCATAATGCGGTCCAAGCTTTAAGGTAGTGTTTGAATCGTTTTTTTTTTCAATGACTTTTTTGTGCAAGCTTGTTTATTGGGTCACATGACGCGAGGCACTGATCTTGGCATTGGCTGTATAGACACCCTGACAGACAGACAATTCCCCAATGAGGGATCGCTCTGATACGAAATGCATTGGACATCATCGTGCATTTTCATTTACGCTTCATATTTTGCCCCTTCTTTTTATTTAGGTATTTTGAAAGTATTACAGGCGGCCTTGTGGCCACTTCTAATTACTTGCTCTCCCAATGTACGTGGTTCAAGGTGGACGTTTGACTCTGGTGTTGATAAGCCACAGTAATTATTTGAAGGCGTTGTGCCATTTCATCTAGAATTTAAAGAACACATTTCCCCATAATTTACAGACCGAACATCAGTCAGTAAAAATGTTTATAAAAAATGCCTCATAAAATGCCTAAACATCATTACACAATGTTCACGTGTATTATCACAAACACAAGTGTATCACGCACATACACGCGTTGTTTAAAAGATCTTGAAAGCATAAGAACATAAAATTAAGAACCATCTCCGTCGTACATAAATTTGAAACCATATGAACGTGCGTCCTGGAATGAAGAGAGCTGGTGGCCCTTTGCACTTGCCTCCTCATCTGGGGATTAGCCCCCTCGGTCTGGCTTCCCGCCCCAACAGCCTGCTAGCCCCTTTGTTCCCCTCACCATTCAGCTCCTACTGGCGTACTTCAGGGGAGCGCTCCAGTCGTGGGCTCAGTATCACACACGCTAACGCACTGAACTCATAGCACTGCGCTACTGTTAAAAGATGCCAGCCCAAATGCTGGCTACCCACTCTTGCTACAGTGCTCCGCTGCTCACGGGCCAGGTCTACGCGTTGAACAATAAACAAAAAAAAATGGTAATGTCCTTCGAGAGAACCTCAGGCTCTGAGAGAACCATCTCTTATCCACAAAAGCAATGAACACACTGCTGTTATGTATGCCTACCCTGCCTCACATGGCTCCTTCTGTGTGGACCTCTGACAGACTGACCCCATTCCGCCCGCACCATTACATTTCAGAGGCTCAACCTAATGCGACGAGGCACTTTCATTACTCTCTGGATGATTGCCAAACGCTGGGTGAGCTCTTTTGGTAGCTCCTACATCGACATCTTGGCGCTGCATCTTCTGGAATGCCCCTACAATCCATTATCACAATGACGCACTCTATATTGACATGTTCCCATATTCACTGCTTGCCCCTTAACCTTTCCCTGCACCCTCCTTCCTAGTGCTCTGAAGAGGTTTCCTCGGTCTGCAGTGCTGTACATAACATCAACAGAAAAGTAACCCATGTTGCTGCAAACTACAAAGAATGCTATTGTTACTGCTGCTGGATAAACAGGCCCCTGCATGGAGCAGTAACTTGCAATCACGTGGTAAAGTCCCAATGTGGGCAGTGCTGTTAAACCATTAAATGTTTTGCACCCTTTCACATACGTGGGATCAGGTAAGTGCAGCCTCCTGAGCATTAGCTCACATTCATGTCAACATGTACGAGCCTCAGGCATTGAGGTACACCTTATACCTCTTCATCCCAGAAGGGCAGCCTCCCCCACATGCACCTGGGTCTCTGGCTGATGGCAGCTATGTTTCCATCTGCTTTCAACAATGACAGAATGTATTTGGACCATAAACATTTTGCCTTTAAAGACAACGGTTTCCAACCAATCAGAGGCCTAACAGGGGGTCATTTTTGGCGTGCCCAGTGAAAGGGGGTGAGGCTTGTTGGAGACACTGGGGCAGTGTTCTGTAAGAAAAGACCTGTGAATCTGTCCTGGCCACCGGACAAACGCTGTTCTTTTTTTTCACATTTGTGTATTGAATGAAACAATACCATTTACATCGACATGTAGCAATCACCATTGTTATCCACTCCTAATGTTTTACCATCTTATGGAAACCCCCTCCCACCCTCCCTCCGGGCCAACGCAACTGTTAAAGTCAACCCTGAGTGACATGACAACAGGGAGGGTGCACCCAGGGAGGGTGCACCCTCCACTGGTGATTGAACCGACCATGTCAAACATATTAAGTGGCATTAGTGTGGTTGGACAGGAGCAATCCCTTTAGTCTTCTTTCTTGAAGTCATTAGAAAGGGCCCATCCTTTTCTAAACAATACCTGGGTATTTTGAACCGATGCCGAAAACATAAACACAGACAACCTAATGACTCGCTGACTTTGTGCTGTATATTCATGATTGTGCGGGTTCTTTTGCTTTTAGAAGCCTTGAGGAAGCTTCCTGTGGTGCGAAACGCATGTCAGCTGATTTTGCTGCAAATAACCCACAGCTTGAGCACAAATAAAGCTTTTGGAAATCTGTATTGAATAATTGGCAGAATAGGAACTTTAGCAAAATAACAAGCACAATGGTGATCCAAGCAACTTTATGTGTCTACAAATGAGCCAAACACACATTAAAATAAGTTCTGCTGTGCTATTTGCTTTCATATAGTGTAACTCCACCCATGTTCCCGGTGTCCTGGTGCTCAGAGATCTGTGGGATAAAGGGTTGGGAAGGGTGCAATCAAACAGTCTCTGCGTGCTGTAAGACAGGCATGCTATCAAGAGATGACACAGACAACAAATGTAACAGTTTTGAAAACCTTTATTAAAATATCAGGATGGGTGTAACACCTAACTTGCACTATAGCTATGCTGGGGATTGCCCTACCTAAAGAAACAAAGGAATGTCTCGATCCAGAAGTCCAAAACAAAAGTCGGTCTGTGTCAAAAACCTATGCTTGCCCCCATGTCTGATCCCTAAATATAGTGCAGGGATATTCTAACTCAGAAAAGTGACCAAAGTAAAGTCTGGACCAATCTCTAGCTCCCTTCCCCAAGTTCAGGATACAGTTCCAAAGACAAGGGGCCTCATTAGAAATTTGGCGGTAGCCTTGCCGGTAAAACCAAGCAGCATAACGCCAAACTTCCCAAAATTTCTGCCACCCGCGATTGGGCAATTACTGGGTCATTACGGCCCTGCTGGACCCGGTAATTGCCCTTTTGCGGGTGCCAGAACACAATGCTCCCCATTCCATTTGAGCCCCATAAAGCTCAATGGGAATGGGAGGTCGGATGTACCGGCACTGTTACAAACGGTGCCGGTGCATCCGACATGCTGTGCTCGCGGGTGCCTTTCTGCCCGCCAGGTCAGACCTGGCAGGCAGAAAGGCACCCACTAGCACAACTCGTAGTTTGCCGGTCCGGAAACTACGATACCGGCAAGCTTACTGGTACCGTAGTTCCCAGACCGGCAAACTTGTAATGAGGATCAATGTTTTTGAAAAACTCAGGCTTCCCTTCCCCAAGCTTCAGATAGTGATTCACAACACAATGTTCCAAAGGAGCACAGGCTCTTCTCCCAAGCTACAGGTACTGGCTTACCAAAATAAAGTTCCAAAGGAGCTCGGGGTTCCCTTCCCCAAGCTTCAAGCATGGATTCACAAATACAATGTTCCATAAGTAGTGTTCCCAAGAAGCTCAGGATTCCTTTCCCCAAACCTCCAAGCACTAGGTCACTACACAAAGTTCCAAAAGGGCTCAGAGCTCTTCCCCAAGCTGCAGGTGCTGGTACACAACAAGCAAAGTTCGAAAGATAGTATTACCAAGAAGCTAAGGACTACCTTCTCCAAGCTTGTCGTCTTGATTCACAAATAATCGCACAGTGCTCTTAAGGAGATAAGGTTTCTCTTTCCCAAGCTTGTTGCACTGATTCAAAACCAATACTCCACTCCCTCTGGTCTCTAGGTTGCTTTTACAGTTCCTTATCATTACAGTTCCTTTTCATTTGTTGGGGCTCCCTTGTCTTGGCGCAGTTCACAGGCCAAATGGTCCACCCACTACAGGTCACACAACCAGTTGCCCTCAATCAAGTACTTTATCCCCAAAACTAAGTGTTGTTGAATTAGTCACACTTTGGAAGATTCAAATGCAGATTAAACTTTCTTTTTTTGTATTTACATATTTATTAAAATATATTCACATGACATTCAAAAACGTGACAAGTTTTACAGAATAAACAGTCCCACCCCAGTCGCTGAACATCACATGCTTTCATTTTTATCTGATACTGGGTCGAGTGTGATATTAAAGTCTCCTCTCACTATGAGGTTGTGTTGACCCAAATTCTGCACAAACTGTGCTAAAGTGATAGGTGCTATCTCCCCCATTTGGAGCATAAATATTGCATACACAGTATAATACATTTTGTCCATTCATAGTTACACTTAAAATCCTTCCTTCATTGTCCTTTTTACATGTCATTTCTGAAACAAATTCTTCTGTATCAATGTACATACCCCCCTAGAACTGGAAGTGAACGGTGAAAAGAAAACCTTCCCCACCCACCCCTGTTTCAATTTATATGCTTCCACTTCCAATAAATGGGTCTCCTGTAATAAGGCTATGTCTGCGCCCATCTCGTTGAATCGATTCAAAATCCTCTTTCTTTTGTTTGCACAGTTTTCTCCATTAACATTCCAAGAGACAACCCTCAAGCAGTCTATGGAAGTATTTGCAATAGTTAAATAGTTTGATCCCCACCCTGTGAAGAACCACATATATGACACAAATGCACAGACAAACAGACCACTTATAAACAAACACAAAAAAACATATAACCACTTGGTTTTGTCAAATTCAACCCAAAAGCGTATCCCTTCCGTACTCTTTGTAAAGAGAATGTTGTTCCCCTCCATCCCCATTAGTTGTAATGTGTCCTATTTACTTCCATATCCAAAACTAATTGTCACATAAGCTAACATTCCAGTTATAGATACATTAACGGTAAACCTTTAATATCACATTCTCCTCTCTTTCCCGCCAATAGGATTTAAATTGCATTTAATTGTTTGCACAACGTGCTATAATTAATTCCTAATAGCCCCAAGCTAGGATTATGTGTGAGCTGATAAGTTGTCTATTCCACTGGATAATCATCAGAGAGACACCCACTTCTAAAATAGCCTGTACCGAAGAATGCCGTTTAATACCAGGTTAGGCATTGCATTAATCCTATAAAAGTCAGTTCACTGGCTGCCTCAACCCCAGAACCTCTGAGCACACATCATGCAGCTGCTGGTGAAGACTGAAGGCACATTGCTTACAGGGTGACTATGATCGAAAGACTACATCGTGCAGCTTAACCTTTTAATTCAGCATTTTGTTTGCACTTCGCGGTTCCCCTTGGCTGATCATTTGCAGAAAACCTCTTCTAATTTCACTATCTTGCGTTGCTTTAGGATTGTCCTTTAAATGTTCAGTCTTTTGGACACGTACTTCCTTAGACGTGACCACTCTGAAACATTGTTATTCATTAGCCCATTGTTGGCCTTGCATTAATCTATTTCCTAATTTGGTTTTCATCTGAGGCTTTTGAGCACGTGCTGCTTGCACGCAACCACCCTGATTCTCTAATGCTCTCCAGTTCCCTGGAGACACGGCTCCCTTGCTACTCAGTGACACTCTGCTAACTGTGTCTTCCTCCAGCGTCTCAGCGTCCCATTCTCTGCTGGTTTCTCGCGGGCTGTGCTGGTTTTTCTGCTCCCCTCCCCCCCACAGGTTTCTTGCTCTCACTGCTTTTTGTGGACTCCACCTTTTATAAACATGTGAGCCTCTAACAATCTGCACGTGTGAAGTCCCAGGCTCAATTGCCTGACCACATCAATCCAATTAACAATCAATCCAATTAACAGGACATGCCTGACCTTCAGCTCTATTGCCTTCAGGCTCCCTCTTCTTCGTCCCAGTACTAAAGAGGTGTCTCCTATGTGTAATCTGCAATACTCTTGGGGTTAGCTTCTTCTTCTCAGTATTTGGTCTGGCTTCAGGGGGGAAAGTAGGATATGAGCAGCAATATACTACAAAGGCTGAGGGAGGGTAAGGTAAGTCTCTGACAGGAAAAGGGGGCACCGTGTCTCGCCCTCTGGCACCCTCTCCCCAATCCCCAAGGACTCTCCGCCCAGGTGATCCTCCCTCGCTAGTACACACCCAGGGTCGGGATCCAAAAGTGATGGCCCTTCCCTGGCCACCCGATCAGAAGATCCCTGGGGAGTAGGTGTGAGAGTGCCTTCAGGTTTCTCATAGTGTGGGTATGCTTCACAGTGTTTTTTTGTGCATGCAGTCCAGTTTGATGTGGTCTGGGTATGCCCTGGGTTAGGAATGTTTGCTGCACATCTGGTCGAGGTTTTGTGTGGTCAATATGGGAGTTGCGGTACTGTGAGTGGTTTGAGGGATAATATTATTATTATTTTGGATTTGTAGAGCGCACTACAGCCCACAGGCATCGAGGTGCTAGAAGGATATGTAAGAGATCTTGTTTGATGGTTACAGGTTTGTGGCCCATGGATAGAGGCTTTGTATATATGGTTTGGTTACAGTTAGGCTGGTCATATGATCCGAAATTACATTACATATAAAGTGGCTGTAAGGCTGGAGGGACACATATACAGGAAAGCAGAACAAGATGCTAGGGAGGGCCCAATCTGACAAATAGCAATGTTTTTATGGCCTTCCAGAAAGCTGTATGAGACTCAATCAGCCTGATCTGGGCTGGGAGGTTGTTCCAATGTGTTGCAGCCAAGGTTGGGAAGCTGGAGCCCCCACCCCGAACTCTGCGTGAGGGAGAAACCGTAATGCCATTGGCATACGCAGACCTAGAAGGTCTAGAAGATGTCTGTTTGTTGATCCTTGGTGCTAAGTACAGGGGCGCCAGGCCATGGAGACATTTATGTATGAGGGCAATTGTTTTGAAAACAATCCTTTCTTTTAAAGGTAGCCAGTGAACTTGTCTTCTAATCCCAGAGATGTGATCCCTACGTGAGATTCCTGTTGCTGCCCTAAGGGCATTGTTCTGCACTATTTGGAGTTTGGCCAGATTCTTGTGGGAGGTTCCAACAAAAAGGGCATTGCAGTAGTCCAACCTAGAGCCAATGATGGCCCTAGCGATGGTAATGCAATTCTGTTGGGAGAGGAAAGGCCTAATTGCATTGATCTGTTTGGAGTGATAGGCTGTGGCCGATGCAATGGCATTAACCTGCCTATTCATGGTAAGGCTAGGTTCAAGATACACGCCCAAAGTCTTGATAACTGGAGAAACTGCTATGGGAATGTTGTTGACACTGAAAGAGCAGTGCTGCTTGTCCAGTTTCCCCAAAGTGGAGGGGGAGCCGATTAGCAGAAGTTCTGTTTTCTCACCGTTGAGACATAGCCAGTTTTCAGCCATCCAAGCTTGAATGGCAAAGTAGATGAAATTGAGGGTGTTCATATCAGTATGGTAGTCACGTGATAGTGGGATGAACACCTGGGTATCATCTGCATAGTTGGTATATGAGATGGCCAGGGCATCAAGGATACGGAACAGTGGCCTGGTAAAGAGTTATAGAGAGTGGGGGCTATGCAGGATCCTTGTGGGACCCCACATTTGGTTAGACTAGAGTTGGCTTTGGAAGAGTCAGAGAAAACCTTCATCACTCTTCCCTTCAGGAAGGAGGTTATCCACTCACAGGCCTTCGTGGAGAAGTTGGCTGTGGAAGGCATGATGGCAGAGGGTTTTAATGATCTACCAGATCAAAAGCCGCCGAAAGGTCTAGGAGAAGGAGGAGCGCAGTTTGCCCGCATCTCTCAGGTCATCCATTTGATTTTTTAGGTCAAGTAGAGCCGTTTCGGTGCCATGCTTGGGCCAGAAACCAGACCTGCTGCAAGTGTCTGAGTATTTATGTATTTATGTGTGATGATCAGTATCAGTTTATCTATGTTCGGTCTGTGGTGCTTCTAGTTGTTATGATTTGTGTGTGATGTTGCGCAGTGTGGTGAGATTTGATTCAAGGAATAGTAAGAGACAGAACGGGGTTGATAGAGAGCATTTCAATTCCAAATATCAAAGACAAGTATAATGACCGGAGTTGCAGTCAAAGGAGAATGCTTTATTTGTGAGCACAGGCATACAGGACACAATCATGGAGTAATACCTGAATCAGAAGCAAAAGAACCGACATCCAACACTAGCATAATGACGCCAGGTGCAGTCAAAGGACCGCATATTAAAGGGGACTAGATTAAAATGGGGCGGTGTTATGGAACAATATCTCAATCAGGACCAACTATCATTGGCATCAACCAAATGGCGGCAGACTTCAGTGAGGAGCGAAACGCCACATTGCTCGGTCCATGTGCACTTTAGGTATCAAGCATGAGTATAATGCGAGAAGGAGCAGTAGATAACGTGCCCTTAGGTGACTAAAAGCATGCCTGGACAATGGATGCACACTAAGGTACCACAGGGATTGAACTCTAGTGAATCATGCCATCTACTGAACTAATGAAGTAATGGACACTGGGGATTATTGGGGTGTTGACAGTATGCCTTTTATTATCTTCTAGGATTTCTATAGTGCAAACCTAGCTGGAAAGCAAGGCATGCTGACCAACAAGGGCACACACAGTGACACGGTACAATAACCTGGTAATAATTAGAAGGACTTTTAAGGGTATACTTGGAAGGATATGGGAGTTGGGGTACAGAGGAGTAAAGGCAGGGAATACATGTTAGTGAGGGGAGGTGGCCATGACCCTGAACATTGTTTTTTGGTGGTTTGCTGCTGTATTCTCATGAAGCTCCATTCCTGTACCTTGCACAAGGTCTGACCTTGATAACTCTACTGTTCAGTCCTGGGTCGGTCCATGCCTTCCTCTGCAATGAATGAGGAAGCAACGTGTGTTTCCTTTTAATGCCCCAAGAAAATCCCACAAGCGTTAAGTCATTAAGCACCTCGCCCCCACATTGTATCAACTTTTTCTAGGCCGATGTTTACCGACATTAGAAAGCAACTCTGAATTTGTTTTTGTTTGTCCCCAGGATTCTGCACTTCTGGTTATAGACACTGATTTTCAATATATTCAGTTGGATAAAATCAGGAAAATAAATCCATTAAACAGAAAAGCACTTCATGCATTGAGGGAGTGGGGTTCCCAACAAAAATGAATAAGCACAAAGTTGTTATTCTAAAATGATAAATAGCAGCCCCACGGGGCTCAGCGAGGGGACTTAACATGAAAGTAAGAAGGACACTACGCAGACGGTCCCCAGCCACCTCACCCACATCAACACAGGCCTTACAGTTGTGTTTTTATGCAGCAAATACAGCTGCAAACAATGGAAAATATATAGCACCAATTGCAGAGTCCTGTCAGATCTCTCAATGTGAGGTCGGACACCTCTGACCACAGCAACCCCCAGCACCATCAGCACTGTCCTCACAGAATTCCAAAGGTATTCTCTTGTAGACAAGGCACAACACTCAGTGGCAGCAGGATGCATAGCACAGTCAACAAAGGAACTTTAAAATACCCCTCTTAACACTCACCTGGCCCTCAGGGACCTACCAGATCTCTCCCTGTAGGAATATCACCTCCCTGGACACCACCAAAGCCATGAGCATTGCCACCCAGAAAGTACTGTGTTTTGTATGCATTAAATAGAAATGAAAAGACACTGGATTTCCACCAAAACTGACTTCCAGATTGGTACAAAGGCACATGGGTGTCAATTAGAGTGCACACAGGAAAGTTATTTGTTACTCCCACACCAGAGTTTCAAACATCATAAAAAGTCATTGGTGTGGTAGGACATGACAAGCATCATTAAAACGGTCAAAAATGTCAAGCATTCCATGATATAATATAGCACAGCAGGTCATAGCGAAGAGAGGAGAAATGCCCATGGGTTGACAGAGGTTGGGAGTGAAGGCCTATGCGTACATATATTCTCTGTGCATGTCTTCTTCTCAAGTCGAAACATTGTGCACACTGTGCAACAAGGCTCGGGTACTGGTAGTGGAACAGGTGAAGGCCAGGGTCATGGGCTGAAAGACAGGATGTGGCTTAATGAATGAAGGTAGTACAATATGAAGAACTTCCATTCCCTCCCAACACACAAACCCAACTTCATCTATTCAGTTCAGTTGTGAGGACAGCCATACAGGCATGATCTGAACTAAAAAAGTAGGGAGTCAAAATACTTGCAACAAACAATAGAAAAACAATGTGCACATGGGAGCCTGGCCCTTCTTTTGCAAACCTAACTCTGCCAATATGTTCATATTGGTGGTACGAGCAGGACAGTGGCACAGGAAGAAGCTCTATTATTAATAATGCATGATCTGTTGAGGAACATAAAAGTACGAATGCAACTTTTAATGTGCATGAACAACCAACTAGGCACAGAGAAATATGGATTGTATTTTTTTTTTTTTTTTTTTTTTTTTATTTGTTACACGCCCAGACCCTCGGGTGTCACAGCGAGGTTATAAGACAGCTTAGAAATGAGTCACATTCAAACATTACATAAGTTGCATTACATGATATAGGTTACAACATATTCACAACAATATACAGTGGCCTAAGTATTCACAACAGTATCCGATGGAAGGGGTCCTATCTTTGGGTGCTAATATTGGTTGAATAACCAGGTTTTTAGCTGTTTCTTAAAGATCGTGAAGGAGGATGCTTTTTTGTGATGATGGGTAGGGTGTTCCAGTGTTTGGGGGCTAAAGTGGTGAAGCTGCTGCCCCCTGCTCTTGTGGTTTTGAATCGGGGGGGGGGTCCAGGAAGAGTTTGTCGTTGGATCTCAGTAATCTTATGTTAGTTTTAGGATGCAGAGTGTTATTGAGGTAGATAGGTCCTTTTTTTGTAATGCATTTGTGGGTGATGCATAATGTTTTGAAAATGATGAGGGCTTTGATGGGGAGCCAGTGGGCATCTTTCCTGGTCTTGGATATATGGTCTGATTTTTTTATGCCTAGTGCTGCCCTCAGGACTTTGTTTTGCAAGAGTTGCATTTTGGCTAGGTTGGTGTTGGAGGTGCCAAGTAGTAATACATTACAGTAGTCCAATTTCGATAGGACCAGTGCTCTGGCGAGGGTGAGGCAGTTTGCTGGGGTCAGAAATTGTCGGCTGAGTGTAATTAATTTGGAAGTGTAGGCCGTGGAGGAGGAAAGTACATTGATCTGTTTAGTCATGGTCAGGCTAGCATCGAAGTACACGCCCAGTGTTTTTACTTGTTTTGACACTGGAATATTGGTGCCGTCGATGTTGATGGTTGAATATTCTGGCTGAAGGGTTGCTAATTTGGCTGGAGCTCCTACGATGAGGACTTCCGTCTTCTCATCGTTAAGACATAGGCTGTTTAATGCCATCCAGTTTTGTATGATAACGTAAATTCTATTGATTGTTAAAGTGTCCTGGTCATAGTTGCCTGTGAGAGGTATAAGGATCTGGGTGTCATCCGCAAAATTTGTGTATATGACACCCATATCATCAAGTGCTGAGAACAGGAGCTTGGTATATGCGTTATACAGCGTGGGAGAAAGGCAAGAGCCTTGGGGCACTCCTATGGAGACTGGGATGGGGTTGGCTGCTTCTTTGCCTATGGACACTCTGGAGGTGCGGTCAGTTAAGAATGATTTCACCCAAGCAGTGGCTGCCCCAGAGAAGTTAAATTCACGGGCAAGTGAGTTGCAGAGTTTGTCGTGGTCCACCAAGTCGAACGCAGCTGAGAGGTCCAACAGCAGGAGAATGCAAAGATTCCCTGAATCTCTAATGGCATCCATCTGGATTTTGAGGTCCAAGAGAGCTGTTTCAGTGCTGTGGTTGGGCCTGAAGCCTGATTGTCTGGTGCCGAGGAGCTGGTTAGATTCTAAATGGGTTTGAATTTGGTTGTAGGCTAGTTTGTCGATGATTTTGAGTAAGAATGGGACCGTGGTTATGGAGCGATAGTTGGAATGGTGGGGTCTAGATTTGGTTTTTTTAGAAGTGGTGTAACCCAGGCTTCTTTAATGCAAGTCGGAACTATATTGGAGTTGAATGAGGCATTGACAAATTTAGTGATGAGGGGGGTCAGGGTGGGTGCACAGGCTTTGACTAGTTTGGCTGGGACAGTATCTCCTTTGCAGTTGGATGCTTTTAGTTTGGAGATAGTATCGAGTACGAGATTGTGGGTGACTGGTGTGAATTGGAAGGGGGGGTTGGAGTTGTCACTGGAAAGGGTACAGGGATTAGGGAAGGGGGGATTTTTTGTAGCTAGGAGTAATTTTTTGGAGTTGATTTTGTTTTGTAACATAGTGATTTTGGAGGCAAGAGCATCTTGTATGGTAGTACACCATTCTTTGCTTGTGTTTATGGGTGTGTCGGTCGGAAGTGGATTTTCAAGTTCTCTAAGGATAGAGAAGAGCTCTTTGGAGTCGGATGCTGCATTGCTAATGCGAGCATTGTAGGCGTTAGCTTTATGTGAGATGATAGCTGATTTGTAGAGGGTATTTGCGTCTTTGAATGCTTTAGCTGAGTCCGGGGAGGGATGTTTATTATGGGCATGCTCAAGAGAGCGTTTTTTCCTTCTAAGGGCGATTAATTCCTCGTTGAACCAGAAGTTGGATTTTTTGTTGAGGCGCCTTAGTTTGGAGGTTACAGGTGCTATGGTGTTAATCGCTGTGGAGAGGCATTTGTGGTAGTACTCAGCGGTAGTAGTTGGGTCATTGCTGAGGATTGAGTGGGTATCTAGCAATTTGTTCAAGGTGGGGTCGAAGTTCTCAGCTGTGAGCTTTTTAGAGTTTCTACTTTTGATGATGTCCATAGATATGTTCTTGGGTGTGCAAGGGTCGTCGTTAGTGATTGTAAATTCTATGCAGTAGTGGTCTGTCCAATTCAGTGCGGTAATCGGGCCTAAGGTGATGTTGGTGTTGAGGGTGAGGATCCAATCAAGGGTCCTGCCCTTGGTATGGGTGGGGACATTGACGTGTTGGCAGAAGTTCATGTCATTTAGTGCCAGGATGAGGGCGGTTGCTTTGGTGTCTTGGTTATCATTAAAACCTAGATTCAAGTCACCAATGATGATACATTTCGTTTTGGGTTTGAGGAAGGGCGCCAGTATTAGTGGGATGTCTGTTTCTGGGTGGCTGTTTGTGCTAGGGGCTCTATAGATGACCACTATGTTAATTGTGGTGTTTTCATTCAATGAGAGTTTGGCGAGTAGTAGTTCGTACCCTGAGATTATTTCTGTCAGTATGGTCTAACTTATCCTCTTCTTCCGAATATGCCCCCGACTCCCCTTCCTCCCTTTCCACCTCACCTTGAAGTCTCCGGCGTTGTGACAGCGTTGGGTTGTCTTTTGCTCGAGTCTTTACTCCTTTTTTTTGTAGATGAAGGCGACCAAGGTAGGACGCCACAGTGACACCCAAAGGGTGATCTGTGGCAACCCTCCGCAGCCGCCGAGTACTGGGGAAAAAGCCAAAGGCATAAAAAACCCCGGAAGAGATGAGATTCCGCAGCTGAAGGAGGCTCGAGTATTATGACTCCAAAGGATACTGTAGTGAAGTAGGAACGGATCCAACACAGCGGGGGTGGAGTTGCTGACAAGAAAGGCAGATCGCGATAGAAAGAGTGAAGCCGTAAGTACTTCAGCCAGAAATGGTAGGCAAGGCACTCCGAATAACAGGCAGTGGTCGATACACGGGAGGAGCAATAGGTAAATCCAAGCAGGAATGGGCGAGGCAGGGCAATCCGAAATACAGGCAGTGGTCGATACACGGGAGGAGCAACCGGTAAATCCAAGCAGGAATGGGCGAGGCAGGGCAATCCGATATGCAGGCAAAAGTTGGAACCGGGAAATCAGTGGAGAGAAAAGAAAAGAAGGAGAGAGGAAGGAACCAGGGTAGCCAGGAAAAAGTAAACTGAAAGAAACGAAGGGAAGCGCACTCACGGAAGACGGGAGGGTGGAAGGGAATATTAAGAGGACCAGAAATACAGGCGGGGAGGAAACGATGGAAGAAAACAGTAATAACCAGAAAGGGAATACCAAACGGAGATAGCGCAGGCAAGAGACAGAACGAAAACTGTACGTTGCAACGCAACCCAACCCCGGAAGTGAAATGTATAAATACCGGTGTCGGGAGGCTGCAGGAAACAACTAGACCGACACCTCACGTTTTCATTGGACGTGATGGTGCCAGTAAAGGCGGACGCAGTCTCCACCTATTCCACAGCCGCCAGATTCCCCGCGGTGTGACAGTATGCCCCCTCCCCAGGTCCACACCCCCAGGTTTAGAAGGGTTCTTGACATGGAACTGTCGTAGAAGGAAGGGGGTACGTAAGTGGGATCTGGGTTCCCATGTGTCCTCAGAGCTTGGATAGCCTTTCCAGTGGACCAGGTACTCCAATCGACCTTGATGATAACGAGAGTCGCAAATACGGGAGACCTCATAAAAATCTTTAGAGGGATCTGGAGGTACAGATACCTTCCCTTTCGTCCGAAGCCATTTGTCTTCAACAAATGTCTTTAGTTGGGAGGTGTGAAACACTGGGTGCACTCGGCGTAGTTGTGTGGGTAATAGGAGACGAAAGGCCACTGGATTAACCACGTGTGTTATCTTGTAGGGTCCGATGAATTTAGCTGACAATTTTGAAGGACACACCCACCGTGGTAAGAATTTAGTGGAGAGAAGCACTCTAGAACCGACTGTCCAATCTGGGACAGGTCTCCGGTGTTTGTTGGCTTGGAGCCTGTTTCTGTCTTGTGTTTCTTTGAGTCCCTGTCTAGCCCGGTCTTGGGCCTCTTTTACGGTTGCTAATGTTGTTTCAACAAAAGGGACTGAGGACTCTATGTCAGTCAATGGTAGAAAAATACGGGGATGGAAACCGTAAGTACAAAAAAAAGGGCTGGTACCGATGGCAGAATGGGAAGAATTATTGTACGAAAATTCAGCAGTAGGAAGCAACTGGACCCAATCGTCTTGTTGTTGATTAACGAAACATCGAAGATACTGCTCTAATGTACCATTGAGACGTTCCGTCTGACCATTTGATTGTGGGTGGAACCCAGAGGTCAGAGCTCTTTCTATGCCCAACCGCCGACAAAAGGCTGCCCAAAAATGCGAAGTGTATTGGGTGCCACGGTCAGAAATGATTTTGGTAGGCAGACCGTGTAGTCTAAATATGTCTTTGAGAAATACCCCTGCCATCCTGGAGGCTGAAGGCACTCCGGGTAAAGGTGTAAAATGTGCCATCTTGGTAAAAGAATCAACGACCACCATTATACAGGTGCATCCTTGAGATTCGGGCAATTCCACTATGAAATAGGTAGATAATGTGGTCCACGGGCCTGTGGGAACCGGGCATGATTCCAACAATCCCAATGGTCTTTGGGTAGAAGACTTGTTACGGAGACAGGTGATACAAGATTGTACGTATAGTCTGGCTTCTTCCCTCATCTTTGGCCAGAAGAAATAACGCGATAAGAGATCTTGAGTGTTTTTTACTCCACGATGACCTGCTATCTTGGTATCATGACACCAGAACAAGGCCGTCCTTCTCAAGGATGTGGTTGGCAAGTATAACCTTGCGTTGACTAAATACAGCCCATCCTTCAGAACGTACTCCGGCTTCTCTCCCTGCATTTCATCTTCAAATCTCTCTCTTGAATCATCCTTGACTTGTTGTAGGAAAGTCGATACCAAACCGATACAGGGCGATCTAGCAAACATCAATTCAACGGTGGTTTCCTGTTCTGACAAGTAGTCACTACGTCGGGACAGGGCATCAGCCACAACGTTTTGTTCTCCCGGGATGTAGGTTATGTTAAAGTCAAATTGAGCAAAGAAATGAGCCCACCTAGCCTGCCTAGTATTGTAACATTCAAATTGACGCAACACTTGTAGATTCTTATGGTCTGTACGAAGGGTGAAAGGGTGTTCTCCACCTTGAAGGAGATGTCGCCATTCAGTGCAAGCTAATTTCATGGCCAGCAGTTCCCTCTCTATAACAGAATAATTACGCTGGCTAGGATTCAGTGTCCTAGAGTAGTACGACACTGGATGTTCTTCTCCCTGATATTCCTGCAGCAAGACTGCTCCTACAGCAGCTGAAGAGGCGTCCGTCTCCACGATGAAGGGTTTGTGTTGATCAGGTTGTCTTAGTATGGGAGCGGAGCAAAAGGCCTGTTTTAGTAGTAGAAATCCTTTCTCAGCATGAGAAGTCCACTGAAATGGCAGGGAGGACTTTTTAAGGAGTGAGGTCATCGGGAGTACCAATTGAGAGAAGTTCGGAATGAACTTCCGATAGAAATTTGACAATCCTAGGAATCTTTGGATCTCCTTCACAGATTTAGGGGATGGCCAGTCCAAGATAGATTTAACCTTCTGAGGATCCATCGATATTCCCTCTGAGGAAAGAACGTAACCCAGATACGAGATAGATGTCACAGAAAACTTACATTTTTCCAACTTGACTGAAAGGTGGTTGTCTTTGAGTCTGCGGAACACCTCTTTGACATGTGCAACATGTTCTTCCTTAGAGAAGGAAAAGACCAAAATGTCATCGAGATATACGATGACTGAGTGTCCTAAGAGATCCGAAAAGAGTCTGTCCATAAAACGTTGGAATGTAGACGGCGCGTTCACCAAGCCAAAGGGCATCACTTGGTACTCATATAACCCGAAAGGGGTTCTGAACGCCGTCTTCCACTCGTCCCCTGCTTGGATCCTAAGCAAATGGTATGCATTACGGAGATCGAGTTTGGTAAACACTGTGGCTGACTCTACAGCATGGATGATTTCTGAGATCAGGGGCATCGGGTACCTGTCCTTGACAGTAACTTTGTTCAGCCCCCGGTAGTCTATACAAGGTCGTAGCTCCTGGGTGTCTTTTTTAGGTATAAAAAACAAAGAAGCGCCTGCAGGGGATTTGGAGGATTTGATTAGATCGTTGGCCAGATTCTTATCAAGGTAGTCTCGCAGAAACTGTCTTTCTAGTACCGTCAAAGGATACATCCGACAAAACGGGACCAAAGCACCTGGATGTAAATCGATGCTACAGTCTTCTGGTCGGTGGGGGGGAAGTTCCAAAGGGATCTTTTCCGTAACCACTTCGGTATATTCTTGGAGATAGGCGGGTATACAATGAATGGTCTTTGCTTCTTCTTCTCCACAGGAGGTTTGGATGGTAGAAAACGTGGGTTTTGCCAAACAGTTTGTCTTGCAGTGCTCGGAGTGAAAACTCAACAGGTTTCTGGACCAGTCTATGGTGGGATTGTGTTTACGTAACCATCCAATGCCAATGATCAGGGGAAAGTGGGCCGCTCGGATTAAATCAAAAGAAAGACGTTCGGAATGCTGCCTGATGTGCATCGTGAGGATTTCAGTGGCATGAGTAATGAGGCCTGAGCTCAAAGGTTCCCCATCAACACCTTCCACCTTTTGATCTTCCGTCTTGGCAATCCGTGACAAGCCCTGGCTTTCTGCCCAATGAGTATCCATAAAGTTCCCAGCAGCCCCGCAATCAAGGAGTGCTTGGGTTTGAATGGAGTTCTTGCCAATCAGAAGAGTAACAGCCATTACCATGAGTCGGGCATCATCTGATTCATCTGAACGGTCTGAAGTAGTGACTGAAAGAGTAACAAAGGGACTGGAATCACTCCCTCGGTAATAAGTCCCTAAGTTTACCGAGGGTGCTCGTTTCCCGAGCGCCGGGGAGGAACAGACGGACAATCCCGAAGTAAATGAGATGAGGATCCGCAATACATGCATAGATTTCCTTCTCTTCGTCGTCTGCGTTCTTCAGTAGTGAGAGGGGAACGAGTGGTTCCGATTTGCATAGGTTCTTCTCGTGAAAGACGTGTAGAGGGAGGTGGCATCGAGGAAGGAGGGACAAGGGGCATGGCACCACCACTCTTGATCTTGCGGCGCTCCGCTCGACGTTCGGACAGTCGGAAGTCGATCCGAAGTGTTGCAGTGATCAAATCTGCAAAGTTTAGGGGACGTTCAATACGTGCAAGTTCATCCTTCAACTCTTCTCGAAGACCCCTTCGAAAAATGGCATACTGGGCCTGTTCTTGCCACCCAGCTTCTGCTGCGACCTGCTTAAACGAGGTAATGTAGGACATCAGGTCAGAGCTTCCTTGCCTGATATCTAAGAGGTCCTCAGAGGCCATGTAGGTGCTTTCGGTTCGTAGAAATGTCTGCCTCATCAGGGTTTTGAAAGCATCATAGTCCTGGAGAACCGGTTCGGTTCTGTTAACCAGTGGGGTGGCCCAAGCCAAGGCATTGCCAGACATATGAGTTATCATATATCCCACCTTGGCATGACCCGTAGAAAAGGCATGAGCCCGAAAAGAAAAATGCAGGTGGCAGGCATCCAAGAATTCTTGTAACCTCTTAGGCGACCCATCAAACTTCCCAGACACCAGTGGCAAAGGGGGTAAGTCAGCAGTGGGTGGATCCCGCTCTGCTACTCTTTGTTGTAGCGCAACGTTGGCGCTCTTGAGGTTTTGAACTTCCAAGTTCAGGCTTTGAACCGCCGCGATCAATTCCTGGACCTGTTGCGGCGTAGCCATATCTGATTCTGGGCGTTGCAAACTGTCAGTATGGTCTAATTTATCCTCTTCTTCCGAATATGCCCCCGACTCCCCTTCCTCCCTTTCCACCTCACCTTGAAGTCTCCGGCGTTGTGACAGCGTTGGGTTGTCTTTTGCTCGAGTCTTTACTCCTTTTTTTTGTAGATGAAGGCGACCAAGGTAGGACGCCACAGTGACACCCAAAGGGTGATCTGTGGCAACCCTCCGCAGCCGCCGAGTACTGGGGAAAAAGCCGAAGGCATAAAAAACCCCGGAAGAGATGAGATTCCGCAGCTGAAGGAGGCTCGAGTATTATGACTCCAAAGGATACTGTAGTGAAGTAGGAACGGATCCAACACAGCGGGGGTGGAGTTGCTGACAAGAAAGGCAGATCGCGATAGAAAGAGTGAAGCCGTAAGTACTTCAGCCAGAAATGGTAGGCAAGGCACTCCGAATAACAGGCAGTGGTCGATACACGGGAGGAGCAATAGGTAAATCCAAGCAGGAATGGGCGAGGCAGGGCAATCCGAAATACAGGCAGTGGTCGATACACGGGAGGAGCAACCGGTAAATCCAAGCAGGAATGGGCGAGGCAGGGCAATCCGATATGCAGGCAAAAGTTGGAACCGGGAAATCAGTGGAGAGAAAAGAAAAGAAGGAGAGAGGAAGGAACCAGGGTAGCCAGGAAAAAGTAAACTGAAAGAAACGAAGGGAAGCACACTCACGGAAGACGGGAGGGTGGAAGGGAATATTAAGAGGACCAGAAATACAGGCGGGGAGGAAACGTTGTAAGAAAATAGTAATAACCAGAAAGGGAATACCAAACGGAGATAGCGCAGGCAAGAGACAGAACGAAAACTGTACGTTGCAACGCAACCCGACTCCGGAAGTGAAATGTATAAATACCGGTGTCGGGAGGCTGCAGGAAACAACTAGACCGACACCTCACGTTTTCATTGGACGTGATGGTGCCAGTAAAGGCGGACGCAGTCTCCACCTATTCCACAGCCGCCAGATTCCCCGCGGTGTGACAATTTCAATGGAACTTGATCTAAGTTTGATAGTGTTTTTTGCAATGATGGCCACACCGCCTCTTGGAGTGGTGGTTCTATCAGATCTGAGAATGGTGTAATCTGGTGGAATAGCCAATGCTAGCAGAGGGCCTGATGCTTGTTGTAGCCAGGTTTCTGTGATTACTAACATGTCAAGGTCAAGTTCGATGATGAGGTCATGAATATCAATGGCGTGGGCTCCAAGGGAGCGGGCATTGATGAGTGCATTTTTTAGACTAATGGGAGGGTTGGGCTCCTTAGTGGGAGTATTTATAGTTGGTGGGCCACTTAGTGGAGTAGTTTTAGTTGCTCTAGGCTGGGTGTGTTTGTCATTTGTTGTGTGGGCCGTGGGTTTGGGTGATCTGGGAGGCTGGGTCTTGGTAGTAGGGTTGTGGTGTGGTAGCCTTGTGCGAGCTCTTAAACGGGATGTTCTCTCATATCCTAGGATAGGGTGTGTTTTACCATTGCTTGAGGGGTTGGGGTGTACATGTGGATCATCAGTGATGGTCGAGGTGGGATGGTGTTCCTTACTGGTTGCGTAGGTGTCCTTGAGCCTGGAAAAGAGAATGGAGGAGGATGGGAAGGGAGGTGTGGTAGGGAGAAAGGGGGCAGGACAGGGGATGGGATGGTGTCTTGGGCAAGCTAGTTTGGTGAGCCCATTACTGAGGGCGAGGAAGTGAGTGCCAGTGCACGGGGTTTCCGCTCGGACAAGGCAGAAGGGGAACATGATGCACAATATCCAACTTAACATAGCTAGGGATATAGGGGGGTGGTGTAAAGTGAGGCTCGGCTCGCTTTATTTGCACCAATTGGGCTAGATACAGTAGTCAACAGTAAAATACTGGTAGGCTAATAGCAAAATTCCTAGGAGGGCCTGTGAGCGGTCAGGAGCGACCATAAGGCACAACACTATATCACAGTGGTCTCTGAGCGACCATAAGGCACAACACTATATCACAGTGGTCTCTAAGCGACCATAAGGCACAATACAATATCACAGTGGTCTCTGAGCGACCATAAGGCACAACACAATATCACAGTGGTCTCTAAGTGACCATAAGGCACAACACAATATCACAGTGGTCTCTGAGCGACCATAAGGCACAACACAATATCACAGTGGTCTCTAAGCGACCATAAGGCGCAACACATTATCACAGAGGTCTGTGAGCGACCATAAGGCACAACACAATATCACAGTGGTCTCTGAGCGACCATAAGGCACAACACAATATCATAGTGGTCTCTGAGCGACCATAAGGCACAACACAATATCATAGTGGTCTCTGAGCGACCATACAATTGGCAAACGACCAGGAGGGTCTCAAATGGGTCATGCAGGTGTATTAGTAGGGGACCATGTTTATGCAGTAGGTGGTGAAAAACACACTCTTCAGGGCTGCTCAAGCTGTAAAAGTACTATGAAGGTCAGCCTATTGTGGAAGCTAAATTTCAATAAGCACGGAGAGCTGGATAGGCTATTTCAATTGGGCATACTGGACAGAGAATAGCATATGCACAGTAGGCCACAGTGGCTAAGGTTCAAGTAGCATAGGCCCAGTGGGTAGCAGAAACTAAGTTACACAAAATCAAAGAGGGCATGGTTCAGCATAGTCTCCATAGGCTACAATGACTACAATACTCATGGGCACAGTGGGCAGAGATCAGCAAAGGCTACAGTGACTAAGATGCTTGTAGGCACAGTGGGCAAAGATCAGCCTAGGCACAGTGGGCTGCAGTGACTAGGGTGCAAGTAGCAAGGCACGAAGGGCTATAATGATTGCATTTCAAATGGCATAGGCACAGTGCAGGCAACAAGGTAAAAGCAGGTGACCATATCGCTGGCAGGGAGGGATAGCATATTATAGCTACCTATTGAACTGTGATGGGCAAGCCTGAGCACCCATGTAGTGGCTAGTTTCAACACATATGGGGAACACCTTATTGAAATAGTGCGGTCATTATGGAATGTCGAGCCTCATGCTTTGGGACTGTGTGAGCTGCACGATAGTGGGCAGAGTTATATGAGCACAGCTCGCAGCAGCGCAAGAAGTGTTACAGAATGGCTCTATGTCATTAAGTGGAGCGTAGATACTGGATCTCGATTTCAAGGTTTTTCGTTTCCCTGCTAAAGGTGCAAATTAAGGCCCCAAGGCTTACCGTGGTGGGGGCCCATCGTAGAGGAGGACGAGGCTCCCTCCGAGCTACCTTTGGAAAACAGGGGTGAAGGGATGGGCACTTCCTCGCCTTCCAGTCGCCAAACAGGCGCAAACAGGGCCTTTATACGGCCTTCATGCAGGCCGCCGGCGCATCCGCCTGCCGGCGGATACTGGATTCAAAATATGGGGCAGATCGAGGCTCAGCCTCGCTGTGGTGCCGCATCGCGCCCGGCATGGGCGGGTCAGGCGGAAGATTGGGACACGGTCAGGCAGGCCGTGTGATGCCGGTCTGCGCTAGCTGTAGGATACAGCCTGGTGTCCGTGGCTGCAGGATAGGAGGGGAGCTCCTGCCCACTACCCTCGAAGGTCGTCTTGAAGAGGGGGACCTGGGCGCAAACAGGGCCTTTATACGGCCTTCATGCAGGCCGCCGGCGCATCTGCCTGCCGGCGGATACTGGATTCAAAATATGGGGCAGATCGAGGCTCAGCCTCGCTGTGGTGCCGCGTCGCGCCCGGCATGGGCGGGTCAGGCGGAAGATTGGGACACGGTCAGGCAGGCCGTGTGATGCCGGTCTGCGCTAGCTGTAGGATACAGCCTGGTGTTCGTGGCTGCAGGATAGGAGGGGGGCTCCGGATTAAAAAAGGATATCTGTTTAGAGTTCATATATATTTGAAACCCCATTGGGAATGAGAATTACTTCTTCAATGTCAGTGCTGACCTCCGATCCCTGCACTCTAAAATAGCCCACTGCTCAAAAAGTGAATGCACATGTAATTAAAACAAGGTTATTTCACAACGGCTGCTGGGGAGAGGCTAGACAACTGCTTGGAGATTGAACTAACCTGAGTATCCCTGAACCACAGAAAAGACACAGTATATATACATTTCCAGAACAGTTCACACACTCTGACATTACCTCATGTTCCCTTACAAAATCATCACCCAGAATACAAATGCCTTAGCCCTATACAAGGAAATCTAGTCCCCACAATCTCATTGGTTGCCTTCACTGTGGCACCGTCCCCTTAGACATACAGTTTCATGACATTTCAAATACAAGCCCAACCCTCTCCTTGGGTTCCTTCCTGCAGGACACACAGCACTAACACGGGCATACTATACAGGTTTAGTGTGGATTCCACTTGGTCACAGACATGCAATGCGAAATCTGATGTGCATGGTTTATGTATGGGCACTTCACTTGATGAGGCTACAGAGAGCTAACAAAAGGCTCCTTTGATGGGGCACTAACTATTAGTTTCTTCAAAGACTCTGACACTCTGAATATTTATTATTGGTTTCCTCTTGCTCCCTATCATTATGCGACCACCATTTCAATCCATCTGGCATCCGGTCCCATTATGCTCTTTTTCTTACTAATCTATCTGACTCTCTCATAGGCCTGCAGTAATCTTCGCTTCCAGCCACTCTTCTACAGTTTTACCCACTAACCCCAGATTCTCCCTGCCAGGTGGCAGATGCTTCTTTGGCCACTCAAACAACAATTTCCAAGCCCAATCCCTGGGCCCATGCTCTTCATTCTATTCCAGGTCCAAATAGCTGCTCCCATGTTGTTGAAGCTGTGCCTCTGACAATTGCTACCTTTGCCCCTTAGCCAGCCCGTCTTCTGAACACGCTAGAAATCTATTTCACAAATCCAGGCCCCAGCCTAGACAGCACAAATCTGTGGCATCCAATCTCACCATGTATGTCCCACTTGTGCATGCTTTTATTTGTTGACGTGTGTTCAAAACAAGCGCATTCCCTCATGATGGGTTTCCCATTCAAGAGCCTTTCCCCACTTTGTATGAAGCTCTGTGCTTTAAATCTCATCATGTTCAATTGCACAATGTGCTCCCATATTATGTTGCTGCGTGTATGCAAGTCCAAATATATTATACTATACACAAAGTAACACTAAACGTAACCTTTAACAAACCTCAATAAACTATTCTAGATACATGCAAAACTGCAACATTGTAATGATATTGCATCAATTATCGTCTCATCATAACATTAATATGGTGCATGCAATGTGAAATTCTCCTTTCTATTGGGATAAACTCCATCTACCCCAACAGAAACTTTAAAAAATAGTGAAGTATACTACTGCCAAAATTGGGAGCCCCTTGTGAGGCAATTGCAGACCTTGGTTGTAAGGAGCAATTTGGGCAAGATGTCATCTTTGACATGTTACATACGGTACATCACACCTCCCATGATTAGATGTGGTATCATACTTGTACACAGGTTAGTAATGACTTCATAGTTGTGCACATGTAGTGTGGTTAACTGTGCATGGCATATTTCTTTAGTGCACAGTTTTCCGGTCTTCGATAGTCAGAAATCTAATTTCTTACACAGATTTCATCCTAGAATATTTATCATGCAAAAAGGCTTTTGTTGGATGCACACAGCCATTTTAAAATAATACATTTTGCATGACGTATGCAAACGGGAATGTTTAAAAGTAGACATTTTGCAAGAGTTACGGAAAATGTAATTCCTGCATGTGCATTTCAATGCAGTATGGGAGACTTCTGATACCTGACCATGATTACGATGCTGATGCAGCAAAACGTAGACTAAAAACAAGCAAGCTAAAAACGTATTTTGTGTATTCATCGCAAACCCTCAGCCTTTGGAGTGCACATGCTATCTTTTTTAATGTGATCATCAAACATGTAAGGTACATTTAGACAGTATTTCCTCCCCTATCCCATTTTGGGTCCAGGTTATCAAAATTTTGCCTATGTGAAATAAAATGTAGTAAATTAATTTAGCACCAATTTTGGTGATCGATGATAAAGAATCCAGGTAACAGGTCTGGCCCCAATCTGTATTAGTGCAAAAATGAAGCACACTCTTTAATTTAGAATGTCTGCTGCATAACTTGAAAAGAAATACAGCAAACACATTTATGTTTATGTTGCGCAGATAACGCAATGTAAAAAAAAGAGTCTGATTAATCTGTGGCCTGGTGCAAAGTTTCTGGAGAAAATATAGATTGTGAAAACACTTTTGCTCCATTCTGTATTATGGTGCAAATGTAAGATAATCTGGTCCCTGTTCTTCTTGAGTGTTGTCTTTTTATAGTTGTATATTTTTGTACGTGTACAGTGTTTAGTCATATAAACATACATATATACACTTATGATCAAGCCGTGAAGGATTGCAGCATATTGTTCAGTTTTGCACCTTTTTACCTGCATGGAAAAATATATTTTTTAAAAGAAGTGGAGTCAAGCTTAATCTTATAGAAAGAAACTTTGAAGGAAACATCATTGGGACGTTCCAGAACAGCAGTAGACTGCATGTAAAATGAAATGAAAATGTACCCCCAAAATGAACACAAACATGAAAATGATTCCTGTGGGGAGCTGTTTTAAAATGTAATCTGTTCCACTCTGCAGCAAATGTTGGTCACTTTGTCAGTTATATTCTTCACTTTATAGTGATGTGATGCAATGTATCCCTTTGTTTACTTTTAGGCACAATGTAACCTCAGCTGAACAATGTCAGGGTTCCAGTCATTAATCTATTATTGTTACTTTGTAGCATTTCCTATAGTGTGGCAAACATTCAAACAAAGATGCCCTTGCCCGCCACATCTACCTACAGGAGTCAGATTGAGGCTTCATTTTGGGGACTCATTGTCATTTATCACATCGCTATTCTCCAAGGTGTCAATGACAATTAGGTCATATTTGTAAAATGTTGCATGATCTCACTACTGTAAAGTGATGATGATGGCACATGGAATGGGAATCTGGTGGTTCAGAGGTGCAGAGACCGAGATGGGGTGTGAGGGTAATAGAGGGAAATAGCTTGATGCAGTAGTGTGCGGATAAGAATGTTTATCATTTGGAAGGGTTTTCAAATATACGTATACATATACATATATTTGTGTGTGTATATGTGTGTGTGCACATGTGTGTTTTATATATATACATATATATATATATATTGAAGGAAAAAACTTTAGTTGCAGGGATGGTAAGGTGAGCAATGCAATGTAACAAAACCTTTGAAATTCAAGGAATTCAAGGAAAAACCTTTAGTTGCAGGGACGTGAAGGTGAGAACTTAACTCAACAAATCCCTGAAATTCAGCTAGAGCCACCACAACTTCCTGCCCCCTGTTGCACAGCCTATGACCTCAATGATGTAATAAGTGATGACATCACTGATCATCTATGACATCACTGATGGCATCAGAGATGACATCACTGGTGACATCGCAAATAGCATAATTTGACATCAATGATGATTTAACTAATGGCATCAGACATAAAATAACTCTACGTATGTGTTCATATTTAGAACACCCTTACATTTCTACATATGTGATATTAGTTTTTAGAATATTTCATAACAAAACCCCCATTCGGTGGCATTATAGTAAATAAGGGCAGCAGGGGGTGCAGGGGTGTCCCCCGCACCACTGTTCACTATAATATCAGCAGGGTTTGCGGGGTGTCCCCCGCAGCCATTCACGTAAACTAAAGAAAAAAGAAAAGGACCCTGCAGCGCTGGTTCCCGAGCATGGAAGTGAATGGGAACAGGCGTTGCAGGGAAACAGCGAGTCAGCGGCACACAGTGAAGTATGCTGCCACCAGGTAAGTAAGTGGGGGAGCAGGTAATGCATTTGTTTTGGGTTGTTTTACTGTAACGACTAAACCGTATTTTTAGCCAAAACCGCTATAGTTTTTTCGGCCACGTTTTTTTCCGTTACGGTAATATGACCCAAATCCTTTGAGAACACTACCACACCATTAGCCATGGCCTTCAGCCATGCTCACTATCCATTTTAAAACACTAACAGACCACTAGACACAACCATCGCACATTGCCGGTTTGAATGTCCATTATAGAATACTTCCAAACCACTAGCCATGACCTTCAGCCATGGCCGGGCATGTGCACCCTATAATTTAAAACACTTGCAACCCATCGCTCAAAGATGTTCATCAATCACAAACTTATTTTTACCTCTTTTGACAGTGGTATTGGTATGCATAAAAGATGGCAGGCTTTGAGAACTCACAATGTTTTTAGGTAATGCACAGTGAGATTGCATTATTTGCCATGTATCAGACACTTTCATTAAGCAGATTGCTACAAGCCCCCTGTTTTATGGCCGGTCTCTAGGTGACTGTTGTGATACATCGGATGACCCCAACAAACCGCATTTAAGCGGCATGGAAAAGGTAAAAAAATGACTGACTGCAAGAATAACATATGCCCAGGTACTTTTGCCCCCGTACTATAAATCAAAAGCTGGCACCCATGAATATACGCACAGTAAGTCAACATAGATCTTAAAGTGAAATATACCAATGTAGTTCAATTGCCCTTCCCCTTAGAAGAAAGTGCGCAAGACAAAATATGCTGACAAAGTTATAAAAAGTGCTCACCTTTTAAACCCAGCAATTTTTTCTAATATATGCAAACAAAATCAAAATATGAAGCAAGTGTTTGTGGTCTTATGGGTAAGAGTCTTCACTGGGAACATGACAATCTGAGTGCAATCCTGGTAGACAAATACTTGAGCAAGCTTGCCAACCTAAAAAAAAAACAAGGGGTTTGCTGTCCACCCAAATGTGTCCTTTACTTGTGCCCTGAAAAGCAGCCACAATCAGAGGAGAATAACTGCACCAGTGTCGAGGATTGCAAACTCTCTTGCCACATCGTGCCACATCGTGGGCAAATACGTAGGACTTACTTACCCAGTACAGCTGTACCACTCCTCTGTATCCCAGCCCCGCTGTATATCTGTTCTGTTGTTACTTCTGAAAAGTGCTCTGTTATGCATCTGTATTGATGTATACCTCTGTAAAGCACTACATTGCATCTTCAAGCGGAACCAACGCTCAATAAATACAATAATAATAATAATAATAATAATAATAATACTTGCCCTCTCATCATTTCCCCTCCTCACCCCATGTCTGGCTTTCACCAATACCCTGCTTTATAAAGCTAACTTGAAAAGTATACATACCATAGTGTCACTCAAGTATATACATCCTTATTATAATCATTTTAGAGAAGCAGGTGACATCATCCCTGGTGCCCGTCCCCTCACTTTCATCATACTGGGCGAATACCAGTAGAAGAGCTCTATGTGTGACACCAGTTATTGTCCCAGTACTGCATCGAGTGTACGAGAGACGTTATGCACTCAGACAACCACATCGAATGTACCCTCGTACTGAAGTGATGGAAGGATGTCGATGTACACCATTGGACACAGAAGAGCTGTAAGTGCACATTGACAGCTGCAAAATGACGTTATAAAAGGAAGATACGAGGACATACAGAAACGATATGCAGATACTGAAAGAATGAAGGTGTAACGGAAGTAACAAAGCAATCAAGTGTAAATAGATGGAGAAATGGTCTATGATGGAAAGATGAGTGAGATGTAGCTCAATGAATGTACAAATGCAGAAACGCAAGGTAGATGAGACATATAGAAGCTTGCTGCAGTAGAAACTATAGCATAAATAGACTGGCCATGATGACAAGATGGACGTCGGAGTGTGTTGGATCTAGTTCAGAGACACACCAAGGCTGCAGAGTTGGGAGACGCTGCAAAAACAGCTTCATACGAGGAACAACGAATATCTGTTTTGCTAAGACTAAGGATATCACTAAGGGGGTTAACCAGGATAAGCTAGAAATGGAGGGCATATTTCTCTGAGATTAAGTAGAAGCAGAAACATGTGCAAGTGCAAGTATTGAACTATCAAGAATACAAAAAGCATATGTAAGATGGAATGACCAAGTCTCCAGAGGCCAAGAAGAGTAATAGCACCCAGCACAATTAAATTAAATTAAATGGCAGTAAATGGAAGGATGAAATGGACAAATTTGTGTTCTATTAACGTGATTCAAAACGCAAAGACAAGACCTATTCATTAAGCCTCAGACAAAGATAGTGGGGTACCTTGACTCCCTTAAATGTTCCAGAGAAGAAAACAGTCAGCAAGGTCAACTATAAAGGAGAAGCCTTGGCTTGCGGTCTAATTGATGAGAGCTGGTAGGCTAATTAACCAAAGTGGGCAGTGTTCTGACATCGCTCTCTGTATCTGGGTTTCATTTTATTCACGTGCAGCTAACGAGCCTAATATCCAAGGTTGGGCGACTATGCCAACCAATCATGAGCGGTTATAGAGCAACATGCTATACAATGTCGCAGAAGCCAATCCGCTGTTAATGTTTTTGATATAATCATTATACGTATTTTAGAGGTAGTTTGAGGCATGCCCACCAGATAAAGGGCAGCCAGTGATGTTATTAACACTTACACATATTATAGGTATATATGATCCCCTAACCAGTCTCTCCCCTTGATAGGTTTTATTGTTTTCCACATAGGATGACGACATAGGTGACATACATTGAAGTATAAAGTCTTTGTGCAAGAGAAAAGTAACCGAGAGTGAATGAGCTGCGATTTGTTATGCTTGCCAGATTTCCCTACTTTAATTGAGCTGACAATAAAGTAGTACATATGCTTTCAGTCTGTCTGGTTATTTGGGTCCGAGGTCATTTATTATGGTAATTCCATTCTGCGCATGAGATACGCCCCAAGGTGCTACTGCACACTATGTTAGGCAAAAAGTGTACAACTGTGGCATTATTCCCCCCATCTTGACTGGGAAACTACAAATACCAGAATGCAGTTCAACAAAAGACAAATCAAATGATCTGTAAGTGCAATACTTTCAAGGACTGACAATAGCAGGGTTAAAAAAAAAAATAATGCGGATACTGTGTATTTTTTTAAGTGTGTTATGAGATATTTAAAACTAAGAAAAGGCATGGCATCCCGGACTGTGGACTGTCTCCCATCCGTGCAGTAACCAGGACCAATCCTGCTTAGCTTCAAAGCGAGGAGGGGTCCTGCCCCCTCAGCTCAGGCAATGTGGCTCTAAGTGGTCTTGTAAGTTATGCAAATTTATTTGGCAACATGGCCTGAGGGTGCCGGCCCCTACCTTGCTTTGAAGCTAAGCAGGGCCAGTCCCAGTTACAACATGGATGGGAGTCTAGGCCATGGGTAGTGATTTTTCACCCCAACATCACTGTGACTGTAAAAATATCTATTCTGTTTTTCAACTGGTTTTCTATAGCCACAGGTACAGAACTAAAGATACCCTTGGCTATATGTAGTCATTTTATGTATGAACTACAGATAGAATTAGCTATCTGTAGTTTTTATAGCTGTGAATATCGGAAAAACAGGCAGAAAACAAAATGCTTTCTTGCCCCCACAGACCTCACCAAGTGCCCCCCTCATCTGTACCAGCTACCCCACTGCCCAGATGGCCTTCTCACCTCCCGTGACCTCTCCCATTCCCCCCACAACACACACTGTTGCTGTTGTGCAGTTTGCTTTGTGATGTTGGCTATTCATGGATATAGCTGAGGTTAAAGAAAAACTTGGTGTTGCAAACTCAGTCCCTAGACGCCCTCGAACACCTAAATGTCACTTGGTGTCACCTAGCCACCCCCCACCTGTAGACCGATGGCATTTGCATGTTCTTTGACCTGCAAATGGCTTTTTCCCTACGCTTCATGTTCTCCTAACCTCAGCTATATCCTCAGCTATCTCTCGAATCAAGCAAAAACAAAGATGGAGGCTGTTTCATTTCTAAAAACCCTGGTTTTAGCAATTTACCCGAGATATAGCTATCTATTTTGGAGACGGGGACCCTCCCTTCTCCATCATATATTTTAAACAATACTGCACAGAATAACAACAAACCACAAAAAGGCCTCCAGTAAACGCTTTGTGCCCAAGTGGTTTTGAACCTGGTTCAAATCCGTCCAGCGGTTTGGGCTGTGCAGTCCTGCAAAAATTAACCCTGTTTGTCTATGGTAAAATGAATGGGAAGTAGGCCGCAACTTTGATTTTTTGTTTTCTTAATACCTTTTTTATTTTTTAATGAATCTTTCCCAAACTTTTGAAGTCTGCGTTTGGGGATCTGGGAGGGAAGCAGAGCGTCCCTAATTGACTTCAACATATTGACCAAATCCGTTACAGAAATCAAAAGTAATTAGCAATAACATTTTTCGAGGCTCCTATGGGAGTCCGACTCTCCATCCCCAGGCCAACAGGCCAGAAATCCACTGCCCACTCGGGCCGCTATCCAAGTCAGCCAGTAGGAACAGAAGTCAACCCACCAGCCAGACCCTACACAGATGGATCCTAACCTATAACGATCTGCAAACTGGCCATTGAGAACCCACCGAATAGCCTTGATAAAGACCATGAGAGGTTCAAACACATGTCGGCTGACCACCTATATCACCCAAATAAAAATCACGAAACCCACTGGAAACCAGAATTAGAATAGTATTTCTTTGAGCGCAAGGTATCTGGGCTAAACTACGTCCAAGTCTATACAGGAGGCATGGGCAACACCTCCTCTTCCTGTGACCTTGCTGCAAAACTATAAAAACACACCAGAAGTATCTCAGTGATGCACAAGTTGAGTCAAGATCTAGTGCCCAACCCCCTCTACTTACATATAGAGAGCATAGTTTGTTTATTGTTTATACATGCTATGGGGGCAGCTATTTTTGAGTCATCAAAACCAAGCATGTACAATCTTTGGGATGAGCGTCCTCGGGATAATGCTACATCGCTGATTTCACCAGTCAATGCTTGTGGTCTGATGTCAGTAAGGGCTGTGTCTAACCCTAATCCTTGTGATCTATGTAAAGTTACTGCAAAGGCAGGCACGATGGAGAACGCTTTTCTGGTTACAAAAGCTTCTTTCAGTAGCTCAAAACATGCCCCTACTTTTTTAAAAAGATGAATATCTTGAATGCTGTCTAGTATCTCAATGTACAAATGAATACAATGTTTATAGAAACCTACAAAGTGCCCCATTGTGCCATGGACTAGATACCCTTTACTTTACCATTTGAAAGAGTATTTTGCAAGCTTCCATACAGGCATTAAAAATGGTATCAATTTCAGTTGTTCCGGAGACTGTATGCTCTAGCCTCGTTTTATTCATTTTTGCGCTTCTTGATTGATTTTGCCAGGTAAGCAATGCTTTTGGATTTCGTCGCCAGATTTAAATGCATTGGTGAGGTGTTCATGTTTTGGGATCATTTCACTATAGCATTTTGCACTGTCTACTAAACACATCAGGCAGGCTGTCCTTTCCTTCTTTAAATGGGCCAGTGTGCATATTTGATGCTGCAACTGTTTCAGTATAAACTACTATTTAACACAGTTTTTGCATTTTCTATCTGTTTTTCTACTGTCTTTTAGTATGTTGCCATAATGACAAAATGTTTGTTTGAATATGAACATTACTTTCATGAGGTAGCTTTTCCTTTGACCGCTGGTGTGCAGGACACAATCGCACGTTTGGGCATCATTCATGGTCACTATTGTCTTGGAATGCACTAATGACTTTTTAGTTCAATATTTAATTTACAAATCATTTCCTCTAGTGTGGCATCTGTATTTCATTTGCATATCATGACTTATTATACCTAGTGGAGGAGGTGCATTAGAGATAGGATTTCCTGAGATGGGTCGTGTATCATTTTGTATCATTATACAACTTATAGTCCTTTTTGTTGCTCTGTTTCTTCATGGAGCATTTCAAATAGTTTTGAATTCTGGGCATTGTATATATATTTTTTCGATTAATGTAGCTGACTCTACCTTGTCACTTTCAGCTCAAATGTCATCGGTAGCTCAGGTGTATGTTCCATCCTAGCACATTGCGTTGAATTCTCCATTTTCTTTCTTATTCAGTTGTCAAATGTTTCCTCTCTTGTCATCTTGACTGCTGGAACTCTATATTTCTGGGCCTTCCAATAAAATGCCGTAAACCGGCTTCAATGCATGCAGAAAACAGCAGCCAGGGTGTTAATGGGACTTGACATCTGCTCCAGCTATTAACGCACTTCATTGGCTACCAGTCACCACATCAAGTTAAAGACACTCTGCCTGGTGTTTAAAACTCTTCATTCCTATCTCCCCTCTACTATTGCTGTCAAATACTGTCACTGTCATCTCTGGCACTCCTTATGTTCAGCTTCTGCTAATCTTCCCGAGTCTCCTTCCTTTTGTCTCGCCCTGGCTGGTGGATGGGTTTAGCAGTGCAAGTTTCTTACCTGGTGGAATGTTTTACCTGTCTCTTGTCACTTAATTCAGTATTGATTGCAGTTAAGGAAAACAAATTGCCCCAACTGATCGTCAGTGTTTTCTTATTTCTCCATTATGTTTTTCACTTAGCTTTAGGTTATTGAATCTACTGTGTGATTTAGCACCTTGATAATAGCAATGATCATATAGATACTATGTAACATTACAAAATTGAAATTAATATAGAATTATAATTGTTTTTTCATGTCGTACTAGTCAATCGTTAGTAGATATACTTTTATACTGACCATGCACTTTGATTTCATGGACCTCATCTGATTGACCTGAACAATGATTATCAATCATGTTAATATGCCCCGAGACTGCGGGCCATTAACGCATAATGTAATGCCCCCGGGGCCCATAGATACAGGCCTGAGCATAGCGAGGGACTTAACGAAGGCCCTGGGGGCATTACCTTATGCGGTAATGGCCCGCAGTCTCGGGGCAAATTGCCATTAGTATCCCAGCCTCTTAGACCGGGGTACTGATGTTTTTTCTTTCCCCGGCTGCGAGACGGGTTGCGTTTCGCTGCCGGGATTTTTTTTTTTACAAAAATGGCTGCCACGGACAAAAAACGTAGACCGTTTTCTCTTTCTGTGGCAGACATAGTACATACGGAAAATGGCTGCCATGGAAGGGGTGAGGGGACTACATGTAGTCCCCTCTCCCCTTCCATGGCAGCCATTTTCTTTGTTTACGTAGTCCCTTCTCCCTTTCCATGGCGGCCAGTTGCGGGAAGAACTCCGGGCCATCCGGAGCTGCGAGCCTTCTGAGGCAGGTAAGGCCCGGGCAAGGGCCAATGAGCTTGCATTTTACAAGCTCATTGACCCTCGCCGGGTAGTAATATACAGTATTACTATTGCTTGGGTCCATCTGTGCTAACATTTCACACTGATTAAATGATTTAGGGCTTGTTTTCAGGGTGCCCAAGTCTTAAACACTTTATGTCCACAAAACTGCCATATGAGCTTTTTAACTGGTTAATCTGTGTGCTAGGCATTTGTCATTAGCAATTTCTTTGCAGAGATCTTGCAGCTGACATTTTTGCCTTTGCTATGTAAGAAATTAGATATGGACACAATGCTATTGCATTATTTTCGACAAACTGGACAGCAATATAAGCATTCCATATGCTTAGGATGGCCAGGGGAGTATCCGAATTTCCTTGAATTCATAATAACACGTGGGTGTTTTACATTTAACGTGGTGCCTGATTGCAAATAAGTGTTCATTGATTGCAGTGTCAAGGTACTCTTTTCTGGAGAAGCCAAAACAGCATATTTTATAATATCGCATTTTGTTTTTGAAGGTTCTTTTACAATATGGTGTACATGTGCGTCCTTGGTATTAATTGACTTTGTTGTCGGGATTGCTACTTTCCTTTGGGATTTCATGTAATGCATGTCTTAAGAAACCGATCCACCAAACTGTATGATTCTCTTACGCCACAGAAGTTTAAGAAGTCTGGTGCTCCTCTGGCTTTTGCCTCTACCCCTAAAATAGTGTACTGCTATAGCAGATAGTGGGCATTCAGTATCTAGAATGACATTTCACATCATTAACAAATGAATGGAGAAAACATCTGGCTACATTTACTGGATCCATGGCACACAGATCATTGGGAGTCCTACTTTGTACGTTTGGTAGATGGCTGCCGGCAAGAGTGAGGAAGTCATTGATTTCTTCCCATGCCCTTTCTGTAAAACTTAAGTGTCTCCAACCATGTTTGTGGTTCAAGTTGTACAGCATGAAACTGAATTCAGAGTAGTATCCAAACCAAAACTCTTGAGCTCCGCAGATTTGTAAATATGCTCGTTATTCTGCTTTCTAAGACGTGATCTTCAACTTGAATGTTTTGAACTAAAGCCACAACAGTCATATGTACTTTTGATTAATGTATGTGCTTTTCCATAACACAGAATAACCAACTCACTTTAGTAGAATAAATGTAACATATAGTTGTGAGTAATTCTAAATCTTGGCTCAGAAGAATACACGTGACTTGTGCTGTACTCCAAAGTGGAGAGTCTGACTGGTCTGTCATTTAATCTTCCACCACGACCAGTCGGAAATAATTGAGGAAAGCATATTTACTTTAAATATCTTTCCCAGATGCCTAAAAGGGTCCATTCAGTTTGTCACATTTGATATATTGCATAGCAAGAGTGAAGCAGGTCATTAGAGAATACTTTATATACATTTTCTGCTTTTTCAAATATTGCATTGTTCAAATGTTGCACTTCTTTGTTTTGTGCTTTATTCCTCTGTCATAATGTGAATATGGGTGCCCATATTTAAATCTATAAAGTTGTCATTATGTTGCTTTAAATATGTTTTTACCTGATGGAATGTGTGGATGTTTAGTGGCTCTTCCCAATTTGTTTTGTGTTTTGATGACACAACCAACACCTAGAGCTTTGTAGGTGTCATATATGTCTAGTGGTAATAGACAACATTGCAATTTAAGCCTTTGATTAACTACTTTTCTGGCTTATTCTGCGATTGTTCCAGACTGTGTTTGAAATCATGTAGTTGATTGGAATGGGCAAACTAATTGGATAATGATATTCTCATATACATTGAGGTGCCATCATTGCGGTTGCATGGGTTCTGCCTTCATGTTATTTACCATGCTATTTACCATGGAGCGTGGTGACAATTCCTTTTTGTCTAATTTTGTGCAACAGTACAGACAGGTTTTTGACTGTTAATACTCTCTTCGATTATTAAATAAATGACTAGGCCAAGCCAAATTCGTTTTACACAGTTAGTATTTTCCACATTTACCTTGATGTTTTTAATTGTCAACATTGGAGTATTGTTTAATTTCAAAATTATATTTGGGTTAATTTTATTTTGTATTCTTTACGATTGGTTAAACAATGTTAACCTTATATAAAAACAACAAAATATGTCAAGTACATTTTAAACACATGCATCATATTAAAACATCATATAAACACTTTACATTCAAATCAAACGTATAAATAATCATGTCATTTGTAAATGATAAACTACTCTGCAGTGTCAATTCATTACATGAATACAATTCTTATTTCATCTTCACATTTTTCAAAAGAAGGTATACAAATTAATTAATTGTCACCTTTCCTTAATTGTGATGACACCTACAATGCCCAAAAGCTTTAAAACAGTGATTGTCAGAGATGTTTCATGACCGCTCACAGCTCTAGTCCCCTTTTTCAAGCCAGAAGACATCATGTGCATGTTGAGCGAACAATCTATTTCTTGCACTTCTCAGTGCCACACATTCAGATACTATGTGTCCTCTAGTCTGAGCCAGGCCAGTTATTATTTGGATGAATTACTATGTTACTGGTTACATCTCTAGATAGTGGGTGTTTTCAGTGGGCCCTGTTCTTCTCTTTCAACTTTGAGGAAACAGTCTTCTACATCTTGGATAGTTTAACGGATACTTTATATAGGGCCTTTTTCCATATTATGTTTTAAATCCTGTAACAGAACTGCTATTTTTTAGCAATGTCACTTGCCATAATAAATCATGGGATCATGTGTTATGGCGACCTAACCTTCTAACGCTGTGTAACGTATTAGTGAATTGTTCATCTGCACTGTAGGAAATGGGATGTCCACGTAGTTTTGTTTGGACATTTTTTACATTTTTTTACCTTGTTTCTAGTGTTACAGTATTTGAAAAGAAATGGTTTCCCATTTGTAAATGAATGTTGCGTGATATGACCTATGCAAGCCTATTGCTTAACATTTTGGTATGAACTTTTATTGTGTTTTGTGGATGACCTCTGCAGTTACCTGTGAAACAACTTTATTTTGATGTTCTGTAGGTGTAGACCTTTGTGGATTTTCAATCAGTTGATGAATTGCTCTACCTTTCCTTTGAAAGTCATTCCCTTCTGTAGTGAAGGCCTATACTATGCTATTTTCAATTGTGTTTGTTCAGCACAGTTTGTTCAGCAGAAGAGTTGGTTATACATTTTCCTCCAAGCATTTGGCCACCCTCAGCACATGGGTCCCCCCAGAAGATCTACTTGGTAATCTGCAAAGCCACCTTGTTAGTACACTACATGTCTTGGATCCCGTCAACCCCAACAAGAAGAACCCACCTCATGAATTCTGAACGACGGCAAGTCTCACGATCCATTTCACAATCAGCAATCATGGTTCCACCCCACCATTGGGACTGGATTTGCCCCCCTGTTTGTGAGAGATGTCCTCAACACCCTAAATAACAACTCTTCAGCCATTCCCACTTGGTTGGACTTAACAGCCTTATTTGATGTAGGGAGTCGCTGCATTCTTCTCAACAGATTGAAAACCTAATTGGGTATTGGTGAAAATGCTCTGATATGGATTTTCCCCTTTCTTTATGACCATAAGATACAAGTATCATCTGGCCCCTTCATCTCAATTTACACAGCTACAATTATGGAGTCCCCATGGCCCTGTCCTCTCTCTATGGGTTTTTAACATTGATCTAAAACCACGGACGTCTCTCTTCACCCATTTCTCCTGCTCCTTTCCAACATATGCTGGCAGTATCCAAATCATTATTAGAGTTGGAGGAACAGTACCAGGGTTCCATGTGTTAATATCCCCACAATAATATTGTGATACAAAAATATTGCCATATTTTTGCAGCAATATTGACCCATGGACCCTGCGGGGGACACCCCTGCAACCCCCACATTATTTTAAAATGTGCGGGGTACACCCCCAAAACCCCTGCTCCCACAAATTATACCCCCAAAAATATCACCTATGGCGAGACAAACGGCCATATGTACGGCGATATTTTTGGTGGGGATATTTTGTAGGGATACCCAGTACCAGTCCATCAATTCATCTCAAGTTTCCTCATGCACATCCAGGACTCAATGACAGCTAACAGTCTCTGTTTGACTGCCTCGAAAACAGAAATTATCCACACCGGATCTCCAGTACCTTCGCCACTACCATTCTCATGGCTTTCCACTATGGGTGGTCCACTCACTCCAGTCATCTCTGCTAAAATCCTTGAGGTCATCTTGGATGGATTCCACTCTCTTCTCACCTCAGATACAAGACCTTACAAAAGAAATGGACTTAAGTTCCCCTCCACAATATGGCTCACAGTGACAGAGTGACAAGAGATGGGTGTAATGAAGGATCTACTACTGTAATACTCTGTACCGAGGCCTAGCTAAAGGCTTCCTCCATCAAAGCCAACTAATCTAAAATAAGGCCGTGAGGCGGATCTTAGGGCTGAAGGCCGAGACAATACTACTCCAGCCTTGAAAGCCATACATTGGCAAACTGTTGATGTCCACATTCATTTCCAGTCTCTATACATGACCCAATGTGCACCTTGGGACACTGGTCCAAATTACATGAAAACTAGGATTTGGAGCTAGTATATTTTTGTTTTTTTTGTCATATCTTGAATTTGCTGCATCCCTCACCCCTGCCCTCTTGTCCTCTTGCCTTGTCTTTGTAAATGTAGTAGTAAGCATACACCTACTCTTTTCTTACTTGGGGGGCCTCCGGTATGGTTTGTTATACTGTCTCAGCTGTCATAGTGTTGTGGGCCAGTAATTTCATTGCGCATTGTCGAAAATCCTAATAAAATGTTACATAAAAGCAGTAAAATACTGCCATACAGTACTTCTAAAATCAGCATGCTCTAAGACACTCACCACTGGCACTTTTAAGTAAAGGCAGCTTGGCGGGCAAGAGTTTGGGTGCTGCAGGGGCAGGATTGTAGAACCATCAGCTAAGCTCCCTCATCGGAGACCAGAATCATTGACTTTTCAGGAATGGACTCCAGACTCACCACTATAAGAGGTCCCTTGAGCTGGTGAAGCACTGGCCTACAGGGTACTCTGGAGATTTCCCGGGGGGCCTCTACCTACCCTATGAGCCTCTTTTTCTGGCTTTCTGCTCTTTTTACCTTTTCTTCCACTCAGCCGACCCCTTTCATTCCATCTCTCCCCATTCCAATGTGAAGTAAATCATCTGTTATAACGCTGCTTGTATGTCATTCATCACTATTAACAAGTGTTATAGGTCAGTTATCTCCATCTACGGACAAATGTGCCTGAACATTCGCTGTTTGGACCCATTTGTCTGTATATTCTTGTGGGAGATCTCCCACACCCTGCTTACAGGGGCTGGGCTTGCTTGCATGGTGTAAAATGGAGAAACTTTGAAAACACTTTCCCGGGCCACTTTTGATTCCCAGTGCGGCCCTGCTTCGAGTCTAACCTTGCTAACCTAACCCTGGACGTTGGGCCTTGTGAGCACAACTGATGATCCTTTGTAGCTCTTTCCCTCTATATCCCTCTCCATTAAGCTCACAAGACACTGCACATCTGACAGACCTGGGCCCTCCAACCCCTGAGGCTTCCTAAAGCAACTGGAACAGGTGTGGGTGTGTGACCTGGACAAGTCCGACCCGCAGGCAAAGGAGGGACCTCCAAAGCAGCATAGACCACATTACGTGGAAGCAAGGAACACCCCCAATCCCCACCAATAGGACGCGGGAGGCCCACAGGAACAGGGGCCACTCCCGGAGAGGCATGAATGTCAACAAATAAGCGGGGAAAGAGCCGGGGAGAGACTGTTGTTTATCAGGCAAAGCAGATGCACTGCATCCAATAAGAGTGCCCCGACAATGTACTACTGACATCTTTCCTTGCCTCCTGCCTCTCACGGTGTGAGTGGAGGGGCATGTAGTGCATTGTTAGCCAACACTGGACCAACTCCAAGTCTGCACCAAAGAACAAGGTCAGTGGAGGGGGCAGAGAAGAGATTCCACCCTGACCCCCAGAGACTGAACATTTCCCATGTCATGTGGCACAGCAGATGCACATCCTGAAAGTCCCTACAGTTTATTTGTATTTATTTTTTATTTCAAGTGGTATAATTCATCTTGTGACCTTTTCACAATTTCCTCAACTTTAGTACGGCAGTTTCAGATAAACAATAAAATATCAAAAGCTTAAGATAAACCAGTATAAAATATCATCATCACAGAACTTACAATGAGAAGAAAAATCATAAAAATACAATCCCACGAAACATAAATGAAAGTTAAAAGTTATATCATATTCTCATCCGAGTTAAGTAAAAGATGGAGGAAATAGTTCCATTAAAAGGGCAATGCTGCAAGTCGCCAGGCATTGGGTCTTCAGCCAAAATGCTGTGCCATATTATCTCGTTTGATAAGCATCGATATTCTGATATCATGATCCCAAAGAAGTGTCGACGACGGGTCTCGAGAAATTCACAGCCAAGAAGAAGGTGGAATAAGGTCTCAATTTGGTTATGGTCCCCACATCTACGGCTAATTTTCAATTCACATTTGAGTTTATGTCTAACCGCCAGCACCTCATTTGTATGAAACAAGTTCAGGTTTAGTCTCAAGAATTGAGATTGCCAGATGGCACCGGGGAACTTCAATAAGTGGTCTGGTATGGAAATCTGTTTATGGAACCTTACTATTTCCATTGTTTATTTTTCACTCATGTTTTTCAGGGAGTATATACTGTGCATCAGTAAGTCTGTTTAGCAAGATAGGAGGCTCTATGGTCACATCAAATATCACTGCGGTATCCGCCCTCAGTGAGTGGATTGGGAACGGGATAAATCTACAAATACAACTGTATAAAATGCCAAGCCCAATTCTGGGACAATCCTGTTATAAAGCGCTTCACTGCTCTTGAACTAGGATTGCACTTTAAGCAATAAAATAAAATAAAATAAAATGCTACCGATGTGATGGAGTAACCCTGGTGAGCCCTGTGCCATGATCAGAGACATATACTGGAAATGTATTGTGAGCAAAATGAAACAGAAGAATATAGGGTGGTTTTTGATCCAGGCATTGACCAAGGGAGTGGCTTTGCTCCAGATAGAGCAGGAACATATGGTGGGTATGTGCAACGGGGTCCTGAAGGATATCTTTAATCTACAGGGCACTTATAGGATGATGGTGCTTGAATCTCATCAGCTGATGAACCCCAGAACACAGGCGGAATATGACTGTGACAGCTGCAGGGCCCAGTTGGATGCCCGTAAAGATAAATAGGACCTTCTGCTCAATGACTGTGAGAGATAACAACAGGAACAGCCAGGCAGAGATCCGGCGGCACCGCCACCGCATAATGCAGTACAACCAACAGCCCCAGTAGCAGCAATGACGTTAATAGAAGAAGGGAAGGGAGTATGGGATGCACAGGATATCATTCCTATCAGCACACCAGGATGCCATAAATAGAAGCATATCAAAAAAGAACATCAAAACAATAATAATGCACAAATACATACAATTAGCGCGCATGGCCACTGTAGCAAAATAGAAGAGCGCGGAGGAAAGGCATTCTCTATGGCAGAAAACAAATAGTTGCAAGAATTGGTGCTGGAGTCAGCTATGATAGTGGCCGAAGACGAAGACGGAGAGCACCGGCCAGGGATAACAAGGGATTAAGCCCAAGCTTTAGCAGACAGCAGGAGCACAAGGGCTCACAGGGCCAAAATTGACAGAAAATAGGAGACCATGGGTTTGGGATTGATTGCACCGGCACTCTCCATGGACCGCTACTACCACTTGAGACCACATGCCACCACTGAAAGAGTACTCGTCAGAGCAGATGTCCCACTATTCTGGAGCGCCCCACACATACTTCTGCGGGTTCCACAGCAAATGTGATGCCATCTTCACCTGCACAGAGACTTATCTAGCGGCGTCCAACCCAATATGGGACACAGTCATCAAAAGACAGAAGGGTAGGCAGGACATAGCAAAGGACAAGGCTAAAATGGCTAACATACACATTATATGTCTACACACAATATACTAACTGCTTGACCAATGCAACCTCAGTAGGGCCCAAACAGAATCCCTCCTGCATGAGATTGCCAACCCAAGGGCAAGACCATGCCAGGCATAAACAATCTAATGAACATGGGCATAAGGATCTCCCTTTCCAACCATGAACCCACAAATGCTCCATATTCCTGCAAACGCACCACACACCTACCAAATACAACACCCACACATGACTACCACAACACCAACTCTAAAATGCACACCTCCTCCAAGAACTCACACAATGACCACATGCTCAGTTCCAACCCCACGCCACAGGCCCACAAAAGAACCAGCGAGGAGCAAACCTAACATACTACAGTAACCTGTTTTTCCAAACTGAACATAGCAAAATAACAGCAAAAGTGCTCTTGAGCTCTCCCTCTCCTCCCACTAACAAACCAACCCCTCCACCCCCTTCTTTTGAGATCTGCCATTGCGCCTGAAGACCATGTAAATGACAGCGGTGTGCCGTATAAATCACATGAACATTACATAACATAGTAAATGGGAAAACCCTACGTCCTATCCACAGCAAACCCCTTATCCTATGTATTAATATTTGGAATCAACACAAGGGGAAGAAATGGAATGATAAATGGTGCATACATCAAATTAAACACCATCAACGTTTGTAGAAAGGAGAACAGGTGTAGGTGTAATGGGCATACAGACAGGGCAATACACAATATAGCCACAATAAAGTATACAGGTGCACTCCAGTGTTTTATAAAGAAAACTGCTCAGTTTTATATATAATCAGTCAGAGGGTGTGGGCAGAAAATAGCAGCCCTGGCACTGGGCTGTAGATTAACAGAATCAAGGAAACCGGTGTTCACAAGCTGTGGAACACTCGCGTCCCCTGCACTCCTTGTTTGAATGTATACGAATCATTGTTTATGGGTGTCAACTCTTTTCTAGAGAGAAAGAAATTCGATCGCACACATTATTTTGTAAAACAAATTGTTATTAGGAAACCAATTTTTCTAAATAAGATTTGTTTGTAACAATCCACAATCTACATATAGATATAGATCACAAACAATTTCAAGAAATCCAATAAGTCCAATCAATCCCTGAAGAGACACCTGCTCTCATTGGATTTGGCCGAGCTGGCATTATGAAAGATCAAAAGGGATTACGTGCCCCTGGAAAGCCAGGCCTTTGTCCTATGGCATTAGTCACAGTCTCTATGAAGGGTGTGGTCATGATCAACAGAACAACACATTCGGCGTCCATTGTGATAGTCATTATTACAACATCTAGCGACGTGCTTACAACAGACAAGATGGCATTTGGTAGAGTTAATGCCCAGGTGACCCCCAGACTGAAGAAAGAAACGAAACACACTAGGCCACACCATATACCAATCCACAGCATACAGCCTATTAATGCGGCAATTGAAAAGGTTGGCAAAAGGGATCCTAGTTAAGGCTCCAATGACTGCATACAGGTTTACCCCAGCATTCTAGTGAAAAAGCAAATATCTAAAGAACAACTTGATAGAAAGGCATATGAGACATACTGTTTGACTAGAGGCTATCACAACTTCAAGAAAGCTTTAGCCGACTCACATCATACGGTTGAAGCATTTCCAGAATTAATAGTACTAGTAGAAGTAGTAGTAGTTTGTAATTTATATAGTGCCTTTATCCCATTAGTGTGGCCTCAACATCCTTGTGGGGGGAACGCCCTCAGAGGACCGAAGTCCAAGGTATATGAACACTTGTCAGAAGGATTAGAATGCATGTGTGCATTTGCCAAATTGGGGATATGGGTGGGATGGCCAAGCCCCAGTAAGCTACACAGGATGGTCGGGCATGTGGATGGGTGCTGAGAGGTGGTCAGGGGAATGCGCGAGTACGAGAGACTCGTTATGTGTCCAGCTTGACCACATTTTCTGTCGTAGGACGTAGCTGCATTCTAATGGCAGAGATGTTGTGCTTTGTGTTTTAGTTTGGTGTATGGAGGCAGATGCGTGGAGGTGGGCGGCCGTGCCTGCGGCCGGTGTTGCATAGATATGTACCTTGAGCCTCAGTTGGAGCTTTGCTTTTGATGTAGCTGTGTAATTAGATCATCCGGTCTGCTCTGAAATGATACTTTACCTTGCTCTGGAGAATATATTGGGACAGCACTGACAGTGTCAAGGCCTAGGTGTGATGAAGGTAAGCGTGAAATGGGGAAAGATCGCCAGGTTGCTGGCGGTAATAACCAGGTTTTAGCAAAGATAACACTGTCTAGTGAATGTTATTCAGTGCTGGATATTTCTAATATTTTGTTGCAATACCACTGATGACAGAGAGCAGGCTTTTCACCACGCTGTAAAGGGAAATACATCTGTGCATGTTTGCAGGGCTTCCGCAGGTTCTAAGGGACTCGCAGATGATGTTTCACAACATTACGAAGGGGATATTGTTGGAAAATCACTTGCTAAGAAAACTATGATCTCCCAAGTTTCCCAGACACACTGAATGAACATTTTACACATTTAGTGGCACCCTGACAGCACTCCGAAAATTAGGCCTTTCGCTCAACAGTGTAAAGACACAGGAAGTGACGTTTCTAGACTAAAGAATAACACAGATGGTAAAGGAATAGACAAAGAAAGACGACTTCCATAAGTAAATTCCCTCTCGATATACAATCATTGCCAGCACTACTACTGAGCTTTCTACGCTGGTTTCACCCTTGTTTGCAGAAATGGCAGCTCCATTGTATGAACGATCACAGGCAGGGACATGGGGGTCTTTACATGTTTGCCGGTATCCCGCTGGTAATTCTGGCGGGATACAGGCAAACTGACCTACCGTTTGCACCGCCTGATATCCCGGGATATTACAGGTGGCAGACAGGGAGGTAAATCCTCATTCCATGAAGTTCCATTGGACTCCATGGAGGGGATTGCCGGTATTTCTGGCACCGGTAATGCCAGTCTCGGAAATACCTGCTTTTTTTTGCCGGCGGGCGACTGTTTTACCCCCAGCTCATTGCTGCAGGTATATCAGTGACCCTCACCGGCAAACCTGTAGTTTGCCGGTCTGGGAAAATTACCGGACACGGAATTACTGTCAATTTTCCTGGACCGACAAACTTATAATGACCCCCAGGCACTGGTCAGAGAAGCATAGAAGGGCAGTTAGGACATTGAAGGAAGCACTAAGCGTGGTCCACGTGTAGCGGGTTCAAATGTGCCCTGGAAATTCTCCCTTTGGAACCTAACATCAGAACGCAGCATTGCTGCAGTACTAGCCCAGACACATGATCGCAAACATATTACTTTTGTATACGTTCCGAAAATGATCAAAATGGCGGAGTTGAGGTTCTTTGTTGTTGCCAATTCATTGGGCACTGTGTACTCCACAACATCTTATCTGGTCACAGAGAATAATCATTCACACAAAGCACTGTCCTCTCAAGACGCTGTCGACAATTAGATGGTTGCTAGGAAATGCGTCCTCTGAGGGGAACGACAAACGGCTAGAATCAGTGCGCACTTCCTTGCAAACAATGCATCGCTCACATGTAGCAGGACTCGCAACACAGGGGGAACCAGCCACCTGGATGCGAGATGACGCACCAGGACACTCTCCACCCAGATTTCAGAGCTGAGTTGGGGGATAAGGTTCCGCCGCCCCCTGCCCATTACCCCATGGTGGTGCTACTTATCATAACAACACTTTTGCTAGCGGAGCCATATCGATTATGCCGCTGTCGACGGAAAAAACACAAAGAAAATGGAGGAGGCAGCATGATAACTGCTGCAGGGTCCTCTCCCAACTTGTTCCCCTTTCCCGGGGAAAGGGGAGGGTGCAAGGGGCTTTACGGCCCCAAAACTCCCCAAAGCCTGCGAAGGGCAAAACAAAGGAAAGGGGCAGGGCGAGCCCCTTTATAACCATCAGGATCCTACAGCAGAATCATCCAGCTCCTGCAGTAGGACCCTGCAGACACGCCGTGCCGTGAGGAAGGATTTCGTTTGCCGTGGATTTTGTTGTTGTGGGATTTCGTTGCAAAGCCTTATCAGGACGGAGTGCTGTGCCTCACCTACGGATTCGCCGTGAAGAGCAGCTCGATCCAGCCAGGGACGCCAACGGGGACCAGCACGAGCAGCAAGTGGTGCGTGGCAGTCCAGGAAGCAGTATGCCGTCGGGTGCCTGGAGCCCCTCACAGCGAGGGACAAGAAAGCTGCGATGTCCTAGAGCAGCAACGGGCAGGCGAGGGAGCAGCTGACTGCTGGTCACGGGGCCAGAAGGAAGAGGCAACCCAGAAGAGGAGATCGGGAAGCCAGCAGAGAAGGGGACGCCGGCGGGCGAAGGAACCGCGAGGACCGTCGGAAGCCGCTGCCCCGTCGGAAGGACCCGGACTGCCCAAGCGGGCATCCGCAGGCGGGTTGTTTGATCCCTCACCGGGCAGGCGCTCCGGAAACATAAGGCGGCGCGGCATTACTCGGCAGCGCACCAGGCCACTTGGGGGAGACAGCCAGGGAGGAGGCGAGCAAGCAGGCGGGCGCCTGCACATCGCTCCAGACCACCCCGCCCCGCTTTCCCAAAACTCGGGACCAGGACAGCTTTCCCTGGGGACCTACGAGCAGCCAGCAAGGGGATTTGGAAGGACTAAGGAGCAGACGGAGACCGGAGGTGTGCAGCAACAGGGCACCAAGTTGGTAAAGCAGCTGGGCAGCTTGCTCAGCAGCAGGCGGCCAGGCAATGGAGCTGGCAGCTTTCTTGGAGATGGCCAGGGTTGCGGCAGCAACGCATGGGCCAGACTGGATGACAACAATGGTGGCTCAACATGGCCGTGAGCACCCAGGGCCCAGATAGGTGGTGGATAGATCGCCACTCATGTTTCAGGACAGTGCCAGCGAGGGGACACTTGTGGAGGTGGAGATACACGGTGTGGAAGAAGAGGAGGTACACGAGAAGAAGAGAAAGAGGACATTGACGGTGAAAGCCAAAGCAAACAGGGAGCAGGCCAGCGCCACCAAGAAACCACGAGGGAAAGGGAGGGCGCAGGAGGATGCAGCCTTGACAGCTCCTACACCTGCTGAGGCTCCGGGGAACCGTGGGGGCCCACCCATCACTCCTGCAACCAGAACAGTGGACGTAGCTGTGGAGGGAACCCCATCCCTCGAGATGGTGAAAGGTATGGTCATGGAATGCATGCAAGCATGGGGAAAGAATGGGCAAGTGCCAAATGTAACTGCTAATGCCAGTGTGTTGGAAGGAATGGGGAATAGTGTTGGAGCATTATCTCAGCAAAGGATAGCCCAAGGCTTTGGGGGGATTCTGGCGGGAATGAGTCAGGCTTGGATTAGTCAATTGCCTCAAAGGAGCAGGATTCCACCGGGGGGATTTTTGTCGGTCGACCTGCCTAGTGCGGGCCCACCCGGGGGGGTCAGTCAGCAGTCTCAGGTGACCGCTGCAGCCGGGGCACAGAAGGGGCAAGAGTGGTGGATGCAAGGGCCAGGGGCTCCCAACATCAGTGGAGGGGCACAGCTGCCGGTACCGGTGGCACCAACAGGGGCACAGGTGGGCCAAAGTTGGTGGGGGCTGGGGCCTGGGGCTGGCATGTTAGGAGGGCAGAGCCCAGCACAGCCTCCAGCAGCAGGTCCAAGCAACTTTGAGCCAGGGAGAGCCTGGGGGCAGGTGACCCAGTATGGAAGGCCAATGCCGGGGTTCGCACCAGTGCGGGCAACGGTCAATTCTCTGGTATGGCATATCCCATGGGCCACCAAGGAGAGGTTGTGGAGGAAAGAGTTTGTGGAGATCTTTGACTTACTGGGGATTGTACCTGTGGGAGGAGGTTTGAAAGAACTGTCTGAAAAGGAGAAAGAGAAGAAGGACAGGGAGAGTGCCAAGGTGGAGCACTCCATTAACAATTGGCTCAAAGCATATAGGATGTACATGTCAGTGATGTTGGAAAAGTATCCACAGGATGCCCTAGCAATGATAGCTTATGAACAGTATGTGTACGATTTGTACCTGAAATATGGGGGTGATGGGTGGTTGGACTATGACCGGGGTTTCAGACTAAAGATGCAAATATGGCCGCCAATGTCTTGGGACGAGTTGGATGTCGGGGGGTACATCGACAAGGTGGTGCCCGCCAGGGAGCCTGAGGACAAACAGCAAGGGGATAGGTCCCGGACATGGAAGGGCAGAGGGGAGTACACACAGCGGGGAAGGGGTCCTTTCGCGGGCCCTCCCCCTGGGTGTATCAGGCGGCAACCAACCGGGGGGAACAAGAGAACTGTTGGAGGTTCGCAGAGGGGTACTGTTCTTATGTTAAAGCATGCAGGTACAAGCACCCAAGGGGAAGTAGCTCTGGTCCTCGCAGAACCACCCGGGCGAGGCCAAACTCAAAGGCAGTAGCAAACCAAAAGAGAAAGCAAATAGTGATTGAAGTTCCATCAAAGCAATGCAATGTGGGGAAAACAGAGAATGACAAAATTGTGATTAAAAGGAATTTACCCACGCCAGTTAATCTCCTTGCCATGACTCCTTTTCTTAATATATATCACAACAAGGTTGATGCAAAGTTGTTGTGGCAAGGGTTCAGGTGGGGTTTTCAGATCCCCGGGGCGGGAGGCTAAGGGGAGAAGGAAGCAGCCAATTTGCGGTCAGCCCTAGAGAAGCCAGAGGTGGCGCAGCGGAAAGTGGAGAAAGAAGTGAAGCTAGGGAGGGTGGCAGGCCCCTTCCCTTCCCCGCCTATGGACAATTTGGTAGTGTCACCTTTAGGGTTTGTTCCCAAGAAGGAAGAGGGCCAGTTCTGCTTGATCCACCACCTCTCCGTCCCTGAGGGTCCGTCAGTGAATGACGGCATACCAGAAGAGTTGTGCAGGGTACAGTATGCCTCACTGGATGATGCGGTGCAAATGGTTAGAGCAGCAGAGAAGGAGGTCCTGCTGGGGAAGTCGGACATAGAATCAGCATTTAGACTATTGCCGATACACAAAGACAGCCACCATTTGCTGGGGTTCAAGGTGGGCAACGACTATTTTTATGACAGATGCCTACCAATGGGCTGTGCCATCTCATGCGCTTATTTTGAGGCATTCAGCACCTTCCTGGAATTTACTCTGAGGCAAAAAACAAAGGTGCGGAGAATTTTGCATTATCTTGATGACTTCCTCTTCATTGGTAGGAAGAGGACGGAGGAACGAGGGCTCTCATAGAGGAATTTCAGGGGATGATGGGACACTTGGGGGTGCCATTGGCGCCAGGGAAGACCATGGGCCCAGCCACCACATTGACATTTTTGGGGATTGAGATTGATTCAATAAAAGGCGAGTGCAGGCTACCACAGGATAAAGTGCAGAAACTGCAGGTCATGATACAAGGTCCGCTGGTGAAGAGCAAGGCAACCCTGAGGGAAGTACAGTCACTGGCGGGAAACCTCAATTTCGCAGGGAGAGTAATACCATTAGGCAGGGTGTTTGCCAGAAGTGTGGAGCTGAAAACGGTAGGTTTGCAGCATGCCTCTCAGCACGTCCAGTTGGGTACTGAGGTAAAGGAGGACCTCCGGATGTGGGATACCTTTTTGACAGAGTCCAATGAGGTTGCAATCTGGAGGGAGGACTGGGCAAGCAGCCAGAGGCTCAAATTATTCACTGATTCATCAGGGTCCCTGGGTTTTGGAGCAATCCTGGGGGACAGGTGGTGTGGCAAAGCATGGCCACTTGAGTGGCACAGGAAAGGTGTTACAACAGACATTATGCTGTTGGAACTATTCCCCATAGTAGTGGCATTTAAGTTGTGGGGGGGAACTCCTAGAGAACAGAAAGGTTGCCCTGTGGTCAGACAACTTGGCAGTGGTCCAGATTATCAATACGGGGTCATCAAGCAACTTGAGGGTGCTGAGGCTACTCAGGGAACTCACCAAATGTCTGCTAGCATTAAACATTGGGGTCAGGGCATGGCACATTCCCGGTATTAAAAATGCGGCCGCTGATTCTCTGTCTCATTTGCAGTGGGAGAAGTTCAGAGAAAGCTGCCCTGAAGCAATGAAGGAAATGGCCCTGTTCAAGGATGGTGGGGGATGATTGGGGTGACCTGAGCTCCTTGGTAGAGACAGCGATGGCACCAGGTACAGCAAAGAGGTTCAGGGCATGTTGGGAGCATTTTGCAGAATTCCAAAAAGAGGTGATGCCAGAGGGTCAGGGGGAGAACGCAGTGCGGGCCTTTGTTGGCTGGTGCTGGAAGACGGGGAAAACCTGAGCATGGGTGACGTACCACCTGGCGGCCATAGCACATTATGCCAAACTTAAGGGGGAAAAGGACCCAACCAAGAAGCATTACATCGCACTGGCCATGAGAGGCTGGGCTAAGCAAACGATGCCAAAACCCGACGAGAGACGGCCCAGTTATATTATAAAACTGCACAGGTTAATTAAATGTCTGGACACAGTGTGTAACAGCGAAGCAGAGAGGGTATTATTCACGGCGGCCGTTACGGTAGCATTCTTTGGGGTGCTCAGGGTCAGCGAGCTGGTGCCTGAGAATAAAGGGGGCAAGGGGAACAGGTTTTTACGGTTGATGGACGTGCAGGTAAGCAGCACCCAGGTTGTCATTTATGTACGGAAGTCAAAGACCGATCAGAAGGGGAAGGGAGTGGTTCTAACGCTCAGGCCATCCAAAAAAGCAGAGTATGCTCGGTTGCAGCGGTGGCCAACTTTCTCCAGCAGCGGCAACCATCAGAGGCGGGGGCACCATGGCTGTTGCATAGGGACGTTTCCGCAGTAAGCCGCTTCCAGTTCAAAAAGGTGATGGAACGGGCCCTGACAAAGATGGGGTTAACAGAGGGCAGGTTTGGGACCCATTCATTCCGGATAGGGGCCGTCACCTCCACAGCAGCAGGGCGGTTGGGGGCAGAGGACATCATGAAGTTGGGGAGATGGTCTTCGGGGTGTTTCAAAAGATATATCAGACCGGATAAAATGTGATTTAAACATGCCGTTCCCTCTACTTCTCATTTATCAGCATTGCAAAGAAAGAGGAAGCGCACCATGTGGGTAGTGGGGCACTCGTTTGTCTCAAGGACCAAGGCAAGCTGGACCCGACAGCAGGAAGAGCTGACAGCCGGCGAGTTCCAAATTGAGTGGCATGGGGTGCCAGGGATGAAATGGGCACAGCTACATGGGCTGCTGAGGAAATTGCTGGCTAAGCAGCAGAAGCCTGAGGTGCTGGTAATCCACTTGGGTGGGAACGACTTGACAAACCCGGGGAGGGAGGTGTTGTTGAAGGACATAACTCTCTCTTTGCAGGAGATCTCAGCAAAGCTGGGCGAAACGGAGATCGTGTGGTAAGAAGTGATTCCCTGGGTGGAATGGAGGGGGGCAGAGAACCACTCAGCGGTCGAAAAATCAAGGAAAAAGCTGAAGGGGGCTGTGGCGAAATTCTGCAGGGGCAGAGGCTTCCATCAAATCAGACATGGCCTGATCAATGGGAAAACCCCTGAATACTTTCTGAAGGATGGGGTGCACCTATCTGGAATGGAACTCTTTTTCTGGAACAAATGTACCAAATTGCTGGAGCTGTAAAAAGGAGACAAGAGGAAGGGGAGCCATTGTGGGCGGTAACCCACCTAGTGGCGTGGCGGTGTTTGGGCGACCAAGCACAAATGATAGACTCCGGATGAGCCAGAAGGAAACCGGAATGGGTCTTCGCTCTTCCGGACCAGCACCTCTTGGGGGCCTACCATCAGGGGCGTCTGGTGGTAACAACTAAGGCTCAGCTTCCCCCCAAAAAGAAACAGCGCTCTCCCCACCCACGGACACCTGCATGGGCAGGATAGGCTCAGGCACAAAGGGTTGGGGGACTTGGGGGCCTACTATGGTAACTATACAAAGGTATAGGGGGAAGCAGGTGAGGTCCGACACGGAGCAAGCGCCACACTTGCAGACTGGAGTTCACAAAATATGTACAATAATTCTGTTGTTATGGAAATAGAACTGCGGCCAAGTTTGCTATTTGAAAATACTGTCTCATGCCAATTCATCACTTGTGAAGTAACAAGGTGCAGCAAAGGAACGAGCGAAACAGGGCTGATTGGCAATGAGGGCAAATGGACAAATGCAGAGGTGATGACGCTGTCGATGGAAAAAACACAAAGAAAATGGAGGAGGCAGCATGGTAACCGCTGCATGGTCCTCTCCCAACTTGTTCCCCTCCCCCAGGGAAAGGGGAGGGTTCAGGGGGCGGAACAGCACCAAAACACCCCAAAGCCTGCGAAGGGGGGCAAAACAAAGGAAAGGGGCAGGGCGAGCCCCTTTATAACCAGCAGGGTCCTACAACAGAGTCATCCAGCTCCTGCAGTAGGACCCTGCAGAGACGCTGTGCCGTGAGGAAGGATTTTGTTTTCAACCCACCCACGCAAGGGCAGGGAAGGAGGGTGACACCTGGACGTCGCTGTCGCAGGACGGTCAGGATGGTGTAAGGCGGTGTTTGGGCGACCAAGCACAAATGATAGACTCCGGATGAGCCAGAAAGAAACTGGAATGGGTCTTCGCTCTTCCGGACCAGCGCCACTTGGGGGCCTAATGGCAGGGGCGTCTGGTGGTAACAACTAAGGCTCAGCTTCCCCCAAAAAAGAAACGGCGCTCTCCCCACCCACGGACACCTGCATGGGCAGGATAGGCTCAGGCACAAAGGGTTGAGGGAGTTGGGGGTCTACTATGGTAACTATACAAAAGTATAGGGGGAAGCAGGTGAGGTCCGACACGGAGCAAGCGCCACACTTACAGAATGGAGTTGATAAAATGTGTACAATAATTCTGTTGTTATGGAAATAAAACTCCGGCCAAGTTTGCCATTTGAAAATACTGTCTGATGCCAATTCATTACTTGTGAAGTAACAAGGTGCAGCGAAGGAACGAGCGAAAGAGGGCTGGTTGGCAATGAGGGCAAATGGACAAATGCAGAGGTTATGCAGCTGGACTCATCTTTTATAAGGAGCCAAGAGTTTGTGGCAACACTTAAGCACCATATGCAGAGGTAGAGGCGGTTTCATTGGCAACATCACATGCACGTCTTTCCACTGGACCACACATTGCTGCCAGGGTACTGCACCTACATTGGTGGTAAACGAATACCTGCAGGGCACCATATGTGTCGTCCATGAAGTGTGTGGGAGATTGAGCAAATAAGTGACACAAAGCTTTGCTTAAAAAAAAGCATCAAAAAAGAAATGCTAGGCAGGAAAGGAAAGAGAAGAAGGTGCAGAGCCGACCCTGAATAATATCCTGCCACCGGCTGATCCAGCAGGAAGCGAGAGCTCTGGCCACGCCCATCCCAAAGCACAGGATGCGACAATGGAAAGAGAGGAAGGACACTACAGCTACTGCATGAGATACCACAACACAGTGAGCTGGCAAACTCATGGACAGGAAAGGGGGTAACACACACAAATATTGTAGCACAGGAGCATGATGGGGGTCAGCAACTGATGCCAAAATTAAAAATGTTGGCAGCAGAGATTCAATTTACAGAAGGGTATCATAACTGTTTAAGTGCATTTGATATTTGTCGGGTTTAGGCCCGGGGCAGTGCGCACCACCATTCATGCACACAAATGAATGAAGCACACCCACACAATGAATCTTATTAGGGGTAACTACTTTATTTCTGGTTCAGTATTTTTCTCCACATCTGACTCCTCTTCGTCTCCTGTGTAATCTGATTCTTCCTGAGCGATGTGACCTCTCTCCATCCTAGGTCCTCTTACAGATGTTCTCAGTGTATCTTCCTGATGGAGGCGGTTCTCGTCACACATTTGTCTGTTCTTTCGGCAGTGACCATAGAGCCATTCCTGCTAGTGACGATCAAGGGTCGAGGGCCAAACAGTTGCATTCCTTTGTGGGAGACAGTATTTTCCTCTAGGAAGTGGTCACCTGGGTGTAGGTGTGATTCCCGAGCTACGTGTTGGCGGTCAGTGTATGTCTTCATCCGTTCTTTTGATTCTCCTTCCCTTCTCCTCACCTCATGGCCGTTCACATTGTGGTCTTCATTCCTGCAGTCCTGGGACATTCTCGTGAGAACGGGCTGTCCACACATTTGTTCTGCAGGGCAGACTCTGTCGTGTTGTGTGGCATGTTTCAGTAGTCCTGCAACAGTTGATACATTGGGCCTCATTACGACCCAGGCGGAGAACCATGGTGCTGTTAGCACCATGGTCCATGCCGGTGTCTGCCATGGCGGAATGGAGAATTACCACCCCATTCCGAGGTTGTCGGGGCGGTAATTCCCCATACCGCCATGGCCCTTCCCCATTCCCATTTTTACCCCAATGGGCTCAATGGGAATGGGGAAGGCGCTAATTACGGTACCGCTATTAGCGGTACCGTAATTATCGCCAAGGTCCCTTTGCGGCACCCTATTTTAACGGCTGGTAAAACCAGCCGTTAAGGTCGGGTCCCGCAAAGGGACATCGTAATTAAACGCTAATAGGTTAACGGCGCCGCAGCCTTTTACGGCGCCGTTAACCCATTAGCGTCTTGGTCGTAATGAGGCCCGTTGTCTGTTCGATGGGCATGTGAGTGATGTTAGATATTCTGACAGCTCTCTTGACATTGGGCATGAATCGTTCCACTGTCCCATTTGCCTGGGGCCACAGTGGGGTGACCTTTCTGTGGTGGAAGCCCATATAATGTGCAAAGTCTCAAAAGTCATGGTTGATGATGGGGGGACCATTGTCCGACTTCACTACCTTCGGAAAGTCATACGACGAGAAGATCCGTTCTAATGTTGGGATCACTGTGGGGGCGGCAGTGGACTGCAGGATTTCGATCTCGAGGTACCTGGAATATTCATCGAGGACCACCAGTATGTAGTCTCCTTACCTGAGTGGACCGAAGAAGTAGCCAATTCTTCCCACACCCTGTCTGGGAGTGGTGTCATTCGCAGAGGTTCAAGAGAGGTCTGTGATTTCAGGTTGAGGCATAAGTGGCATGCGCAAAGAGTACTTGCAATGATTTGGTCCATCCTGGGAAACCACACCTTTCTTCTAAGCATTTCTTTGGTCAACAATATCCCCCGGTGGCTTTTGTGCGCTATGTCCACCACTCTCTGATGCTGTGGTGTCGGGAATATGATTCTGTCTCCCTTAAAGATTAGCACGGATGGGGATACAGATAGTTCCATCTCTTGATTGTGACAGCGTCCTCAAGAGCTTTCCATCCAATGCAGGGCTGTGCTCTACAGATGTCTTTATCAACTTACATCGTCCACTGTGGATGCAGGCAGACTCAGCCGTGTATCTCACCAGTTCTTCAATGGGGATGGCCTGCGGTTTGGCTTTGTGTTACCTAGTTGACATACCCATCTGCTCTGCTTCTTGAAGGCGGTGGTCCGGGAGGTGGGTGACTTGACAGGAAGTCAGCTGGTCCTTCCCTGGTTTGTGAATGAGGTTAAACTGGTATTCCTTCCAGCGTAGTCCCCCAGCAGGCAATGCAAGGTGACATTTGGGCTGTAGGCTTCCCTTAAATCGTGACAGGGGCCTGGTGGTTGGTGACAACAGTGAACGGTTTGCCATAAAGGAAGGGGTGGAAATGCTTGCAGACCCACAATATGGTGAGATACTCCTTCTCAGACTGCGAGTACCATTGTTCGGCTTCCGTGTGGCTCTTGCTGGCGTACAACACAATTTTCCTCTGGGCGTGTTCACTGCCGAAGTGCTGAGCTAGGATTTCTCCTAGGCCGACTGGGCTTGAGTCTAGGTCACTTCTGTGTGTAGAGTAGAGTCTAAGGGCCTCATTACGAGGAGGGCGGTAAGGGGTTAACGGCGCTGGTATAGGTGCCGGAGCCATTAACCCTGTGCCGCCCTATTACAAGGTACCCTCACTGGACCCGCTCTGGACTTCTGGTTTTACCAGATGTCCTTGGCGGGTCCTGCGAGGGGACAAGCATGCTAACAACCGGCCCGTCATTAACGGGCCTGTTGTTAGCATGCTCCCCATTTCCATTGAGCCCTATGGGGGCACAAATGGGAATGGGGATGGTCCGGCTCCGGGTTCCCTAAATGGGGAAATACAGGGCCCTCCAAAGTTGGAATGGCCCGGTATTTCCCCATTCAGGGAACCCAGACCCGGACCCGAGTTTGAAGGCAGCCATGCCCTTATTAAGGGCATGGCTACCTCCAAACTCATAATGAGGCCCTAAGTATGATATGCAGAGTGCTACGGCAATGTCTTTTCTGATCTTGTTGAACGCTGTTGGCTGTGCTGGCTCCCATATGATCACTTGATCTTTATTCGTCAATGCTCGCAATGGGGAGGTGGTGGAGGCAAAGTTGTCGAGGTAACGCGTGCAATAACTCGCCAGGTCTAGGAATGACCTCATTTGGGTGACGTTTGTTGGGGTGAGGGCTTCTGTCAGTGCCTTGATCTTATCGGGGTCAGATTCAATGCCCTTTTCTGAGAATATGTATCCAAAGAATTTGAGGGTTGCCTTGTTGAATTCACATTTCCCTTTGTTGAGTGTTAGATTCGCGTCACTGAGGGCTTTACATACTTTCAGTAGCGTTGCATCGTGGACCTCCTGCGACCTTCCAAAAATCAGAATATCGTCGCTGTAATTAATGCAGGTGGTATGTGGCATATATTAAGGATTTCTTCCTGGAATATTGCTGCAGCCGACGAGATCCGGAAGTTCAATCGCTTGTAGCGAAATAGTCAAATATGTGTTGTGAACGTCGTGATGTAGCGGGACTGTTCACTCAGCTCCACCTGGTGATGCTCCTTGTGCAGGTCTAGCTTGGAGAAGACCCGGGCTCCATTTAACAGGTGCATCATGTCGGTGACACGTGGCGATTGGTGATGTTCCCTTAGTATCGCCTGGTTGGGTACGAGCATGTCCACGCACAGCCATATGTGTCTTTCTGTGCCTTCCTTTGGTATGGGTACGACCAGTGAGACCCAAGGGGTGGGGCCGGTAGAGGGTTCAATGACGTTGGCCTCAATGAAGGCCAGCAATTCCTTCTCAACTTGCTGTTGGATATTGAAGGGTATCCCTTGATAGTGCTGTGCAAGAGGCTTCACTGACATGTAAATGTTCAGTTGGATTTTGCACCCTTTTAGCTTCCCTATTCCTTTAAACAGAGTTGAGAATGCTTCTTCAATCCTGGCGGCCGGTGTGATGTATTTTCCAGCCGTGACGTGGTACAGGATGTGGATGAGCCCCATCTGGATGGCCAATTTGAAGCTCAGTATGTACCGACTGGCTGCTTCTGCCTTGACATGGATGAGTGCGCGGTCGAGTTTGTCTTTGTGTCCACATGTGGTCATGAATACCCCCAGACACGGGAGCGGCTGCTTGGCATCATATGTTGTGATGAATCAACTTCCGGGGCACCAGTGGTCCAGGGGTGAATATTGGTTTCTAAACCATCAATCAGCCACACACCTCTAGTACACCAGATGGGATCTGAACAGAATGGCATCATAAGCTAATTATAACCCTTCTATGGTATGGCAGGCTTATCTCTGCATTTTCGTGGATCGTTGGTTAGTTGCAACACAGTGAAAATACAATTATTGCCCAATGATAAAAGGTACTGTCCAGTCAAGGTTGAATACCAATATCTAATGTATTATTATTCAAGACAGTTCTAGCACAGTACAAATACAACCCACCCTGTAAAGGAATTCAGAGAACAGACAGTTTTAAAGAAAGAACAGGGATGCACTGGTCGAGGTGTCTCGGACGACGTTAGTTACTGTGGCGTAACAACAGTCAGCATACAGTCGGTTGCAGCTCGAGAGGCTCAACTGACTTGAAAATGTCCTTTAAGGCAGATGCTGGTTGATGCTTGTCGATGCACTCCTCTTCACTGGGCTTGTGTTGTACTTTAGGGAGGGTGGCCCAAAGCCTTGTCCTTGGTTTGGTTCACAGACTCTCCGGCACTTACCACCTAGGATGCTTGCTGTCGGAGACTATCAGGGCATGCTGTGTGATGGCTGGATACCGGTTCTGCAGCTGTTGGAGGCTCCTCTGGATTCAGTATCTGCCTTTGTTCCTAGGGAGATGTTTAGGGGAGGGATCCTGCTCCCCTCTTTGGAAATCCTGGCCTTCCTTCACTGGCGGAAGCTGCAAGGCAGACTGTACCTTCAGCCAGGTTCCAAATGCTGAGTTCTTCGTGTTACTCCTTGTAAAGTCTTCAGATGATCTGCCCAAAAGAGGGTCTCAGCCCTCTTTTAAAGCCAGATTGGCCACACTGATTGGTGTAGGATAAGCCTACCTTAATGAACCAATCCTGGGTCCGGAACCAACAATCTCCTTTATGTATGAGATCATAAAAGAGTGCTTTGGCGCAGAAAATGTAAAGGGGTGAAAACATGTAATGCTAAGTCCCAACCATCTTCCTGTCTGTTGTGGATCAAAGGGTCTCTCTGGTTAATTGAGCTCTCTGTGGTTTCTGATTAAAGCAGCAGATTTCTCTTGAAGCTGTGGTGAGAACAGACTTCCTGTCTCCATGAAATCATTTACACCTACCCTCTGAATGGGGTCCTCCTTTGGGGGTTGCCTATTGTAAATACATGTACCAGCAGGGGTCAAAATTGAGGGCAGCTGGGAGCTATTTAGCTCCTGCTTCTAGCATAGTCCAGCCTGGTTAGCTTGAAACCAACAGATAGCTGAGCTACTTTTGGCTCCTACGGCCAATGTGTGCCTTCCAAACATATAAATGTGACATTAACTTTGAGTATTTGAGAATGTTAATGAAGAATTAGAAAACATTAATAAACATTTAAACACAATAGATCATACAAAATGCACAAAAGATTAAATGAGCATCTCTGGTAGCTCCTGGTTCCCCTGCTGTAGCTCCTGCCTACAAGATGATGCCTGAAATCGAGGAGCTGGTTTTAGCTCCTGCTCATCAAATCTCAATATCAAACACTGTACCTGACTTGACAGCTCACTGTCATTGATACTTTAGGGCGGGAGCTAGCTTCAGGTTGGCACAGTGCACATGACAGGGATGTTGGGGTTTCCGGTCTCCTTTGTTTTAGACTCTGCAGCCAGGCCCCATGTGGGCCTGGTCAAAGTATACTCTATTAGAATGTCAATTATGTTAATTGCCACCACCATCTGCAGAGGGTAAACAAACAGACAGGATGGATCCATGGAGCCTTTTATAGTTAATGAGGCCGGCCATGGCATGAAGAAGGGTTTGGCCTTCCCCCTTCTGAGATGCATCGTGTACTCCACCTGCCAGATCCCAACTAAATATGACAGGGAGGACTGTGCCAGGTATGCCGTGCGGTGAGCATAGGAAAATCTGTGCAGATTAGCCCCACTGACAACTGACAAGTCAGAGAAGCAACAATACTTCAGGTGCAGCTATGGGTTCCCCCACAAGGGCACATGCCCGGCAATCGGCCAGGAATGCTCAGCTTGCGCAGGCGAGGGTCATTTCCGATCCATGTGCCTCAACCCAAGGCCTCCAAGTCAAGCCAAGCAGAACCCAGGTCCTGCAAGTACAAATCACCTCATCGACAACACAGAGAGGAAAAACACCAGTACTCAGGGAGGAGACATGACAGAGAACGACATAGCACCAGAACGAGGCACTTCCTTTTCTCAGAGGCTTGCCAGAAAGGAAGGCATCAGTCCACCACTTGCGCACAACCATGCTGTACACAAATGAGTTTGAGTCCCAAAAGACAGACCCTCCACGATTCTGCGGCATGAAATGGCAAATTATGCAGCATGAAATGGCAAATTTTGCGGCACAACCCTTTATTTATGGCAGCATTTTTGCAGCACTATTTTTATTGACTGGGGGGTGCACGATTGGTACATTGCAGGAAAGAGGCCATGTGAAAGGCTACAAGAGAGGCAGGTTGTCATTATATGTATCTTTTGTATCAATTTAATAGGAGGAGTCCTAGATGTCTCTGGCTTGGCAGTTGAGTCACTATTGTGTTGAGGGATTCATCTTTGATCGTTGCTTCTGGCGAGATGTAAATCTTGCTCATGGTGGATTCTTGGAGTTTGAGGGCTGTGGTCATCCTTGCTAGGAGCAGGATTTCCGCCAGAGTGTGGGGCTTCTCTTACAGTTTTTTATTGAGTGCCATTGACTGACAGCCTGCTATGACTTTGGGTTTTATGGCTTCCTCATTTGTGTACAGGTTGAAGTTGCAGTGTTTTACCTTGGATCTGAGGGGATTTACAAACGTATCCATGGTTTCACCCGGATGTTGCATTGTGGTGTGGAAAACGTGGCGTTCATAGTCCATGTTTTTGTGGATCGCTAAATGTTAGTGTAGTATTCGTTTCAGGTCGGTATATGTGTATTCGACATCTACGGGTAGCTCAAAAATGTTGTCTCTCACTTCGGGGCCAGCTGTGAGCACGAGTAGGCTAGTGATGCGCTTATCTTCTTGTGGGCCTCAGGCATTCAGGTTCAGGTCAAACTCTTTCATCGATCGGGACCAGCTGGGGCCCAGGTTGGAGGTGTCCATCATACCGAATGGGAGCAGTGTTGGTATGGGGAATTAATCCCTCACTTGCTGTGCTAGTGCAACTCGGGCCGGGTCAGGCGATGGATCACCCATCTTGTTGCGTAATGAGCATTCAAAACACCTTTAGCCACATGTCAGCCAACCACTTTCTGGGGCACTGTCACTTTGTGGGCACTGGTACCTGCTCCCCCTTGCTTGAAATGTAGGTTAAGGCTCTCCTTAATAGCCAACATCTTCTTTCTTGTTCCACTTGTATGTAGTTTGCACTAAATGACAGAGACCTTCTCACTCCCTTCGCTTGTATATGTATATAGCACACTTCTGCTTGGTTATGCAGGCAGGCAGCTGCAGGACATATGCCCTGAGCACCTGCTTCCTTGGTGCTGTCTGGGGCTAGGCACGCATGCTTTCAGCGTGTTTGATGTACTGGCAGTCCAGCCTGCCTGCCATGGGATGCAGTGCATGTAGCTAGTACACCGCAGGGATTCCTTTTATATATTTTCCTTTTGGTGTTGGGCAGAACTTACTTCACAAGCGCTGGTCTCTTCCTCCCGGCCTCCACCGAAGGATCAGCTGCTGGGGTGGGGCCTCTCCTTACAGGCCAGGCTACCTCACTGCAGCCGCATTCACGCTCACCGTGGGCCACACAGGGTGCAGAACTGCTCAGCGACGTCATTTCACCAAAATGTCGGGGGTAGCGGAAGTGACATCACACGACCCTTGACCTCTGATGACATCACAGGAAGTGATGTCATTTGACCCCACCCCGAAGTGACATCACGGGAAACGATGGAACACAACCTTTCACCCCTTGACAAAACATCAAGTGGCATCATATAACATTGTTTCTAAGTACACTATGAAAAATATGGTTACGATATAACTGTAAAGTGATATACATTTCATACAAGAATGTATCACCATATGTATCATTAATATCAGCGCGTATAGGCCCATTTACCGAATTACTGTGAATGCAAGCAGACGTCCAAGGCCAAACGATAATGATGTATTATTATACTGCACTTACGCTTAAGCGCTTCATATAGAACAAATATGCATACAATATCTCCCAACCTGTATTGCTACTCATTTATCAACCTCAGCAGGATGAAAGGCTGAGTTGACCTTGACAGGAGTCAATGAGTTATCTTGACGGCTATAGCTATCAGAAAACCAGCCACTCCAGAAACAAAGAGCCACATGCTGCTGGCCCAAAGAGCCACATTCTGCTGGCCAAAGCCCAGGATCCTCAGTTGAAATGGGGTAGCAAGGAAACCACAGGGGTAGCAAGGGAGACCTTAGGGCCTCAGTTGCGACCCTTGGCAACCCCTAAATGATGTCCCTGGGACTGCTGTGCGCTGCCATTCCAGCTGGCAGATCACTCTGCAGGGGGGTACCCCACAGCAGATGGGGGAAGGCGGTGGGAAGCCACTTTCGTGGGATCGGCGGCTCCCCTCATTGATAATGTTGGGTTTAGGCCCAGGGCAGTGCATACCACCATTCACGCGCACACATGAATAAAACACACCAACACAGTTTATCTTATCAGCGGTAACTACTTTATTTCTGTGCGGGGCGCAGCCTCACCAACTTTGGTCACATGACCCATCCCTGCAATTCCTGCCCATGTCACCTGACATGCCGGCACTACATTACAATATCCTATGGCACAGAAAAAACACACAGCACCAGAATATTGATTAACCCATCACTGCACAGAAAAGGAACATAATAGTAGCAGGCCAACACATACACATTCTGGTCGTTGCTGACATTTTCTCCAGGTGGGCAGGGGCTTTTCCCATCAGCTGCTACCATGTGCAAGACCCTGTTACACAACTATTTCCACGCATGTGGTATCCCAGCATCGTTCTTCTCAGAGGGACACAGGTCACTACATCGGGCAATGTCAAACGCGGCAAGGCATTGGACATTAACCAACAGTTTCACATAGGGGGTGCTGATGAGGCTCAACGGAGGAATAAAGAAAGGAAGGAACAAAACAGAAGCTGGAGGCTTAGGGGGAGACCTGGGGACCCATTCACCCCTCAGACAATTGAGAGCTCAGACACACTCACCAAAGAGTCGGTACAAAGAGCTCTTTGGCAGGGAAATGCCGCAGTGGCAGAACATACGATTTCCCAAGGGAGGACCGAAGTTGGAGAATGGGGAGTGACCAACGAGGAATACTTTTCAACAATGATCTCCTGTAATATACAAAGTTTACATTCCAATGGGTACAAGTCGAGCAGCTGAAAAGAGTCCCAATTGTAAGATCCTAGCCGATGAACGGAAACCAAAGGGAGAATAAATAGTTCACAAAACTAAAGTTGGGAAACAAGCAGGGACAGTTCATATGAATCATTGCACCAAAACCGCTCATTGCTCCATGTCTAGGGAAGGAGAACACATTGGAGGGCCAATTCATGTGCACATAGGCATACAATTATGTAACTGTGTCTTCTAATGTTCTTCTCTTTGGCATTACATTTTCATTGCTTTGATAGATATTATAGATTACCACAATCCTCCACAGACAGCATTAAGGGATATTACAGTGATGTTCCAGCAAGCACATACCTCCCATGGGTTGCGATCATTAAAAAACACTAGTTATATCAGATACGCAGCTTTCCCAAATGCAGTACTATAGCACCCAAAAGTGCTCATACTTATTTTTATGGCCTTAGCCCATATATGATTTATATTCACGAGTATACATACAGGGTATGCTGGATGTACACAGGATAGACAGCGTTACTGAAGAACATCTGCAACAATTCTTCATTATGACAGCGGCCGCAGAGTATATAAAAGATGGTTTCACTAAAATCATAACATGCAAAGTAATAGTAACTCAGAAAGAAACAGCACAGAAGTAAGTGAATGGAAGGTTTGTTATCCTGCATCTTCATTCTTTTTTTTAAGATGCATTTATTTATGTAGAGGGAGGAACAATGCTATTCTGATCACAAAAGAACATACAATATATAAGAAATCCGATTTGGCAGGAAGCAGTGAGCTCCTTACAATGAAAGAAGAGGTGTTATGTCTTGTCTTCTCTCCCTGTGTGTGGGTTAATGGAACCTTGCATGGTCTCTTGGAATGTTCCCTGAGTGTGCTGTCCCGATTGTTCTATGTGTGTCAGTTAGTCCGAGTCAGCTTTCTTCCTCCAGGGTGTGGATGCCCGGTGTCTCTGTCCTCCTTACTGGCTTTCCTGAGTGACCCTGGTGTTCAATAAAGGACACTTACCTGTACTCCCGGCCTCCTTCCATTTGTGCACTTCAGGACCTCACAATATTCAAGATGAGCTATATTAAAGCCCTGCATAATCTTGGGGTGGTCAGGGAGGGTCCCCAGGACTATGAGGCATTTATGTTGCACGTGCCGTATTGTTAACTGGGGGCGGTGGTGGCGTACTGTATGTATCAAAGTGTAGTTCTTTATGATGGGATATTACTTTTAGTGTTATTGTTTGTCTATAGTTGATACATATTAGCTTGCATGCGCACAGAAAGATACAATGCTAAACCCCCAAAAATGTAATAACATACATGCAGATTAATACAAATACATGGGGAATTTATGAATCTCATAATAGTGGGCTTTTCACAAATTAATCAAAAACCATGGTAGTCGGGGCTGTTTTGCAAAGTGAACTTTGAAACTGACTCTGTGCGGTTTTAGAAGCCAGGGAATCGGTGAATAAGTAACTTCTCAACCTTCGCGGTCAGCACAGTTGCAGAAACTGGACATGAGTTTTAGGGTTTGATCAATATCACATATGGCAAAGGTAATCTCCTGATGAATGGGAGCGTGACAAAAGGATTTTCTCTATTTGTTTTGGCTAGCAGTGAAACACAGGGTGAGTCAATGCCCAAGGCTAACTAATAAGAAACCAGGAGTTGCAATTTTATTGTCAGATGTGCTATGTGTGATAAAGCGGCGGGAATTTGGATTAGAATGTTCCAATGAAACCAATGACCTGGGGAATGAGATAGCATCACAAACTCAAAGAGAAATTATTTACCCAGCCTTCCTCCTATACAAAAAAGGTAGCAAGCGCCCCTCTCTCGAAAGAACACGGCATGATAACCTGTTTAGTGGTTTTTAACCACTTTGAGAGTTTGCAGCCATATGCTTTTTGCTCACTGTACCTTTTACAGATGGGAAATATCCATTTGCATATCAGTCTTTGTTCAGCCTTCCTCCTATCGCTTGAAATATTTATGCAGTTTGTGCAATTAAACATTAAGGTTAAAAGAGCTTAAGCCAGTTATTGCTAGTAATGAATTATGTTTGTACAACAATGTTTTACTGAATAATGATGTCATGACCCACCACAACGGATCCTAAGAAGAGGTGTGTTCTACGCATGAGCTGAAGATGGTAGTTGAGATAAGGGCTACCAATGAAAACGTAGGAATTGGAGAAAGATGGGATTTCTTTGAAGAGGGTTTTGTTCAATCACATGTGGGGGGGGTGCATTGTAATAAAGTATCTGGGAGGGTTTTAATTGTTGCAAAAATGTATAAAAGATGTAAACTGATGTGCTTTGTTGAGACTTGGGTTAAATTGGTCCAGCAACACTGTCTAACTGCTTCCTAGATAACTGTACAATCATCCTGCTTTATGTCCAAACGTGCACTCGTTCTTCAAGTGGTGGGCCCGCTTGGGTTGAGGATAAACTGACGGAGGTCATGTCTACATTAGACGCATGACAACACTAGCAATGGGACAAGCCCCTTTAAGGTCTCCAGGTTTTCGTGGTCCACTGACATTCTCATTCATCTCCCCACACATTTCAAATTTGTTCCTGATGTGGCATTTGCAGACGTATCGTTTCTGGCTACTGTGTCAGCTTATGCACCATTACCGAATTAATGTTCTCAGCTGCAAGCCAAAGTGTCCTTGCAAGTAAAGGTTCTGCTGTATGGGTTGGAGGGATGCAGATCATGCTAGAAGGGGGAGGGGCTAGAACAAGATCAAAGATATATGGCATTCGGTCACTGCTGCATACTAGGCTTGAACTCAATGGATATCATCAGCCTATCAGAAGGAATATGCTCATCGGCCTATGAAAGCAGAGTCAGTGCACGGACAAGCTAATTATTTGAGCTTGCGTCAACACAAGCTTATTGTGGATGCGTTTCTAGTGGCCGCCAAAAATGTAGAGAATTGTGACAATGTATACCATAGGGGTCACTACAACAGTACCCACAGGGGCTGCAAGATGGCCCTCAATGTCTCTAACCTGCTGAAATGGGCAGCCACTAGAGGTTATTAATTCACCCCCAAGCAGATAGTTCTGTTTCACGTCAAAGGGACCCCGCAAAATGTGGCCCTCTAACATGGTAGTTCAAGGCATATATGGTGCTCTTGAGACGCTTAGACACATAGAACAAGAACACATTCAAAGGTTATTGGCAACACCACTCCCAGCCCCCCTTCCTCCACAGCCTACATGGACAGACCATTACGAGATATTTTAGACAATGTTGTGAACTTGTCCATGACGCATATGTGTGTAGCTGCTCCATCGTGGAAGCGTGACTCCAAAACTATGTCTTGTTATCCCGAGCCATCTCAAAAAGTATTATTTGGGTGAAGCATACAATATATTTGCATAGTTATGACAGGCTGAAAGCCTCCGGCAACAACCATGGTCTCTCCCCCACAGGGGAGGTAATACTCCTCACAGAGTGAGTCACGGTCCAGGTATCTCTGGGAAGCGTTCAAAACAAACATTTTGAACAAAATTGATGATACAGTTATCACTACAGCGGCCAAGAGAAAGGTTACCAGGGCACACATCATTGAAGCCTGTGTTATTGCAACATGTCTGACAAGATTTCATAAGCCTGCCCAAGATACTACTGAAAAAGGGTCTGTGTTTTTGTGGGCCTCTATCGCCAAGTCCATACATCCAGTGGCTATTAAAACAAATTTCAGCCGCAATGCCCATTTTACAACTTGCAACAACGAATTTGTGCATCATCACAAAACAGTAGTTTGCTCTATCACGGGCACAAGTACAATGTTCCTTCCTGAGGAAGAAGGAGGCAAGGCGCTTGGGCAGTGCGCTTAGAAAATAGAAAAAAGGGGCAACTGTTTGCACAAGAGGCGAGTCTTTGCTGTGTTTTGCTTGTACGCTCTCTCTCCCTCCTATATTGTGTTTACACCACTGTGCACGTCCGGGACATCCAGGTCCCCCACCCCTCGCCCCCCCACCCAAATGCTAATCAGACCCGCAGTCAGAGAGGTAGGGGATCCCCAAACAGCACATACCCCAGAAGTGAAGAAACGTGGGCGCAAAGCTCACCACCAGCCTCGACCAATGTGACGTGGGAGACACGCAGTCACCGGTGGCACTAGAAGAGCCCTGCAGGTGACCATATAGGCAGCAGGAGGGAAGGGTGGGAGGAGACCGTCATTAAGCACCCATAACAGATGCCCTGCCTCCAGCAAGTGCGTGCCAACAATATGCTACTGACATGCGAAACTCAGTGAATCGCTGCCCTCCAATAGTTTCATTTTGTTTCTATGTCGCTTCATCGCCGGATTATTTTTAGATTCGTTTTTTGTCAAAAATTTTATTTCTAAAAAACTCATCGAAAAATGTTTTTTGTTGCGGGGGCTCCTCCTCAGATCCCCTCCCCTATAGTTTAAAGTCTATCCCTTACACCCCTATACCTTACAGACCCTTACCCACCCCTATATGTTTCAATGAGTTTTTAGAAAAATAATTCATCAAAAAACGAAACTAAAAATATACAGCGATGAAGTAATGTCGTACCTTTATTAGATATTCCAATTAAACTTGTATCTAAAGTTAAACCAACTGTGGTGTTATTGGCAAAAAGATCTCAGAACATTGACCAAGTGTTGAAGTTCAGTTATTTAAACGGTGGCTACCACGAAGAGACACTCCGTTTATTGACAGAAATGGTCCTACAGGTGAGGTTGGCTTGTTGATACATTGCAAATTAGACGGTTTATAGTCATTGGGTCGAAAACAAAAATGTAGAACGTCATAATGTCGAAAAAAAGATGTCGAAAAAAAAAAGTCGCATTTTTTTTCAATACGTTTTTTTTTTTAAATGGGGTGGTTCCCCCCCAACCCCTTTTTTTATTTTACCCATTTTTTATACTTACCAAACCCAAAAAATACATATAAATAAAAAAATAATAGATTTGACTTTTTTTTCCGACATTTTATTTTCCACATTTTTGTCATTCGACTTTTTATTTTCGACATTATGACTGCACACCAAATTAGACTGCTGCAATGCATCGCATGTAGGCATTCCTGAATATCAACTTGGCCAACTGTAGAAAGTTGAGAAGGCGGCTGTTCTTTCCATTTTCCAAAGGCCCCGCTAGGAATCGATTTCCCCTCTTCACTGATCTCTACATTGGTTGCCAGTAAAATGTGGAGTACATTTGAAGATTCGTTTTCAGTAGCAGCCCCAAGATTACAGAACTCCCTTCCACAGAATACTCGGGAGTTGGACAAATTCTCGCAATTCTGTGAAGCCATTAAGTTCTGGCTTTTATGATAACTTTATTGAACTTACAGGCTAACAGGTGATGTCGAGCCTTGAAATCTTCCCTGGTTCCTGTTTCCCATTACATGAGTGAACGTATGTGACGTGCCTTGGAGGCCAGTGCACAACAATGGACCCACTCCGAGTCAGGACATCACCAGAGAATACAATCCCAGCCGGGGGGATGCCCTGGCCCTAGTACCCAGGCTCGGGTCAGTGCAGGCAGCAGAGACGAGATGTGTACCCAATCCCCACCAGAGAGCTCAGATTTTAAATTTCACAGGCCTCATTATGAGTTTTGCTATTATTCCAGAGGAATTGCTGCCAAACTGGGATAACATTACTGCCACGTGGTCTCGTTAATTTACTGGCAGATTAAGAGCAGTGGTAAACGGAATGAAACCCCATTTTTGGAATCCATACCACTCCATAGGGATTTTGCAGAATTACTGCGGGCGGTACTTTCGCCTGTGGGAAATCCTACGGTCTTTGGAGGCAAAATGGAATATTTACCTGCAACTATACGTAGAAGATTATGCCTTCACCTTACCTTCAATCTAGGAATTTGGCTGTGTGGTAAAAGTCTCTGAAAAAAAGATTACTGCCAAAAAATGCCAGCAATAGATTCACCGCCATTTTTTTTACTGCACCACCAACTGGGTCCCTTTATGTCAGAAATCTGCACAACCGGTATGATTGTAATCACCAAAAGGTGTATCCACCGGATGTCTGCACAGTGTGGAGCCTTACACCAGGGCCTTCACTCTGGTTTATCGCACTCAACTTCCTGAGGCACCTGTTCTGTACTTTTGGCATGTCATTTTCTCTATATCATCTACCACTGGTATTTCACCTGGTCCCCTCCACACTTGTTTGATCTAGAATGTTCCAAGGTGGTAAATGGGTTCCATGTAACAATGTCCCCTCAAAAATATCGCCATGCAAAAAAACCGCGAAAAATTGCTGCTTTTTGTGGGGACATTATTACATGGAACATGCGGAGTACACCCCGGCAACCCCAAAACTCTTTTTTATTTTTCATGGGGAGCAGGGGACACCCCCACAACCTCCGCCTGCCCCTTTCCCTATTTATATGGTCACCTATATAATGTCGCCACAACATTTTCCCAGCGACATTATATGCGGCGACCATATATATATGGATATTATTACCTGATACCGGTAAATGAACATGCTCTGCCTTTCCACATCCCTCCTGTCCCCCTCTTTCCTCTTGGGGCGCTACGAATCGACTGCACTAGCAGATGCCACCTTTTAAATCACCGGTACATAAACAACACTGAACCAAAATAAAGCAGGACGGATACAAGAGGGAAGAAATGGCAAGTTCTTGTGAATCTATAATGCTATGTGGGGGCAGGGGGAGGATGTGTGGGTCTTGTGGGATTAAAACATTCTACAGTGCACGGTTCTTGTCATTATACACACCATTCTGTCCTCATTAGCGGTGCACACAGCTCTCTGGGGAAGCGAGGGCGCTGGGGACTTTCTTTGCCAGTCGCTAGGCTGCGTCCGTCTAGGCCTACAGTCTCCCCTCTGCTTCCCACAAACAGACAGCTGATCGAATTAAGCCAAATAATTAGCAGGAGTAATTAGCCTGCCTCTGCACCCACGCCCCTCCCATCCTGCCAGGGGGAGAGGGTACAGAGCTTCCAGGGAAATTAGCCTCGTGTTCCGGCTGAGAGTGTCCAGAGCCTCGGCGCAAACACCACGCTGGGGTGATAACTGTGCGTAGGTCCGTCTGGCACCCGTTCACTGCTCAGTGCGCTGCAGAGAGGAAGCTCCGCCTGGGGTAGACAGCGAGAAAGGACACACGCTGCAGGAGGAATGGAGTAATGAGGGGGAGGCGGGAACATCGAAAGGATGGAAGAGGAACATAGGTGGCGAGATGGGGAGGAACTGGGGAAGGGATTTAGGGACAGATGTCAGAACGGTGGAAGATCAGAGGTCGAAGTGAGCAGGAACTAAAGGGTACTGGGTTCCTTTACTTTTCAGGAGAAGTTGCCATCATGTCCTTATTTGATGTGACCAAAAGCACTGTTCCAGGATGGCTGGGAAGGTGACAAAAATGTATTACTCCCCTACAGTGGATTTAAACCTTGGCCCGCCTGGTAACACTACAGTGTTCCGCCATAGTGCACTATCGCACAGGTGCTGGACTGCTTTTGTTTATTTGTATACATTGCTTGGGGATGAACATCCATTGCTGAGCCACCACAAAGCTCTGCTTAGTAGTGTTCTGTGTTTGTCTTCTGCATTTAAGCATGTACTGCTGTAGACACTGGGGTCTTTACGAGTTGGGTGGTATCTGGGTGGTAAATCTGCCTATATACCACCAAACTGTATTTCCCTCACTGCCACTTGGTCCGGCGGAATTATCGCCGGATTACAAGTGGCGGTGGCGATGAAACTCCCCATTTTTTCTGAGTTCACAGGACACAATGGGGCTTTTTCGGCAGAATTACAGCGGCGGAAATTCTGCTGTGGTAGTTGGCTGAAAATGGCCAGAAAGTCGGCAGATTTACCTCAAGCTCATGGCTGGAGGTGAATTCACCTCATAGTTGGGCAGTGCGGGAATGTGGCAGTATATGGTAATACCGCCACATTTATCCTACACGGCCCAACTCGTAATGAGGCCACCAGGCGGCTATAGTCATGGGCATGTCACTTAAGAGGTGGGAATGGTGGGTGATTGGAAGGGGGAGGCTGCTTAAAGCTGTATGCTGTGGGGGACAATGACAATTTAATGGTGATCATTTAAATGCATTTTTTCATTGTATTTACGTTGTTATTATAGTACTGCTGTAAAACACACTGGGGTGGAGTGGGGGAAAGGAAGGATCCAGGCATGGGGTTTGAATGGAGATGTGAGTATAGGTTCAGAAGGGGGCAGAGAGAATACAGTTCCACTACTTTCTTTTTACACTTCGGCCCCTGTCCAAGAAGAGAGATGTGAATAAAAAGAGAGATGCATTAAGGAGAGCCTGTAGGGCAGAGCACAGTGAACAGAGGGAAAGAGGGATGAATGGGGAGAAAGAAGGGGACACAGGGAAAGAGAAAAGCCAGTGATAGTGATATCTCTTCAAGCAGAGAGTACAGGGCAAATAATGGAAGGGGTGGAGCAATGGAGGGCAAAAGGGGAGAAGGGCTGGGAAGAAGCAAGGGATGAGGAGCCTGAGAGTGAGGATAGAGTGCCAAATGACGGTGAGAAGGGAACCAAATGAGGGTTCAGGATAAAGAGAGAGAGAGAGAGGGAGAGATAGAGAGAGAGAGAGAGAGAGAGAGATGCGTAAACAGAAGAAGAGATGAATAAAGCCTAAAGGGGGAGCGTGTAGAGATCTGGAGAAGATGAGGCAGAATAGAGAACATATTGAGATAGTTGGAGAAAATAGAGAATGTGACAGAGGAAGGGGGAATAAAAGGAAAGTGAGAATGTATGGAACGATGCAGGAACAGAGGAGAACAAGTGAAAGGACAACAGCAAAGAACTGAAAGGGGAGACAAAGGGCACAGGGTGCGGGTGACGTTGGAGAACATGAAGTCAGAGAAGGAGAGCAAAGGAGCAGGTGAAGACGGAGGTGAGAGATTAGGGGTGGAAGGACAAGCTCATTAAATGAATGGATGAGACTAATAAAAGAGGAGGGAACAGAGGCAGAGATCGAAGGAGGAAAAAAGGCAAAATGGAGGGAGAGCTATAGGGACAGGTGGAGCCTAGAAAAGAGAAGGTGTGTTGGGAAGGTAATACAGTGGAGAGCGAGAGTTTGCTCGGAAAATGATGATAGAAGAGAAAGAGCATGGGATATGGAGGGAGAGTGAAAAGAACAGGGAAGGGAAAAGACGAGGGAATGTAGGTGACATAGAAAAGAATGGCAAACTTCAGAGAGAAGGGGTAGGTGAGAAAACAGAGCTATATGGATGGACATTGGATGGACCTAAATGGAGAGGGGAGCAAAGAAAGGTAGACATGTGAGCAGGGGGGAATAGAATGGAAGGACGGGGAAAAGAAGAGAATGAAAAGATAACAGAGGGAGACAGTAAAAATAGAGAATACAAGGGAAAGGGTGGAAATATGATGGAGAGGAAAAGGATGGAACGAGGATGAAGAGGCAGAAGTGTAAAATGGCAGGAAAGAACACAGAGAATTGAATGATGGGTCGGAGGAAATGATTTAGGAAAAGAGGAATGGAGTGAGGAGAGAACCTTGAAGACAGAGGTCCACGTGTGGCCCTTGTGACCCCCACTGGACGGTTCCATGTCATTTCATCGGGGGATGCAATTTTTCTCTGCGGATATTTCAATGAGAAAACTCATCAAATTATCTTTTGGGGGGGTTACCCCCAACACACCCATCCCCTTTAATTTTTTATCTATTCCAGAACACCCACAACCCATATATATATATATATATATTTCTAACCCCCCTAAAAATTTGATGGGTTTTCTTGTTGAAATATCTATGGAGAAAAACCCAGCATAATTTCATCCCACCATGAAAGGACGTCGTACCCAATGGACTTGCAGCCCAAAGGCATAGAAACAAGAGATGCACATAACTCCTGGGCACTTCATCACCATTGTCGATGTATCGCAGATATAAGAAACATTTCTCGCTTAGACAGCCATTCCAACCGTATCCGAATGACAATATGGAGGATATAGAGTTGTCATCAATCAAACAAGTCGACTGACCAGAGCTTTGAAAGCTGATGACGTCACTATTGATATCACAACATAGATGCATTTAGACATGAAGAATATAGGCATCCATGCATGAAGCTACACAAACACTTTTAGTTTATTGCAGACAGGCATGAAATAAATGCTTATGACTCATAGTAGTTAGAGGACTGATACACTCACACCAGTAAATCTTAAGCTACGCTGAAACAGCAACACGCCAAGAATATGTGCAGCTTGCACATGCCTAACTGCGACTAACATGGGCAGCCATAAGGACAAAGATGGAAGCCATAGATACACTGAAGTGAATGGGGAGGGCAAAACGGATTTCGAATACATGGGAAACTTGCCAGTCTGGTTCCGCAGAAGGCAGACAGACACAGCTTCCAGCATAGACACAGTGCACATCCTAGCCAAGGACGAGCAGAGAATGAAAGATTCCAGTTTACAAGGGCGATAAGACACCTGCAAGGAATACAGTTTAACATCTTCATAATTACAAGCAGGAGAGCTCCATTTTGTGGTCTACACACACGTGACCTGGAAGACTAGGACAGTGCCTATTCATTCGAGGCAGATGGAGGAAAGCTGTTCCCATCGAACCAGAGGTGGAAAGATACAATTACTACACAGGTTCAAAGCTGGATATACGCTCTCAGGGCTTAGGCAATCAGAGATGGCAACATGATGGAAACATACAGCACCTTCGTGATCGTTCGCTTTACCGTGAGTCATTATACTCAGCCTGGTAGCTGTCCAAGGCACCAAGGCTGGGAAGACACGTTCTGTCCAATCCTTAGCTACCGTTCACGTTAAGGCACACTATGTTACAGTGGCCAATCATTTCCCTGTTAACCTGAAACTTTGTATTTGTTACATGCAGAGGTGGTCCTAGACACCAGATATGGCGATTCAATAACCAAACTAACGCCTATGTATTATATGTATAGTCTTCCTAATCTGACCAATCCCTATCCCTGATAGGTTTTGGAAGGTGTTACTTGCTTTTGTGACGTCATTTATGGTTAAAATGGTATGACACACGTTTGGAGAATGAGAACCTGTGGACTGCTATGCCGTTCCTGTGTGATTCCTGTCAATTTGTTTGATAATAAAGACAGTAAACTTTGCTGTATGGTTCAGTCTTCCGTTCTTGCAGCTGGGATGTTGTTGGGGCCCAAGTACCCTCTTGCTGGTAATCGGGGTAGCTGCTAAGAGTGCCCCTGCCACTCATTTATGATTGGTAGTAGAGGAGTTGTCGCTAAGAGCTTTCAGCACTTACACCACCTCATCTTGCCGCATGCCTGAAGAGCTGTGCAGTGACCCACGGGGATCGTACTCCAATACCACACATGGGAATAATTTAAGAGCTCATCAGGAGCCGCCTTGGAGGAATTCCTGCCTGCTCCCAGTCAGACGCCAAGCAGACCGGACGGCAGAGTGGCAGATTCTGGGAGAGTCTGTGTCCAAGGGACTCTTTGGGGGCTTCAGTAGATCACGGAGTGTAAGTATGAACTCAACTAAATGGCAAATATAGGGGCAGGGGAAGTTCCGCTTAGTGTTCTGCTTCTGTGTTTTTGTGTTTTATGTGAAGGTTACCCGTTCTTTAGGCAATCAGTTTGGGCAGTCAGCTTAGACGGTCAGCTTAGTTTACAGATGAAAAATACAAAAAAGAACATTAAAAAGTTACCTGTACTCGAGGCGTTAGCTTGGTTTATGGATGATTATGTATGGTTACCTGTATATAGGTATCAGCAAGAGATGCTAGATTATATCACGGAAGGTGGTTTCTTAATTTACCTCATTGAGATGTATTCCTATATGCAGCGGTATAGAAGAAGCACCACATGATTTTGTTTTGGATACCCTCTGAGGCAGGAGGACGGCCGTGTGTTATGTTATGTTTGGTATCGTGTTTATGTTGTAAACAATTAAGACATATATCAAAGTATTAGGGGTTTTTCTCTGGACAGTTTGTGACTCCACAATACAATGAGAGGCTATTGGTCGCATGTGAGGTTGTTGAATAGGAGTTGAGGTGCTTAGAAGGTGGTGGATTCCATTGTGTTGGACCGTTGTTTGAATTGATGAAAAGTGCTGTGCCATTTGGGCAGAGTTGAGGAGCACATGGATGAAGTCACGGTTCGGGCCTTAAGGGTGGAAAACGCAGTGTGGGCGGTTCACGGAGCATGCTCTTGTCGATGGTGGTGAGTCAGTGAGGCTGTTGAAAAGGTTTGGATTGCTATGGTTTTGAGAATTAGATTATAAAGTGATGTTAATTATGTAAATTGTGAATTGACAAAAGGTAAATTGAATGTGTCGAAATCTTGATTTGGGGTCAAGTAAGTATTGATGGTTAAAAAGTAACATGACAAAATGATGGCTACACCCCTTCAACATTTATGCAAGTCCCTCCCACAATATCAAGACAAAATATGCAAGTATAGCGTGGAATGGACTCATGAGACAGAGGGCAAATTGGCAAAGCCGTGGCCCAAATATGGAAGTTTTTCCAAATGTGTGCAAGTGACCAATTGGCTATATAAGTGCTATGGAAATGTTTCAGGATGAGGAGGGGGACCCGACCCAGAAGCAATGGATGTTGAGTCAACATGACGGCTCCCCCTCCTCCTCCTCAAACTGCAGATATAGACCCAACTGCAGAACAGTTTACAGCAGCAAGGACATACTTAACAGTGCAAATCAGGTGAATAATAAGGCATAGGTAATCAGTGGCGAACATAAGGAGCACAGCGAATTGCAAGCAAAACTGAGGAAAGATGATGAGGGACAGACAGAATATAGTGGGGATCATGAGGTGACAGTCCCGACAAATGAATGGGTAGGCAGACAGATATTGCTTAAATTGGATGGGAAGACCACAAGCAAATCAGGAAATATGGGGGAGGAAGCTCCAAATTGTAAAGATGCAGAGGAAGAAGCTAAAGAATGGGCAGAGATAATGGAGGAAGTACAGAGAAGAGAAAGGGAAGAGAAGGGGAAATACTAGAGGTTAAGAAGAGAACGAGAGCGATCAGAAGAAAGGGAAAGAGAGAAGAGAAAGAAGAAAGAAGAAACGGCAGAGAGAGCTACAAGAGGCAGCAATGAGGAAGGCCAAAGAAGAGAAAGAAAGAAAGAAAGAAAGAAAGAAAGAAAGAAAGAAAGAAGAAAAGAAAGAAAGAAAGAAAGAAAGAAAGAAAGAAAGAAAGAAAGAAAGAAAGAAAGAAAGAAAGAAAGAAAGAAAGAAAGAAAGAAAGAAAGAAAGAAAGAAAGAAAGAAAGAAAGAAAGAAGAAAGTTGGAAGTCAAGTGGCTAGTTAAAGAGCGCTGACGCAGAGAGGAACAGGAGGATAGGAGACGTGAGTAGGGAAGAGACGAAAGCAAAGAGAGGCAGTCTATGAAAACAGCAGACACCAAGACAGACTTAACACATTTAAATGATGATGAAGGAGAGGCAATACTAAGAAGAATAGTGGAACTCTGTTGGAGCAGAAGGGACAGTTGGGCTGCCCCAAAGGCAAGTAGTAGTACAATGTGTTCCCGGTTGAGGGGAGAACGCAGGTCTTTAGATCAAATGAAGGGAAAAAATGTGAGAAACTGATGCTAAGGAGGCTCAGCTTTGAGGACGAAAGAGAAGGAGACAGTGATGTGCAGTAGCACATTGGAGCGTATCTCATGCACAGAATGGAATTACCATAATAAATGACCCTGACTGCTATTTGATTTAATTGTGATGGGTGCTATTACTCTTTTTGGTCTCTGGAGATTTGGTCATTCTATCCTATATATGCTTTTCACATCCTTGATTGTCCAATACATGGCACTTGCAGATGTTTTCTCCTCTGCCTAATCTAAGAGAAATGTGCCTTTCATTCATAGCTTCTCCTGGTTAACTCCCTTTGTACTTTGCAATTATGCCTTGCTGTGTTATCCTTAGTCTAAACAAAACAGATATTCTTTGTTTCTCACATGAAGCTATTTCTGCAGCGTCTCCCAACTCTGCAACTTTGGCTTGTCTCTGAGGTAGTTTCAACATGATCCGATGTCTATCTTTTCACCATGGCCACTCTATTTACATTATACTTTCTAATGCTGCAAACTTCTATATCTCCAATCTACCTTGCGTTTCTGCACATGTACATTCGCTGAGCTTCATCTCACTCGTCTTTCCATCATAGATGATTTCTCCTTCTTTGTACACTTGATTACTTTGTTACTTCAATTACACCTTCATTCTTTAAGTATCTGCATATTGTTTCTGTACGTCCTTGTATCTTCCCTTCATGGTGTCACTTTACTCATTTCAGCTTGCACTTATAACTCTTCTATGTCCAATGATGTATGTGAACATCCTTCCACCACTTCAGTACAAGGGTACATTCGATAAGGCTGCCTGGGTGCACAACGTCTCTCATATACTCATTGAGGTACTTGGACAATATCTGGTGTCACACATAGAGCTCTTCTACTGGTGTTCACCCAGTATGACGGAGGTGAGGGGGCGGACACTAGAAATTATGTTGTCTGCTCCTCTACATTGACGATAGTATTGGGACCATGGGGTCAAATGAAGAAAGTGACGATGATGAGAGGGAGAGGCCTTGCTGCCACTCCAGCGAAGTAATCCCTGACAGAGACACATTATGGGGAGAAGGGGAAGACACTTGAAGAGATGAGAGAGAACCTGAGGGAACACTGGAGTGTCCCCGGGACAGGTCACATAGTGCAGACAAAATTACTCCATATACGCAGAGGCTCAGAGCCCTGCCAGGACGGAAACAGGCAGAGATGACAAGGGCATTCACAGCCACCAGAGACATGGGCAAATGTGATGAGGGAATGAGGCTGAGACAGTTGCCGTTATTAGAGAGGTGATGTGTACGACTGCAGTATATACAGTGGCAATAGATGGATAAGGACAATTTGAGGAGTAAGCTACCCTTGTTCACTACAGGGGCTGGGAAATGGATTTACGAGATAGAAAGACTGACAGCGGGGATGACATCAGCAGTGGGCAACATGAAGAGTCTACTCTCAGCCAATCTTGGGAAGGAGGCGGATGACGTTTTGAAAAGAACAGTATATCCCGGAGTAACAGCGCAGAACATGGGGCAAAATGGCGCACCATTCAATAACTACTGAGCCGCCATATGGCAAGCTCTAAAGGTACAGTACCTGGTCACATCTGACATATAAGCGATTATGGCACACAAAATACACAAAGACGAAGATCCACTTCAATACATTCAGGAGATTCGAGAGCATGTCTTAAAACGAGAGAACCATGGGATAAAACTGTGGGGTTTTTCTACCATAGATTATGTCATGGGTTGCCAGTACAGGTACAGAAACAAATGAAGAAATGAGTGGGGATGGAGACTAAATCATGGTCAGAGATCCAACTAACTATAGTGCACTAATGTTGGTTACTACAGGAGAATGCAAGAAAGAAGTGTGAGCAGAAAAAGCAGGAAGAAGCAAATTTAATGCAGAAAAAATGATTGAAGTACACAATTAAAGTGGCGATGTTGACGAGCGCAGAGGGAGTAATTGCACGGAATAGACAAAATCGACAACAGGTAGCAGGAGGAGGCTTTGTAGGCAGGCGTGATGCAAACCATTGGCCAAGAGGATGAGAGGAGTGCCTCGGGGAAGAGGCATCAGATACCCAATGCAACAGGGTGGAGATGGATTTAATGGAGAACAGCCGCAGCCAATGGTGGTCCAAAACAGTGCTGGCTATGTGGACTGATAGGTCACATATCTTGGTTGTGCAAAAGGAGGGGCAGAATGCAGCAGAATGGGGGAATGCCACATCACCTAACCTATCAGACTTAACAAAATGACTATTATGCTCAAGATCACACACATGCACAGACATAACCGGCAGAGACACAGAGCATGCCAATCCCATGACACATGCACCGCAAGCACAGGCACATACGCAGCCACCTCAACCAACACAGCAAGCACTGATGCAGCAGAACATTTCAGCAACAACACTCACAGAATACACAGGGCAGACGCCGTACAAAGATTGGGAGGGGTGACCGTAGTGGGGGGCAATCCTTTTAGCATGACAGGAATGTCATTATATCCACAATAGGACAGCCCACAGACAAACCTGATGTGTATGATCCTATCCATTACACCCAACCCAAACGAGGAATCACGTATATGGGTGACAATAGGTGACAAGACTTTCTCTTTTCTCATGGATACAGGGGCAACTCTAGCCTGTATTAGGGAGAGGTGATACACAATGTCAACCATTTCCATGAGTGTGCATGTATTCTCTGAGGCTACAGATTTGGTTCTTTTCACTGACGAACTTCCGATTTTTGTAGGAGAACACGACATGACTATGCCATTGTTATATTCCCGACAGACACCAGTAAACATAATGGGTCGGGACATGATGAGCTGACTTAACATGGCCATCTCATTCATTGACCAGTGGATTGTATGCTCGACTCCAGGAATTGACTACATGAACGTGAGGGACATCATTCAGGCATGTTGTGGGAAGACTGTACAGTGGGGGGTGCCAGCGAACCTTGAGCTTTTCTAATATGGAGTGGAAATGCTGATAGCATGTCTTCCAGGGATACAAGGCAAACTGCTACATATACCAAACGAGTTTTTGTTCAGACCAGAGGTTCCCCTAGATGAGAAGGAAGGACAGGTGATACCAAATAACTGGAGGTGGTTATAGTAAAGAACGAGAGAATAGTATTGCATGGGACTGATGACACAGGATGAGCATGGAGGACATTAATCATGGTTGGAGAAGTACACAGGTTGACTGATTTGCCAGATGAGGAACTGTTTTGAGACGTTCGTTCAGATCACAATAAAGTGTTTTCCATGAGCATTACCCATTGGGTGAGGATACATTAGAGAGAAGTACCACAGGGAATGGTCATGCTGAAAAAGATGCAACCACCATTTCTCAAGGAAGACTTGGCGTGAGTACCCAGTGTTCTATGGACTAGCAGTCAATATGACATGGGCCTATTAAAAGGGATAGGAGCTGTCAAAATAAAGCTCAAGCCAGGGGCTATTTTACAGAGGGCAAGACAATATCCCCTATCTTGAGAGGCAGACAAAGGCATTTATGAGACAATCGCTGCCTTAGCAAAGCAAGGCATTCTAGTCCCTTCGGAGTCTCAGTGTAATACCGCTGTGTACCCAGTGAAGAAGGCGATGGGGGGGATTGTGGTATTTTATCCAAGATTTACAGCCGTTGAACCAAATTTTTGAGGCAGAATTTCCGTTAGTTCCCAAACCACCAACAATTTTATGAAGCATTCTGCTGGAAGCTACTCATTTCACAATAACAGATTTGAAGAATGCCTTCTTTTCTATACCACTCAACAAGGAGTCACAGGACTTGCATTACTTCCTATATAGAAACCGGAAGTGGAAACACAACCGAGATTACTACAGGGATGCTGTGAATCCCTCTTTGTCTTTAATAGGGTCCTCCAGATGGACCTCGGAAACATACAGATGGAGAGTACCATCATTCAGTACGTAGACAACATTTTGATTTGTAGCAGGTCCGAAGGGCAGTGCCAAAATGACTCAGTACATTTGTTGAGAGGACTAGCGGAGAAGTGGTACAGGGTAGACAAGGCAAAACTACAATATTGGCAGGAGGAGGTGTTGTACATTGGGCAATTGATATCACAGGAATGCTGAAAGTTAACTCCAGTACGGGTGGAGGCGATCATCAGAACACCACTGCCACAGAAAGTGAGAGAAATGCAACAGTTTTGGGATTCTGTAATTATTTCCGAGCTTAGGAAGTTGTTTATAGCACATAAATGAGACCTCTATTAAGCTGGCTCCTTGAGGCACAGAGGGGGATGATAACCTATCATGGACACACAGAACGACCGAAGCATTCGAGGTGCAGAAGAAAGCAATATGCACAGCTCCAGTGTTAGCGATACCCAATTACAATGACAAATTCTATTTGTTCTCGCACTCCAACGGAGTAGTGATGACTGCGGTGGTCACACAGAAGACAACCTTAGGACACAAGCCAATGTCTACTATAGTGGACGTTTAGACCCAGTGATGAGAGGAAATTACCCTTGCGAACAAGTCTTGTCTGCTGCTGCATTTGCAGAAGAAATGTTGGCTACTATCACAATGGGGTGGCGCACCACACTTTACGTGGAGCATGCCCTCTTTGCGATTCTCAAAAAGCCTGTTATCACATTGACTGATTATCTAGAATCCAGTGATAAAGGTAGTGAGATGCATAATAGCTGAAGCATTGGAGGAGGGAGACTATGTGCACGACTGTATTATGTATATGGAAGAATATGACAACATTCCTAAAGTAGGGGAGAATGTCCTTAAGGGGGAAAGAGACTTTTTATTGACGGGTCATCAACCATAGACCAGACAACGGGAGAAAGACATACTGGAACAGCAGTGGTGAAAATCAAATCAGACCGGACAACTAAAGTAGTAGCAAGTGCGAGATTGCCATCACATTTTTCAGCACAGGCAGCAGAATTAGTGGTTCTCATAATGGCTTTAGAAGTGCACAAAGACTAGGAGGTTGTAGGGAATTCCAGTTTGTCCTAAGTGACGTCTACAGTATCCACTGGCCTGCCAGGATGGCAGAGGAGAGGTGTCCGATGTGATGACGGCACACCACTGCAGCACGCGGCCCTATTGGGTAGACTCATCGATGCGTTACAGTTCCCATCAGCGATAGCAGTGGTGAAGTGCCAACCACACATGATGGGGGAGTACCTAGTCTCCCAAAGCAATGAAGCGGCAGATGCAGAATCAAAGCATGCCGCATATTTTGCTTAACATCTAACACACATGCGCAATAAGATACTGAAGGAAGGGTACAGTTCACTACCTTCCAGGGAAATAATGGAGTTTCAGGGAACAGCAGCATTAGAAGAAAAGTAATTATAGACATGGAGGGGTTTTTCAATATCCCCTACAGATGCATTATGGTGACTCATGCAATTGCGTCATCCCACTCACTTAAGTGGGGACATACTTGCCGCACACATTGGGGAAGAGTGGCTTTGTCCAAATATATCAGAGCACATAGCCGCATTTATGGAAAATGGTACTGTCTGTAAAATGTATAAGGCGGGCCATACTTTGCGTGTAGTACGAGGAGTAATACCCCTCCTGATTGGTCCTTCCCAGCATCTCCACGTTGATTATGTAGACATGATACAAGTCTGCCAATTCTATCGTTACATGATAGTAGTTGTATGCCATTTTTCCCGGTGGATCAAAGCTGGTCCGTGTTCGTACCCCAATGCCCTGAGAGCAGCAAAATTCCTTGTTAGAGAGGTGTTCCTATGATGGGGGTGTGCAAGGTCATGCTGTCTGACAATGGACCTCATTCTGTAAATGAGACATTTGAGCATATAACAGCTCTAATAGGGATCAAGCACAAGTTCTCCTGTGTGTTTCACCCGCAAGCAAATAGAATATGTGGGCGCCTCAATGGCAGAGAGAAAATATCCAGAATTAAAGCCACATTGAAAAAGGGATAACTTCATTGCCTGCCCTTAGCTATGTTTGCATTGTGCAATCAGCCTGGATCCGACCACCACTTAACCTCTCATGAGGTGGTGACAGGGCAATGCATGCGACTTCCTCTTGCTCCTCCCACAAGAGCGCTGACAGATGTCCACAGTTCTGCTGTTGTCTTAGGTGAAAAAATGCATTGTTACATTGCTTCAATCCTGGCTAGTGCCTCTTTTATCTCTCAACAGCTTCAATCCCGGTGGGAGAGGTCAATGAAGACTGAGGAAGACAACACCCCGGAAAAAAACTCAAAATGATTAAAGCAACCACTACTTTATCCAGGAGATTCTGTGTTTTTACATACTTTTGTCAGGCCTTGGTTCAAACCAAGGTTTGAGGGACCATATTTTGTAGAGCAGGTCAATGACTGCACTGTTAAGCTGAGTGGCAAAAAAGCCTGGAATTACATTGGAGACATCAAACCCTGCTGAGGTAAGACCTTCTCCTGCCAGAGCGAAGACGATTTGATGCAAGAAGAAGAACAAGACAAATGAGAAGCACCACAATACAGATTGACTCGGTCTATGACCAGAGTTAGGGAAGGACAAAATTCAGAATTAGATTAGGCCCACTATCTTCTCTCACACTAGGTATTCATCGTGAAAGTAAAAGGACTAATTAAGATACATGATTCTGTATCTGCACACAACCATTGAGGAGCACTTTGTTAAACTGTATTAGTGTAATACTGCCTTGTTATGAATATTGGCCTTAGCCCACACACGTTGCATGGAAAGCCGCATCTGAAATGTTTCGATTTCTGATCAACTTTGCTGCCATTTTAAGAATCATCCGCCATTTTGATTTCAACTCTTGTGTTCTAAAATGGTGGCCTGTGTTTTCAACTTGCTGCCGGGCCGTACGACCTTTGAGTTGTGTCAACATTTAGGCTGACCAAGAGCAGACTGTTTGTTTTATGCAAAGAAACATTGTGCCTCGTATGAACTGCAATCCAAGTGTTGTCTGCGCTCACAAGCGTCATCCTCATATAAACAACAAGACAATGTAGAACAACCTCAGATCGTGTGCTTTTGCTGAACTGCATTGTAGCGATTCTTGAAACAAAGCTTACTGTGGATCAGAGAACCAACGCCACCATTGAAACTTCATGGACATGCAAACTTGTTAATATTGTAATATTGACTTGTGAACTGGGCACAAACCCTAGCATGTAGCTTATTAGTTTGGAGAGGGGCTGGACAATGTTTTGAAATGTGTATAAAAAGGTCTGTGTTAAGATGTCCAGCACTCTCACCCCTCAATGTGCCTGCTGATACACACTGCGAGGTGTTGGGAGGCAGATAGCAATCTGTTTTGCTTTGATACTGTACAGTAATAAAAGATACTTGTATATTTTCGACTCGTGATTGGCGTATTTCATTTGTGGTACTAAGCCTCGATATTTCTTTGGTCTTTCAACTTTATTAGAAACCGAGACTGAACGGATGATCCCACCTAGATTGTATCACTGCAAAGTCCTGCAAATGTGCTCAGCCTTCGTACTGACTATCCCAATGTGTCAACACAGCCTCCAGCCAGAGGATTCCCTCTTTTCACAACCGGGATCCCCCTACTTTGGCACAACATCTTGGTGCTCAAGTCGGCTCGCTGTGGGAGTACTATCACTGAAACCAAACTGACCCTAAAATGGCTACACTGAAGCCCAACTAGAAACTAGCTATGGTCTCTTAAAAGTTTGGGGGCACAATAATAAAATTGGCACTATTGAGATTACCATAACCAAAACGTGCTAGCTGGAAGGTTTAGATTAATCTTAACCAAGGCACAGCTCTGGGCAACCCTCCACACCATCATTATTCAGCCCGCCAATCCACTACAGAAGGGGAAAGACCATATGCAAATCATGCTTGATCCCACCCCAAAAGGAGCAGTCCAGCCAAACTGCTTGGTCACCCCCCTTCTACACAAGAGCACAAGCATCTCCAGACATGTTTTGGCCTCATTGGGCCTCATCGGTGAGAAGTAGCTTGGGTCTCTAGGCCCAGCAGGCTGGGGACTCACATCTGGGCATACCCGTCCTACTCGGGGTGACAAAAGCAAAACCAAAAGGCTATGGCTGGAAGGTTTAAAATTAATCTTAACCATGGACACAGCAAAGGGCAACCTTCAAGACCATCAATTTTCAGCCTGCCAAGCCGCTAAAGAAGGGGAAAGACTATATGCAAATTAGGCCTCGTCCTACCCAAAATGAGATTACTGCACCACCAAATTTAGCGTTTCAAAATTATAATGATAAGACAGAGATGCTCCTCCTGGGCTCTCCTGCTAAGCTGAACAACTTGGATGCTCTATTCTCCTCTTTTAACATTGGCATCAACACAATTAAAGTAGCCAATGTGGTGAAAACTTTAGGAATTTACCTAGAGACTGCGCTAACACTAACTAGACAAACTAATGCCATGGCCTCCTCATCTGCCTACAGCTGTAAGCTTATTACAGCTTGCCGCCCGTACCTATCCCCAGCCAACTGTATTACAATAGCCAGAGCCTTAGTCCTCTCCAAGCTGGATTATTGTAATGCACTATACTTGGGTACTTCTAAACAGACCCTTAATAAAATGCAAGTTCTGAAAAATAACGCCATTCGGGCAGCCTTAAACATTCTAAGGAATTCCCACATATCGGAAACCAGAAATTAAATAAATTTGCTCAACATTAACCAAAGAATAACTTACAAAACATTATCCCTCACTCACAAATGCCTCTCCAACCAAGCCCCTACCTACCTGTCTGACACCTTCTCCCGACACACTTCCACACGCCCCATAAGATCAGCCATGAGGCAGTGTGTTAAGATTCCACGCTTCAGGCAACAACGAGCTGGTGGGGCCAGCTTCCCGATCTTGCTGCCAAAACATGGAATGCCCTCCCTTTGACCTTAAGGGATGAACCATCTTATCACCTATTCCGAAAAAAGACTAAAGCTTGGCTTCACGAGCAAGAATCCAAACTCATTGGGCCTCATTCCGAGATTGGAGATAATCATGGCGCTATTTGCACCATGACTGCCTCCAATAACGGTACTGGCACCGGTCTTGTTCAATGGGGACTTACCGGTGTAGTCCGACCTTTGCGGGACCGGTAAGTCCCCATTGAAAAAAAACATTCCCCATTCACATTGAGCCCCTATGGGGCTCAATGAGAATGGGGAAGTAGCTAATAACGGTACCGCAATTTGCAGTACCGTTATTAGCTCTGAAGTCCCTTAACGGGACCCGCTAAGGGACCTCGTAGTAGGGCGGTAAGCGATTACCGGTCTCCTTACCGGTGCCCGGTATGCCTTACCGCCCTACTTGGAATGAGGCCCAATTGTCTAACTATGTACTAAATGTGCTCTAAATTCTTATGTATAGATTTCCACACTGCACTACAGGCTGGTTTTGTTATGCATATCTGCAAATTGCGTAGACACTGTCATATTGCTGTATAGCTGTAAACTTACTGTATATCTGTGAATCTTGCAGAAAAACTGCTTTTTGTGTTTCATCATAAACTGTCTGTATTGAAGTAACATGTAAGATTAGCGCCCAGGGGCCTAAGGGCTCGGAGCGCTCTATAAATAAATAAACTAAACTAAACTATAACTTGAAAAAAACCGCCTGGCTCTGTGTGGAGGAAGTTTCCTACACAAAAAAACCTTAGAATATGTGACATTACCACACAAGGCAATTACTGAATGCAGTAATATGCAGTCCCCAATGGAGGACTGTCAGACTCAAAAATGGGGAATATATTAAGGGTCCGCATGGCTTAATCATGCAGACCCTTCCCGTTATCGCATGCTTACCACCCAATGTGGCAGTGTTCTCCTAGCTAGACCCTTTGACTTATCAGACTCATCACAATTATTAGTCATTAATGCCTGCATCCTTGAAGGGGGATAAATCCTAACCGTGATCAGGATTACTTGAGAAGCATGCAGGCGCGAGACGAGACAACTCATTTTGCCACAGTTTAAATAACAGTCACAGCAATTTCACAACTGCATCATGTATTGTCGACGGTTATAATTTTGTAATATATTTTTCTTTGAAGGAATACCCTTGTATAATAACTTGTAGAGACTATTCAGCTATGGGCTATTCTGTTATCTGGGGCCTACACAGTCTACGCAGTACAACTTGAGAATCTGTCTTTCCCGCCAAAAGGTGAACAGGTGATCTTGTTAAACCGTTATTTCTTATTTCTTGTTGAATGTACCCACTTATGAAATAGTTGGTACCTGGCATGGCATACAACGGGAACAACGGCTGTCCAGGCTCTGTTTGCGGGACACTGGGGGTCATTACGAGTTTGGAGGCAGCCATGGCGCTAAAAGCGCCATGGCTGCCTCCAAACTCGTGTCCGGGTTCTCTGAATGGGGACTTATCGGGTCATTCCAACCTTGGAGGACCTGGTATGTCCCCATTTAGAAAACCATTCCCCATTCCCATTCGAGCCCCCATAGGGAGCTAAAATTATTAGCTCCCTGGTCCCTTAGCGGCTCCTGCTAAGGACGGCTGCTTTTTTTTTTTTTTGCTAAGGGATCTCGGAATGCGGCAGTAAGGGTTTAACGGCATGGCATTCTTACCGGTGCCGTTAACCCCTTACCACCGAACTCGTAATGAGGCCCATTGAATCGATACGGCATATACACACAAACTCTTGCTGCATGTTAGATAATTAGATTATGGATTATAGAGGGTTTTTGCACAAAATATATGACGTCTCTTCGGATCAATTCTGTAGTTGACTTGTTTCAGGAGAATCTTTGGTTGATACTTGCGGTGCACATCATGTATGGCTTGAATTTTTGAAACGAATATGGGATTAGGATAACTTTTGAATGATTTCTCAATTAATGGTTTTATTGCATTTTATTGTGAATGAATGATTTTATTAGTGTAAGTAGTGCATTGATGAATTTGTGTAATTTTTGTTTGTTTTAAAATGTGTCTAAGATTTGTAAGTACACCATTTTTTTTTCTTTTTAAATCATGTTCAGTGTGCTTGCAAAGCTCCCTGCCAATACCTGAACAGTTTCCTGAAGCTGGAATACTCGTGGAGTGTGAACAGGAGCCATTAGCGGCAGACCATTGTCGTGTAAAAAGTCCAGGGCCACATTACACGTTTGGCTGTAACAGTAAATGAAGCCGCATTTTCAAATAACTCATGTTTTACAGCTCCACCAAATTATGAGATTCGTAACTGAAATTCAACACTCCCTGCATGTGTGTGGAAGGTATTCCCTCAACGCAAAAGCACTACCCCATGCGGTAATATTGCATTTCTTCAATAGAGCCAAATGCAGCGGTATTCAAATGTTTTGATGCTCAGCCCCCCCAACCCTTAGTAAAAATAGTGTCATCGAGCCCCCCCCCTTGATATGATATGGCATTTATATGGCCTTAAGTAAAAAGAGTGTGGCCGGGCCCCCCAGATATCATACTTGCTTATATTTTCTATTGAAAGCAGTCAGCCATCCTTTGGGCCCCCCTAGGGGGACCTGCCCCCACGGTTTGAAGACCACTGGTCGCATGGGATTCCCAAATGCGGAAAAACTGCAGGGTCTAAACCATGTGTACCCTTCCCATTGGCGCATGCTTACTGCAGGTGGGAACGGTAAACGGGTTTGGCGGTATTATCCTGGCTAATACCGCCAAAAACGTAATGGCATCCCAAGCCACGGGTTTGCTCTGCGACAGCGTATAGATGTCCGTCAGTCTAAGATCAGTTAGGACAGTCACTGCCCGCAACAAGTACCCGCGACCACCCAACCGTCTCTGACGGATGTGGGGATGCAACAGTAATGCTGCCTGGGCTGCCAGAGATTAAGGGTGGGCTAATAGGGGGTGCAGACATTCCTGGAAAGGGAGGTAGCGTGCCCTGCAGGGAGAGATGGACAGTGCATAGCGCTCTTAACATTATACGCTTCTTCACTGGAAGCTGGCGGTGTCTATATAAAACCAGCGGCATATGTTCTGTTCTCTTACTTTGGTTCTAGCTGCAGTGGTCTGCAAAGTCTGTAGTGGGGTCATTATTAAACACGAAGGCCCAATTCGGTACTACTAGCCACATCTCATCGTGACTGGGCAAAGGCTACTGCGGCCCGGCTCTCATGAGGGGGTCCATATACGAGAGGTTTCAGAACACTTGACCCTAGGCTAGATTAAGGCTTATATAGATTGGAGCACTGCAGGTATACATATACGGTATATATAATATACGTCGAAGATCTCACTGTTCTGTCAGGGTACCTCTCTCATCAGGTTTCTGTCACATGTCCCCCCCCCTTCCCTTTTCAGTGGTGCGTCATTCACACGCATCCTCGGCCATTGCCTATGAATCCTTCTCTGTCAGAAGATCTCTGGTAGCACCCTTCCTACAACAGCACCGAGGCCCGCAAAGAGCTCTGACGACGCACCTAGCCTTGTCCTCCCAAAGTGGGGGCTTGCACACCACTCTAAGAGCACATCCGTGTCCTGCGCCACACACCTGTGCGCCGAGAGGAGAGGGTCACCCAACAATGGAGGCAAAAGGGCGACTTTTGTGAGAAATTGGATTACCCTAGAACACTGCACCCGATGGGGTGCACTTACAGACCTCTTCCCTTCCCCCAAATGAAAGCCGTCCACTTGCAGTGCCTGCTCCCTGCTCAGCGGGCGTTGGCATTCACATTATATTTCAGAGACTGGCTGCTGTTATCTCGCTCTCGGCTTTTTTCCGGGCTAAAAGACGGATAAAAGGTTTGCTCAGGCAGATACCATTGTGTCTGGGGCTCCATGCAAAGAGGCGGCTTTGTTCGTGTCTGAGTGCCGGTACAACAGCACGGGTCGAGTACATGAGATCCGTGCCCCGCATGGCTGAAGCCATCCAAGGAAGGATTACAGGCTCCAGAGAGCACGCGGCTGGCATAAACCTCCTACAAGCGAGCGCCGGCAGCATCGGGAATGGGAGGGGAGCGTGGAGGCGAGAGAGCAAGGGGAGCCGCACCAGAGCCAGGCCCCGACATGGGAAGAGAGGGGCGAATGAGGGAGCCGCACCAGAGCCAGGCCCAGCCATGGGAAGAGAGGGGCGAATGAGGGAGCCGCACCAGAGCCAGGCCCCGGCATGGGAAGAGAGGGGCGAATGAGGGAGCCGCACCAGAGCCAGGCCCAGCCATGGGAAGAGAGGGGCGAATGAGGGAGCCGCACCAGAGCCAGGCCCAGCCATGGGAAGAGAGGGGCGAATGAGGGAGCCGCACCAGAGCCAGGCCCAGCCATGGGAAGAGAGGGGCGAATGAGGGAGCCGCACCAGAGCAAGGCCCAGGCATGTGGAGAGAGGGGCGAATGAGGGAGCCGCACCAGAGCAAGGCCCAGCCATGGGAAGAGAGGGGCGAATGAGGGAGCCGCACCAGAGCAAGGCCCAGAGGGGCGAATGAGAGCCGCACCATAGCAAGGCCCCGACATGGGAAGAGAGGGGCGAATTAGGGAGCCACACCAGAGCAAGGCCCAGGCATGGGAAGAGAGGGGCGAATGAGGGAGCTGCACCTGAGCAAGGACCCGACATGGGAAGAGAGGGGCGAATGAGGGAGCCGCAACATAGCAAGCCCCCGACATGGGAAGAGAGGGGCGAATGAGGGAGCTGCACCAGAGCAAGGCCCAGCCATGGGAAGAGAGGGGCGAATGAGGGAGCCGCACCAGAGCAAGGCCCAGACATGGGAAGAGAGGGGCGAATGAGGGAGCCGCACCAGAGCAAGGCCCAGGCATGGGAAGAGAGGGGCGAATGAGGGAGCCGCACCAGAGCAAGGCCCAGCCATGGGAAGAGAGGGGCGAATGAGGGAGCCGCACCAGAGGCCCAGACATGGGAAGAGAGGGGCGAATGAGGGAGCCGTACCAGAGGCCCAGACATGGGAAGAGAGGGGCGAATGAGGGAGCCGCACCAGAGCAAGGCCCAGACATGGGAAGAAAGGGGCGAATGAGGGAGCCACACCAGAGCAAGGCCCAGCCATGGGAAGAGAGGGGCGAATTAGGGAGCCACACCAGAGCAAGGCCCAGGCATGGGAAGAGAGGGGCGAATGAGGGAGCTGCACCTGAGCAAGGACCCGACATGGGAAGAGAGGGGCGAATGTGGGAGCCGCAACATAGCAAGGCCCCGACATGGGAAGGGAGGGGCGAATTAGGGAGCCACACCAGAGCAAGGCCCAGCCATGGGAAGAGAGGGGCGAATGAGGGAGCCGCACCAGAGCAAGGCCCAGCCATGGGAAGAGAGGGGCGAATGAGGGAGCCGCACCAGAGCAAGGCCCAGGCATGGGAAGAGAGGGGCGAATGAGGGAGCCGCACCAGAACCAGGCCCCGACATGGGAAGAGAGGGGCGAATGAGGGAGCCTCAACATAGCAAGGCCCCGACATGGGAAGAAAGGGGCGAATGAGGGAGCCGCACCAGAGCAAGGCCCCGACATGGGAAGAGAGGGGCGGATGAGGGAGCCGCACCAGAGCAAGGCCCAGGCATGGGAAGAGAGGGGCGAATGAGGGAGCTGCACCTGAGCAAGGACCCGACATGGGAAGAGAGGGGCGAATGAGGGAGCCGCAACATAGCAAGGCCCCGACATGGGAAGAGAGGGGCGAATTAGGGAGCCACACCAGAGCAAGGCTCAGACATGGGAAGAGAGGGGCGAATGAGGGAGCTGCACCTGAGCAAGGGCCCTGACAGGGGAAAATAGGGGTGACTCAGGGAGCTCCTGCAGACCAGGCCTCAGAAAAGTGTAGAGTGGGGCGACTGAGTTAGCTGAACCAGGCTCAAGCCTCAGATAGGAGTAGAGAGCGCAGACAGGGGGAGCTGCACCAGAACCAAGCTCTAAATAGGGGTAGTGGAGGGTGGGGCAATTTTAGATTCAAGCGTGGTGCGTACAGGCCACCTGATCTGTCAAATGGCCAATGGCATACAACATACAAAAACTGTGGCAGGAACTCTTACTGGTCCTAAATATAAAACACCAGTGAGGAATCTGAAATCGGACCTTTTGTAAAAAAAAATATAAAATCATGGAATGGGACAATCATGAATGTATCCCTTCATTCAATCCCGCATGAGTGGAATTTGTACTCATGCTGTCCTGAAAAAGCGGCGAACTGTGTTCCTAGAACACCAGAGGCCAGAACAGAAACTAGTCATGACAAGTGGGGGAGCTGCACATTTTATGAGCAGATGGTAATGGTGGGTTGTCAGCTCTGATGGCACCACCTCACGAGGGGGCATGACAGGTGATGGCCATCATACTGCAGCGTCTCACTGTCACAGCCATTAGTGGGTACAAAGGCTGCCAGGGACTGCACAAGGTTGCTGGGGAGTGCATATGGAAGAGTGAGACAGGGTTAAAAACAGAAAATTGCATGGGTGAAGAGGGGCTTAAAAAGAAAAAGAACAAAAACAGGATCAAAGGGTGCACCACGTAGAATAGAGGGGGGAGTCAAGGGGAAAATCAGAAAGGCAACCCCTCGGTTTCCCCTGTACACCAGGCTAAATGGTTTCTTCCTTGTTAAGGGCCTCCTTTAGCAGTGCGTAAAGAAAAATATCCAACATGTAGCCTGAAAATTAAAATGACTTTGGCCGTAACCACTGTATATGTTGCACCAACAGGTTTCTTTGGTGCCCACTAACCATGACCTTCGGCCGTGGCCACTGTACATGTTGCACCAATAGCTTTCTTTGTGGCCCACGAGCCATGGCTTTGTGGCCATGGCCAATGGCCACGGCCTTAGGCCATGGACACTGTACATGTTGCATCAATAGGCTTCTTCTCAGCCCACTAGACATTGGCTTCACCTGTGGGTGTTGTACGTGTTGCACCAATAGGTATTTTTGGGGCCCCCTTGCCATGGCCATTGGCAAAGGCCAATGTACATGTGCTCGAATAGGTTTCATATGGCCCGCTATCCATGGCCTTCTGTCGTTGCAACTGTACATATTGTAGCAAAGGTTTTCTTTTGGGCCCACTAGCCATGGCCTTCAGCCATGGTCAGTGCCACGGCCAAACATGTTGCATAGTTTCTTGAGGTCTCACTACCTATGGCCTTGGCTGAAGGTGAGGCTGCAGCTACACATCACATGTTAGGTATGGACTTAATATGCCAATGCATAAAAACACATGCATAAATCAATAAAGAAAATTTAAACACATACCAGAGTGTAGAATGTTCATATGAGCGTTGGAATATATGTTTGGAAATAAACAACAAAATAAATGCAGTAAGGAACAAGTAAATCAACAACATAATAAGGCTAGAGGAGTAAAAAACAAATAACAAATGGTACCTCTATACCTAACATGTGATGTGTAGCTGCAGCCTCACTAAGATACCATTAGTGTTGTGCTCTTATCAATGATCTTTTGATAAATTATTATTGAATTTATTTCTGACTTGGATTCTTTTTGACTATCATTTTTGAAATTGGATACAAGCACGTTTACCTATATACAGGAATATTTTGAAGAAAGTCTTTTTAACTTCATAACCCGTTGTTTTGGGTATAACGGAGAGCGGCTGTGTGACTAAGTTGGCCATACTTAGTCTTTTCCTTCACTGTTACTTTTCGAGTCAGGGTGTCTCCAGACTCTTCACAGCCAGCTCCCTAAAAGTATTTTTTGAGAAGCTTTAGTCTTCTGTTTACTTTGTTACTTCATTTCAAGAATCATCATACAAAGTGGTGCCCACTTATTCCTTTCCTTTATCATTGCCCCCTTGGCATAGCCATTGGCAATGGTCAATGTACATGTGCCATAGGTTTCATTGGGGCCCGCTATCCATGGCCTTCTGTCGTTGCAACTGTACATATTGTAGCAAAGGTTTTCTTTTGGGCCCACTATCCATGGCCTTCAGCCAAGGCCATAGGTCAGTGGTCTTCAAACTTTTTTTGGCCGGGGCCCCCTGAGCAAAATTTGGGCAGGTTGGGACCCCCCAGAAATGCCAAATGTACAGTATGTATTGCGCGCTGTCACCTGCTCCCATCACAGTCGCTGGGCTCTCTCATCCCACTCCTACCCAGTCCCTGGTCTCTCCCCACCCCATCACACACCCTGGGCTCTCCCCACTCTGCTCCCACCACTATCCCATGGTTCCCGCCCATTGTGCTCCCACCATAGTCCCTGGGTTCCCCCCATCCCGTTCCTAACACAGTCTAAGGGCCAGTGGCGGCTGGTGATTTTTTTAAGTGGAGGGGTAAACCTATTTCCCCCAAAAATGCCATAGCGACCGAGCATAGTGAACCAATAAAGGGGAGTCCGGGGGGGGGGGGGGTTCCCCCTGTGAATTTATTTTAAATAATGAGTTAAAATGTTGCATTGTAGAGCATACTTTTAACAACAAAATGGGTAAATAGCCAAACAGTTTGCAATTGGTGCTGGGGGGCCCAGGGGGCAGGCATGACATTTTTTACTGGACATCTAGGATAGATGTCCAGTAAAAAGATACCATCCCTGTCCTGGGCCCCACTGGGCCTAACACACTCAACATGATTATGTGTGTATGCAAGGCGCTGCACATTCATACAGCAATCACTCTATCATTCACACGAGCATCCATCCCCATACGCTCACTCATAACAAAAGCATACACGCATCCAGACACATGTTTAAATAAAAACAATGAACATAAACGTACCTTCTGCACTGGCCTGCGTGTGGGTGCTGAAACGCCCTGCTCCAGGTTGCTCTGTCCGTATGTGCGAGGAGGCGCAGGAGCTCCCCCTCGGACATACAGACATGCAGTGCCCCAGCCAGCATTTCCAATGAGCTATGCAATGCTGGCAAAGCAAAACGCCCCAGTACTTGCATGGCTCAGTGAGCATGTGTGGCTGGGGAACTAAACTGAACTGTCAAAGGGAAACAGTGTTTCCCTATGACAGTTCAGCTAGCACAGGAGCACTCCATCAGCTGGAAAAAGCAGCTGAGGGAGTGCTAACTTTTTCACTGGGCTGGCTCCTTAGCTCCTCTATAATGGGTGAGGGGCCACTGGGTGGGCACCCCCTCACCATTATGGATGAGCCGCCAGGCTCGGACTGGCCTATAGGGCAATGCCTGTACCAAAAATGTAAAATGCTAGTGTGGGCCAGTCAAAATGGGCCACCATTTTGGGCAATGTGGACCAGTTTGATGAGTTACTTAACTATGCAGTTAGTAATTTTGACCATAGTTTCTGAATATATCACAATTTACTTACATTTTAACACAAGGCCCCCCCTTGTGTCCTATTGAAATAGTCGGCCTCATTACAACCCTGGCGGTATCCGGGTCCGGCACATGTGAATGGGCAATTACTGGGTAATGCTGAGTTAGGCGGACCTGATAATTGCCCTTCGCGGGTGCCAGTACCGGTACTGGTAGATCCCCATTGCCATTTGAGCCCCATAGGGCACCGGCACCGTTAATAATGGTGCCAGTGCATCCGATGAGCTGGGCTCGCGGGTGCCGCACGGCCTGCCAGGTCAGACCTGACGGGCTGTCAGACACCCACGAGCACAACTCGCACTATGAAATAACGTAGAACCGCACTGGGGGGGGGCTATAGCCCCAGGTCTTTTGGTTGTAGCCTGGGATAGAAGCTCAGGTGCTGCAACCAAAATGCTAGCTAGCCCCGATCCTGCCCGTACTGACATTAGCTTAGCGTAGCCCCGGATCTTTTCCAGAGCTAGCAACAGGCCGTCTTTTCAGCTGCGCACTTTGGAGAGTGTTGCTGCAGTGCTGCGCTGGCTAAATGTTCCTCCTATACACAGCTCTCCTTACCATGCGCCAATTTACTTTACAGTTCTAGTTACTCTATGGATAAAGAGCCCACCCATGGCAATCCTCACGCACTCCCCCCGCTTCATTTTTCACCCTCCTTTTCATTTGAACATGTTGACAGGTGTTGACTGTCTCAGGGAGGGCAATATTGCCAGGTCTTAGGTATACATACATATTTGTGCTGCGCCACACTCGTGCTTGCAATGCTTCAGAGCACCAAGACGGGGGCAGGGGAGATGGGACAAGCCTCTGCAGGGGCTTTAGGGGGGTTTCCACATGGAAGCAAACTTCCACAGCTTGAAAATTGTATCTATAAACATGGAAGATATTTGGTGGGAGAAAAGTAAAGGACCTCCAATCTCTGGGAAAGCTGACGAAAAAGCGCGGTCTTCAATGTTATCCTGAACGTAATCTTTTCTTTTGCAGTCTTCAGTCTAGACGCACATTCGTCGATGAGTTTGGGCTAAGAATTATTACGGGGCAGAATCTGATTTATTCAGAGATTATTTATTTATTTGCATTTTCAAAGCACTCACACAGTCCCGGGGTATCGAGGCGTTGTTACAGGAAGGAATACGTCTAAGTTGTATTTTTATAATCCACTTAATACCCAGAGGTTTCTAAGTGTGAACCCGGGGATCGAACCTGTGTTGCTTCGTGTCCTTTTGTTTCCAAGTCGAGTACTTTGCCGCTGAGCTATCCTTCCGGGACAAGCATAGGTTCCTTGATGGGTGCAGATAAGTAAACTTTCTTCAGGTGTTTGTGTCCCGTGGACCCAATTTGTATGGAGGCTCTGTAGAGCAGTTTGAAGGTTATCATATGTTCCATCCGGGGCCAATGAAAGCTTTTCTCACTAATTTGACATCACAATGAGAGCCACCTCACATCAACCCTGACTCAATGAGATCCACTTGGCCTCAAACCTGACTTAATGCAAACCACCTCACCTCAAGCTTGACTTCATACGAGCCACATCACCTCAAACCTGACTCAAAGGGACAACCTTATCTCAAGCCTGACTCAACGGGAGCCACCTCGTCTCGAACCCGACTCAACGAGGGCCACCTCATTCCCAGTTCAACACGAGCCATCGCAGCTCAAGCTCAGCTCAACCAGTGCCACCACATCTCAAGCCCAACTCAATGCGAGCAACTTCACCTCAAGCCCAACTCAATGAAGGTCATCTCCCCTCTAGTCCAAGTTATCGATGACCACCACATCACAAGCCCAACCCAACAAATGCTTCCTCATATGAAGCCCAGTTCAATAAAGACCACTGGACCAGATGTGCCGCTCAAAGCAAGCCACCTCACCATAAGCCCAACTCAATGCAAGACACCTCACCTAAAGCCAACTCAATGCAGGCCACCTCACCTCAAGCCCAACTCAATGCAAGGCACCCTATCACAAGCCCAACTCAATGTGAGCAACCTTACCTCAGGCCCAGCGCCATGAAGGTCCTCTCACCTGAAGCCCAACTCATTGCAGGCCACCTCACCTCAAGTCCGACTCCATGCAAGCCACCTCATCTCAAGCCTGCCTCAGCGTGAGCCACCTCACCTCAAGCCTGGCTCAGGTTGAGCTAACTCACCTCAAGCTAACTCAAAGGGAGCCAAGTCACCCAGGCCCGACTCAAAGGAAGCCAAGTCACCTCAGGCCCGACTCAACACAAGCCACCTCATCTCATACCCAATTCAACGAGAGCCGGCTCACTTCAGGTCCAGCTCAGCGGGAGCCATCTCACCTCAAGCTCAGCTAAATGAGAGCCACCTCACCTTAGGCACACCTCAATGAAAGTTACCTCACCTCAAGCCCAACTGAATACAGGCCAGCTCACCTCAAGCCCAACCCCATTCAAGTCACCTCACCACAAGTCCCACACAATGCAAGCCACCTTACCAAAAGCCCAACTCAATGCACATATCCTCACCTCAAGCCAGACTTGATACATGCAACCTCACCTCAATATGGACTTGATGCAAGCAACCTCACCTGAAGCTGGCCTCAATGCAAGCCAGGTCACCTCAAGCTAGACTCAATTTTAGCCACCAAGCCTGAAGCCCAACCTAATGAAGGCCATCCCATCTAAAGCTCTACTCAATGACTGACACCTCATCCCAAGCCCAACTTAAGGAAAGCCCACCTTATCTCAATCCCAACTCAATGAAAGCCACCTCACCACAATTCCCACTCAAGGGAAGCCACCTCATCACAATCCCAATTCACTGCAAGCCACCTCTGCCCAAGCCAGACTTGATACATGCAACCTCACCTCAATATGGACTTGATGCAAGCCACCTCACCACAGGCCGGACATGATGCAAGCAACCTCACCTGAAGCTGGCCTCAATGCAAGCCAGCTCACCTCAAGCTAGACTCAATTTTAGTCACCAAGCCTGAAGCCCAACCTAATGAAGGCCATCTCATCTAAAGCTCTACTCGATGACTGACACCTCATCCCAAGCCCAACTTAAGGAAAGTCCACCTTATCTCAAGCCCAACTCAATGAAAGCCACCTCACTTCAATTCCCACTCAAGGGAAGCCACCTCATCAAAACCTCTGCCCAAGCCAGACTTGATGTAAACTACCTCAACTCAAGGCAGACTCAATGAAAACTGCCTCACCTCAAGCCGAACTCAATTCAAGACACCTCACCTCAAGGCCGAAACAATACAAGCTACCTCGCACCAAACCCAACTCAATAAAGTCCACATTACCTCAATCTCAACCCAATGAAAGCCATCACACATCGAGCTCACCTCAATGCCACCTCACCTTAAGCCGGACTCAGTGAAAGCAACCTTGCGTTAAACCAAACTCAATTAAAGCCACCTCACCTCAAGCCTGACTCAGTGCCTGCCACCTCAGCTCAATCGCAACTCAGTGTAGGCCACCTCAGCTTAAGCCTACCTCAAACCATGCCACCTCACCTGAAACACAACTCAATGGGCCTCATTACGCGGTAGGTGGTAAGGGATTACCGGCACCGGTAAGGTCACCGGTGCCGGTAATCCCTTACCACCCTATTCCGAGGTCCCTTACCGTGTCCCTTCCTCAACGCCTGGTTTTAACAGGCATTATGGATGGGACCCGTTAAGGGACTTCATAGCTAATAACGGTACTGCAAATTGCGGTACCGTTATTAGCTCCATCCCCATTCCCATTGAGCCCTATGGGGGCTCGAATGGGAATGGGGAATGGTTCCCGGAATGGGGATTTACCGGGTCCTCCAAGGTTGGAATGACCCGGTAAGTCCCTATTTCGGGAACCCGGACCCGGAATGCGGTAAGGGGGTAGCCATGGTGCTAATAGCACCTACCTTCTACCGCGTAATCAGGTCCAATGAGAGACACCTCCCCTCAAGCCCAGCTCAACATTAGCTATCTCACCATAAACCCACGTCAACGAGAGCCACCTCCCCTCAGGCCCAACTCATTCCAAGCCCCCTCACCTCAAACCCAATTCAATGAAGGCCACCTCACCTCTACCCCACTCAATGGAAGCCACCTCATCACAAGCCCAACTCAATACAGCCACATCAGATCATCAAATGTAAGCTCAAGCGGACGAGGGGTTTTGTGCCTGGGCTCCTGGAAACAGGTCACTGGTGTACACTTCTCCATGTGTGCCGTGTGTCACCTGCAGAAGTCCGGGCCTGGCTGGCAACCTTTGTATAAGGCAGCAGGGGCACACCGAGACCGAAACTGCAAGGGTCTTAAGGCTTCAAATGGTAGAGGGCGTGCTTCCATACGTTTTGTCGGAAGGGCAAACTTACTTTCAGTGGGCCCCTTTCCTATTGTTCCCCAAGGGATGTTTGTGCAGACTACTTCAAAACCAGTGGCAAATGGTGCAGTTTGCAGCACGCTGGCCCATTGACATTGCTCAAAAACATGATAGGACTTAAAGGCAATATGCACATTCCTATTGTTACCTGCCAGCATGGTAGTGTTGTGGCTGTGATATGGTATGTGGTTGGCTTTGGTAGTTGCTAGTTCACCATTATACCAATAGCCCGCGTAGTGCTGAGTGGTGGCATAGTTGCAGTATCTTTGAGGTGCCAGTGGGCAGGCAGACGGGAGACCCAGAGCAATTGACTACAAATTCTCAGCTGTGAATTTGTACTCAGGCACTGTGCAACCTCACACAGCATAATGAAGAAAAACGTGCATATATTTAGAATCATTGTATGCAAATGTATATCATGAATATTAATGAGAGGTATGCAGAAAACCAGACATGGATCCGCCCTCGAGGCCTGGAGTTGGACAACCCAGGCCATCACATAACATAGCATCATGTTGTGGGTGGTTATTTGTGGTTATTGGGTGGCCTGTTGGGAAGGGGATGGAAGCAATAACCATCTCTAAATCATTCTGCCTCCCTCCTTCGCTCGCAATACATTTCAAGAAACAACTTCAGCAAGGAAACAGCAATGAATCAACACAGGCAAACACAATGGAAAGTGCACCGCCACAAAAAACAATTGAGGTCACTACTATTCCATAAACACCACCCTAAGACCCAGCAGATACACCAACATAACTTTTCACACTGCTCGTTAACACTACTCTGCCAGACATCACAGACAACCACACAATTTACATTACCAACTTTGAACACATATTAACCGCTGCTCCACACAACTTCCAAATATGTAACACTGACACATCACACATAGCCCTAACTTTATAGATCTTTAGACACTAGTATTGAGGCTAAGCAGCCCCACCCTGTTCCTTCTACACCTCTGTCTTACCCTGTCCCCCCGCCCCTCCTGCTCTTGTAGATACTGGATGTTTCACACCCTCTCCTCTGGGGCAGGCCTCTGCCTGGGGCAAGCACCCCCAGCGACTGGCAGCAGCACAGGAGGAAATGCATGTTTGTTTTGGTGACCTACCTCCCTGATGAGAATATACACCCTTCTGTCAAATCAGGTGATATGGAACTGAGGCAGGGTGGCTGCTATGGTAATGCAGTCTAAGTGGCAGACTTTGTGACACTATTTGAGGAGCACCTGGGCACACCAAATTGTCCCTAAGTGTGCTAAATCTGTCCCATTGAAAGAAAGATTTTTTCAAATAACAGGATCTGAATAACTTTCATGGTCTCTCATTTTATGCAGAAACATCACAGTGCAATTATGTTATTTGCTTAGGATCACACACTCCATTTAAGCGGTGAAGCTGTTGATTTTATCTCACTGTGCAATGTATGCATTTGACCACATACCTTCTGCACATTCTTTTTTTGAAATATTTAAGTTTCGGATTGCAAGAGCTACAATAATACTGTCTGATAGAGTTTACGGGCATAGAACACAAATCAAATAGTAAAGCAACCTGGCAACATACAATTCTTTGTAGAATGTGAAGTGAAAAGAGTAACATATCAGCTTTATTTTCACCTTAATCAAAGGAAGACTACAACTCCCAAAATGCAAAGTAATGCAAGCCTGGGAAATTACATCTCTTTCACACCACTGTACTTTCAGCACTTAAAGACATGCAATAAAAGAAATTGTGTAATACGGTCACCTGTCTATAATAATTCTTTGCACTCATTTACAAATGGCTGGTTATACATGATGTTAAGAAAATGTTTATTTGAATATCTATTTAAAAGCCAGCCCTTTCTGTTTTGTACCAAACTAGCAGACATCTGTAAACCAAGACTAAAAAAGGGGTTTTCATTTGTGAATCCCTTCAACTATCTTGGATGAAGACACCAATGTTGTAGGTAACTGGGTCTTTGTAAGTGTTTTCAGTTGTAAATCTCCAATCTTAGTTTATTTGCACATAAGAAAGGGTGCTGCAGATGACAGGGAAATGCGTTAACAAAGTCATTCCCGAGCCCTTGCTAAGGTGCTGGATGCTCAGTAGTGCCAGTCTGCCATCGGGTTCCTGCCCTCTGCAAGAAAGCTCTTGGGGTGACCAAAGCTCTGTTAGCGAGGGAGCAGAATCTCCCTGTTAGCAGGCAACCTTGGCTCGCCCTCTTTTTGGCTCTCCGCATCAGGCGATAGGTTAGGAGTTATTTGCTGCTGGTGACAGCAGCATAGCCAGGTAGGATTGGAGTGGATGGGGCATTCATTATTTATTTGATTGCCTTGCATGCCAAATACCGCTCCTCAACTACCAGTAGCCATGTAAAGAGGGGCACATCCTCTTTACATGCCCCCCCCACCCCTCCCCGGAGGTGGGAGACCCATGGGCATAAGATGGGAGGTGGGATTGTAGTGGAACCAGGACATGGGTAGCACCTACCAGGTGCTTGCCCATTATGATGTGGGTGTACAGAGTGGGCCACCTGGGTGAACAGTGGCGGAAGCGTGCTGTGGGAAATATCGGCCCCCAGGCATCGGATAGGACCAAGGGCCCTCTGCAATGGGGAAGGGTGTGTTTGCAGGGTAGGAGGGTAGGCTAGCAATGGCAGAGCAATGGGCCAACTTTGTACCACTATGGGCTCCCCCACCTCCTCTTATTTTTAGTACAGCTAGTGTAGGGTGACCAGATTTAAAAAGTAAAAAACCGGGACAGGGCAACTGACATAAAAGTACGACTGACTCTTGAAAGTGGCTGTCAAGGCCCTACACTTGAGTAGAGGTTGGAGGAGAAAGGGGTTTACGTGTTACTGTTCAAATAAACACATTATAATGAATTTGTCACAAACTAACGCTATTCTTAAGTTGTAAACTGCAGCATTGCTTCTGCGGCAGATTGTACATTCGTGCCTGTCAGCTGTAAAGACTGCTTACCAAAAACCGGGACCACTGCAGTTTCCAATGGAAACATAATCTTGAGAAAGGGGGGACAGAGCACCACATTCCGGGACGTCTGGACACCCTGAGCTTGTGAGGCATGAATTGTTTGGCAGCTGCACTGGCCATGGCTTCATAAAGAGGGGAGGGGGCTTAAGGGACGTTCCTTGGACCCCAATGAAGTAACTGATGTTAGAGCCCTTTTATCTTTACATCCACATCATGGGGCTGTCAGATCAGCACATGTGCTTCTATGTTGCATGTTAATGTTAGGGTGAGTGCTGTGACAAATCACACGAGCACCAAGTCCAGTGTGCATTTTGCGCCTAGTGCTTCAAACATAAAACATTGTTTTAATTAAATATAAAGATATGTGGTAATTCCTATGTTCCCATGAAGCTCTTTGATTTTATGCAAATCAGGCTAGCGGCCTCACTGGTGTCATTTGTCCCCTTCCCCGTTCTCGGTGGAGTTTTTTTTTTTTTTTACAATACGAGTGTACCAGAATCTCTATACTGGAATGAGAACCATCTATGAGAAAACATTGTGTAAGGGTGTTCTAGTTTGTGCTAAAGTGTCATATGCTCAGCAGGACCAGTGATGGAGGGGTTGTTGCGGGTTTACCCCACTTTTGTTAACATGTAAGTTGGTGTTAGATGAAGTATTTGCGCCGCCATTTTATCTGTAAGAACATTAGAGCAGTCTTGGAGGCCATGCAGTATATTTTGTCAAGAGAGTAGCTTTGTTTTGGATCTTAGCGAATATATCAATGCCTCATTTTAAGCGTTTGGGCAGGACATTTTAAATGCAAGTTTCAAGCCCCGTATAATTGAAGTTTATCTATACATTTTAATTGCTGTCTAACTTTAAAACATTTGTATGCATTAACGACCTGTATTCTACTTTTGCATGTGCAAAATGTTGGTAACATTTTATGTAATTTGTATTTTGTATTAATTGTAAATGACGAAAGCCGAATAAAGTATTACCTGCCTACCAACAAGTAGGACCAGATACGTATTATGGCTACCATATACACTGGAAGTGATAATTCGATATAAAAATTGTAAAAAGAGCAAGGGCCTCATTCCGAGTATGGCGGTAAGGGATAGCGGCCACCGCTAACGAGAGCGGTGGCGGTAATCCCTTACCGCCATACTCCGAGTTCCCTTTGCGCCATGGTGGTTTTAACACCTGCTTTTAGCAGGTGTTAAAAACCATGGCGCTAAGGGACCTTGATGTTAATTACGCCACCGTAATTTACGGTGGCGTAATTGACGCCTTCCCCACTCCCATTATGCCCTATGGGGCAAGAATGGGAATGGGGAAGGGTAAATGGGGATTGGGGAATTACCGCCCCGCCAACCTTGGAATGGGGCGGTAATTCCGCCATCCACCAAGGCGCTGCCGGTCCGGGTACGGCGTCAACCAAGGCGTTAATAGCGCCATTGGTTAGCGCCGTACTCGGAATGAGGCCCCTAGTGTGCAATGTTAATACAATTAAATAATTTCCTTTTTCATTAGCTGCTGTTGAAAAACAAAATACACTGCCATCCACCCCCTCAAGAGATCTGTTTTTTTCTCTGATCATGTAGCTGTCAGCAACGGCTGGGGTGGATCTAACAAATGCTACATTGCAACGTGGCTCTCACCCACAGGGAAAGAGAACGAGAAATAGAGTGAGACAGAGAGAGAGAGAAAGAAAGAGAGACAGCAGGGAGAGAAAGGGAGAGCGGGTGAGTGCGCGAAAAGGAGAGCGGGAGAGAAGGAGCGGAAGGAAAGTGAGAGATAGAGAGAAAGGAGGGAGGGACAGAGGAAGGAAGAGAAAAACAGAGAGAGAGAGCGCTAAATCGGTGTAACATACGCCGGGTACAGATGGTATCATGCGCTGTATCAGCACAAAAGGGCGACGTGGGTTTTCTGCTCTGGCATCTGCAGCCGAGGTATTATTCTTGGGTATATTGAGCGGATGTGTGACAGTGGGGTAGTTTAACTAGTTCTGCGAACGAACCGACACAGGGACGTCATTTCACCAAAATGCCTGGGGTAGCGGAAGTTACATCACACGACCCTTGACCCCCGATGACATTGCGTGAAGAGATGGAACACGACCTTTCACCCGTTGACAAAACAGAAAGTGGCATCACATAGCATTGTACACTACGAAAAATATGGTTACGATATCACTATAATGTGATGTACATTTCATACAAGAATGGATCGCCATATGTATCGTTAAGATCAGTGTGTATAGACCCATATTACCAAATTACTGTGAATGCACGCAGACGTCCAAGACCAAATGATAATGATGTGTTATTATATAGCACTAACGCTTAAGCGCTTTATATAGAAAAAATATACACCCAATATCACCCAACCTGTGTTGGTACTCATTTATCAACCTCAGAAGGATGAAAGGCTGAGTTGAGGTGTTTAAGAACAGACTAAATCAGTGACTCTCCCCCTGAAGTGTGCCTGAAATAAACCTTTAATGAGTCTAGCAATTATTGCATGGTATTCCAGAAAGGCACATTATTTTGTATTCCTATTTAGGGTCAGTGCTGAAAGTGTTAGACTTGAGCCACGTTTCTTCTTTTTTTTAAGGGCCTCAACAAGAAGGTCAGCCACTCCAGAAGTAAAGAGCCACATGGTGCTGGTCACAGCCCAGGAGCTTGCATAAAAAATAAATTAAAAAAAACGTTTTTTTTTCTACTTTTTTTTTTAGAGGTCGCAAGGCAGTCCACAGAGGTCGCAATGGAGACCTCAGAGGTCGCAGTTGCGACCTCTGGCGACCCCCAAATGACGTCCCTGACCCGACACAATACAAGAGGCGACCAGGTGTTTCAACATGCTTACAGGTCCATGCGCACAATATTTGTAGAACAATACCCTTATGGCAAGCTGTGTCATAAAGTGCGCCAAATAAACTGGCTAGCACAATCACACCGTGCTCACTCTGGGAACCCGTGATATGTAGGTCCAACACTCTGGTCAGGCTGACTCAGCCCTTGATACTCCCTACCGTGATAAATGGAGTAGCGAGAATGGATAATAATGGTGAACCTGATTATTACAGTGCTTGGAACGAGGAAGTCTGGTATATAGCGCTATATAAATGATCGAGTTATTTTACTTTGCTTTACAGTGCTTGGCATAGGTAATAGACTTTTTTGGGTGGGTGGTGCTTAAGGGTGCACAATGCAGTGATTTGCACGAAGAGGAGACTGCATTTGGGCAGTGCTTGGTTTGCAGACCAAATGTAGGGCCGCTGTAGTTATTCACAGTTACCATGTCATAAAGCCAGCAAAGTAGCAATCGTTTTTAATGCTAGGAAATGCTGGAAGGTGCACACTCGCCACACACGCTTCCTCCTCCTCAAGCACCATACAGCGTAATGCATGCAGTGGATATTTAAATGGACCTTTATTTATTTATTACACTGCTTTATTGATTGTGCTTTATACAAAGCAAGTCATGGGGTCGGATAGAAGCATGCTTTTGCTAAAGGTTGGGATATGTTATGCTAATATGGGTTCTACTGCACCACACCAGCACCGTGGTAGTTTCCGGGCCTGATTCTGAGGTTGAAGCAAAAATAGAAACGTTTTGTTCCATGGGGGTGCAACACTTTTCTTAAAAGCACCATATTCTGATAAATTAAGAGTGCGGCAGCTGGGCATCAAAGACTTGGCTTTTGCATGTGCCTGATTTGCCGCCTGACAACTGCCCTAGTGACCATCATTAATTCAGAGCTGCCAGGGGGTTCTCATTTGAAGAGCTTTTCTTTTGCATATTAAAAAGCGTTGGCAATGCCAACAGTTTGGGCTTTTGTGTAGGCATAGGAAAGGCACTTGCCAGGCACTGCCAAAGTATATTAACTGTCCATTGATATCAGGTTCAAAATGATGCAAGTAACTGGTCCTCTGATAGCAGTGCCTGACAAATGCCTAATTCTTATACACAAGCCAAAACTGTTGGCTTTGCCCATGCTTATTTTTAGCAGGACTTCGATGAAAGACAAGCATAGTGCTTATAAATCAAGTAACTGAAGGCAAACCTGGTTAAGACACTTTTGTAACACTAGAAGAGTGTTTAGAGATGCAACTAAGTCATTAATACTCAGAAGACTGCTTTGAAAAAACACTGGCAGGCATTTGGAGTGCAAAGTTTGATGGTAGGGCTTAAGTAAAGCGAGCTGAAAGAGTTCCCATGAGACAATGGCCCTCATTACGACCCTGGCGGAAATCGCGGTGCAAAATGCACCATGGAGCACGGCGGAAAGCTGCCGATAGCGCCATGGGGGTTGGCGGATTTTCCGCCCCATTCCGACCTTGGCGGGGCGGTAAATCCCCATTCCCCATTTTACCCTTCCCCATTCCCATTTTTGCCCCATAGGGTATAATGGGAGTGGGGAAGGCGTTAATTACGCCACCGTAAAATACGGTGGCGTAATTAACAACAAGGTCCCGTAGCGCCATGGATTTCTCCGCCCGGAAAAACCAGGCGGAAAACGCTCCATGGCGCTACGGGAACTCGTAGTAGGGCGGACGGGTCCGCCGCGAATAACGCTGGCGTAAACCCACTCCGCCAGGGTCGTAATGAGGCCCAATGTGTTGGGCGGGAGGGGCAGGAACTGGGTGGGAATGGCCATAGGTATTAGCATGGCCATGGGCAGTCAGTGGGTGGGCAAATAACCAAACAGCTACAAGCTGTGTGCCCCTCCTCACATGCCATTTCTCCCTAGCTGTACTCTAAAGCAATAGTTTCTACTTATAGGTGGCTCTGCCAACTAATAGCCCAAACTAAATAAGGAGCTAAAACATGGCACCTGTGAGGCGTTGTCAGCATTTCTACACACACCTGTCCTTTAAAAGCTATGCAACACCAATTTTCTAATTTACTGAATGCTCAACAAGACTTTACTGAATAAGAAATAAAAAAAGGTGGCACACTTTTTAGAAATCCTCTTAGTGACACTTGTGCACACATTTCTCCCACAACACAAGATTGTATGAGCTTTTGCAGCTGGAAAGCATGACAGCCCCCTCCAATCTTTCCACCCACCTCAGAATGGTGGTGCTGGGAGCTGGAGGGAGAAGGACCAATGTTAGTGTGGGGGCTGCTCTGTATTCTTTACATTGGCTCATAATGCGAGTACGATTATCAGAGTAGCACCACCCCTTTTGAAGCAATACAAGGGGGAATTAGGAATTCACAGGAGCAGAAGATAGCAAGAAAAATGGGGAGAACATTAAGGAATGACAGAAACAAAGATATTCTACTTGAACAACATACTTGGCTAAAACAAAAAATAAATCGAGGGACAGAGCAAAGGCACGCATTTTCATTTTTGTCATCTGCATGGAACGAAAGACAACCAGGCCGGTCTAGGCAGGGCAAGAATGCTATATGAGACTGAGAGTCCGTTTTGGTTATGATAGTGAGGCATGCCCTAGGTAGCCGAGGGGCTAGGCAAACATGGCTGGCGATTGAGGCTTTGTCCCAAAATGACAGCACCCCCATGTTATCACCTATCTGAGAGCTGCTCCCGCCTGAGACTTAATTGAGGCACAGGAGACCTCAGCAAGATTGGTGGAGGAAGAGACCCCTGGTGTTCTGCAAGGAAGATAGCAGACCCCCCCACATTGTTCTCCCCAACACACATGCCACCAAGCAGCACATAGGACCAGCCCCTCATAAACATACAGGGGTTTAGGGACAAAATGCTGCAAATGATGAGGAGTAATACAGTTATGGTTTGTTAACGCACAACCAAAACAATACCAGGGTGAGTTCATGTTGCAGCTAATGGCAATGAGGTCAACAATTTATCATCAATGGAAAGCAACGGGCCAGATCAGGTTAGATGTGACAAGGATGCAGGCATCCCTTTAATGGAGGACCTGGGCACGAGGCAGTAGGAAAATAAACACGCCAATGAGAAACTGATCTTTTCAGCCTAGATTGGAATCAGGACACAGAGAAGGTGAAGAAGCAGGGCAGGGAGATACAGAAGGGGAAAAAGAGATGTCAGTGAAACAAGATAGCTTGTGTTATTAATAGGATGGAACATAATTGGTGTCAGAAGTGGGATTTATCAGTACTGCTGACAGCGTTTGTGAAGGGGCTGCAGAATAGCAGTCATAAGCAAGTGTTTCAGCTGGTTATGTCGAGTTCACAGGCAAGAGGTACCTGGAGGTTAAAGCCAACAGAATGGCTATACATGCTTACTCTTGCATGACCCAAGAGAGTATCAGAAGTTCACTGCATTTCTCCTCCCATCCAACTGCACTTTCTGCCTCTGCACTGGTGCATCCAAGGAGACCCTGGCACTCAGCCCAAAATGGGTTCCCAGTCAGTTGCCTAGACTCAGTCTACAGAAATCGAGCCAGTCTACAATAATTAATAGTAATCCTGCGGACAGGTTTGAGTATTCCCTATACAGAGTTGAATCTCTGCCCAGAGTTTATGAACAGGATTCTCTTGCGGTGCATGGAATCTGCACTTCCCTCACTAGAATAGAGCACCGCGCGGGAAGACACACAATACCGTTTCCATGTTTTACCTCCATGTCCGCCCATCTAGAATGAGAGTTGAAGTGATACTCTCTGGATCATTGGCCCTCAGTGATCCTTTGTTTATTAAAAATAACATCTCACACAGCCCCCCCATTAACGACAAATGTATACCATGGTAAAATCACTACAAGAAGGGCACATATTTCTGGCACTTGCAGTGAGACTGGATTTGCAGAATATAGTTTGGGTGCTCTTCTGCCCATTTTTGAGAAATGACAGTGCCTATTAAGTGAAAGAGCAGGCAGTCAATTTCACCATTACTAGGTTTCATGGGCTTCAGAATGTTCTCACTCAGCAGGTCATTTGTATGCAGATTACTCCTGTGTGAGAGAAGAGAAACATTTACTAATTCCACTTAGATTAATCTCATGGGGCCAGATACAGGATGCAGAGCTTCCGAGATCTCAGGGGATATGCAGAGATATATGTGCAACCTGCATATACCTATTTCAAGTCCAATATACGTAAAACAGCCTTGTATCCTTTTGAGATCGATTAAATAAGTACCACTAAGCCAGATAACTCTAACAAATGCTATTTATGCACAGAGATTTCAGGGGTTTCTTGCTATCAGATATGCTTTGTAGCTTTGACTATAAGGTGGCACTTTATATGTGCACAGAAACTATCACATTGGAGCGCGGAGAGGCCGGAAGATGGGACGCGAGGAGTGACACGCTGCTGGTGGGGGTTGTTTGGGTTTTGTACACACCCTTTCATTGCCATTAGCCATGCTAATCCCTATGGCTATTCCCATCTACTTCCTGGCACTCCCCATCCAAAACACATGCTCCCGAGATCCCTTTGGGCTACCTCTATCCTGTAGTAACATCAAGCTTTGTGCTGCATGGGGCCTGCCTTTGTTATTACTAAGTCGCCTTCTGAGTTTTATAATGGCTTAATTGCAGCTGCAAATGAGTTACTGGTGTAATCAAAAATGTCTTTGTGTGCCTTCATCCACTTGATTTAGAACCAGTATGAGTGTACACACAGGGTCGGATTGGCCCCTCGGCCTCTTGGCCCGTGGCCAGGCCGAAATCGTCCCTGGGATGTGGGGGCCAGTTTCTAGCCATGCCTGGGGCAGTTTAAAAAAAAAACATTTGAATTTTTGTTTTTGTTCAAAACAATTATTGGAGAAAAATAATGTATCCCTTGGTCTCAAACTCTTTTATCTGGTATTTCAGTTTTTCATTCAAACCATTTAATATCCTCAATTTAGATGTAATAATCCTGTGTGATATTACAATAAGTACCACATAGTTTCAGACAGATTTGACCCTTTTTAGATACAAGAGCTCCCTTCAAATGTGCAATTTTGCTCTATGTACTGTTAAGGAAAAGTTGTTCTTGCCAATTTTTCTGCATTTGCGCTTTCTTATAAATATTGACATGTCCCACTATTGTACTGTGCGTGTATGTAATGCATATATGTAATGCGTTGGGGTGATCTTAAGTGGTGTAGGCAGGTCTTTGGACTGACATTTCCCCATTCATCTGGATAGCCCTCCAAGACCTGGAACATATCTACAAGCTGAAAATCTCTCTGTTCTAAAAGATCCCACTCATCAACCACTCTGTCAACATTCACAAAGGTACAGTCCACTTCCGAAAGCTCTGAGTCGGCAGATTTGGGGTATTTAAAAAAAAGGGACACTATGCCAAGTGACTCAGAGATAGCAGAGGAAAACGTCACTAACAGAAAGAAAAGCTTCCAGGCCATGTTGTTTGCCCATAAATGATGATGCATGTATCATTGCATGCTGCTACAACATGCAAAGTTGAGGGGCCAGGGCCGCCATCGGCTGTCACCGTGCCGCCACTCCAGGGGGCACGGTGCCCCCTGGATTGGCTGTGCTGTTGTATTAGTGATAAATATGTACTAGTAATATTAGTGATAAACGACCAATTTTAGACTAGAATAAGCATCAATTTCGGACTATGTATTTTGCCTTTCGCAAGTTGCAGTAACAGCATGTTTTTTTTGCTGCCTCTGATACGATCATCACAAGACATTCCATCTCAGTGTCCTCGGTCACTTGACAAAATCCTTGTGTCTAAAAGCTTCTGTATAATGTAGAAATATTGGACCATAGCACATCACGTGGCCATTGACTTCATTGAATGCTTTGTTGTAATGTGTCTATCTTTCCCATCTCCCTGGCATGCTGTTCAGGATGTTTGTTTGTGTGTATGAGGTAACGAGTGCTCAGAGTATGGGATGTCTTGTGAGCGTGCTGCTTTCCGTATTTTGCCAACCTCTGAAGCCTGAAAGTAGATGCATGCAGGCTTGACATATGGCCAACTTTGCACCAAACCTACAGATGAACTTAACTGGCCTGCTGTTAAATCTCAGTTACCAGTTTAATGGTATCCACTATAGAATAATTTTCATTTTACTATAGCTGATATTATAGCTAAGTGGGTTGAGCGCTCGCTGCTGCAAAGTGTTTCTCATCTGCAGGTTCGAATCCCAGCGAAGCCATCTCAGCCTTTCATCCTTCTTAGGTCGATAAATGAGTACCAACACAGGTTGGGTGATATTGTATGCATAGTTGTTCGATAAAAAAGAGCTTAAGCATAAGTGCTATATAATAAGATATTATCATTTGGCCTTGGACGTCTGCTTGCATTCACAGTAATTTGACAATATGGATCTATACACACAGATATTAGTGATACATATGGTGATCCATTGTATGAAATGTATATCACATTAGTGAAATAATAACCATATTTTTCGTAGTATACTTAGGACCAATGCTATTTGATG